>NC_064825.1:51899479-52524479 GCF_024166365.1 Elephas maximus indicus
TAGCTTGTTTCTTATTATAACAACAACAAAAAAACAAACCTGTTGTCATCAAGTCAGTTTTGACTCATGGCCACCCAATATGTAACAGAGTAGAACTGCCCCATGGGGTTAATCTTGGCTGTAATCTTTACAGAAGTATATCGCCAGGTCTTTCTTTCACAATGCCATTGAATGAGTTCAGACAGCGAACCTTTAGGCTAATAGTTGAATGCAAACTGTTTGTGCCAATCATAATGGTGTTTATGTTATGTCTAAACAGTTGTTAAACATTAAGTACATACTGGACATACTTGTTAGGACTCGGAGGTTACAGGTGATTAAAATCCACTTTAAACTGGCTTAAGCCAAGAAAAGAATATATTAATTAGCTTGTGTAACTGAAAACTCCAAGACTTCAGGCATGGGTGGATCCAGGGGCTCAAATGATGGATTAGAGTTTACTCTTTCTTCCCATGATTTCATTCTTTAGCTACTACTTTCCCCAGTGGCTTCATTCTTTAGCTACTCTCTATACATGATGACTTCCAGAGTCCCAGATTTACAAATTTTACACTTTAGGAATTCCAGAATTTCTATTTTCCCAAAAGTTCCAACAAAAATACCAAAATTGAGGCTTATGGGCTTATTCTGTGTCACGGGTCTGTACCCTGTATCGGGGATTATAGTCATCTTCATACAAACAACATGGGCTAGCAGTGGGGGAAAGGTGATTCCCCTTAAATCCAGTGTGATTGTTCTTAAATGCCTTCAAAGAGTTCTCTTTTTAAAAATGTATTTTATCTAACATTTACAGATTTTGTAGTACAAGAAACTGAGCCAAGTTGCTCTGTCATTATCAAAACCAAATTTGATTTTTAAAAACCTCCCTTCATAACATTCTGTAGTTCATAATAATTTTTATATTTTGTCTCTTTTGGCCATATTCTAATACTTGGGGAGAAATCCAGATACATTACAGTTAGGAAGGGTCTGACCATTGTGGAAATTATGACTATCGTAGCATTTTCCAGATCATTTTCCCTATTATAAGTCAGAACAAAAGCCACAATAACCTATGGCCTTTTACCATTCTTATACTTAGGCATACTTTTATCTTCTTCATTTATACTAGAGTTTACCTTCCTTGAAATAATTGTGATTCACAGAGTTGCATAGTAAATAGCAGAGGAGGAATTTGAATATACTACTTCCTAATTCCAAATTCTATACAATCTTTTAAAAAGTTTAATATTTAAACAAGTTTACAGGAAACTCCATATAACTACTTCACCTTAGTAAACTACCTCATTTCCTTGTTCCTTTTATTATCTTAGTTCTTATAATAGCTGTAATCAGTACATAGATCATGTTTTGGGATACTCTGTTTTCCCCATTCTTTGCATTTCCCAATTAATTGCTTATGTTTCTATATATCCTTCCTGTTTGTTATTTTGAATGATGAATAAATTTTCCATTTAGAGATTTGAGGTAATAGTTTTGGATATTATCACTAAGTATGCATTAAAACTTAATTTTATTCTTTCAAATTATTTTTTCAGGATAAATTTCCAGGAGCCTAACTACTGGGTCAGAGAGCCTATTGGCCCAGGTTACTTTTGTTTTTATTCCTGTCTTCAAGTTATTAATAATTCTATCTACCCTAGTACCGTCATACTTGGGGGGCATAGTTTTAATTTCTTCACTGGGATCCTGAGTTATAATGTCAAAGTTTGTCATTATTTTGTATGATTGCCTATCCTTCAGGTAAATTTTACACTCATTTCTATGTCTGCTCAATGCTGATAGCTCTTGGGAAAGAACTGGACATACATCATACCAAGACCTTTCTTCTGCTAAGTATTATTAAGGTTCTTTTTTAAGTGTATAACTGTCCACCCCAGAAAAAATGGATTTCTACAGCAAAACTTTATTTTAATTTTAGAAAAGGAATTGGAGGTTATCTTTTCCTTTGCAAATTAAGTTAGATGACTTTTATTTAATAAATATTTTTGGTATCTTGCTATGTGCAGAGCACGTTCCTTTAAAGAAAAACCCAAATTACTGACTTGAAACCATTCACTTCGGTGATGGAAAACATTTGGATGTGAACTTACTGAATGCTAGGAAAGAAAGGATCACAGAAGATCTTTGCATTTGCACATAGGAGATTTCTAATACTGTTTGATAAACAATATCCTAGAAACTTGTGTAAAAGAAGAAAAGCCAGAGTTTTCTGGTGAGATTTTTGTGACGTCATTTCAAAGATTTGAATTATCACAAAGTGCATCTGGTATTGTAGTACATATAGAAAGTAATTTGGCTAATTTACAGCCCTTTATAGATGAAAATGAATCAAATAACCTCCATAAGATGTTAGTCGCCCAGGAATAAGGAAAGATGTCTCATTCTTCAGGAGGTAGGGGTATAAGAACTGGATGGCTATGTGTGTGCGTATCTGCATGCATGTGTGCACACGTGCACAAGTACCCACAATGTTCACTTTGTATGGCTATTCTGACTCTATCCAGGTAGTTTGCAATCCCCAAGGAAACCCTTGGCTGTCTGTGCCTACTTCCAAAATATTCACATTAGCAGACCCTTTTGGGGAACGTATACTACCACCGGACTCTTGGGCTTCTCTTCAGTAAAACATCATATTGGTTGCTTTTCCTGAGGCCACGCTCCATTGTTTGGATGAACGCTTTGAATATAAATACTCTATACCTAAATCCTCTTTTAAATATCCTATCCCATTTTCCCATTGAGCACACTTGTATTTTTCAGACCATATCCCAGATTTTGGTTCTTAATATCCAATTGTAGCCATGGAGCACTATCTCAGCTCTTCACATCTTCAGACGTGTCATTGTGGGGATGTTTAGCACTTCTCTAAACATCCCAGGTTGTCATCATTTATTAAACAAGAGCTTTTTTTTTTGAATATGATAAGAACTATTAAGACTTAAGGGGACAAGATTTTTCTGCAAGATGAAAGCTTACCGTTTAGTACATCCATACAATGCAATATTACTGAGACATAAAAAGAAATGAAATATTTAATACATATTACAACATAGATCAACCATGAAAACATTATGCTCAGTTCAAATGGAGTCATATGGTATGATTCCATTTATTTGAAATGTCTAGAGTAGATAAATCCATAGAGGCAGAAAGTAGGTTAAATAGTTGCCAGGGGCTGGGGCAAGGGGGAAGTGGGGAGTGACTGCTAATGGGTAGGGGGTTTCTTTTGGGGGTGATGAAAATGTTCTGGAACTGTATAACCTTTTAAATATACTAAAAATCACTGAATTTTACATTTTAGAAATGAATTTTATGGCATATGAATTATATGTCAATAAAAGAATTCTTAACTATTTTAAGATAAAAGATCGCTATGAAACCTTAAAAATACAGTCATCGCAAAACTGGGGTGTGCACTGTTATGGGTTACACAGTAAATGGCATCATCACTTCCTAGCTGAGTGACTGCGGGTGGTTTCCTCATCTTAAAATGGGACTGCTACTAATAATAACTTTTTCACAGAGTTGTTTTGAGGACTAAACATGATAATGTCAGAAAGCAGTAACTACAGTGCCTGTGCGGTGCTTATAGGGAATATTTTTAGGTGTAACTAAACATTCACATTCACATGACTGTCATAGGTCACATTTGGCATTGGTTTTTTTTGTTTGTTTGTTTTTGCTTAGAAAGACATAGGACAGGAATCACAATTTGCCAGCAGGGCAGCATCCAACAGTAGTGGAGTTAGTCTTCCTTCCAGTGTATGTACCAGTCCAGGTGGCCAACCAGGAGTTACTCTGTTTGGTTCTCTTGGTGACAGATCTGGGTGAAGGAATGAGACTCACAGGTGCAGGGGCAGTCTCAGGCCCTAAAGGAAACTAAAACTTACTGCACCTCCACAGACAGTTTCCAGGGTCCTTGCAAGATACGTGCCCAGGTACAGAAATCACCATACTTACCAAAGTCCAAAGCCATGGCTTCTCCGTTAGATATTTGTAGGTCATTTGTAGTTTCTCCCAGTCCTGATGGAATTTACCAATCAGGCCTCACAAGCAATGTTGCCTAGTAAGACAGTTGATACTATGTCTTTAATCAGAAAGATAAGCAAAAGTGCAGTTTTCATGCAGAGGGGAAAGTTTTTTTTTTTTTTTAATGAACACTTTATTCACAGCCTGATACTAAAAAAAATAAAAAATATATATATATTTTTTAGTAGGTGCTCAATAAATGTGACTAGCTATTCTGCTTTTACCTGCCCCAGTAGGACCTTTCCAGAGCTTCTACTGTCTGTAACCCCTTTATTAACTCCTAACAATTTCTGGGAGACTTTAGCCTGTATGTTATACATCTAAGTTATAAGTCATATTCCAAAGCTTAAGTTATTCCTATGTTGGCAAAGTGTTAACATCCTTGCTCTTCTGATGGCCTTGCTCTACTCAGTAGTATTCAGCCTTGCGCCGTAGTTCCTCCTCACTGTCTCGCCCTCTTCCGAGCTTTTGTCAATCCCCAACAAACACCATCAGTGGTGGTGGAATCAGGCACAGCAGGTTTTCACTGGCAGTTGCTCTGAGCTGGCCTCAAGTTTGCGAAACTTCTTGGTGATTTGTCTCAAACTGGAAAAATGACTTCCCTTTGGACACCTAGAGTGGTCCCAAAACTGCATTACTTTGGCAACAATGTATTATAAGAGTTTATTTTTTAAACAGTTCTTTTAGTTATTATGTATATCCCTTCTCCTAGAACGTAGCCAAGCAGTCAGGCTGGGGTAATTCTGAGTAATAATTGTTATGTTGTACCCGACTTTCTCATTTCTGTACTTCATCTTGGGTTTATCAAGTCAGATTTCTCAGGTTTCACTCCTTCCCTAGGGATGAATTTTTCAGTAGCTGTTGTATCATCAGTTTCCCAAACATACTAAGTTTATTAGGCTGGTGAAGAATTAAGAATTGGTTTATGCTTTTGCCGTTATTGTCATCATCTCTGCAGCAGTAAGAACATTTTCACGGTTGCTCGTATGCCTTACCTTAATGTCAGTCATCAGCAACACTCAGGGGTTATTTCTCAAAGCAGAATTGTTAAGCAAACGCTGACACTATTCGATATGGCACTTGAGATGGGAGTACCAGCTGTTCACTGAATTTTAATTTGCAATTTCAAGGAAACTAAAATACTGATTCTTCTCGAGTTTCCATTGTGAGGGCATAGTCCATACTCTGTAGGATAAACTCGTTTTCTATAAGTCTGAAATCTAAAATCGTAATAATTGCACTTTGTATTTTACAGTGTGTGGACCAGTTGACAAAGATCCAAACCGAATTACAAGAGACAGTGAAAGATTTAGCTAAAGGCAAAAAGAAGTACTTTGAGACTGAACAGATGGCTCATGCAGTACGAGAGAAAGCTGACATCGAGGCCAAGTATGTGTTTGAGCATTTGTAAAAAAAAAAAAAAAAAAAGATTATGGAAATAAATGTTACCTTTGCTAATACTTCGTTCTCTGATAATACAGAGCATAGACTCATTCCTAGGTTGTGTTGGTTTTGTTTGGTTGACAGATTTTACTTACTTTAGGTCACATTTTTTAATATTGACAGGTTTTTCTCTAAATTAGCATAGCAAAATGGAAATATTTGGTTTTCCACATTAAATTGAATTTTGAAAGTGAAAGAAGATAAATGAGTATTGTATATACAGAGTTGAAAGCTTAGCAAAAGTCTAGTTGAAGTTGCTATGGTATCTCAATATCAGGGTTTCAGAATCTCATTTTCCTCATGCTAAATTCCAAATTAATGTAGTTGGAAATGACGGTGATCCTTAGGATGCCATTGACCATGGACGCATCAGGTAAACAAGAGCACTGACCTCAATATAGAAAACCTGCCCCAAGCAAAGTTTTTACCTCATACATAAAATTCTAGTATATGTAATTTTTAATGCATGTTTTTTATGAAAATGAATTTTAGTTCATAGTTAACATTGCAAAAATAAGCTGTTAGCATAAATAATAATATATACAGTATTTTGGCATAATTTTTGTTTTGGGATAAAATTGTATAATAGCATGATACTCTTCACTTCAGATTTGACTTTTAAAGAAAGATGATAATCTTTTGATATGTAAATCATTCTTTTTGAAGAGCACATCCTATCAAGAGTTTGTTGATTTTCTCTGTTCTAGGTGTTAAGTACTCTAGCAGATCCTCATTTGTCAGGATCTTGGCCTGTGATTTGAACAATTTTCCAACATTTTTTCATCAGCTTCATGAAACCTGCATCTTTTCTAAGATCTATGATTGCTCTTTGTCATTGGTTTTATTTATTTATTTTTTTTTTTAATAATAATTTATTGTGTTTTAGATGAAAATTTCCGTGGCATATTAGGTTCCCATTTAACAGTTTTTATGCAAATTTTCGATGTGTCAGCATTCTCATTATTTCCATTCTGTTTCCCTTGATCTAGCTTCCTTTCCCCTCCTTGCGTTCTCGTCTTTGCCTTTGGGTAAATGTTGACCGTTTGGTGTCATATAGTTGATCGTTTAAGGGAACGTATTACTCATGGGCAATATTGTTTACTTTATAAACCAATCTGTTATGTGGCTGAAAGATGACTTCCAGACGTGGCTTCAGTTCCAAGTTCAAAGGGTATCTTAGGGCAATAATCTCAGGGGTTCCTCTAGTCTGTATTGGTCCAGTGCGTCTGGTCTTTTTTAGGAATTGTGGGCATATTTTATCAACTATATCAACTTCATTTTCTATATATGTGAATTGTAAGACCTTTCTTTTGAGAATTATTAGGAAAAAGAACTGACAGTTGGTAACAGAAAGATATAAAGCAAGCTATAGAGTAGAGATTTTTGCATTGACAAAATCTCTACTCTTCATAGAACTGGACTGTGAAAGGAAAGTTGAGATTCCTGTTACAGAAGTGCACTGATGCAAATCTAGTAGTCTGAACTCCGAGTCATGAAATCAGAAAGGCTGTGAACACTTAACACAAATAGACTGGCAAGGAAGAGAGTGTTTTTCTAATATGTTTTTATATGCAAGAAATTTAAGCAACTTGATAAGCATCTTTTGAAAACTCAAGGGGCCCTGGAAAGTTTATTTAGTACCAAAGGATGGTAAATGAATACTCAGTGTTACTGGAAATCGTATTTAATATTTTTCTAATTTATTTTTATCTTTATTTCATTTTTGTGAGTGTACATATACAAATCTGTAGTTTCATAGAGTCAGTGAGCCCATCTTTCCAGTAAGACCCGAGTTTTTAAATAGGGACATCTCCTTTAGGAATATCCTATCGTGGTGATTTTCAGGTACCTGTTTTTTAAACCTCAGGGATTTTAGAGCAGAGAGTCGGCAGATTTGTAGATTATATAAATGCCTGATTTAACCAGGTCCCATATGGAGACAGTTGTAGTCTCTACCTAAAAAGTGTAGATTTGAAAGGGTCTCATTCACAGCTGAGCCGTGGTTGTGCAGTGGTTAACCACTTAACTGCTAACCAAAAGCTCAGCATTTCAAACCAACCAGCCACTCCTCAGGAGAAAGACGTGTGACCGTCAGCTTCCATAAAGATTTACAGCCTTGGAAACCCTATGAGGCAGTTCAGCTCTGTCGTATAGTTGTCCCTGTGAGTTGGAGGCGACTTGACGGTGATGGGTTTTTGTTTTGGAATTCACAGTTGCTGATTCTAACTTTAATATGGCCCCAATTCACTACATAAGCCAGAGACTTCATCAGCCTGAGACCAGAACTAGATAGTGCCCAGCTACCACCAATGACTGCCCTGACAGGGAATACAACAGAGAGTCCTTGGCAGAGCAGGAGAAAAGTGGGGTACAGAACTCAAATTCTAGTAAAGACCAGACTTAATGGTCTGACTAAGACTGGAGGGACCCCAGAAAACATGATCCCTGAACTCTCTAGCCCAGAACTGGAACCATTCCCAAAGCCAACTCTTCAGACAAAGATTAGACTGAACTGTGAGTCAGAATTGACTCAACGGCAGTGGTTATAAGACATAAAACGATATTCGAGAAGAGAGTGCTTCTTACCTCAAGTAGAGATGAGACTAAATAGGCAGCTCCTGTCCAGAGGCAAGATGAGAAGGCAAAAAGGAATAGGAGCTGGCTGAATGGATATGGGAAATCCAGAGTGGAAAGGAGAAGTATACTGTCATAGGGAGAGCAACTAGGGTCACATAACAATCTGCGTATAGATCTCTGTATGAGAAACTAACTTGAACTATAAGCTTTCACTTAAAGCACAATAAAGAAAAAAATAATAAATGGCCCAAAACTCAAAGAGGACAAAACAGGATAGATATTTTAGTTCAGTATATAACTTTACTGAAAAAATAACTCAACAATAAAGTAAAAAATGCCTTTTAAAAATGTTCATTCATTCACCAAATTTTTGAGTAATTACTTTATATTCAGGACTGTGGGTACAGAGATAAATAAGGCAAAGCCTAGAATTAAAGACAAATGTGTTTTAAAATAACTTTATTCGCATTCAAAGAATGCTTTACATTACTCAGCTAGTAACTTACAATTTATTTAGAGTAGTAGTGTGACAATCCTGTTATAAAAAACAGAGAAAATGGAGAGATTAATTTTGTTCAAT
This sequence comes from Elephas maximus indicus, assembly GCF_024166365.1. Classification (NCBI taxonomy): domain Eukaryota; kingdom Metazoa; phylum Chordata; class Mammalia; order Proboscidea; family Elephantidae; genus Elephas; species Elephas maximus. Next base: position 51,908,112 of record NC_064825.1, read on the forward strand.
GATAAGGAAAACTTTAATAGAAGAAGCGACATTTGAACAGTCTTAAAGAATGAGTATGATTTTTCTAAGTAGAGATGAGATTAAGAAGGGAAAATGACAAAGCCAATTCCTCAGACAGGGATTAGACTGGATTATAAGATAGAAAATGAAACTGGTGAGGCGTGAGCTTCTTGGCTCAAGTAGACATATGAGACTTTGTGGGCAGCTCCTGTCTGGAGGGAAGATGAGAAGGCAGAGGGGGACAGAAGCCAGCTGAATGGACATGGGGAATACAGGGTGGAGAGCAACTAGCAGTATATAGCAAGGCGTATATAAATTTTTGTACAGGAGACTGACTTGATTTGTAAACTTTCACATACAGCACCAAAAAAAATTGAAAAAAAAGGGGAAATGAAAACTGGACTACATAAAATTATGATAGATGATTTCATAGAAGGTGAGATGCATGCATTGGGAGAGACCATAAAAGAAAGGGATATGGTTTAAAAGAGAGAGTGAGTTTCTTTTAAATACGTACCTTGTGAAGAGGCTGTGGGACATTGGGGTGAATTTGTTTGCTAAGGAGTCAAATATTTGGCTCTAAGATAAGAATTGGACCTCAAGATCCTGCTTTGTTGGTCACTTGCCTATCAGATGATAGCTCTTGTTCTTAGGTGCCATTAAGTCAGTTCTGACTCAGAGCAGTCCTGTATACAAAAGAACAAAACACCATCCAGTCCCACACCATTCTCATAATAAGTTATGTTTGGGCCCTTTTGTTGCAACCATTGTGTCAGTCCATCTAGTTGAGGATCTTCCTCTTTATAAATTAGAGAATTTACCGAGCATCATGTCCTTTTTCAGGGACTGGTCCCTCCTTGCTTTAGTTATCTAGTGCTGCAGTAACAGAAATACCACAAGTGGATGGCTCCAAAAAAACAGAAGTTTCTTCTATCACAGTCTATTAGGCTAGAAGTCCAAATTCAGGGTGCCAGCTCCAGGAGAAGGCTTTCTCTCTCCATTGGCTCTGGAGGAAGGTCCTTGTCATCAGTCTTCCCCTGGTCCAAGAGCGTCTCTGCACAAGGACCCTGGGTACAAAGGACATGCTCTGCTCCACATGCTGCTTTCTTGGTGGTGTGAGGTCCCCATTCTAGTCCGAGTGGTGACTCCACCATTTGAGACTGAAGCAGTTCTGCTTCCTGTGTTCCTTGTCTCTTCAGCTTCTGCGGGACATGGGTAATACAGAGTAGAGAGCCTGGTTTCTTGGCCTCTTGGCCCCTTGGGCTTCACTGCCTGTGTCTGCCTTCCTGGGGCAAGTGTTCCAAAGCTCTGTAGCTCCACCAATAAGTGCCCGGAGGCACCCCACTCTGCCAGGAAGCCTGTGCAGAGATACTTAGCTCTCTCACTCCATGGATCAGCTCTAGCGCTGTCTCACACCAGTCTCCTGGTTCAGCTGCTGCTGGTCCTCTGCTGCTGCCATTTTTCTGCTGCTGCCGTTGTCTCCAGTGTAACAGCTTTCCTCTTTTCCTCCTGAGTCCTCACCAGAATTGTCTGACATCCATAATTCCACCAATAGTCTCTTCAAGGCAATCCTGGCTTTTACGATTTAGGCACTCTAGAACTCTTCCAGCCTTTATCTGTTCATGGTTTCAAAACTGCCTCCACATTTTAGGTGTCTGTTAGAGCAGCACCCCACTCCCTTGGGTACCACATTCTGTCTTAGCTATCTAGTGTGGCTATAACAGAAATACCACAAGTGGATGGCTTTAACAAACAGAAGTTTATTCTCTCACAGTTCAGGAGGCCAGCATTTTGAATTCAGGGTACCAGCTCCAGGAGAAGGGTTTCTTTCTGATGACTCTGAGGGAAGGTCCTTTCTACCAATCTTGCCATGGTCGTGGAGCTTCTCGGCGCAGGCACCTCATGCCACCAAGAAAGAAGCACCAGGAGCATAGCACGTCCTTTGAACCTGGAGTCCCTGTGCTGAGAAGCTCCTCAACCAGGGGAAGATGGATAACAAGCACCTACCCCCAGAGCCGACAGAGAGAGAAAGCCTTCCGTTGGAGCCAATGCCCTGAATTTGGACTTCTAGCCTCCTAGACTGTGAGAGAACAAACTTGTGATTGTTAAAGCCATCCACTTGTGGTATTTCTGTTACAGCAGCACTGGATGACTAAGACACACCTGATAACGTGTCCAAAGGACATGAGATGAAGTCTCGCCATCCTCGCTTCTGAGGAGCATTCTGGCTGTACTTCTTCCAAGTCATATTTGCTCCTCTGGCAGTCCATGGTGTATTCAGTATTCTTCACCAATACCATAATTCAAAGGCATCAGTTCTTCTTCAGTCTTCCTTATTCACTGTCCAGCTTTTACATGCATATGAGGTAATTGAAAATACCATGGCTTAGGTCAGGTGCACTTTAGTCCTTAAAGTGACATCTTTGGTTTTTAATATTTTAAAGAGGCCTTCTGCAGCAGGTTTTCCCAGTAAAATACGTCTTTTGATTTCTTGACTGCTGCTTCCGTGAGCATTGGTTATGGTTCCAAGTAAAATGAAATCCTTGACAACTTCAGTGTTTTCTCTGTTTATCATGATATTGCTTAACTGGTCTAGTTATGAGGATTTTTGTTGTCTTTATGTTGAGGTGTAATCCATATTGAAGGCTGTAGCCTTTGATCTTCATCAGTAAGTGCTTCAAGTCCTCTTCACTTTCGGCAAGCAAGGTTGTGTTATCTGTATAACGCAAGTTTTTAATGAGTCTTCCTCCAACCCTGATGCCCCGTTCTTCATATAGTCTAGCTTCTTGGATTATTTGCTCAGCATATAGATTGAATAAGTAATGGTGAAATAATACAACCCTGATGCACACCTTCCCTGCAGTATCCCCGTGTTCTGTTCAAATGACTGCTTCTTAGTCTATGTAAAGGTTTGGCAAGAACACAATTAAGTGTTCTGGAATTCCCGTTCTTCTCAATGTTATCCATAATTTGTTATGATCTGGACAGTCCAGTGCCTTTGCATAGTCAATAAAACACTGTTACTCTTTGCTTTTAGCCAAGATCCATCTGACATCAGCAATGATATCCCTTGTTTCATATCCTCTCCTGAATCCAGCTTGAATTTCTGGCAATTCCCTGTCAGTGTACTGCAGCAACTTTTTTGAATTATCTTCTGCAAAATTTTACTTGTATGTGATATTAATGATATTGTTCAGTAATTTCACATTCTGTTGGATCACATTTCTTTGAAATGGGCATGTATATGAATCTCTTGTGTAGAAACCAGTTAGCTGTCTTCCAAATTTCTTGGCATAGACAAGTGAGCACTTCCATCATTCCATCGATTTGTAGAAACATCACAATTGGTGTTCCGTCATTACCTGCGTGGGGCCTTGTTTTTCACCAATGCCTTCGGTGTAGCTTGGCCTAGTTCTTTCAGTACCATTGGTTCTTGATCATATGCTACTTCATGAAATGGTTGAGTGTAGCCCAGTTGTTCTTGATACAGTGACTCTGTGTATTCCTTCCGTCTGCTTTGATGCTTCCTGCATCATTCAGCATTTTCCCTATAGAATGCTTCAATATTGCAAGACTTGAATTTTTTTCTTCAGTTCTTTCACCTTGAGAAATGCTACGTGTGTTCTTCCCTTTTGATTTTCTGACTCCAGGTCTTTGCACATTTCATTATAATGCCTTACTTTATCTTTTCAAGCTCCCCATTAATCTTCTGATCAGCTCTTTTATTTCATCATTTCTTCTGTTCCCTTTTGCTACTCTGTGTTCAAGAGCAAGTTTCAGAGTCTCTTCTAACATCCATTTTGGTCTTTTCTTTCTTTACTGTCAGTTTAATGACCTTTTGCTTTCTTCATGTATGATGTACTTGATGTCATCCCACAACTCGTCTGGTCTTCGGTCATTAGTGTTCATATGAATCTGTTTTTGAGACAGTCTGTAAATTCGGATGGGATATATTCACAGTTGCACTTTGGCTCTCGTGGACTTGTTTAAATTTTCTTCAACTTTAACTTGCATATGAGTAATAGATGGTCTGTTCCACAGTCAGCCCCTGGCCTTGTTCTGACTGATGATACTGCATGTCTCATCATCTCTTTCCACAGATGTAGTTAATTTGATTGCTGTGTGTCCCATCCGGTTTGGTCCATGCATATAGTCACTTTTGTATTGTTCAAAAAAGATATTACCAATGAAAAGGCCATTGGTCTTGCAAAATTTTACCATGCTATCTCTAGGTTCTATCACCAAAGACCTATTTTTCAACTACTGTTCCTTCTTTGTTTCCAACTTTGCCATTTCAGTCACCAGTAATTATCAATGCAAGCATCTTGATTTATGTTTGATCAATTTCAGACTGCAGAAATATATAAAAATCTTCATTTTCTTCATATTTGTCATTAGAGTTGGTGCATAAATTTGAATAATGATAGTTACAGGGATGAAGTCATATAAATATTACAGTGAGACTAGATGTTGGAGTTTAGTAGCATAAGAAGCATTAACATTTGAGGGGTAGTTGAGGGAAAGGAGACCCCAGTATAGTTCATAAGTTTTGTATGTCTTGTTTTTTCTAGATTGTTATCTTTGAGGTGTAACTGTCTTATTCTATCACTAATACCTACCTTAGTACTGCACAAGAAGCTAAAGGAATTAACAAATGAAGCAGAAGCCAGAAACTTAAAACCTTACATTGGAAAATCTAGGTGCAACTCATCCTCTTTGGAAGATGACTATAGGAAAAGGAGAATTGAGAATACCCCACAGTCTTTCTTACCCTGAATACCCACTGCCGTCGAGTCGATTTCCGACTCACAGCGACCCTATAGGACAGAGCAGACCTGCCCCATAGAGTTTCCAAGGAGTGCCTGGTAGATTCGAACTGCTGACCTCTTGGTTAGCAGCTGCAGTACTTAACCACTACACCACCAGGGTTTCCTGAATAGGCTGTCTCATCTCAACTCTTGACATTTGTGGGATTTTCTTTTTAGATAAAAAATTAATAGAAAAACCTGCTTAATAAAAACAAAAAACACATGAAATATGTATATGACAAGGAAGAAAATAACAGGGATGTTTTAGAGCTTTTTTTTTTTTTTTTTTTAACAATAAGGAAGTAGCTGAGGTGCATGTGTGTGTGTGTACATCCCTGAATGTTTTCTCTGGTGTTTGAAAGATGAGAGCCTGCTTTTGCTGTCCTCCTTACATTTGCTTAGCAGAGACTGCTGCTCAGTCTTCCAATCCCAAGTGGTCTGCAGCTTTACTTGCCATTATGGCATAGTTGCCAGCATATGTGTTGAATTCTCCCATGGCAGTCACTATGACAGTGCAGTCAAGGCAAACGTTGTGGCTTCAAAAATTGGTGGTTACTTAGCATTTGGTTGTTGGCTTTCTCGTTATTGTTATTTATAGTTGTTTAGGTAAAACTAACATCTTTTTTTTTTTTTTTTAATTGTGCTTTAGGTAAAAGTTTACAAATCAAGTCAGTCTCTCATACAAAAAGCCATTCACACCCTGCTGTGCACTCGCAACTGCTTTCCGGTTAATGAGACAACACATTCCTCATCTCAACCCTGTATTCCCTGTGTCCATTCAACCAGCTCCTGTACCTCTCTTCCTTCTCGTCACCAGACAGGAAATGCCCACATAGTCTCGTGTGTGTACTTGAACTGCGAAGGTCACTGCTCACCAGCATCATTGTCTATCTTATAGTCCAAGCCAATCCCTGTTTGTAGAGTTGGTTTCAGGAATGGTTCCAATCTTGGGCTATCAAAGGGTCTCAGGACCGTGACTTTCAGGGTCCCTCTGGTCTCAGTCAGACCATTAAGCCTGGTCTTTTTATGAGAATTTAAGATCTGCATCCCACTGTTCTCCTGCTCTATCAGGGATTCTCTGTTGTGTTCCCTGTCATGGCAGTGGTCAGTGGTAGCCGGGCACCACCTAGTTCTTCTGGTCTCAGGCTGATGTAGTCTATGGTTTATGTGGCCCTTTCTGTCTCTTGGGCTCATATTTACCTTATGTCTTTGGTGTTCTTCATTCTCCTTTGCTCCAGGTGGGTTGAGACCAATGTATTCATCTTAGATGGCCACATTCTAGCATTTAAGACCCTAGATACCACTCACCAAAGTGGAATGCAGAAGGTTTTCTTAACAGATTTTATTATGCCAATTGACCTAGAGGTCCCCTGAAACCATGATCCCCAGACCCCTGTCCCTGCCACTCTGGCCTTCGAAGCATTTGGTTGTATTCAGGAAACTTCTTTGCTTTTGGCTTAGTCCAGTTGTACTTGCTATCCCTGTGTTATGTGTTTCCCTTCCTTTCACCTAAAAAAAAATTTTGTCTACTCTCTAGTTAGGGAATATCCCTCTCCCTCCTTCCCCACACTTGTAACCATCAAAGAATATTTTCTTCTCCGTTTAAATTTTATATCTAGAGTTCTTATAATAGTGGCCTTATACAATATTTGTCCTTTTGCAGTTGACTGATATTTACCCCTATTTTTCTAAGTTTAAACCTAACTCATATCTCCCTATATCACCTTGATTTCCTCTCCGTTTGGAAGATCTATGACTATTTAGTCCGTCTTTATTGATTTAACATTGTCATCCTTTACATAATGACATCACTGATTCCCTGTTTTGAGGGTTTTTTATCTTGATTTATTTTTGTGATTTCCCTATCTGGGTTGATATCTGGTTGCTCTGTCCAGTGTTATAGTGTTGGGTTGATACCAAGTATTATTGATTTTCTAACCAGAGAATTCCCTTTAGTATTTCTTGTAGTTTTGGTTTGGTTTTTGCAAATTCCCTAAGCTTCTGTTATGAGAGACACTTTTGATGGATATATGATTCTTGGCTGACAATTTTTCTCCTTTGATGCTTCGTATATGTCATCCCATTGCCTTCTTGCTTGTATGGTTTCTGCTGAGTAGTCTGAGTTTATTTTTACTGATTCTTTGTAGGTACCTTTTCGCTTATCCCTGGCCGCTCTTAAAATTTTCTCTTTGTCTTTGGTTTTGGCAAGTTTGATTACAATATGTCTTGGTGACTTTCTTTTGGGATTTATCTTGTATGGGGTTCGATGAGCATCTTGGATAGATACCTTTCATCTTTCATGATGTCAGGGAAGGTTTCTGCCAACAAATCTTAAACAATTCTCTGTATATTTTCTGTTATCTCTCCCTGTTCTGGTACTCCAGTCACTCGTAGGTTATTCTTGATAGAGTCCCACATGATTTTTAGGGTTTCTTTGTTTTTTTTTTTTTTTTTAATTCTTTTATCTGATTTTTCTTTGAATATATTGTTGCCAAGTGTTGTATCTTCAATCTCGCTAATTCTGACTTATGTCTCCTCAATTCTGCTCTGTTGACTCTCTACTGAATTGTTTAATTCTGAAATTCTGTTGTTAATCTTCTGAACTTCTGTTTGCTGTCTCTGTATGGATTCTTGCTGCCTATTAAATTTTTCATTATGTTCTTAAATAATCTTAATTTCCCTGGCTGCTTTATCTGTGTGCTCCTTGGTCTGTTCTGTCTTTTGCCTGATCTCCTTCCTGATGTCTTGAAGAGTTCTGCATATTAATCTTTTGTATTCTACATCTGGTAACTCCAGGAATACATCTTAATCCGGAAGAGCCCTTGAATCTTTGTTTTGGGAGTTTGTTGAAGCAACCATGGTCTGCTTCTTTATGTGATTTGACATTGACTGTTGTCTCCGAGCCATCTCTAAGTTATATTAATTTATTTTTTGTTTGCTGACTATGTCCTAGCTTCTTTGTTTGGTTTTGATATACCCAAATAGGCTACTAGAGTGAGCTAACTTGATTATTGGAGCCTTTGAAGCACTAATGGCCTGTTACCAGATGGTTAGAGCTGTTACCAGGTGTATGAGCCTAGGAGTCCATTCACTATTCTTGTATAGATTCAGCTCAGGTGTCCCAGTAGTCAGTCACCCAGTCACTAGTATGCACAAGTTTCTGGTAGCAGCAGGGGATCACACGCTGAGGAAGGCAGGGGGCTGACAACTCTCCCATGAATGTCTGTGGATGTGTCCCTGTTCTCTAGAGCGCTCTGGTGGGTGGGCTCTGCAGCCGTACCATAGGCATCAACCAGTGCTTTTAACTGTAAGGACTGGTTGGCATCACTTATCCTTGGACCCCTGTCTCAGGTAGCTAGGTGGCATGGGTGGAGCCTCCAATCCTCAGGTCCCTGCTGTGGGTAGGAGAGGGCCCTGTTTAATAGGCATAGCGATATCTGACGTCAAAAACCTGCCTCTCAGCTGCACAGCTGAAACAGTTACAGTCAGACCTCAAACAGATTTGCCTTTCCAGTATAACAGCCAGGTCTTATCTGCTGTAGCAGGGCTACCTGGATCTATGCCGGCGTGAAAGACAAAGTTTGTGGACCACTTGTGCCTGGACTGGAGCCCCTTCTGCTCTGAGTTTCCTGATTAGGGGAGTTGGCAGAGTATTTTTTCCCCCATTTGTTAATTTTTTCCTTCTCCAAGGCCAGGAGAATGGCTCAGGAAATGCAGTAGGACCTGTCTCAGGCCCAGGGAAATCAACTGTTAATGAAGCCGGCTGGGGCAGAGGGAGGAAGGATCAGATAGGTAGGAGAGAGTTCTCTCAAAAGGAGGAGCTATTAGATCTGTGCAGTAAATTAGATAAAGTCACTTATCTTGTGCCGAGAATGCTGTTTTATCTCAGGTTCTGGAGGTGTGTGTAGATCATGTGCACTGGCTCAGTCCCAACTGTGCTTGTGCCGGGGGTTGGGACTGCAGCACCTCACTTGCCTTTTTTCACTGAAGCAGACGTGTCGTCCTAAACGCCACCACCAGGCCTGCCGTAGTCACACCAGGGGTTCAGGTGTGTGCCACTTTGCTTGACTTCTTTCACTGAAGCAGCTGCATCCGCGAACATTACTGCCAGCCCTGCCACAGGGGAATAGGGGCTGAGGTGCTGCTACTGACTGGGCAACTCCTAACTGCTTCTACACCATCTCTCCCTCCCACTGTCACTCAGTCCGATTTCTTCACTTTTCCTTTGACAGTCAGGGTTCCTAGCTTGTCATGCATATTATTGATTCACTTGTTTTTTCGGGTCTTTGTTGTAAGAGGGACCACCAGAAGTGTCTGACTACTCCAACATCTTGGCCCCACCTCTCAAACCAACATCTTTTCACCACTGATTGTTAGGTTATGGTTTCCCTCCAAAATTGAAAGGGATCGAGGGAGTTCAGGGTACTAGAATTGGAAAAGATTAAATGGAGAAAACAAAATCATATAGGACAGAGAGTCCAAGAACTTTTCTCACTACATTCTGAATACCTATAAGAGTGAAGGGGGCATATAGACAGGAGCCCAAGCAAGAAAAACTTTTAATGGGGGAATAATGGAATTAAAGACTTTGTAGAGTCTGGTCAGTATCATATTGTAGATTGCATCCTGGTATTGTTACACCCTGTCATACATGAACCTGAAAGCCTGCTGACCTTTGCCTCCATTGGTTGGTGGTCCCTGGGCTTTTCTAACCTTCCTAGCAAGAGCTAAAGTGTGTTAAATTGTATAATACTGGCAATAACCTATAGGTTATTAGGCTTTTTATATTGACTCTTGTTTATTAGGGGATACCGATACATATTGAAGTTTTCTTTGTCAAATTACATATTTGCTATTCACAATATTTTATAATATTAATCCCAGTGTTTCCTGTTTCATTCTAATAGTAAATTCTACCTATAATAAAAATAATCATTGGGCTTGTTTTCCATTTTTTAAATTCTCCTTTAGAATATTTTCTTACCAAAAAAAAGGAAAAGAGTGTCATTAAAAATTTTTTTAGTAATTGTATTTTGTAATTTTATTATATTTGATAATTTTATTAAACATATTTTTTTTGTTTTTATTATAGATCCAAACTTAGTCTATTTCAATCAAGAATCAGTTTACAGAAGGCAAGTGTAAAGGTGAGTTTTTAAAAACTATTTTACAGTTGAGAATTTCTTAGATTATAAAGTAAGAAATTGTGTCTTTTGCAGATGCAAGTAGATTATTTCTACCTTAGAGAAGAATTTTAAAGTCATTAACTCAGAGAGAACTTTCCTCCCCAGTTCATGGCAGTTTTTCACCCAAGTGTCAGCACTCCAGACACTCCTTGCTTCTCAAGATTTCCTTTAGGGATAGGTTTCTATACCTTACCTGCACTGGTAGCCTGTTGTCTTTTAGTCCAAGAGACTTAATCCACAGGCTTCAGAAAGCTGTGTGAAGTCCATTTCATTCAGACTTATGCCCCTGAGCAGATATTCTAGGCTCAGCACAACTGAGTTTCTGTGGGATCCTCACTCCATGGCATACATACAGATAAGTAAGCTTAGTCACCTGGCTTTGGCTGTCACGCTCCTAACTCGCATGCAGCTCCTCTGGCATGTTAGACATGTTGATTTTTTTTAAAAAAAAACTACGTTTAACCGTATCTTTGAAAATAAGGTACTTAATTCCAGAAACCCTGGTGGCATAGTGGTTAAAAGGTACGGCTGCTAACCAAAAGGTCAGCAGTTTGAATCCATCAGGCACTCCTTGGAAGCTCTGTGGGGCAGTTCTACTCTGCCCTATAGGGTCACTATGAGTCGGAATCAACTCAACGGCAACAGGTTTTGGTTTTTTGGTGTTTATTTTCCTATATCAGTAAAATGAACAAAATATTTTGAAGTTTTCTATAAAGCTTTAGAAGTACGTTAGGTGTAAACTTAAAAATTGGGAACACTGTTACCATCACAGTTCAATTCTGCAATACTGTTAAATAATTTTTGTAAGCATGCAAATGTTTCTCCCCACTTGGTAACATTGACTCTTGGTGGAGAGCCACTAATTGATGACTAAGAATGGAATCCTTATATGTTTTGCAATGCAGTATCAATTTTTACTGATTTTTATCTTCTACTATGTTTTAGTTAAAAGCTCGACGATCTGAGTGTAATTCCAAAGCTACCCACGCAAGGAATGATTATCTTCTTACGTTAGCAGCCGCAAATGCACATCAGGATCGCTACTATCAAACAGATTTAGTTAACATTATGAAGGTAACACAGCCTTAATACCTGTGCTAGTTTTGCTTCATTAAAAAAATAATAATTTTATGTGTCGGGTGTATGGGATAGAATCTGTAGAATAGCAGCCAGGTCATGTGCATTTCATTGGAATATACTTGATGATGTTTGAGTGACCTCTGTTTCAGTAATTAATTTTTAGTATAAGAAAATGCTTTAAGCCAAATAACAGTAAAGGATTATATTATTCCCCAGCAGCAGCGGATATTCACTGTATAGTGGTTACTGATATTAAGAATCACTTTTAGACTGAGAAACTGCTTCTGAGCTATCTTTCCTCAGGTCACTGGTAACAACAGAGTACTGAAGTTAGGCAAAATCTTCAAGTATCTCCTGAATCAACAGAGGAGAACTGATATTTTCGGCATAGTTTTATTTTTCTTTGGTTGTGTCCTTACGGAGCCCTGGTGGCACAGTGGTTAAGCATTCGGCTGCTAACCAGACGGTCAGCAGTTCTACTCTGTCCTGTAGGGTCACTGTAAGTCAGAATTGATTCATCAGCAACAGGTTTGGGTTTTTTGTTTGTTTGTTTGTGTCCTTATATCTTAGTTTCTTAGTGCTGCTATAACAGAAATACCACAAGTAGGTGGCTTTAAAGAATAAAAATTTATTTCTCAGAGTTAGGAGGCTAGAAGTCTGAATTCAGAGCATGGGCTCAGTGGAAAGCCTCTGTCCACTCTGGGAGAAAATTCTTGTCTCTTTCAACTTCTGTTCCCCAGTTCCTTGGTGATCCGCACATGGCATCAGTCTTTCACCATTTGTGCTTTCTTGCTTCTGTGCCTGAACTGTTCTTTTTATATCTCAAAAGTGATCAGTTTCAAACACACCCTGTACTAATAAGGCCACTTTAACATAACAAAGGAACCCCTATTCCCAAATGGGATTACATCCACAGGTATAGGGGTTAGTATTTATGACACATATTTTCAGGGGGATACAGTTGAATTCATAACACTTTATATTCTGAAAATTGGATTGTATTTTTATATTTTATCTTTTTAGTAACCTGAATTCTTTACTAACCAAGATATGGGCCATCAACCGTGTCTGATAATAATTATGTGGCTGTTTTTATATTAACCTTGTATTTTAAAAATTTCTTAATATTATTCTTAATTGATAGGTAAAATTGTGCAGTAGTATTTGACGATTTTGAGGTGCCCATTGACCCAATGGCAACTGGTTTTTAATGGAACAAAAAAGAGAAAATGTCTTGTAGTTACATAAAGATATTTCTACTCTGGGTATTACTCTGAAATGTAGCTAGATTGGATTACAGTGTGTACCCAAACTTCATCTTGGACTTTCCTGTTTGTACTATTATATGTATCTTTGACTTTCACTGAGAATCTATATAGAAATAAAGTAAAGGAGGTAGAGAAGAAGAAAATTTTTTAACCTGCTGCCAGGATCCCTCTTGTTGCTGGCAGACAAACCCTGCTATAGATTGTATTTTATCCCCTCTTATCCTCTCAAGGACCCCAAACATTTGTTTGTTCAGTCTCTCTCTCTTATATTTTCAACCCATCCTTCCCAAATGTATTGTTCTTAGTGACTATCAAACACAGTGCCTTAGTTGAATTGTTTTCTTTAGGAAACGGAGATATTCAAAACAGGAATACAGCAGGAATGAGTGCTCTTTTCTACAGTGAAGATAAACTGTGGTCAGAAACTACAAGTTTTTTCCTTGAAAATAGAGGCAGGACATCTCTGAGACTTTCAGGGTAAAACGGTAATGATGAGGGGTAATGTGGGAAATCAAATTGAACTAAGTAGTATGCTGTTGCATAATTTTTTACTTTCCTTTTTGTTCACTGCCTGAAGTCCCCCTTTCCTAGCTTCTTTCCTGTCATGACTGGTTAGGGAGACAAGGGATTGTTTTGACATCCCAGATAAGAACTCTGCATACATTTTTCCATAAAATGTTGAACCTAGAGGTTTCGGTGTTCTAGTATATTCCTAGGTATTAACATACTGCTTCAGATTTACAAGGAACAACTGGAGACTTGGCCTCCCATTATTACATGGTTTGTCTACGGAAATAAATGTGTGTGTGTGTGTGTGTGTGTGTGTGTGTGTGTGTGTGTGTATTTGAAACAAGCAGTTTATTAGAGACAAGTTTTAACACAGCTTGCACTTAAGGAGTAATTAATTTCCTATATACTGTCTACCATCAGATCAAAACTGATAAAAAGTATATAGTTTTTCCCTTCTAATACTTCAAAATGAATATTATATTAGCTTAAGTAACAGCAAAAATAAGTTTCTTATGTTTTTTAAAATGGAATCCACAGCCCAAAAATATCTCTTATTCAGAACCCTATGACCAATGACAAATATTGTATGATTCCACTTATATGAAATATCTAGATTAGGCAAATACATAGAACGGAAAGTAGATGAGTGGTTACCAGGGTTTAGGGGGAAAAGGAGAGGAGGAGCTATTTCTTAATGGGTACAGAGTTTCTCTTTGGGATGATGAAAAAAATTTGCAAATAGATGGTGATGATAGTTGTATAGCATTATGAATGTAATTAATGTCATTGAATTGTACACTTAAAAATGGTTCAAATGGGGGGGGAACCCCATGGTCTTCAGTAAACTAGAGAAGGTATTTATTATTATTTGTAAAAAACAAAAAGGAGGTTAATGAGTCTGGCCAGTTCTCAGATTATTGTGTGTCCTTGAACTTAATTTGAAGTCCCCATGCAAGTATTTGGTCAAAATTGAGTAGATTGTGCTTCAGATTATTCATTTCTTAAAACGTTGTGGGTCAGGTACTGAATTGATAAAAATAGAAACAGGAGTTCCTCCTATCCCTTAACAATGAGAAAAATGTAGTATCAGCTTTTGTGGTGTATGTATTAACTAATTTGCTTCCTCAGGCTTAATTCTATAGTCTACACTCTATGAGAACTCCCATTGTTGTACTGTTACCTACTTAATAAGTTTGTCATTGAATTAATAGTGGCCTGTAGATTTTTTTTTTTTTTTTTTGTAGATGCCTTTCTTCGAAAAGCCCATCTTTTGTACTGTTGTTAAAGTGAAAATGTCCTAGTTAAAATCTTCTAAAAATTATGTAGTTTGGAAGCAGGGAATTTGATGCATTGATGTAATTGTGTACACTGAATAGTTATTTACACTGTGCTAGCTGCTGGGCTAGGCACTGGAAGAGACCAAGATAAATAGACACAGTCCTTATCGTCAAAGAACTCAGTCTAGTGGAAGAGAAAAATTTATAGAAATGATTACACAGTAGAATAATGAAACCCCGTACTACTACAGGACTGTTGACTATGGGTAGCAATGTAACAGCTATCCTTTTTTTTTTTAACTTAATATTGCCCTGGCATTATCTTCCTATCTCATTTTCTTCCTTATCCTGGTTAGATTTCATATTTCATTATTTAAACACTACTTTAGTCTATACTCTAATATTTGCCATCTTGCAAATGAAATGAAGTGAAATTCTAACTCTGAATGAGCGCAGATAAGTCTTTTTCTGTACCTGCATCTAAGTAGCCAAGAACGGAAGAAAATTTTTCAACAAAGCAGATTCACGGTCATAAGTTAATGGTGGAACCAGCCTTAAATGGGCCTTCAACCTTTCTCAGCAATCCTACTGTTTTTCCCTGGTTAAACTTTTCTACTCTTCTAAATAGTTATTTCAGCCTTTTCCCTTCTCTTCAAACCTCAGATTTACCCCTTCTGTTTCACTCTTAACAAGTAGTCTTTCCTACTGATTTAGAGAAACCACAAGACATCAAAAAAGAATTCTCTTATTGTCCCATTACCTGCCTTTATCTGTATGCGTGACTTCTCCAAGGAGTCTCACTAACAGCTATTCCTCCTATCCAAAGATCATCTTTTCACTTTGGCTTTGGATAATACCTCATCCCCTCTTGCCTTCTGAGGGACCAAAACAGTTAATATTCTGTCTTCCCCCTTATATTTCCTAGACAGTCTATTAAGTTTAAAAGATGATTTAACACTTGGTAGGATCTTGGTGATGATAGCCCTCATTATGTCTGTGTTTTGAGCTACTTTTTTTGTGTGTGTGTATGTGCTTTAAGTGGAAGTTTACAAATCAAATCAGTCTCTCATACAAAAATTTATATACACCTTGCTATGTACTCCTAGTTGCTCTCCCCCTAATGAAACAGCACACTTCTTCTTTTCACTCTATATTTCCCATGTCCATTCAGCTAGCTTCTGTCCCCCTCTGCCTTCTCGTCTCCCCTCCAGACAGGAGCAGCCCACATAGTCTCACGTGTCTACTTGAGCCAAGAAGCTCACCCCTCACTAGTATCATTTTCCATCTTATAGTCCAGTCTAATCCCTGTCTGAAGAGTTGGCGTTGGGAATGGTTCCAGTCTTGGGCTAACAGAAGGTCTAGGGAACGTGACCGCCGGGGCCCTTCTAGTCTCAGACCATTAAGTCTGGTGATTGTATGAGAATTTGAGGTCTGCATGCCACTGTTCTCCTGTTCCATCAGGGATTCTCTGTTGTGTTCCCTGTCAGGACAGTCATCAGTTGTAGCCAGGCACCATCTAGTTCTTCTGGTCTCAGGCTGTTGTAGTCTCTGGTTTATGTGGCCCTTTCTGTCTCGGGCTCATAATTACTTTGTGTCTTTGGTGTTCTTCATTCTTCTTTGCTCCAGGTCAGTAGGGATCAATTGATGCGTCTTAGATGGCCGCTTGCTAGTGTTTAAAACCCCAGACGCCCCTCACCAAAGTAGGATGCAGAATGTTTTCTTAATAGATTTTATTACGCCAGTTGAGCTAGATATCCCCTGAAACCATGGTCCCCAGAGCTCCACTCCTGCTACTCTGGCCTTTGAAGTATTTGATTTATTCAGGAAACTTCTTTGCTTTTGGTTTTGTCCAGTTGTGCTGATCTCTCCTATATTGTGTGTTGTCTTTCCCTTCACCTAAAATAGTTCTTGCCTAGTATATAATTTTTTTTTTTTTTAGTATATGATTAGTGAACGACCTTCTCCCTCCCTCCCTCCCTACCCTAGTAAGCATCAAAGAATATTTTCTTCTGAGTTTAAACTTATTTCTTGAGTTCATACAATAGTGGTCTCATACAATATTTGTCCTTTTGCAACTGACTAATTTCCCTCAGCATAATGTCTTCCAGATTCCTCCATGTTATGAAATATTTCATGGATTCATCATTGTTCTTTATCTATGCGTAGCATTCCATTGTGTGAATATACCATAATTTATCCATTCATCTGTTGATGGGCACCTTGGTTGCTTCCATCTTTTTGCTGTCGTAAACAGTGCTGCACTGAACATGGGTGTGCGTCTATCTGTTCGCGTAAAGACCCTTATTTCTCTAGGATATATTCCGAGGAGTGGGATTGCTGGACCGTATGATAGTTCTATTTCTAGTTTTTTAAGGAAGCTCCAAACCGATTTCCAAAGTGGTTGTACCATTTTACATTCCCACCAGCAGTGTATAAGTGTTCCAGTCTCTCCACAACCTCTCCAACATTTATTATTTTGTGTTTTTTAGATTAATACTAGAATGATGAGCCACATTCTTACAGTCTGGTTTAATTGCCCTCTTTATCAGATGTGTTGCTATTACCCTGAGCTCTCCCTTCGACCTGATGGAAACTGGTTTTTATCTTTGTCATTATGCTCCTTTCTGGGAGACTTCTTCAGCTTTACATTTCAACTCTTCTGTTTGGGTTTTTAATTTTTCAACGTGGCTTTAATGTCCAGTTGTTCTTTTTGTTTTCTGAAAGTTATGACAAAGCTTGGATTCGAACCTGGCGTGTTTCTCTGACAGCAGAGTCAGTGCCATTAGCTTTTTATATGATATTAGCTCCTTGGACCTATTTCTCCTTTCCTTGTTAAATGGAGAAAATCTTATGCTATCTTATTTTCTTTGGCTTCTTTGAGGAGCAAATGAGATGATATAAAGTGTTTTTTAAATTTTAGAGCTTGTTATACATGTTATATATTTTTAAATAACAAATTCTATTAATATTATAATTAAGTCTTGTGGGGAGACTGTGGAGGAGATGGTGAATAATTGAAAGTGAGAGAAGAGCAACTATTTAGGTCACTAGCATTGTTAGGTACTCTGTCTAGGTGCTTTTAAGTGTATTATTTCATTTTGTTTCCATAATATCTTTTAAGCTAAATAGCATTATCCTTATTGTATAGATCACATACCAGAGGAACAGTGAAGTTCAGTTCATACGTATACTAGGCCGGATTCAAAATCAAGGTCTCTGTGCCTTAAAGTTCCTATATTTAATGCTGTGTTCTTACCTGCACACCATTTTAGTCTTCTTGATAGTAAAAATCAGTATGATAAACAGCTGCGTATTGTGAATGTCGTGAATTTGAATAAAATTGGAAAGTAAAATTATAAATGGGAAATTTTAAATTCTCCCTGTTCTAATTGTTTGAAGAGTAAAGATCATGTCAGTGTCTAAATACATGGATTTAGAGAGATTGCGTAAGGAATATTTTGTATTCTTTACACCAGTACTGATCTCGAAACAGACACTAAATATATCACTATGTGTCTGTATAGCATAAGACAGGCTTTTTTTGGTTTTTTCTGTTGTTTTTTGAGCTCCACACTAAAATAACAGCAACAAAAAAACTATTGCTAGACCCTGGAAATCAAATAACCGATTTCATCAGATTTTTAGTAAACAACTCAGCTAGCTGCTGGGAAGTAGGGTAGTTTGTTCCCTGAATGTTCTTTTCTTATAGCATTTTCTTGTGCAGAAATTTTCTCTTCATCTTTTGTATATGAACTAATACTTTTTTTATTTTTTTCTTGGAAGATTGTGAAATATTTTCTTTGTGGTTTGGATGAAGAAACCCTATTTCTAGACAAATATTTGTTGTCTTCATTGGAAGCTAAACATACATACCTGGACTAATTCATAATTGGGCAAAGTAATAAAAGATAAACATCTTTCCATCTGACAGAAATCTAGAAAATTGATAATTTGGCCTGTATTTTTTTAACATTTGTTTCAGTTAAATGAGAAGAAAGATATTATTGGTATCCAGGTTCCATATTTTTATAACTTTCCTTTCTAAACACTAAGTTATTCCAAAAGTCTTCCTCATACACATGTAGGACTATATAACCCATCTTTCTGATTTTGAGTAAAGGCTTTTATGGCTTCCCTGCCGTTATCTCTGGTTGTTGTATTTCTGATTCACCTGGTAATGTTTGTTCTTGTAATGAATTAGCATGGCAGTTCTCAAATCTCAAGCTTGCCTCTTGCTTCTGTTGCTTTGCATTCCCCTTTTTTTATATCTTCTTCCTTGGAGAGAGTAATCATTTGGCCCAATTTCCATCAGTATTGTACAGTGGTTCTCAAATCTCTGTTCACCCTTGCCCTTGTAATCGTCCACGTACATGCCTTTCCCATTAATGGTTGAAATTTTCTAAACCAGAGACAGTTCTGTCTCTGCCGTCATTCCCTTCAATGAGCACTCTGTGTTAGGTTTCAGGCGACACTGTTACCATTCTAGCTCTAAAGCTACAATGTCTAATATAGTAGCACCTAGGTACACACGACTATTTAGGTGAAGTAAATTTTAAAATTTTGTTTCTCAGTCAAAATAGTCACATTTCAAATATTCAAAAGCCACCTGTAGCTAGTGGCTACCATATTGGACAGTGCAGATACAGAATATTTCCATCACTGCAGAAAGTTTTATGGGACAGCATTGCTTTAAAGCTTACTTAGTTTTACTTGTTCCTCCTGCCCATATTTATCTATCGGTCATCAGTCCTACTGATCATTTTTTCTAATAACCATGGTCATGAGTGTGTTTCTTTTACTTCAGAATTTATTGCTCCTTCATTTGTACTCCAAATCTTTACTTGTACCTTCTTATAGAACAAGGATTGGCAAATTTTTTCTGTAAAGGGCTAGATAATATTTTAGGCTTTGCAGGCCAAATAGCCTTTGTTGTAATGACTCAATTTCCCTGTTGTAACACAAAGCAGCATAGACAACGTAAACAAATTAATGCATCTGTGTTCCCATAAAACTTTATTTACAAAAGTATTTATTATACCAGATTTGGTCTGTGGGCCTTAGTTTTCTGGTTCTTGATATTTAATTATAAAAATTTCCATAAATTTATTGAAAACATTATGCTGAGTGAAATAAGCCGGTCACAAGAGGACAAATATTGTATGACCTCACTTATATAAAAAGACAAGAAAAGGCAGATGTATAGAGACCACAGTTTATTAGTGGTTACCAGGGGCATGAGGGAGAGGGAAAGGGAGGGTTAACAGTGATGGGAAAATTGCACTGATTAATAGGGCTGCACAGCCAGTTATTGTAATTGCCGTCAATAAGTTGTACACCTGTAAAAAGTTGAATCGGCAAAAAGTTAAGTAATAGATATATTTACAACAGCAGCAACAAAAAACCAAACCCATTGCCATTGAGTCAATTCTGACTCACAGCGACCCTATAGAAGAGAGTAGAACTGCCACATAGAGTTTGCAAGGAGCGACTGGTGGGTCTGAACCACCGATCTTTTGGTTAGCAGTCACAGCAGTTAACCACTACAACACCAAGGGTTTCCATTTACAGCAAAGACCAAAAAAAAGAGTAGCTGCTGAGGCTGCTTATGTACAACAAGCACCTCATGGAATTTGGTTCCTTGGTTTGGAGGATTAAGGTCATGGTTTCATGGGACATCTCAGGTAATTGGCCTAATAATGTGTTTAGTGCATGCATCTCTTCTACCTCCTAGTTGGTTCCGTAATGCCTGGGGGTCTTAAAGCTTGCAAGTAGCCATCCAAGGCACAATAATTGGTCTCTATTCACCTGGGCAACAGAGGAAGAAGGAGAGTGAAGAATAGGAGGAGAATATGTAATGTGTGGCTGATTGCCTTTATGAAAAACTGCATCCTTTGCCATGAGACCAAAAGAGCTGAACATTTTGATCAAAGATTGCATAGAAGAATCCTGATCAAAACGGGGAAATACAGAATACAGCTTTAAATTCTCATGGACTCTAGACTTTCTGGAGCTATGGAGGGTGGATGAATCCCTGAAACTGTTGCCCTGAGATCACCTTATACCTTAAACAAAAAATGCTCCGTGAAGTCATCTTAAAACTGAGCAGTAGTTTAGCCTAACTAGTAAAAAAAAGGTCTGCCTTGAGGTTTATGCTCTTTTAAGAACTATCTATATGGGATCAAAGTGACAGCAGCAACTCGAAAGGTTAGATAGGAAGCTTAAGGTGCAGTGAGTTTATGTTAATGCAAAAGGAACAACTGAAAAGGAGGGTGAGAATGGTTGCACAACTCAAAGAACATAATGAATCACTAAACTGTACTCGTAGGAACTGTTGAATTGGTGTGTATTCTCAACAACAATGATAAAATTTAGAAAAAATTTTTTGTGAATTTATAAATAATTTTCCAAGAATAATAAAATGAATACCCATTTGCCTGCCACTTCAGGTTCAAAAACGAAATTTTACTAGTACAATGGAAGCCTTCTTTGTGCCTCCTTCCAAAACACATTTCTCTTATCCACCTCGTTGGAACCACCACCCTGAAAATATATAGGATTGTCTTATGTAGTGTCACATAAGACACTTTGTAGTATTCTGCAGCTTGCTTTTTTCCTCTCAACTGACTGATTAATCCATGGGGAATTTTAGCTTTAATTTATTTGTTATTGTTGCTAAATGGTATTTCACTCTGCATAAATCATAAATTACCCATTTTCTTATCAGTGGAAATTTTAGGGTTGTTTTTTGTTTGCTATTAAACACTGTTGCTTCTGACATGCTCGTACATGTCACCCGGTGTACTTGTGCAAGAGATTCTTAAGGGAATAACCTATAAGTGGTATGTATTTTCAGCTTTAGCAGAGAGTGCCAAATTGTGTTACAGTACTTTTTTATTTTACCATTTAATGTTCTTTGTTGGCATGTCATTTTAAACTCAGCAAACATTTGCGTGTGTACTAGATGATAGACACTTGGTAATACAGATGAATTGGACATGATCCACACCATCAATGAGCCAGAAACATAAAAGTTGTAATTCTTGGGACAATCCAAAAAGGGCTTATGGGGCATGGAGCAGTAGATCTCCCCTTTCCCTGCTTTATGATCATATTGTAGTTGGCTCCCTGTGACACAAAAAGAGAAAATCAGGATGCCTCTTGCCAATCTTTTTCAAACTTGTAAAGCAGTAATTTGAAAACATTTTTAGCAGTTGGACAACTTTTTCAAACAAACTCCTATAAAGCACATAGAAGGGAAGCTGTGAGTATGCTTCCCCTTTGTAAGTTTTCCCCATTTCCCATACCTGCCTGTGCCACCTTGTACATCATTATGCTGAATCCTAGAACTCCTTGAAATACAGTTTGAAAACTAATATTCTAACACAGGCTTTTCTAACTACCAGCCTAAAATTTATTTAGATGATCTTCATGCTAGACTTTATCAAAGTAATCTTTTAAAAATGTAAATCATTGCAGAAATGGAAACCTTGTTTTCTCAGTTAACTTTTTAGCCCCTCAGCTCCTTGGGCTGTCCTGGCCTTTGCCCTGCTCAGGCAAAAGTTCCAAAGCTCTTTAGTTCTGCCTGCAAGTGCCTAGAGACACCCCACTCTGTCAGTAAACCTTGACCAGAGGCATTCATCTCTCTTGCTCCTTGGGTCAGCTCCTGTGCCATCTCATGCCAGTCTCCTGGTTGTGCAGCTGTCTTTTCTATGCTGCTGCTTCTTGCTACCTGGGCCATCTCCAGTGTTACAGCTCTCACTTCCTTCTGAGCCCTCACCAGAATTGTCTTTGATGTCCATAATTCCACCAATAGTCTCTTCAAGGCAGTGTAGGCTGTTACTATTTGGCGCTTTAAAACTCTTCCGGCTACTTACCCATTCACAATTTCAAATCTGCTTTCACATTTTAGGTATCTTTTGAAGCAACACCCCACTCCTGGTACCAAATTTTGTCTTCATTATATAGATAGTGTTGCTATAACAGAAATACCACAAGTGGATGGCTTTAACAAACAGAAATTTATTCTCTCACAGTTTAGGCTAGAAGTCTGTATTCAGGGTACCAGCTCCAGGGAAGGCTTTCTCTCTCTGTTGACTCTAGAGGAAGGTCCTTGTCATCAGTCTTCCCCTGGGCCTAGGAGCTTCTCAGCACAGGGTCACCAGATCCAAAGGGTACACTCCACTCTTGGCTCTTCTTGCTTTGTTGTAATGAGGTCCCTCTCCTCTCTGCTCACTTCTCTCTTTCATATCTCAAGAGATTGACTCATGATACAGCCTAATCCTATAGATTGAGTCCTAATTTGTTAACATAACTACCTCTAATCTTACCTCATTAAAAGCATAGAGGTTAGGATTTATAACACATAGGATAATTAGATCACAAAAGGGTGGACAGCCACACAATACTGAGAATCATGGCTTAGCCAAGTTGACACACATTTTGGGGGGGACACAATTTAGTCCATAACATTATGTATATATAATATGTGTGTGTGTGTGTATGTATCCATGTAACCATGTTTTTCATGAAAGATAAATCCTTGGACAAGGCTTTAATGTTATGAAAAGAAAGAGTATTGGCACTAATATTATCTGTCAATTTTTGAAGAGAAGAATAACCAACCTTGGTTTTTGTTTTGTTTACCAATTCCTAGGAATTTATTTTAACATTACTATTGTATTACAACCATTAAAGCACCAGGGAGAGGCATTGGTCAGAGTATGAAACTCGGGTACACAGAATCGGGGGTGGTTCTCTATAGTAAGGATGATTGGTCAGAAGCATACTGACCTCTGTAACAGGCCTATTGCTCATAGAATAGTTCATAGCTTTTAATCGTGCCAAAAAGTAGTAACACATTCAAAGGGTCTTCTGGAATTCCATATTATTAGCACTATCATTTTGGAAATCAGAGTAAACTTTTATTTAGGATATTGACATTTATCATCCATCAGTATAGTTGGAGATAAATATTATTTGATAAGAGATGCACCCACTGAGATACCTGTACCAAAATTATTGTAATCCTGCCTGTGGCAATCCAGACTCTGGTTGATCCTCAGATTATCATTAGTGACACATCAAGACATAACTACAGATAAGATAGCAGATTTGACAGATGAGCCTTGGGGGGTCTTTTTGTTCTTCCTGAACAAAAGTTTTGGGTCTAATTGAAGATACTTTCTAGGAAGTAGAATTATAAATAACTTCAAATAAAAAGACAGATCTCTCAGTGTTACAAGCAGAATATTGGGTTAGATATTTCATTGTCTTAGTTTCCTAGGGCTGCCAAAACAAAACAGCGTAAAATGAGTGACTTTAAAGAAGAGAAATTTATTTTCTCACAGTTCTGGAGGCTAGAAGCCCAAATTAGGGTATTGACTATATTGATTATTTCTGAGGGCTCATTTCTGAGGGCTCTGAGAGAAGAACTATTCCATACCACTCTCCTAGCTTCTGGTTTCTGCCGGCAATCTTTGACATTCCTTTGCTGCTTGCAGACAAATCCACGTGTTATCTTTCCCCTCTGTGTGACCCTCTTTTCTTTTCTGTTCTCATCACCCCGAAAATAAACCCCTTATCCATTAGCAGTCATCCCCCATCTCCCCTCTGCCCCCTCTGGCCTCTGGCAATCACTAGTTTACTCTCTGTCTTTATGGATTTGCCTATTCTAGATATTTTGTATAAATAGAATCATATAATATGTGGTCTTTTGTGTATGTTTTCTTTCACTTAACATGTTTTCAAGGTTCATCCATGTTGTATCATGAATCAGTACTTCATTCCTTAAGGCTGAATAGTATACAGTTGTATGTCTCTACCACATTTTGTTTATTCATTCATTCCTTGATAGACATTTGGGTTGTTTCCGCTTTTTGTCTGTTACCTGCCTGTCTCTATATCCTCATTTCATATCCTTCCTCCCTCATTTTCTGCATGTCAGTTGAGCGGCCTTGTTTTACTTCGTCAACAGTACCAAGCTTCCTCCTACGCCAGGGCCTTTGCACATGTTGTTCTCTCTGCCTGAAGTAACTCCTGTCTTCACTATCCCCATTCACTTTCTTAACTCTTAGTCATGGTTCACATCCCAATTCAAATCTACTTCTTTAGAGAAGTCTTTCCCAGTCTTTATCAGCTTCCTCTATTATATATTCTTATGTTCATGTTTCTTTCCTTCATAATATTTCTCTTAATTTTGATTGTTTGGTTGGATTGCCTGTTCATCTTCCTCTCCCACTCCTAGTATACTATAACTTTGTGAAAAGCAAAATTTTTGTCTGTTTTCTGCTCACAAGTATATGTCTGGGGCCTAACACAGTACCTGGCATATTTGTTTATTGGATGTATTATTGCATGAATCCATTTGCAATGCTAAGTACTAGGGACACAAAGTTTAAGAACCCAGTTTCTGCCCATATGTACCTCACAGTGCAGAGTTAAGTAGGCAAGTAAACAATTATTGTGCAGTAAGAAATGCTATAATGTCAGGATGTAATCTGACCATAGGGAACAGGAGAAAAGTCAAAACATGCCCAACAGTAAAAGTAGCTTTTGAGTTAAGACTTGCTCTGGCTTGCCTGGTAGAATATAAGGCCTTGAAAGGAGGAAATGTGTATTGTTGACTATTGTATTTTTATGTATTCAGTAAATACTTACAGAATTGAATCAAGTTCAGTTTCCCTGGCAGGTAAGAAAATTGAGAATATTCCCACTACGGAGGCAACAATTCTGGATTACAGAGATACATAGTTCAGTATCTCTATAGTAGAATGTGCAGTAGGAGTATAGCAAGTGATGAGGCTGGATTAGGCAGAGCATTTGAGTAGTTTTTATGCCCTGCTTTTTTTTTAATATGATTTAGGTTTCTCCTGTAGGCAGTGGGGAATCATTGAAGACTTTTGAATCAAGAAATGAATTTCTGAGAAGATTACTCTTGCAGCAGTGCAAAACATGGATGCTCAAAGCAGAAATATCAATAAGGGCATTACTACAATGGCCTGGGGCAGTGGGGTATAAAGGAGGAGGGAGTAGATTCAGAAGTTAATAGGAGATTCTGATGATGATGATGATAAAAGCTAACATTTACAGAATACTTATTATTAGACACTGTGCTAGACTGTATATAAAAAGATAGGAGAGATACAAACCAAACCCATTGTCATCGAGTTGATTCCAACTCATAGCAACCCTATAGGACAGAGTAGAAGTGCCCCACAGGATTTCCATGGAACAGCTGGGGGATTCAGACTGCTGACTTTTTGATTATAGGCTGAGCTCTTAACCACTGTGCCACCAGGGCTCCAACAGAGATATGGTGGTAAATTATTAGGCAGGTATTTTACTTGTTTTCTGAGAATTAGTGTCAAGTAGGCTATCACCTGGCTGTAACAGAGAGCTCACTTTTAGAATATAAATGTTACAGAAAACAGAATTAGATATTAGAGATATTTTGAAAGATATTAATGGAATTGGTAAAAAGTATGCTCGTCACCAGCTGTATGTTTATAAGGTCTATAGTTTACCTTGTTGCCTTAGTTTCTGATGCTTGGCAGGCCCTCTCAAGATTGTTTCTCCCCTAACTAACCTTTTTTTCTGACCCAAGACTACTAGGTATCTATCATGCTTTCTGGCATATTTTATTTTTCCTAATATCTAATGCCATATTCATTTCATTTTCTATTGAAGTTAAATACTTCTTAAGTTACTTTTACTATTTCCACTTACAGTTACAAAATTTTTGAAAGTGAAGCGTATTAGAACCCTCAGAGGAGTAGTTCTATTTGTTTTAGGGCAATCTAAGGCTCCAGAGAGGTTGAACCATTGTCCTTAAGAAAAATCAGGTTATTTCTGTCCAGAAAGCCATCCTCCAAGTGTAGGTTTCACTCACTGCCTTATCATCCTAAACCAGTCAAAGGCTTTACACACGATAGTGAAATATAAGAAGCCAATTTAAACTTCTTTTTTAAAAATGATCAAACTTCTAAGAGTTATTTTTTAAAGCTGTGGCATATGACATAGACTTATGTCAAACAGATTGCATTTTAATTCCATCATTTTTACATATTCCTTAGCCCCTGAGATCTTATTTCTTCAGCCATGGAAATAGGGCCGGCAGTATCTTCTTCATGAGTTGTAAATATGTGTAAGCACATAGTAGGTTTTCATTAAGTATCTGTTTCCCTTTCTACCTTTTCTGATCTTCCACTAATCAACATAACCTCAAGTCTTATTTATATCAATAAACACTTATGTGTCAACCAAATTTTCTTGCCAAAATAGCTAAAATTGGAAATCATAAGTAAGCAAAGGAGTCTGTGGAGTTTTTTTTGCTCTAAAAATACTGAAGGCTAGTCAGTGTTTTCCATTACAGATCTTGTGTATTTTTTAATCTTTAAGATAGAAATAGGCGAGTTGCTTTACCTGAGTGACCAAGCAAGACCACTATAAATTAAAGTACTTAGGGAGTTTCCAAGCATTAAAGCCATAGGTGCTCTCTTCTCCCCCACCCCCAACTTTACCTTCATCTTATAAAGCATGTGTAGACATACATGAAGCTTTGGGGGATTTTTTAGTTCTTGCCAAAAACAAAAATTCTATAAAGTGTGCCTATTGAGAGTTATATGTTATATATTAAGTGAAAGAAAGAGTG
Source organism: Elephas maximus indicus (assembly GCF_024166365.1). Taxonomy (NCBI): domain Eukaryota; kingdom Metazoa; phylum Chordata; class Mammalia; order Proboscidea; family Elephantidae; genus Elephas; species Elephas maximus. Next base: position 51,934,890 of record NC_064825.1, read on the forward strand.
TATTTGTTACCATATTCTTTTCAACTGTAATATTCCCTAAGCTTTATGGGAGTAAGAACTTTATCTGCCATACTTAACTCTAGCCTCATTTCCTCAGCAAGCATGATCAATTTCAGTTAGACATTAAGAACTTATAAACAGACTCAAGTATGTGAAAAGGTAGACTTCAAATCAGTGGAAAAATAACAGATTTTAAAAAGTAATGATGTTGAGACTCTTTAGAAAAGGAAATATTGACATCCCTATACCACACCAGGCCATAATCCCAGGTTTGTTAAACATAAATATAATAGAAAATGTGAGTAGATATTTATCTGATTGTGGTGTGCAGATGGGATTTCTAAGTATTCTAATAAAGGCAAACACTATGAGAAAATAGTGATAAATTTGACTGTACCAAATTTTAAAAATCTGTAAAATATAACAACAACAAGAGCTAACATTTACTGTGTTAAGTGCCTTATATATGAGTCAGTAGTGCCAAGGTCACAACTTGATGGCACTGGGTACTGGGTTAGTGCCAAGGTTGAGAACACCTGCCTTAGAGCTGTAGGATCTATAACCCTGGTCTACTTTCCAAAGTTATCATAAACACTAGTATCACCAGATGTTTTGCCATGGTATAACAAGTATTATCAGCTTTTCAATCTGCAGCATCTGTGTCCTCAGTGCTTGCTACCCTAAGACTTAGCAAATGCCACCTATATTATTTTTGTTGTTGTTGTTAGAGCAACATTCCACTTCAAGATATTAATTCTGTACTAATTAAGGTAAAAGCTAAAATAGATAGGCCCAAAGTACAGTGGCCAAAACAAGAGATGTTAATTTTTTCTTATGTAATAATTCAGAGTAGATAGCCTCTGCCTCATGGGATTATATAAGGACCCAGGTGGTTCTAGAGACTACCCTCTCTAATCATCAGCCTGGTCAAAGTTGGGTAATTGACTCATTTGGGTTCTACCAGTGGGTTAGGGAAAGAGAGCATGGAGAAGACGCACCTATTTTCTTAAGAGTTAGGCCTGAAAGTGGCATACTTCTGTTCACATTCTATTGGAGAGAACTTAGTCACGTGGTCATGTGCCCAGGAAGAAAGGGGGAACAGATATTAGTGGACAACATATAGTTTCCACCACAACCTCTGTGCTCTGCTGCCTCTAAATATATGATAAGGTAAATGACAGTGTGGGAGAAAATATATATAGTATGACAAAAGGTTAACATTTTTCCTGTTTAAAGAGTTCTTATAAGTCAATTAAAAAAATAAAAACATTCTAAAAGAAATATGGAGAAACCAAAGAAAGACAAAAGGAAAATATTGGTCTAGAAGGCTAATGGACTGCATGAACCACAGACTCCACCAGCCTGAGCCCACAAGAACTAGATGGTGCGCTGCTACTACTACCTACCTCTGTTGACAGAGATCACAATAGAGGGCCCCGGACAGAACGGTAGAAGAATGTAGAATCAAATTCACAAAAAAAAACAGACCAGACTTACTGGTCTGACAGAGACTGGAGGAACCCCCGAGACTATGCCGCCGGACACCCTGGTAACTCAGAGCTGAAGCCATTCCCGAAGTCCACCTTTCAGCCAAAGATTAGACAGGCCTATAAAACAAACAATAACACACGTGAGGAATGTCCTTCTTAGTTCAGTCAAGTATATGAGATCAGATGAGCAATACCTGCCCAAAACCTGAGATGAGAAGGCAGGAAGAGAATGGAAAACTGGACAAATGAACACAGGGAACCTGGAGTGGAAAGAGGGAGAATGTGGACACATTGTGGGGATTGCAGCCAATGTTCACAAAACAGTTTGTGTCCAAATTTTTGAATGAGAAACTGATGTGTACTGTAAATTTTCACTTAAAGCACAGCAAAATTAAAAGAATATGTATATGGAAATGCTCCAAATTTAGTTTAAAAAAGAGAAATACAAAAGACTAGTGACAGTACATCTACGGTGGATTTTCAACAAGAGTATCAGCTCCATTCAGTGGGGAAAGAATAGTCTTTTTAACAAATAGTGCTGGGACAACTGATTATCCACATTAGAAAGAATGAAGTTGGATCGTATTAAAAATTAACTCAAAATGGATCAAAGACCTATATGTAAGGCCTTAAACTATAAAACTCTTAGAAGGAAACATAGCTGTAATTCTGTGTGACCTCGGAGTAGGCAACGGTTTCTTAGATATCACCAAAAGCATAAACAACCAAAGAAAAGATTGTAAAAATTGGACTTTATCAAAATTAAACTTTTGTGCACCAGAAGTGTCTTTGAAGAGAGTCGAAAGACAGCCCACAGGATGGGAGAAAACATTTGCAGATCATATATCTGATATGGGTCTAGTATCCAGAATATATAAAAAATTCTTACAACTCAACAATGTCTTTTGTTGCCATCGAGTCAGTTCCTACTCATGGCAACCTCATGTGTGCAGAATAGAACTGATCCTTAGGTTTTCCAAGGCTGTGACCTTGCAGAAGCAGATTGCCCAGGCCTGTCTTCCTAGACGCCTCTGCGTGGGTTCAAATTGCCAACCTTTCAGCTTGTAGTCAAGCACTTAGTTGTTTGCACCACACAGGAACTTGTAAATCAGCAGTGAAGACAAATAACCCAATTTCTAAAAAATAAGCAAAGAATTTGTATAGACATCTCTCTAAAAAAGATAAACAGATAGCTAATAAGTGTGTGAAAGATGCCTGATATTATTCGTCACTGGGGAAGTACAAATCAAAGCCACAATGAGATCCATTTCATAACCAGTAAGATGAATAATGAAGACTGAAGAAGAATTGACGCCTTTGAATTGTGGTGTTGGTGAAGAATAATGAACATACCATGGACTGCCAAAAGAATGAGCAATGTGTCTTGGAAGAAGTACAACCAGAATGCTCCTTCAAAGCAAGGATGGCAAGACTACGTCTCACATACTTTGAACATGTTATCAGGCGGGATCAGTTCCTGGAGAAGGGCATCATTGTGCTTGGTAAAGTGGAGGGCCAGTGAAAAAGGGGAAGACCCTCAAAAACATGAATTGATGCAGTGGCTGTAACAATGGGCACAAGCATGGCAAGGATTTTGAGGATAGCACAGGACTGTGCAGTGTTTCATTCTTTTGTATATAGGGTTGCTATGAGTTGGAATCAACTTGTCAGCACCTAACAACAACGAGATGGCTATGATCAAAAAACCAGAAAATATCAAGTGCTGGCAAGGATGTGGAGAAATTGGACCTTTCATACATTGCTGGTGGGAATGTAAAATGATACAGCCACTTTGGAAAACAGTTTGATAGTTACTCAAAAAGTTAACCATAGAATTACCATAAGACTCAGCAGTTCACTCTTAGGTGTATATTCAAGAGATTGAAAATAGATGTTCAAACAAAAGTTGAGTACATGAATATTCATAGCATTAAGAAATTAGAAACAATCCAAATGTCCATCAGCTGATGGCTAATCAAAATGTGATATATCCATACAATTGAATATTATCCAGCCATAAGAAGGAATGAGGTACTGATTCATGCTACGACATGGATAAACCTGGAAAACATTATGCTGAGTGAAAGAAACCATTATGCTAACTGAACACAAGAGGCCACATGTTGTACGATCCTATTTATATGAAATGTCCAGAGTAGGCAAAAGTAAATTAATGGTTGCAAGGGGGTGGGAGGATAGGTAACAACTTAATGGGTGCCGTGTTTCCTTTTGGGGTGATGAAGATGTTCTGCAATTAGATAGTGGTGATGACTACACAACCTTGTAATTTACTAAAAACCACTGAATTGTATGCTTTGAAGTGGTGAAATTTATATGAATTATATCTCAATAAAAACAAACTTGACAACTAGTTACTGAAAATCTTCCTTCTCACCAATAATCCAAAAAAAAAAAAAAAGAAAGAAATTATAACAATGTTTATTTATCCATTAAATGGCAAGTTAAATATTTGTTAATACATTCATATTCCATTGTTGAGAGTGTAAAGTAATACAGTTGTTTTGGAGGACCTGTAGGTGGCAAAGTGGTTAAGAGTTTGGTTGCTAACCAAAAGGTCAGCAGTTGAAATTCACCAGCCTCTCCTTGGAAACCGTATGGGGCAGGTTTTTTTGGTTGGTATTGGTAATATGTACCAAAAGCCTCAAAGTGAACTATGATCTTTGCCTCAGCAATTATGTCCTAGAAATTTATTTGAAGGATATAAGTAGAGATATATGCATAGATTTGTCTACAAGCATGATGATTACAATGGGATGGGAAAAAATGGCGAATTTGCATATCTTTTTTTTGTAATTTATTCATGTCTTGACCGTTTTTAAATTGAGTTTTTTGGGGTCTTTTTATTCTGAGTTTTTAAGCATTTTTCATGTATTATGATTAGTCTTTGATAAAAAGTGAAAATACTTTCTCCTGGTTTATAATATGTCCTTTTACTTTGCTTATGGTATTTTTTGCCATCAAAATATAAAATTTTTATTGTATTTGGGAAAATTTGAAGTCCTGATTGGTCATGAAGAACTAAAATTGAAATGAGATTAATTAGTACTAATAGTAAGTCAGTAGATCTGATGTTTTATTGAAATGCTTTTATTTGTGCAAAGATGCCATTTCCCTCTAATTATATACATCTAGAACATTTCACAGTGTGATTTTTTTTTTTTTTTTTTTGGCTTGGTATAGAAATAATGCAGTCTGTCAGATTATTACTGCAGAAACCATAATTTTTTTCATTACTAGTTTTTCTCCTAGTGCTAGTAGAAGATATTTGTACAAAAATGACTTCCATACATTCCTCCAACCCTCATGAAATTCTTATCCCTCTGTTCTAACTGCTCTTTGTACGCAGTGTACGGTTCAAAACCTTAATTTCCAGTGTTACCTCTTGAATAGCCAACATTTGTGTCTTGTATGATTAATCTCCTATCTCCTATGCAAGAATGACCAAGCTGTAATGCTTCCTTGGAAGCGTATTTCTAGCTAGGCTGTAGTTACTTCTACCTTCTACCCACTTTATTACATGCAGTCCTTAACTCTGCCCATCGTGTAAGTGTTCCATCAAGCATTGTTTCTGACCTGATTATTCTGAGGCATCATTGTACCAATACTGGCCTGACATTTAAATCGAAATACGGTTTATCAGCAGTGATAATGAAGTATAATTAGTATCTGGGTTCAGCATATACTGATTAGTACATGGGTTCGCCCTAAGTCAGAATTGACTCAACAGCAACTAACAACAGCAAAAATAATTAGCACATATTTTAAATGATGGAAGCAAAGCTGATCAGAAAAACAGCAGATCAGAATTGTAAAGCAAAATCAACTATTAGTATAATTGAAAAGGAGAATTAATGAATATATTCTATTGTCATCTATGAATCTCATCTATCATTCTCTTCAATTTTTTCCACTTTCATTAAAACTACTAATAATTAATCAAGGTGATGCGAATTTTGCTTTAACTGCTTTCTCATAATCAAAGCTAGTAGGCTTAATGATTAGTGAAATTAGGGAAAACAAAGAAGCCGAAGGGGTTTGTTTTTTTTTGTAATTGATTTCCTATTAGAATTGCAAGTCTTCACCCAAGATTTGAGCTTGTCTGATCTCCTGTACCATAGTCCCCATACTGTTATGTGCTGCCTTTCCCCTGATCCAATTTTATTCTAATTTTCTCCCTCCCAGACCTTTCCATCAGGCATCAGGGACTTCTATCCAATAATAAACAAATCCCTTATTTCTTCAACATTAAATATGTACATACACAGATGAGGCCACAATGAGTCTGAATCAACTCAGTGGCAACTGGTTTGGCTTTTGTTTGATTACCAAAGTACCATAAGAAAATTTCCAAAGTATAGAAAAACCCAAAGATAAAACTAAAATAACTGTAATGCCACTACCTAACAGTAACCATTCTTACTGTCTGTATGTATTACATGTATGTATATTTCAAAATTGGTACCATCCTATGTATGTACTTTTTTCACCAAAAAAAAATGCATTTTGAACTATTCCTGCCTTTTAAATCATACTTGAAAATGTAACTTTAATGACCCCACGTAGTATTTGATCATATTAATATGCCAGAAATTTTCTTTTTTTTTTTTCTGCCTTTTTTTTTTTTTTTTTTTTTATAAGTCTACAGTGAATATTTTTTATACGGATCTTTGTCCAACTCTCTGGAAACTCGTTTAAGATTTTTTTTAAGAAATGTAGTCACTGGGCCAAAAGAAAAAAAAAAGTTAATACTTCCCATATAGACTGAGAGATTGCCTTCCAGAAAGATTATATCAGTTTACACTCCTCAAAGCAATGTATGAAAGTGTTCATTTCCTTGCACCCTTTTCAACACTGTGTTTTGTGATTATATAAATATATATAAACTACCACTAGGATGAATGTAGAATATTCTTAATTTTTTGCTTACTAATAAGTTAAGCGTTTTCATTTTGTGTTATTAAACAATTCATCTGATCAGTTACAAATTAATGCAAAGAGTGGATCATTAAAAGAACAAGGTAGTTAATGCTAAAGGTAGTAATGATACATTCATAGAATTAGAGTCTTTTATACCAAGCAAACTGATCCAACATAATTTTTTATTAAACACTATAGATACTATTTTAGACACAGAATATGATGACTTATTAGCAAATAATTTTATTTCAGGCCATTCACTCATTCATTTAACAAATATTTACTGAATTGCCTTTTATGTGCCATTCACTGGAGACATAATAGTAAGTAAGACCACATGGCCCATGCCACCCTGAAGGAGAATAAAAATTTAAAAATAGCTTTATTTATTCATCATTTATTATTTGCCACATACTATGCTAAACTCATTGCTTTTTATTATTTCCCTTAATGTTAAAATGATATTTGGAAACTACGTTTTGCAAACAAGCATGTATTTGATGAAACCTGTTCAAATCAACTGAAACAGCAAATGCTTTGTAAAAAGTTCTGTCAGTACCTAAAGTGTGGTACATTTGTGAATAGTATACAGATTCACACACAAAAGCCCCATTTAGATATTGTTGTAAGACTTTCAGTTTTTAGCATTTTGATAGTGATGAGTTTGAAAGGCTAAGGATGATGACAGGGCTAAAATTTATTTGTCCTGCTTCTATGAAATTAGAACCAAGAATCATTTGTGCCAGGCCATAAATGTCTTTTCAGTTTGGTTCTGCTTGCTTACAAATAAACCACTTTCTGCATATAGGCTATATCCCTGTCACACAAAACATCAGGGACCCTTGCCAGAGGGGACTGTAAAAGCTATCCATATATGTTGCCGAAGAAACTCCCTGGAACTTCTCTACTTGCTTACAGAAAGAGTTACCCACCATCTTCATAGATTTCCTATAAATCGGGTAGTTTTCTCTGAAAGATAAAAGCTAAGAGAGAAATGGGAATGTTTTTACCAGTAAAAGAGGCAGTTTTCAAAATCTGAATAAACATCTATAACTCTTGAAAGAAAATTAAGTTTTAAATGTAGGTATCATTAAACCTGGGAATAAGGAAGTAGAAACTTTTTTGTTTTATTAATTCCAAATTTGTCTCTTAAAAAGATTATGGTGGCAGTCAATTGCAGCCACAGTCTTACCAAGTGGAAAAAACAAATGTTTAGTTATAACTTTTGTTAGTGGGAATTAATGTCATTACTGCTGAGAAATGGATCCTGTCTTTCTTGACCTTCCTTCCTGCATGTCCTCAGCTGATGTTTTTTCTGTGATTCAAATACTGCTGAGCACAGCAGAGACTTTTGCTGGAATTGACTTCAATATGGATATGTGAGTGTTTATAAAAGAAAAGCCAAATTCTTTTTCTGTTGGCTCTGTACATGAAAGCTTTGACATTCTGAATAACTACCTGCCAAAAAGTATATAATTTGGCTATTGTGTCAAATTTTAAAATATCCTGCATTATATGTTTAGTAGCCCAGAGGCCCCTTATATTAAATTTAAAGACCAAAATTTTTGTGACTCTATTACTAAATGTTTTTAGAAAATACTCATAAGATAATCTTATATCTGCTCTAGAGGGTTAACTCAAAGAGCATTTTAAAACCTACTGAATTGATTTATTAGAAAAGCAAAAATAATCAAAATGATAAATAAGGATAAGACCCACTTTAGGTGAAGGGAAGGACAACACTCAGTACAGGGGAGGTCAACACAACTGGACTAAACCAAAAACAAAGAAGTTTCCTGAATAAAGTGAATGCTTCAAAGGTCAGCAAAGTAGGGGCAGGGGCTTGGGGACTATGGCTTCAGGGTACATCTAAGTCAATTGGCATAATAAAATCTATTAAGAAAACATTCTGCATCCCGCTTTGAAGTGTGGCGTCTGGGGTCTTAAACACTAGCAAACGGCCATCTAAAATGCGTCAATGAGTCTCAACCCACCTGGCTCAAAGGAGAATGAAGAACACCAAGCTCACAAGGTAATTATGAGCCCAAGAGACAGAAAGGGGTACATGAACTAGAGACTACATCATCCTGAGACCAGAAGAACTAGATGGTGCCCGACTACAACCGATGACTGCCCTGACAGGGAGCACAACAGAGAACCCCATGAGGGAGCAAGAGAACAGTGGGATGCAGACCCCAAATTCTCATAAAAAGACCAGACTTAATGGTCTAACTGAGACTAGAAGGACACCGACGGTCAGGGTCCCCAGACTTCCTGTTGGTCCAGGATAGGAACCATTCCCGAAGCCAACTCATCAGACATAGATTGGACTGGACAATGGGTTGGAGAGAGATGCTGATGAGGAGTGAGCTACTTGCACCATGTGGACACTTGAGACTATGTTGGCATCTCCTGTCTGGAGGGGAGATGGGAGGGGAGAGGGGTTAGAAACTGGCAAAATGGTCACAAAAGGAGAGACTGGAAGGAGGGAGCGGGCTGACTCATTAGGGGTAGAGTAAATGGAAGCATCTAGTAAGGTGTGTATAAGTTTATATGTGAGAGACTGACTTGAATTGTAAACTTTCACTTAAAGCACAATAAAAATTATTTTAAAAAAATGATAAATGAGTCTTGGGGTTAGCTTTGATATTTACTGGTTCCAGTAATTAAGAACTAGACCATTCTCTTAATCAGAATTGTGACTAGACTAGACAAGAATTAGAATTGTAATTTCTAAAAGACTTTCAAGACACAGGTCCCTTCCCAGCTGTTTTGGTGTAGAACACAGGCAAAGCAATGATTAAAGTTGAGACAGAGATTCCCCACTACTTGCTGGAAGATGCCTAAACTTCCGTTTCTGGTAAGATGCTGCAGTCCACTTGACTCTCTTCCAGTCAGAAAGACACCTAGCCAGTCCCTGACTTGTCCTGCTGGCTATGGGCAAACCTTAACACCAGAAGTAGAGAAGTACAGTGTAAATGGTACCTGACTTGGTTCTTCCCAGGTCTGCTGCTGCTCTGAACATTCTTCACCATCTTAGACCTGCTTTGTCTAGATCTTTGAGACTTTCTCAGTCCTTCAAGTCATGCCATGTTCTTAAAATTCTAATATCATCTGTCAGCCTCTGGTAGGCTTACATCTAAATTCCAGTACAACTCTTGGAATTCAAAATCCCCCATAATCGGAACTCACCTTACTCCCCCAGCCGTACCTTCAGTATTCTTCATAATTTTCCTTCGGGAAACTCCATCCTGACATTGAGGATGTTGGGGTTACCCTTCCCTGCCCGGGATGCCTTCTTCCTATCTCAATTTAGGTCACACTTAAGGGGCACAGTCTCTGAAAACTTCAGCCAGCATTAATTTTTTTCCATTACTATTCCCTTACTGTTCATACATAGCACTCATCCTTACTTTGTTCCATATTTTGATTCTATAAACACCTGTTATTCTTTAATTGTTTCACATGTGTAAGTTTTATCTTATGTTCTATATTTCCCATGGTGCTTAACATAATGCTGAATGCACTCATGCGTTATATCCTCCAGAAAGTCTTCCTTAAACCTCCATGTTTGTCCAGGTACTGTTCTTCTAGCACCTTGTAAAAACTTCTATGTTAGTACTAATTAGTTGAAATTATACAATTACATGCTTGTCTCCAATGCTAGGCTAAGTTCGTCATAGTTAGTGTTCAGTCACACATATACAAACACAGACTCAACCGGTAGCATAGTTCCTGGCACAGAGTAAAGTCTCAGAAATATTTTATTAAATTGAACTGTGGAATCATTATCATTGTGTTTATGACAGATTCCCTTTTGTCATAGTATCCCAAATTCCGTAGAAAAGTCAGATGCAAAGAGATCCAGCTGTCATGGGTCGAAGGTGGTTGTTCCTGTTGGAGACTGTCTTGGGGCTGTAAAGGATCAGACGATGTCCAGTGCAACCACCAGTTGTTTTTTGGAAATGAGCACTGGAAACATCTAAGGGGATCAGGCTATTTCCTTTTCCATTAATGGTCCCGTATATTCAGGAAATATATTTAACTCTTCCTAAGACTTCAAAAATAAATAAATAAATAAATAAATTTTTTATTTTTTTTTTAAGACTTCAAGGTAAGGAACTTTCAAATTGCCAGCATCAGGGATATTGCTTCCTGAGTTAAAACTAGGGCTTTGTATTCCTTCCTATAGTCTTACAAAAGAATTTGATGAAAATTCTCTGGTAGAAAATAGAAATGGTTAAGTTTTATTATTTTAATAACCATCTTTTACAAGTATCATACTTTTTTGACTCCATCAGATCAGGAATTTGAAGATCAAGAAGATTCACTATCATCCCAGAGCCATGTTGCTAGTAAGTGGTAGAATTGAGATTGGAATGTAAGTCTGTATAGTTTCAAAAGCCCCGGCTTTCCACTGCACCAGGCTGCTTTGGGGTTACAACCTAAATACTGAGATGGTTTTAGCATACTCACAACCAGATGATTATAGTAGTACAGCAAACCTCTTTCAGGTATCTGGCTTCCCTGGCATGCTATTAGATAACTCAAGAGCACAGAACAGACTTTATGGAAAAGCCGTATTGAATTTTTCTCTCCTAGCTTTATAATTCACAGACAAAAACTTCCTTATTTGTTTCCACCTTCACAAATCCTGAAGTAACTCGGTGCTTTAAAATAAAACAACCAAGTGTAATATTAGGTGATGCGTTTCTAATTTTACCTGATGTCAATTGACAAATGCAGCCCAGAACCGTGCTTTGATCTTTTTAAATTCATAAAAAGCTACTTCCCTTCACATCTCTAAAGGGAAAACTCCTAGTTAAGTGCAGCTTGGGGTCTTAGAAAGATAAACAAAGGCAGACAGGCAGTCAGTCTTTTCTTCCAGCATCAGCAAAGGAAGGAATACTGTAGAATTTCAAGATTAAATTTTAAGACAGCTCACATTTGTCATCATTTTGATGTTTATATCCCCATCTTTTACCAAAGGCTGCTTCAAAATGCCCATTGCCCTCAGAAAAGAAGAGTTTGCTTTTCTAGGCTGCATTAAGGAAACTCAGGAGATTTCAACATAACTCTATGACTACAGAATGTGTGCCCTTCCTGGATCTAAACAAGGAGGCCACTGTTCAAAGTTCTCACTTTAGAGGAAATTACATCAGATGCTTAGAAAAATGACACATTTTCTTCTAATTCCTGATTCGTCATAATTTTCTTCTTCAAATAAATTCCAGGGAATTTATACTTTCCTGTAAAGTAAATGTTTAGTGAAGCATCCTAGAATTTTATGTTTCTGAATTTGTCATTAGAATATCCCCAATTTTTTTTATTATTGGGTTCCAAACTCAGCTGATTTTTAGGAATCAAGTAGGTCAAATAAAGAGGGCAGAGGTGGTACGTGAGGGAATGTGTGGTTATGGCTAACAGGAAATAACATGGCTGCTTAATACAATTCAAATTCAATTAAAAAAAATACTGCTGGACCGTTAAATCATATTGCTGATCAAAGACCTCATGGTTTTTCAGTTTAGATATTACAGAATTCTTCCTCTAACAATTTGTATAAAATAGTCCAAAAAATTTGGACTGTTTTAAAAATATATGTTTGGATGATTTAACTACCAAACTTTTGCATATTGGAGACCATCAAAGAGCTCATACTACCAGATTAATTCATATTTGTATAAACTTTGAAAAGCGACTTTTCCTGTCATTTCTGAGCATGTATGTGAATTCTAGTGTATCATTGATTAAGAAATGTATTGCTCTTCACACAGGTCTCTATGAATTGAAATCTCTGCACATCTGTTCACTTGACCTAGAACAAACAACTCTACTTAGAGAACAGTTTTGTACCTTTCTCGTTTAAATGCCTAAATGCTAGACAAGGCTCAGATTTGTCTTCACCATGCAAGCCCTGGTCAAACTCTTATAAATAAAAAAAAATTTTTTTTATAGCGTTTAATTGAAGAAACAGATAGTAAGGCAAACTATTAAATTATTACTTACAGTTAATTATATGGATCAAGGCTTTCTCCTTATAATGTAACCAAAGAATTAGTTTTGATGCTAGGATTTATATAAGCTTCAGTTATCATCCATAACCCTTTAGTAAGGAGTCTCTTGGTTGCAGGTAACAAAGATCCAACTCACAATAACTTAAGCAAAACAGGAGAATTTGTTGGCTTAGATAAATAACCAAATCACAGAAAAGATGAGATGGTTCTTACTCAGGAATCGCTCCATCCAAGGATACTGTATATCTCTCTCCTGTACCCTGTTCCCATCCTCACTGTACCAAATTTCTCTTCACTGCTTTTCCCTGTGATTTGACTTAATTCTGGAGCCCTGGTGGTGCAGTGGTTAAAGTGCTTAGCTGCTAATGGAAAATTTGGCAGTTCAAAACCACTAGCCGCTCCTTGGTAAAGAGATGTGACCATCTGCTTCTGTAAAAATATACTTCTTGAAAACCCTATGGGGCAGTTCTACTCTGTCTTATAGGGTCACTATGAACCAGAATCAACTCAACAGCAGTGGGTTTTGGGGGTTTTACTTAATTCCCTCCTACTGTAGACAGGCTCTCTTTACATGATGGGAAGAATGGCCATTTGGTGGAAAGAATAGGCCATTTCGGACTTGTCTTTCAGCTTCCATCTCAGTAATGACCTAATTTAGGTCAGTTGCCCACCTTTGCCCCATAACTGTGGACAGAGGCCAGGGGAGTGGGATTCTATCTTGTAGACCAGCCTTGCCTGCAAGCTCACCCTTGTGGTCAGAAGAACACGGTCTCTTGCTGCAAGGAGGGAAGAAGGCATACAAAGTCTTCTATGTTTTATATCTTGGGATTTCACATAAAAAGATGCCACTACTAAAAATATTTGAAACCTATTGCCTTAGACAGGGTTTTGTGAACTCAGTTACTTCTCAGCTTGGACAAAATGCTACTACTAATGTTATATCACATCATTAGGCTTAATTTTCAGTCATGGGGCTCAGGTGTGGGCTGATTCTTTTTTTTACATGTGAATTCTGGTCAAATATTATTTATTTTTAATTTTTATTGTGCTTTAAGTTAAAGTTTACAAATCAAGTCAGCCTCTCATACAAAAATTTATATACACCTTGCTGTATACTCCTAGTTGCTCTCCCCTTAATGAGACAGCACACTCCTCTCCACCCTCTATTTTTGTGTCCTTTCAGCCAGCTTCTGGCCCCCTCTGCCTTCTCATCTCCCCTCTAGACAGAAGCTGCCCACATAGTCTCATGTGTCTACTTGATCCAAGAAGCTCACTCCTCACTAGTATCATCTTCTCTCCTATAGTCCAGTCTAATCCCTGTCTGAAGAGTTGGCTTTGGGAATGGTTCCAGTCTTGGGCTAACAGGTGGTCTGGGGACCATGACCTCTGGGGTCCTTCTAGTCTCAGTCAGACCATTAAGTCTGGTCTTTTGACGAGAATTTGAGGTCTGTATCCCATTGCTCTCCTGTTCCCTCAGGGGTTCTCTGTTGTGTTCCCTGTCAGGGTAGTCATTGGTTGTGTCAAATATTATTTATTGTTGTAAAAATATAAGTAACACAACATTTGCCAGTGTAACGTTTTTCATTTGTACAATTCAGTGAAACCAATTACATCAATCATGTTGTGCAACTATCACAGCATCTGTTGCCATATTTTCCATGACCACAAACAGAAAGCCAGTGCTAGCTAAACAAAGGTTCTGCTCTTTCCCTGTCCCTCCTATCCCTGGCTGCCAGTGTTAAACTTTGATCTCTGTACATTTGCCTATTCTAAGTGTTTCATATTGTGAAATTATGTAATATTTGTCTTTTTGTGATTGACTTATTTCACTCAGCACAGTATTTTCAAGGTTTGTCCATGTTGTGGCATGTATCATGACTTCATTTCTCTTGATGGCAGAGTAATATTCTATTGTGTGTACATACCACATTTTGTTTGTTCATCGGGTTGACAGGCATTTGGATTGTTTCTACCTTGTATTTGTTGAACAAATATTTATTGAATGCTAGCAATATATCAATCCCTTGTCTTCAGCACAAAAGACACAGTGGTAAAACAAACAGACCTGAGCCCTCCCATACACACAAAAGGAGAAACAGACATCACCAATGCAAAGTTATATTCTGTGATCAGGAATTATGAAGGAGAAAGACAAGAGGGATGTCCAGTATAGATAATGATTAAGTAAAGAGCTTAAGGATGAGTAAGAGCTAGCCAGGCCAAGGGGGAGAGAGTAGAAAGTATTCAAGGCAGAGGAATATTGGGGGAACCAAAAAATGTACATTCTAAGCTAAGTGTAACACGGAACAGTAAGTGAAGAAGCTGAAGAGATAAGCCAAGTCCAGATTGTGCAGTCTCCGATGATTTTTTTTTTTACTTCATCCTAAATATAATGAGTAGTCAATGAACAGTGACAACCAATCAAGTAAAATAAGAAATTTAAGGTAGACGAACCCCTGAAACTATTGCCCTGAGATTATCTTTAAACCTTAAAAAAAAAAAAAAATTTTTTTTTTTAAACCAGAAGTCTTCTTAAAACCAAATAATAGTTTAATTTATTTTAAAAAATCAGCCTTGAGCACTATGCTCTTTTAAGAACTATCTATATGGATCAGATTGAGAACAGCAACTCGAAAGATTAGGGGGCAGTGAGTTTATGTTAATGAAGGAGGAACAACTGAGAAAAGGAGGGTGAGAATGGTCACACAACTTGAAGAATGTAGTCAGTGTCACTAAATTGTACATGTAGAAACTGTTGAATTGGCGTATGTTTTGCTGTGTATATTCTCAACAGCAACAATAAAATAAATAAAATTTATAAACAGAAAAAAAAAGTTAGAAGCATCTCCTAGCTGCAGTATGGAAACGGGTTAGTGGGAGGGACAAATGAATGCATGGCAGCAGATAAGTCACTGCAGTAATCCAGATGACACAGGAAGGCCCCCGGGTAGTAGCTGTGGAGTTTGGGAGGAGGGTTTGGACTTGATAAATAATTAAGAAGTAGAATCAACAAGATTTAGTAATTAACTAGATGTGGGGAGTAAGAGGTGAAACACTGACTTTCACGTTTCTCACCTAGGCAGGTGGGTGAATAACGGCAGGATTCACCGAACAAGGAACATGAAAAAGCAGGTGGAGAGGAGAGAATGGTTCAGTCTGAAAGGCAGTTTGATATATTGGTTTGAAAGTCAGAAGAGGGAATAATTAAATATTTTTTTCTCCAGAGCAGAGCTGACCCAATTAACATAAATTAAGTGCTTGATTCTCTAATTCACTCCTGAATTATTGTCTCAGTACCTTCCCTCTTTGATAACTACGACCTGCTTTTGTAGCTACCACCCCTCTCAGTTCAGTTGTATTCAATGATCATGTATTGCTGGCTGTCTCAGCTAAGTGTTGGGGATAAAGGAAAGAAAGGTGCCTGCTCTCAAGGACTGGTTTGTTGTGGAAATCAGACTTACATACAAATAGTTTCAATACAGCTGATAAGTACTGTGATGGAGGAGTTGGTAAAAAAGCATTTTCAAGCTCTTTTCTTTTGGTACCCAGTATTTCATTCAGGTTTTTTTAGGACTACTACTTTTCTAAAATCATTGACTTTTGAAGTAAAGTCCATGTAAACATGCAGTGTGCCTTCTAATGACAAACGGTGATGAGACAGGACTACACAGCATTGCTTTGAACTTCATCTCTAGGCACCGTCCGTGCTTCAGACAGTTGCGGTTAACTTGAGTCAGGGGGGCTACAGTCCATCATCAGATCATCATCTGCTTCCTGTGCTTTGAATTCCAACAGTTTCTTAATTTTTGTACCCCCTTTATTAACTGTATGCACACTAGCAATAATCGACCTACGCCAGAGTGTTGCTAGCTCTCTTAATCTTATTCCCGAGAAAAATTGGTACGTGTGCAGGTTGATGAGTACTGCAGACCTCCAAGGGTGTTAATTAAAATTCAGGTAATTCTGAATGTTGAATACAGTGTAAAAATTATTTTCTGATTAATCTCTGTCTGTTGGAAGAGGTTTCCAACCACTTGGCCCATTTTCCAGCTAATGTAATTTCATTAAGCCATACTTGGGCCCCTGAAACCATGAGAGACCTTTAATGTGTTTGGTACTTGATGACTAATGGTGTGTTTTTCCTGGACTGGAATCTGTTGAGTGTAGCTTGATTTTGAGATAACTAATTCCTTGCATATCTGTTGTTGTAGTAAACTCTAGATTAAAGCATTCATTTATTTTTTTCCTTAAATATTTTTGAGTACCTGCTATCTGCCAGGCATTGCACCTGAATAAGACTCAGTCCATAACTTAGAATAATACCCGTATGACACATAGAAGAAGGTTGTGGGTGACACTAAGAAGGAACTAACTAGTTGAGTTGGTTTTGTAAAGCACTTGGAATGTGGTAAGCAGTTAGTAAATGTTAGTTGCCTCTGTTAACCATCATTATTTTTGGATATTTCCTACAAGTGGGATCATACAGTACTTGTCCTTTTGTGTCTGGCTTATTTCACTTAGCATGTTTTCGGGGTTCGTCCGTGTCATAGCATCCATTAGAACTTCATCCCTTTTTATGCTGGAATGATAGCCTATTGTATGTGAACACAGTATGTACCATGTTTTGTTTATTATTCACCTGTTGATGATCATTTGGGTTGTTCCCACCTCTTTGAGTATTGTGACTAATGCTGCAATGAACATTGATATACAAGTTTGCTTTAGAAAAAAAGTCACAAATCCTTATTGAAAGTAAATCTTTTAGTATAAGCAATTAGGTACTACTTGTTAACTAAGTTCTCATGCTTTTCACTTACGTTTTTTAACTCTTTCATATTAAGTATTGGACATCTATAACTCTGACGTTCCTTGAAATTGAATGAAGAAAGATTTATTTATACATCTAAATTCAAAACTGCCAGCAGAAGGTCAATATTTCTAATCAACTCTCATTTGGGAAGGCTTTGGCAGCCAAGTTTAGAAGATAATCATGTCTATTATTGGAGGAGCCCTGGTGGTACACCAGTTACATGCTTGACTGCTAACCAAAAGATTGGCAGTTTGAACCCACCCAGCAGCTCTGCAGGAGAAAGCAATCAAGTAAAATATTCGGTTTAGTATTTTTGTGGCAGTCTGCTTCCAAAATGTCACAGCCTTGAAAACCCTATGCCGCAGTTCTACCCTGCACACATGGAGTCGCCATGAGTCAGAATTGACAGCACCAAACAACGGCAACAGCATTAATGGACCCTAGGACTCCTGTGTTAGTTAAGCATCTCATAACTTAATGAGAATGATATGTGTTTTGTGGTTAAACTGAACTATACTGTAGCAACAAGTTACTTCTTCATTGACTTTGTAGTGTTTTAAAAAAAAAAAAAAAAACTGTTGTCCTCAAGTCAATTTCAACTCATAGTGACCTTGTAGGGCAGAGTAGAACTGCCTTATAAGGTTTTCAAGGAGCAGCTGGTAGATTTGAACTGCCAACCTTTTGGTTAGCAGCCAGACTCTTACCCACTATGCCACCAGGGCTCCTTGTAGTGTTTAGATTATTTGTAGTGGTTAGATTATTTTAAATGAGTTTTAAGAACCTGAATGAATGAATAATTCCAGACTTTGTTCAAAATCAATGTTCAATTCCTTTATTGAGAATTATTATGTAAGGTCAAAACGAAGTAAAAGATTTTTATTTCTTTTTTTTTTTTTATACTTCCTCCTCCCTCTTCATGAGCTGCACACAGTTAGCACAGTGCCCAGGCACAGTGGGTGCTCAGTTTTTATTGTAGTGAAGTCAGAGGAAGTGTGCATGTCTTTGATTCATCATAAAAATACGTGCTTCCCTTTTTTGGAGCTCATGATGCCAAAATTACCAGTTGCTGAATTTAAACAAAATACGCCGGTTTGTTTCCTACAAACACAAGCTTATGATCCACCTACCAAGAGCATTTCTAAGGCAAAAGCCTTATATCAGAAGGGTTTTTGTTTTTGTTTTTTTCATAAGTTCATGGAGATCATGTCCTAAGGTAGAAACTTGTATTCAGACTTAACATCAGCAGTTGCTCTGGGGATGTTACATAACTACATGGGCAGCATTTTAAAAATTTGGATGCCTGTATTTAAAGTGCTTGATGGTGCCATCTAGTGGTTTAAGTACAATAGAACGTGCACTTTTATTCCTCAATGCTTTAGGGACAGAATTTGTGTTTTTTTTTTTTTTAAACTCAGTTTTATGTGAAAGTTTAATGCAATATCCAAACATAAAATATATGTATATTTCTTTACTATAAAACGTCCATTGAGCATTCTTAGATGTTTCATGAAAACTACAAGCAACAATAGAAAAAATTGGACTTCATCAAAATGAAAAACTTGCCTGCATCAAAGGACACTATTGAGAAAGTGGAACGATAAACCATGAAATCAAAGAAAATATTTTCAGATCATATATCTGATAAGGATTGAGTATCCAGAATATATAAAGACCTCTTACAACTCAACAACAAAAAGACAAACAACCCAATTAAAAAATGGGCAAAGGACTTGAATAGACACTCCTCCAAGAAGATATACAAATGGCCAATAAGCACATGAAAAGATGCTTAATGTCATTAGTCATGAGAGAAATGCAAATCAAAACGGCAATGAGGTGCCACTTCACACCTGGTAGTAGTATGGCTAAATTAAAAACAAAATAACAACATTAATAATAACAAGTATTGACAGGATGTGGATAAATTGCAACCCTCATACATTGCTGGTGGGAATGTAAAATGGTACAGCTGCTCTGAAAACAGTTTAATGGTTGCTCAAAAAATTAAGCATAGAATTATATGACCCAGCAGGTCCACTCCTAGGTATATATTCAAATGAATTGAAAACAAGTGTTCATACAAAAAGTTCACAGCATTATTCATAGTAGCCAAAAAGTAGAAACAGCCTGTATGTCTATCATAAATGGATAAACAAATGTGGTATATCCATGCAATGGAATATTATTCAGCCATGAAAAAGGGATAAAGTACAAATATATGCTGCAACATGGATGAACATTGAAAATACTATGTTAAAGAAGTTAAACATAAAAGGCTATGTATTTTAGATTCAGTTTATATGAAATATCCATAGTAGACAAATCCATAGAGACAGAAAGCAGCTTAGTGGTTGCCAGGGGCTTGGAGAAGGAGGGAATGGGGAGTGACTGCTTAATGGATATGAAGTCTCTCTTTGGGTGATGACAGTGTGGTGGAATTAGCTAGTGGTGATGATTGCATAAAATTGTTTATGTACTAAAAGCCACTGAATTGTACCCTTTAAAATGGCTAGGATGGTGAATTTTATGTTATATGAATTTTACCTTACTTAAAAAAAAAAAACTCCATTGATGACAAGACTCTAAACCTTTTTGATTATTATTCTTACAGTTATATTTCCCCATAGTTGTTGTTAGTATATATTTATTTTATTTTATTCTGCTTTTCTTAACCAAAAATTATTCAATAGAGACTTTTTCATTTGTACAGTCTTAACAGTCTTTATTTTGCCGTATGTTTTTAGTGACTGTATATATCGTAGCTTAGTAATTCTTCAACTGTCCAGTGGCTTTCTTTTCTCTTTTTTAATTCCGAGGAGTCCTGCTATAAATGTTTAAACAAATAAGAATGTTTAAAACCCTTTATAGTTGATACATTGGTGTTTCTTCCCCAAAACAGTATCCCTGAATCACTTTCTTGATACTATTTCTATTGTGTTTTTTCTTTGACTGCTCTCTAATAACCAAAACCCAACCAAACCCAGTGCCACTGAGTCGATTCCAATTCATAGCAACCCTATAGGACAGAGTAGAACTGCCCCATAGAGTTTTCAAGGAGCGCCTGGCAGATTTGAACTGCCGACCGTTTTCGATTAGCACCCGTGGCACTTAACCACTATGCCACCAGGATTTCTGCTCTCTCATAAGAATTTACTAATTTGTAATTCTACCAATAGTACATGAGGAAACAATAATGGAGATTAATATTTATCAAGTGTCTATTCTAGGCATTGTGCATAGATTCATTCACATCCATTATTTTATTTAATACCCACATCTACTGTTACAAAGGAAACCCTGGTGGCGTAGTGGTTAAGTGCTGTGGCTTACAAAGTGGCTACGAAATTTAACACAGTAAGTAAACAAGCAAAGATCAGAACCCAGGCCTTTTGTCTCCAAATTTTGTCCTGTTTTTCCACAGCTTTATAAATGTTGAATTTTACTTTTTCTATTTCTGTTTATTAAAGAAGTCAACATTTTCCCAAGTGATTGTCTACTGCTTATATTTATTCTTACATAATAATCTGTATCTTTTGTCCATTTATTACTAATAATAGATTTTAAACTGAATTAACTACTTTTCTTATAGGCAGTAGGCATTATGTGTTGAAGTTTTATGTATTTATTTTTTGCATTTTTTTTACTCCTATGTTACAGGCTCTTGATGGAAATGTGTATGATCACCTTAAGGATTACTTAATAGCCTTTAGCCGGACTGAGCTAGAGACATGCCAAGCTGTGCAGAACACATTCC
Organism: Elephas maximus indicus; assembly: GCF_024166365.1. Taxonomy (NCBI): domain Eukaryota; kingdom Metazoa; phylum Chordata; class Mammalia; order Proboscidea; family Elephantidae; genus Elephas; species Elephas maximus. The sequence goes on from NC_064825.1 coordinate 51,955,899, forward strand.
AGTTTTTATTAGAAACCTCCAGCAAGGTAAGAAGACCTAACCAAGTTAGCTTTAGTGCAATAGGTGGTAAGTTATTCATTTTTAAAAACTAAAGTGTTTTTGCATACAAAGGTGCCAGTGATCTTAGAATACTTTAAAGAACACATTTCCTGGAAATAGTATTCCTTCTAACAAAGTAGGAAGATGTTCTGTACTCCTTGTTGTTGAGTTGGTAAGGTGGTACCAAGAAAGAAAAGGGAGGCGATGGTTCAGGCTAGCTCAGAGCATCAGTCCATTGCTTTGTACATTGCTTTTGAGCAGAATGGTTTAAAGAGTTTTATCTTCTACTCAAATGAATTCTGAATGCAGTCAACTCAGTCATTTGATGAAGCAACAAGGTCATATGTCAGTGTAAAGAGTAATAAAGGGCACAAAGGGAAAAGTAGCATTTTATAATTGATAAAGAAATGAGTATTTATAATATCTTGTTTTTACAAATTAAACCTTACTTTCTATTAATTGCCATTCTTTGACAGTAGTCTTTTTGTTCAAAAGTGTTGAAATACATCAACTTTGCTGGTTTTGTGGTTGCCTCTGCCACCCCTTTGGAATGCAGGGATAAGCCATTTAGGTAGCTCAGCTCTTCCACTCCATGTTTCAGACCTGTGCACAGCCTATGCCTGCTTTTGGTCTCATGCTGGTACTTCTAACACAATAGACTAGCAATGTTTTTGCAGCTAGGACCAGGGCAGCCAGGAAAATGGACTCAGGAAGTAGATGTAACTTGCCTGCGGTCACACAGTTACAGGCGGTGCTTTCCATTCTTCTTTCTGCTGTACTTTTAATGTCTCTTTAGCTTATATTATTTTCATAGAAAATGAATTAAAAATTTATAAGCTAGCTTGGACTCTTAAAGAGATAAGCTTTCGTTTTCTTCTGCATTCACTCATGTGAGTACCTCATTCCCCAGAGATGAGGAATAAATGAGATGTTTTTAGGTTTAGATTGAAAGTGGTAGGAATAAAAATTTAATAAGAATGATGTATCTAGGAGATGTACCCTTTTCTTCCAAGTATCAGTGTCATGTGCTTTTCTGTTACAAAAATAAATAAATATAATTTTTTTTTTTTTTTTTTTACGAAGAACTCGTTATTTTGCCTTTATCATACTACTAAAAGCAACCAGGGGTCTGATAACCCAAAGGAAACTTTTAAAGTCTTTAGGTTTTTATTGTACCGCTATTATTACTTTGTCATGGGGGAGGGGTTCATCTTTTCCCTTATATCTAAAATGTAACTGTACATATTTCCAAGGATATCTTAGGGGGGTAATTTATGACAAACTCTTAAGTGTTAAGGTGCTCTCTATATCTTTCAACCCCTGAAAGGAAAAGAGCTGGCTCTGGAGCTTTTGTTAATTTTTAATTATTGATGACGCTGGTTTTTCTCCTTAATAATTTATGAAATGCTTTGGATATGTAACTGAAGCAGATATTGTCACAGATATTTTCTCTAAGATAGCAACTCCAGAGAAAGCTCTACTTGGTCTTTCTGGTTTGTTGGTGTATGCTTGCTTTCTGTCTGCGTAAGGAAGCGCTTACCAGTTAATACCGTAGCTGTTGTAACAATTCAGAAAGCAATAATGTTATTCTGTATTTCTTTGGAAATTAAATTGTCTAGTGTTGCCATTCTTAATACTTTGAAAACTAACCAAAAAGTAAACCTACAGTTCTTTCTTTTAGTAATTATAGTCCTTGAAAATAAAATAATGATTATCTTTCAGAACGTTGTTCTCACAAAGATTTTTTTTACTTTGATGAGATTATTTGGATGTATTTTTCCATTCTCTAAATGGATTAGAATCCAGAATACCTTAATACCTCTTGCAGAGAATTAAACATTTTAACAGTAGGAAAATTGATAATAAGCGTAACATTCTCCTTTGGCATTGAGATTTTCAGTATCATCACTAAACTTTCCCAGAAGGCAAAGGGGGAATAATTCAGTATTTTGAATACTAATAGGGGCTCTTTCAGCTCTAAGTCTTTTACATAGCAGTTTTACAGTTTAGAGCTGGCCTAATGTTTGTTTTTTTTGTTTGTTTTTTGGCCTCACTCATGCCAAAAAAAAAAAAAGTCACCTGCCTTTATTTCACTGACAATTTGATTTACCTGAATTTTTTATCCTTTTCTTGAGAACGTTATTTTAGATTTTGATGATCAAATTAAATATGATTCTCTCCCAGAAGCCCTTCTTATGTGAAACCTTAGTTATTGGCTCCCCAGAAAGATTTAATTCTCCGTGCAAAACTATGAACTCCTTAAGCAGGGATCAAGTCTTAACTTTTTGTATTCCTGTGTCTAGCACTTGGAAACCCTAGTGGCGTAGTGGTTAAGAGCTCTGATTGCTAACCAAAAGGTCAGCAGTTCGAATCTACCAGGCGCTCCTTGAAAACTCTATGGGGCAGTTCTACTCTGTCCTATAGGGTTACTATGAATCAGAATCGACTCGATGGCAATGGGTTTGGTTTGGTTTGGTTTGGTTTTTTAGTGCCTAGCACTTTTTTTTTTTTTTTTTTAGCTAGCATGCAATAAATGTTTGAATGAATGATTCTTATGTTCAAAACAACTTGGTAAGTAGTTTCTTCAATTTTCATAACACTTATTCCTTTCCAGGGCATCCCTTCATGCTTACAATTTCATTCTTCGACTCAACAATTTTTTTTTTTTTTAGTTTATTTTTTGTTGTTGCTAAGAATATACACAGCAGAACATACACCAATTTAACAATTTCTACATGTACAATTCATTGACACTGATTACATTCTTCAAGTTATGCAACCATTCTCACCTTCCTTTTCCAAATTGTTCCTCCCTCATTAACATAAACCCACTGCCCCCTAAGTTTCCTATCTAATCCTCAAGTTACAGTTGTCAATTTGATGCTATGTAGATAGTTCTCAAAAGAATACAATGCTCAAGGCAGACATTCTTTACTAATTAAGCTAAATTATTGTTTGGCTTAAAGAAGACTTCAGGGGATATTTTTTGTTTAAGGTTTAAAGAATATCTCAGGGCAGTAGTTTAACGGGTTCATTCCACATTTATTAAATGTTTATTCTGTGCCACACCAAAACCTTGAAAGCATTTACTCTGCTTTTCTTATATAAACTACCTCAAAGTTGCTAAATAGTTGACTTGGGGAAGTTTCTTTTATAGAATTATAAACATATTCCAGCCTATAAATGAAAAAGAATGGTAGAAAAATCTCTCTTTTTGCAACTGCTAATGAATTCATGGATTTAGGCATTGCTTGTGGCTGTATCACTCCAGTCTCTGCCTCCACAGTCCCATTGCTTCCTTCTCTACTGTCTATGTTCTCCTCTGCATGTCTTTTATAAGTATACTTGTCATTTGATTTAGGGCCCACCTAGGTAATGTAGGATGATCTTATCTCAAAATCTTTCATGTAATCCTTAGCTTTTTTCCAAATAGGGTGATATTCACAGGTTCATCTTCTTGGAGGCCACTGTTCAGCCCACTGTAGCTGTTAACATCATAAAAAGACAATAAGGGGCAATCTTCCTCATGGAAGTAAACACTACCTATGAAGTATTTTTGTCAAAAAAAAAAAAAAGCCTAAGCGGCATCATTCACTTATTTGGATCCTGATTTGAACAAAGTATTTAAAAAATATGAAGCAGTCAGGAAAATTTGAACACATAAAAAAAAAAAAAATTTATGAACACATAGTGACTATTTTATAAGTATTTATTACAATTTTTTATATAGATAGGCTTTTAAAAGAGTCCTTATATCTTTTAGATACTGTACTGATGTATTCATGGATGAAATGATATGTCTGGGACTTAATTCAATATAACTGGGGTGCAAGGAGTAGTGGTGGGTTTATAGATGAAACAGGAATGGCCATGAGGTGATGTTTTTTGGAAGCTAGGTGATAAGTAAATGGGGATACATAATATTGTTATTTCGATACTTTCACGTGTGTTTGAAATTTTCCCAAACAAAAAGTTAAAAATTAAAAAAGATTGAAACACACCTCCTACTGAAAACAAAAAAGAGAGAGAGAGAAGAGAGAGATTTGTAGTGCTGGAGAGGATAGGTTTGGTAACTAGAAGGGTGATCCTCTTAGTCTTTTCTACAAGGTGATTATTGGAGCTTTCAGGGCAGTGTCAAGACCTTTCACAACTATTCTAGCTTAAAACGGGAATCTAGGAAAAGAATAAAAACACATTTATCTTTTTTTTTCTTTTTCACATTTATCTTTGAAAATCTATTTATCTACCCAGGCTTCCCTGACCAAATTCTCCCAACCACTTCTAACCTCATCCCACCACTTCAGTCTGAATTATCACCCTCTTTTGTGTTTTCCTAGTACTCTCTATATACTTCTACTGTGTATTTTAATTGTGTAACTGGTTTGGTTCGCCCAGGTTCCAGATTATAAATTCCTTGAAAATAATAACCTGGTTTATTCATCTTTGTTCATGTATATACCCTCCTACCCTCACATTTAACATCGGGCATGGTAAACTTTCTTAATAAATGTTGAATGAAGAGGGAGGACAGCAGAGAACTGGGACTGCGCTGGTAAATAAACGCAAAATGCACATCCTACTTTTCTCTGTCTCATCAATAAACCCATTCGCCAGTACTACAAAGGTAAAGCTACAGAGCTACTTTGAACTTTTTTTTCTTTTTTTGCCCATCCTCTGGCAGAGGCGCTAATGAGCTATAATATACTGCAAATGAAAAACAAGAAGTGAAGGTAAGCCGTATACACAGGATAGAAATGGGCTTCTGTACAATCAAATGTTTCTGATTTCCAGTCTTTCCCAAAGAAATGATGCTAGAGATGACATGATTGAATTTTGCAGGACCCACAACTTCTTTATTACAAATACCTTTTTCACCAACATAAATGGCAACTATACACGTGGACCTCACCAGATGGAATACACAGGAATCAAATCGACTGCATCTGTGGAAAGAGACAATGGAAAAACTCAATATCATCAGTCAGAATGAGGTTAGGGGCCATCTGCAGATCAGACCATCAGTTACTCATATGCAAGTTCAAGTTGAAACCGAAGAAAATTAGAACCTAAGTCCTGAAGGGCCAGAGTACAACCTTGTGTATATCCCATCTGAATTTAGAGACCACCTCAAGAATAGATTTGACTTGCTGAACACTAATGACTGAAGACCAGACGAGTTGTAGAATGACATCAAGGACATTATACATGAATAAAGCAAGAGGTCATTAAAAAGACAAGAGAAAAAGAAAAGACCAAAATGGATGTCAGAAGACACTCTGGAACATCGAGTAGCTAAAGCAAAAGGAAAAAGTGATGAAGTAAAAAGAGCTGAACGGAAGATATCAAAGGTGGCTCAAGAAGACAAGGTGTAAAGTATTATGACGACATGTGCGAAGACCTGGAGGTAGAAAACCAAAAAGAAAGAGCATCCTCAACATTTCTCACACCGAAAGAACTGAAGGAAAAATTCAAGCCTCGAGTTGTACTGAAGGATTCTATGGGGAAATATTAAACAACACGGAAAGCATCAAAAGAAGATGGAAGGAATACCCAGAGTCACTATACCAAAAAGAATTCGTCAATGTTCAACCATTTCAGGAGTTAACGTATAACCAGGCACCAGTAGTACTGAAGGAAGAAGTCCAAGCTGTACTGAAGGCATTGGCGAAAAACAAGGCTCCAGAAATTGACGGAATATCAATTGAGATGTTTCAACAAATGGATGCAGCGCTGGAAGTGCTTACTTGTCTACAGCAATAAATTAGGAAGATAGCTACTTGGCCAACTGACTGGAAGAGATCCATGTTTATTTCTATTCCCAAGAAAGGTTATCCAAACAAATGTGGAAACTATCAAACAATATCATTAATACCACAAGCCAGCAAAATTTTGCTGAAGATCATTCAAAAGCGGCTGCAGCAGTATATCAACAGGGAACTACCAGAAATTCAAGCTGAATTTAGAAGAGGATGTGGAACCAGGGATATCATTGCTGATGTCAGATGGATCCTTGCTGAAAGCAGCAAATACCAGAAAAATGTTTGCCCATGTTTTATTGCCTGTGCTAAGGCATTCGACTATGTGAATCATAACAAATTATAGGTAACATTTCAAAGAATGGGAATTTCCAGAACACTTAATTGTGCTAATGAGGAACCTGTACATAGATCAAGAGGCAGTCGTTCGAACAGAACAAGGGGATACTACATGGTTTAAAGTCAAGAAAGGTGTGTGTCAGGGTTGTATGCTTTCACCATACTTAGTCTGTATGCTGAGCAATAATTCGAGAAGCTGGACTGTATGAAGAAGAACAGGGCATCAGAATTGGAGGAAGACTCATTAACAGCCTACGTTACGCAGATGACACAACCTTGCTTCCTGAAAGTGAAGAGGACTTGAAGCACTTACTGATGAAGATCAAAGACCACAGCCTTCAGTATAGATTACACCTCAACAAAAATCCTCACAACTGAACTAATAAGCAACATCTTGATAAACAGAAAAGACTGAAGTTGTCATGGATTTCATTTTACTTGGATCTGCAGTCAACACCCATGGAAGCAGCTGTCAGGAATCAAAAGATGTGTTGCATTGGGCAAATCTGCTGCAAAAGACCTCTGTAAAGTGTTGAAGAGTAAAGATGTCACCTTGAGGACTAAGGAGCGCCTGAGCCAAGCCATGGTGTTTTCAGTTGCCTCATATGCATGTGAAAGTTGAATGATGAACAAGGAAGACCAAAGAAGAATTGACACCTTTGAATTGTGGTGTTGGCGAAGAATATTGAATATACCATGGACTGCCAAGAGAACGAACAAATCCGTCTTGGAAGATGTACAACCAGAATGCTCTTTAGAAACAAGAATGGCAAGACTACGTCTCACATACTTTGCACTGTTATCAGGGGGGACCAGTCCCTGGAGAAAGACATCATGCTTTTTAAAGTAGAGGTCAGCGAAAAAGAGGAAGACCCCCAACAAGATGGATTGACACAGTGGCTTCAACAGTGGGCTCAAGCATAGCAACAATTGTGAGGATGGTGCAGGCAGTGTTGAGTTCGGTCGTGTATAGGGTCGCTTTGAGTTAGAACCAACTTGAGGGCACCTAACAACAGCCTTTCCCAGGGTGTACAGTGCAGTCAGTCCTTTTCAGATGGCTCTTTCTGGGCTGTTTGTTTTGCTGCTTTCTGTATATCAGAACTCCCTTTCTATATAAATTCTTTTCTAGTCTGCCTTCTTGGTATACTTTAAGATAGTAATTAAAATGTAACCTCCTAGAAGAGGTGCGAGAAGTAATATAAAAATACCATTTTGTGTTGTGGATGGACATAATGTGTTAGTTTCTTAGTGGATGGCAATCTCTTTAAAAACAGACTTTGTTTTTGTTGTTGTTGTATGCCATTGAGTCGATTTCAAGTCATAGCAACCCCCTATGAGAGAAGAGCTATGCCCCAAAGGGTTTTCTTGGCTATAATTTTTACAGGTCCTTCTGCCACAGAGCTGCTGGGTAGGTTCGAACCTCCACCCTTTCCGTGAGCATCCAGACACTTAACGATTATGACACCAGAGCTTCTAAACAGACTTTACCAAACCCACTGCCGACAAGTTGATTCCAACTCATCTCAACTCTATAGGACAGAGTAGAACTACCCAATAGAGTTTCCAAGGAGCTCCTAGCAGATTCGAACTGCTGACCTCTTGGTTAGCAGCCGTAGCACTTAATCACTATGCCACCAGAGTCTCCAAAACAGACTTTAGAGACCCATAAAACTTTAGAACTGAAAGAGACCTAAAAGACCAATGTGCTTTCTTATCTACACCCCCATTAGAAAGAATAGCTTTTTGTGTAATAACTGTCTTCTTGGTATCCTAAAATATTGTGTATTGTCTAGTCCCAAAATCTAGGCCAGTTTTTAAACTAGTACTTTCCAAATTTAGATTCTTGAGAAAATAGGACACATGGAGTAACAACTGTTATCTAAAATGAAAAACAAAATGTATAACATTACCATTTTTTTTAGCCACATTGCGTTGGATGATTTCTCATTTGTATGAAAAACAGTAAAACTTAAACATTTTCACTTTACTAAAGGCTTAAAGATATTTTATTTTCTCTTTTAGGTGATACGGGACTATAATCTTCAGCTGTTTTTACAAGAGAATGCTGTATTTCACAAACCCCAGCCTTTCCAGTTCCAGCCTTGTGACAGTGATACTGTAAGGAGATTCCAGATTTGCATTTTATTTGCTGTTCCGCTGTGTTTGTGCTCAAATGACTGTTCACCCTGGAATAGACAGACAAAAAAAGCTGAGTGTATCTCATGAATTTTACAACAAAATTGTGAGGATGCCAAGCAACTGGCGTTTCATCTTTCTAAAATATGACTAACATACCCACTGTCTTTATGCTGGCTTTCTACTACATGGGGTTAAATTATAAGACAAATTATTGAAAATCTGAAAACTAAACAGAGAAGAAGAAAAAAAATCAAATAATTATTTTTTCAATTTGATCATAAAGTATCGCATTTTTATGTGCAGATAACTCACGCCTTCTATATTTGTATGCCAGCCACTCCCTCTCCCCTTGAGGTATTTTCATAAGCACTTCTATGCCAGTTTTTTTTTATATGTTGCTGTGAAAAAATTTGCATAGTGCACTTCCAAAAATAACTCGTGGTGGGGGAGGACGCAGTTGGCAAACAAATGTAGAAGATGCACTTTTTTTGCATAAAAATACAGTATGCTTCCTATCCATTAAATTTTTCGCTTTATATCCTTCCAAAGAAATCACTGGTTAAATTTTAACCAGAATAGAATTAATAAATAGAATAATGAATATATACATGTAAATATTTTGATTGGCTTTATAAAAAAAAATTACAAGCCCTCTCTAATTCCTTTCAGATCTCTTAGAATGTTAAAGTACTAACATAAACCCCAAAAATTGACCTTTTTTTTTTTTTTGCAGTTTAGATGAAGGTTTACAGAGCAAACTAGTTTCTCATTAAACAATGCACATGTTGTTTTGTGACATTGGTTGCCAACCCCACGACATGTCAACACTCTCCGTTATTCAACCTTGGGTTCCACATTACCAACTTCCTGTCACCTCCTGCCTTCCTGTCCTTGCCCCTGGACTAGTGTGCCCGCCTAGTCTCGTTTTGTTTTACGGGCCTGCCTAATCTTTGGCTGAAGGGTGAACCTCAGGACTGACTTAATTACAGAGTTATAAGGGTGTCTGGGAACCATACTCTCTGGGTCCAAATTGACAGTTTTTCAAAAGCAAGTGATTATGATTTAAAAAATTTTAATCATACATTTTTGTCCTTGAACTGACTCTATGAAAAATGCTTGCCATTATTTGAATTTTTAAAAAATGCTAATTTAATAGCCCAGAAGAAGAAATTTGACTTCTACAAGTGAGAAAGCACACGTTGGCATAACTAACACCTCTCAATGTAGACAAGCCAAGAGGCAAGTCAAATTATATTCGGAAGGTCTTCTGGTACACCTAGAATCAGAACCAGGGGAATTTATAATAAAGTTTCAGTGCTTAATGGTGTCGGTTTAATAGAACTGCCTTTGTTAGTGATATATTCATTTTTTTACTTTGTAGATTTCTTAAAATACTTTTTTACATAGCAATTGCTGTTAGTAGCTATATAAAGAATATAGGAACTTTCTAGATTTTAACCGTTTCCTTTTACAGCAATGCCTTTTTTTATCAGTCAACTTTATTGAGTCAGTGACATTGTCATATATTTTGACTTCTTTGAAGCCTGGGACCAATAGGTAGAGCATTAGAAAATACAGGTTGTAAACAAGAGTGTGTCAGGCTTGACTTAAAATTATGACTAATTTGAGATCATTTTGTCTTTGCCCATTTTTCTCAGAAAAATCAAAATAACATGACTCTCATCTCACTTTTCTAAAGCCCAAATAGCAACTCTAAAACTAGTTGTTTCTAGATACTGTGTTAAATGTTCTTAGCTGTTGTGCCCCTTTTTGCCTTAAAATTCTAACTCTATGCTATGTTTTCTGTCCTTGTGCCATCTTTACTGGGCAGAGTTTAACAGCCGCCCAACTGGTGGATATTGAGCTCTCCCCTGTCAGTGCTCTGAGAATGACCATAGCTGAGGTATACGGGGCGGGGCGGGGGGGGCAAGGGGGGGGGATTTGTGGGTTTGCATGTTAATAAAGATTGGGGTCTGGTATGGGGCTGAAAGTCATATATACGTTTGAGGGGCCACTGAATTCATAAGCTGTGGCTTTCCATTTTCTAGTATAAATTAGGAATTTCCTTTCCTGTTTATAGTAAAAAAGACTGAGCTTCTCGTTTTACTTCTCATCTTATCTGAAGCACCTTATTTTTCCTCAACAGGGGTACTGGAAATAACCTAAGAGCTAACCTTGCCAACTTTATTTTTTAAAAGGGAAACTGAAGCCAAGAAAGGAAAAGGGCCTTGTCCAGGGTAATATAGTGAATTAATGACACTTTGGTGTCCTGATGGCAGTATCAGCATTCTTCTATTTTGTTTTCTGAGAACAAATATCCGATTTTTTTTTCAGGATGGAATAACATAAATGTCCACACTTTTATAAAAATCTTTCTAGATTGTTGGCCATTGAACAAGTCTTTAGAATAATCATTTTGCAAATGTTTCTGATCACAAAATATTTTTGCGTGTAATTTTTGTGTTATAAATTAAGTATTCTTAGTGCCCACAAGAATAAAACTCCAAATAATTTTTCACTCAGAATAGACAAATTACTTGCTTTCCTGGTTTCCTCTTGGGGTTGGTAGCACTGAGCATGTGATGAGTTGGAGAGCACCAGTCAGTGCCCTCCCCTTAACTCACTCTTCCTACCAGGCGAATCTAGGGCAGGTGGGAAGGAGCAAGCACCGCTCTCTTCAGTTGTATTTCTGAAGTTGCTCTTGTTCCCATCCTGTTTTTTGAAACATATTTCTATTCAACAAACACTGAGCCCCTTCTGAATGTGCCAATCACTCAGCTAGATGCAGAGGATAGCTACTACATGCTAAGCTACACACCCCAACCTGTGTGAGCTCGCTGACATGTACGTAAATAAGAGTTTAACAGTAAGTTAAGTGCTGTACATGAAAGAGTACTGTTAGCGGCCAGTGGTGGGTACAATCATTACATCCTCATATGGTGTGATTTTTTTTTTTATAACTTCATGAGGCATATTTTGCATATCATAAATTCACCCGTTTCAAGTATACAGTGATTTTTAGTAAATTTACCAAGTTATACAACCATCATCATAAGTTTCGGAACATCTTCTTGATTCCAGTAGGATCTCTTATGTTCAGTTATTGTTAATCCCCATTCCCACTCCTGCCCCTGACAACCACTAATCTACTTTCAGTCACTATGAATTTGCCTTTTTTAGACATTTCACATATATTGAATCATGCAGTGTGTGGTCTCTGTGTGTTGCTTCTTTCACATAGCACAATATTTTTGAAGTTTGTCCCTGGAGTAGCATGTATAAGTAGTTTGTTCCTTTGTTCTTGTTGTTGTTGTTGAGTAGTATCCCATTGCTTGAATAGAGCCACATTTTGTTTATCCTCTTATCATTTGATGGATATTACAGTTGCTTCCACTTTTGGGCTATTACGAATAATGCTTCTGTGAACATTTGTATGCAAGTCTTTATATGAATATGCAAGCATTTGTAAGAAATGTTTTTATTTCTTTTGGGTACATACCGCGAAGTGGAATTGTTGGGTCATATGGTAAAATGATTGTATTTTAACTTTTTAAGAAACTTCCATAGTATTTTCCAAAGTAGTTGCACCATTTTACATGTCTACCAGTAGTGTATGAAGGTTCTCGTTTCTCTACATCCTTCCTAACATTTGTTATTGCCTGTCTTTTAGATTATAGCCATCCTATTGGTTATGAAACAGTATCTCCTTGTGGTTTTTATTTACATTTCCCTAAAATGTTGAGCATCTTGTCATGAGCTTATTAGCTGCTCATTTTATCTCCTTTGTTGAAATCTCTGTTCACATCTTTTGTCCATTTTTTGATTGGCTTGCATGTCTTCTTCTTATGGATTAGACTATGGAGGTGATTTGAAGTTTACTCTGCAGAGATTGAGAAAAAACATGCCAGGAAGTGAAAACAACAATGGAAAATAATAAAAATAATAGCTGACATTCATTGAGCATTTATTCTATGCTAGGCATTTTTTAAATTGCATTACCTACGTTAGCACATTTAATCCTCACAACATACCCTTGATGCAGGTACTGTATACTTATTTTACAGATGAGGAAACAGGTTAAGAAGCTTACTCAAGGTCACTCAGCTAATAAGTGGAGGAGTTTGAAAGTGCATGACTTTTATCTAAAATGGCAAGTACTCTTGGAATAGCTAGATCTGGGAATGGTAAAGGAGAAACTGAATAACACCATACATGTGGATTGTGTCCAGATTGTGTGTTTGAGTTTTACATATGATAATAGATGGAGAACTATAGCATATATTCAAGTAAAACAGTAATATGGTAAGGTTAAGTGCAGATGTATTCCTCCTGCAGGGCAGTATTATTCTTTTAATTTTATTTTCAATTTCATAGTTGAAATTAGGAATGTTGAACTGCTTATGGGTTTAACACATCCATTTTTCATTTACTCAACAAATATTAATTACGTATATTTTGTATATTTCATTGCCTTGCACAGAGAAGAATATTCAGTAAGTATTTTATCTAGATTTAGGTAAGGTATGTTTTGCAAAGCCATAGGACTTTTAAAGTTACTACAGTGATAAAATATAACTCTTAATGTCTTCTAAAGATCTTCATAAACTGCTTTAAAATTTAGGGGAAAAAAAGCAGCACTTTTTAATATAACCTATTTCAAATTGCAGTGTTATTTGCTACAAAAATGCTGAAGAAGTCCAGTTGAAAACATGTATAATCACAGTATTACCATAGGAGTTTAATTAAGACTTGGAAATGTTGTGTGCCTTTTTTTTTTTTTTGCTTTTATTTTCTGTTGATAAATCCAAATTCCTTTTCATTTTATATATGGTTACTTTGACCTATGCTTTGGAATTGTATACCAAAAGGAACTGGCCAAAATAGTTCCATACAGCCACAATTATGTCTATTCTGTATAGCCATAGAATTAAATGGGGAATATTAGTATTAACTGTAATACTGAGGGACAGTGATCTGTGGCATGTTTTGTCTGGTGTAGTAACTTAGTAGCTGTCTCATATGATGAAGTTGAAAGTAGATTTCCTTGTCTATATTTCCACAGTTACTCATTTCAGATGTGTCCTTTCTTTATATCCCCAAATACCATTAATCGGAAGATACCAGAAAGTCAAAAATCCTTGTAGAAAGAGTAGAGTACACCTTTTTTGCTGACCTGAAGGCTTTTAATGCAAGAGTATTCTGAAGAGGGTATGAAGTATACCCTAGAATTTCCCATCCCATAATAAGGATATTCTGTGAGGGAGAATTGGCAAGTACTTTGATTCAGATCTCAGTGTTAGTCATACAAGTGTCACCTGGGCATACTGGTGTTAGACATTCTACAGGTGTTGTACACTGGAGAAGTCATGGACTTTGGAGTCAAGTCTTGGTTGTGTTGTGTACTAGCTGTGTGCCCTTATTCATATTTAACCTCAGTGATTCACCTTTCTCGTGTGTAAACTGGCTGCGTTATTACATTTGAAAATTAAATAAGAGGCTAAAGTGTTTGACTCAATTCCTGGCACGTAGTAGGCACAGAACAGATGTTGATGCCTTTCCTTTTTTTTTTTGTTTTTTGTATTTTTCCACAAGATAAGCACATAAGCATTTTTTTTTTTCTTTTTTTAGATTTTTCTTCTAATTGCTTCAGGGGATACCAAAATATCAAATATAGCAGATATTACACAGATTATGAAATCTTGCAACATTTTTGCAGCCATGGTCCCTAGTTCTCTGCTGTCTTACTGGGTTGATCACTGAAAGTCCATTAGGACTTCTGCTCTCCTGTTTTGTTCCCAAAGATGTATCTCATCAACCTCTTTTCTCAGCAGTTTATAAGCCTAAAAGGCAATCTATGTGGAGTAAACGGTAGCTAATAGCTAACGATTTGTGTCCATTCTTACTTTTCTTATCTTAAGTAGTAACTTGCACTGCCTCTGCCCTGCATACATCTGAGCGGGTCTCCCTTCCCTTACAGGAACTAGTAATGGGTGCCATTAGGGGCAGTCCTCACATCCTATGACAAACGACAAAGTCAACCTGGGATGGGAAATAAAAATATGGGAAGTGTGCTCGTCCACAAAACTCAGATAAGTATGATCTGTACAGGCAAGAAAAACAAGGAAACATTGTTCCCAGGTTTCCTAGTGGGGATGGGAAGACCCTTTCCTCTTTACTTTCCTTAAACTGCAAATAACAAGATCGTCACAGATAATGCTAGCAAAAAACTGACATTAAATTTCTGATATATGACCTTTTCCTGTTATTTTAGCCACCATTTCTAATATTTAACTCTGCCTTTTACAGATTAACAGTTACATTAAATAAAACATCCACTTGCTGTAATTTAGAATTTCTGCACATTATAATTTTGCTGTAATGGAACATTTTATGCATCTGTTAAAAATAAATATTTAGCAAAAATTGCCCTTATCTATAAAAGACTGTGTGGGATCAATATAATACTGAATGGCCCTTTCCCCTGATGGAAATTTCGTATTCCATATAACGATTGGTTCATAACCATGAAGGCACTGCAATAGGGAATCTGTGCGGAAATCCTCCTGCTGAGTAAATAGGTACCATTCTTTTACACATGTGCTGGCCACGGTGTCCAAAAATGAAAGCTTTTGATTATGGACATATGAGTGCACTTTACAGAATTAACATTACTGACACTCAAATCTAAGTACAGTCATTCCTTGTTATCTGCAAAGGATTGGTTCCAGGACCCCCCCAAGAATAACAAAATTCAAGGATGCTCAAGTCCCTTATATAAAATGGTGCAGTATTTGCATATAACCTACACACATCGTCCCATATATTTTAAATCATCTCTAGATTACTTACAATACCTAATATAATATAAATGCTATGTAAATAGTTGTTATACAGTACTGTATTGTTTAGGGAATAATGACAAGACACAAGGTTAACAGTGCTGAAACAGTGAATGCTGGAGAGAGACTGAGAATTGGTGAAAAAATGGTGGGAGGCTACAGCAGGGTATGCCTGCACATCAGTTCATTTGTGTGGATTCAGTGTAGTGCTCAGCATCCAGCAAATTTAAGTTTGCTTTTTGGAACTTTGTTTTTTTCCAAATATTTTTGATCCACAGTTGTTTGCATCTGTGGATGCAGAACCCACAGATAGGGAGGCTGACTGGGTCCAGGTAGGTTACCACTTTTTTTCTAAGTAAAGATGCTGCTGTCCTTAAAATACGTGTCATAAGGGACTCTGTTCCACTTCACTCAAGATGTGTGTTATTTTTAAAATACGTGACTTAGGGGGCCACGGTCTCTTATCAGAAGCCCTTGGGGCCAGATGTGTTTCAAAATTCAGAATTTTTCAGATTTTAGAAAGGTGATCCATATACCATATATTGTATAACACCCCAAGCAAGGTGTGGGGAAGCACTCCATTGATGCAGCACAATATTTTTGTGGTTAAATATGTTCATATTCATACTAGGTGAAATAAAAACTCCAAATAGTTCAAGTTTAGTTTAAGTCAGGTTTTGCCACAAATAAGTTTTGGTTCCAAAAACTTACGCCCAAAACTTGTGATTTTCAGAGCATTTTGAATTTCAGAATTGTGGGACTGTGAATCTGTGCAAATGTAAGTGCTTGATACAGAATAACCTACAAAGATCCAGATGCTTTTTACTTGAAGAAAATAGTAAGAAAAAAAAAAAGAGAGAGAGAAAAAATTACAATTAACTTTATTGAAATAATAAACAGTATATTAATAAACTTCCTAAAGAGTAAGGTGGATCAGTTATTTAACACAGTACATTTCTTTTCTACCAACTGAAAAATATAAGTAGTACAAATTCCTAGAATGAGGGTTAGTAAGATTGTTCCTAGCAGAAGACATTGGCATGACAAACCTAATGTTATGACTTTTTTAAAAATTTGGGTTCGAATACTAGTAATTTAATGTGCTGGTGGTTTTCATTCATCTTACATGACCATGTTTCTTTCTCTCTCTCAAATGGCTATAGTTTGGTTACAGACTTGAAAAATAATGACTGTGTTTCTTGTGTAAGAATCAGCTTTTCTATTCCCCCTCTACACCGTGCACATACTCAAATACCTGTCTGACTCTTCTATGCTCTTGCATTAACCTTAAAATGAACTAAAATCATATCTTGAGAGGGTATCCAAGGACAAAATACTTAAGATGAATTAAGGACTAATATATCAGGAATATTGGAATGTTAATTTCCATTGTTACTAAATTTTGAAAGGAGTGTTAAATATTTTTGTCCTAAAAAGATTGTGAATTTTATAAAAAACCAGTATTGATAGACTCTGAAAATGGAGTCCTGGGTGGCGCAAATGTGTAACGATGGACTACCAATTGAAAGGGTGGCAGTTCAAACCCACCCAGAGGCACCTTGGAGACAGGCCTGGCGATTTGCTTCCGAAAGGTCACAGCCTTGAAAACCCTATGGAGTGCAGTTCTGCTGTGCACACATGGGATCACCATGAGTTGGAAATCAGCTCAATGGTAACTAGCAACAGTTTCTGAAAGCTCTTTTAAACTCATTCGAAATTTTTGGCTTCTGTTTTTTATAAACAAAATTAAACCAAAGGATTTCTTAGCATTAGTATTAGAAAAATAGAACAATTAGTAAGATATTATGATCATGTAAAGATAGCATGGAATCTGAAGTCAAAGAGACTTCGATACGAGTCTGAGATCCACCACTCATTAAGTGGCTAAGTGGTTTTGAAAAAGACACATACCCTCTGAACCTAGATTTCTATTCCTATAAATTGGAAATAATAGTCCCTATATAGAGACTGTTGAAAACCAAATGAAACAATGTATGTAAATTAGTTAGCAACATAGTCTAAATAATAAATGATAGCTACTTTTTTACTCAAAATGAACATAGCTTTATCATTTTCTAATCACTAAAAAAATTTTTAAAAGAAAGTTTCACCTGAACTCTCACCATTCCGAAGTAATGGCTGATAACATTTTGGTCAGTATCCTTCCAATCATCTCTGCAGGTACATACATATATAGACATGGGTACACAACTTTACATAAATAGACTTATGCTATACAGACTTGAATTTAAACTTTTTTTTCCTCATTCAGCATTACATTAATGGATAGCTAATGTTTGGAACAACTATAGTTCTAACCATCTCAGAAATTTGACATTCCCCACGTCCTATCAAATTGTTTTTTTTATAATTCATCTCCAGTACCTTCTAGAAGTCATGAATTTTAAATTCCAAGTAAATTAAAATTATGTTCTAAGAATGTTTTAAATTTTTTACAGAGGCCCTTCTGCTCTTGGGTTAATGTAGGCTTTCAGATAATGCTAAAAGGAAATTTGGAGCTAGCGATAGAATAGGAGAATTTCTGGGTCTTTTATCCAGGAAAACATAATGTTCCCACCTGCTATAAGCTAAGGTATGGCCCTCTGTTCTTTGAAAATCAATGACAGCACTAGTAAAAATCTGGAATTTCATCCCATCTTGAGATGTCTGGATTTTCAAATGAGGAATCTGAAGCCCAGAGAGGAGTTAGCCAGGATGACACAGCTAGGTTCCTTTGGAGAGTGAATGTATGTCAGATTTCAATGGTTACTTTTTAAGGAACTAATAAATGTCATTAAGTATATGTTTTTATAAGAATTTCTTAC
Source organism: Elephas maximus indicus (assembly GCF_024166365.1). Classification (NCBI taxonomy): domain Eukaryota; kingdom Metazoa; phylum Chordata; class Mammalia; order Proboscidea; family Elephantidae; genus Elephas; species Elephas maximus. The sequence goes on from NC_064825.1 coordinate 51,973,836, forward strand.
TTTGGATCTTCAAATAAATTTCCTTCCTCAGTCATCCATTTGATTGGATTTTGTAGTGGGAATTTAAACATGGAGGGAATTGTATTAGGTAACCTTTTATTGTAGAAGTGGGTAAGGGATCCCAATCCTGAAGTCAGCTTTGAGAATCTGGATTATAATACATGGCACTTAATAAATTAGTTTTTTTTCTCTGTTGTTCATTCTGTTTTTTCCCCCACAAATAATCTTGTCTTCTGAAGGTACCATTCTAATACTCTGGTGGCCTGGCTCTCACTTTGGAACCCCAGGACCAGGGCATCAGGTTTTATTAGTTTGATTAACAACACAAAGATTAATATACTGCTCATGCCCTTGTTGCCTAAAGACAGATAAGAAACTCACATGCAGCAGTCACAGTATGATGTGGTATTTGCATGACACAGTAACCACTCAATAAATGTCTAATAAATTAGTACATTAATAGATACTGTTGTGTATATTTTCAAAAACAAAAGATAAGTTGTTTTTTTTTTGTAAGTACAACAGAAAAATTATATATAATAGAGGTATGACAAAAGTGAAGGAACCCTGAGCCTGTCTGGAGACGTCAGGGAAGATTTCACAGAGAAGGTATCATTTGAAGTAAGATTTGAGTAATGACTAGGAGTTTGTCCATGGGCAAAAGATAGGGAAGTTATTCCAACTAGGGGGAACAGGACTTAAAAGTATAGGTTTGTGTTTAAATTGAAATTTGTTTTGTAGGAAAAGACCTATCTGCTTCTGAAAATTGTTCACTAAAACTTGTATGATTTCTAAAATTCTAATATTTCCAAAAATCTCAAGAATAGCATTTAGTTGGCCCCCGCTACTTTGTAGAAGTATACCCAGATTGACACAGACAAATGAAAAACTATCCTTGTTACACATAAAAGTTGATAGGAAATTCCTTTTATAGCAGTCCTCTTCAGGTTGTAATATATTTGAATTGAGTTTTTTTGTTTGCTTATCTGCTACTATTATCCATAAAAATTGTATTTTTATGTATGCCTCTTTTAAAATAATCAAATATGTGAACTTTTCCAGAGCCGTGCTACAGTGCTATTTAATATTATAATAGCAGTGGTATTTAAATCATTGTGCTTAATAGCTTATACAGGTCACTCTTTTATATGTATGAAATATATGTCTTAAAGGTAAAGGAAAAATGTTAAAAGAATGAACTAAAGATTTAAATTAATCAACATTTTTAAAAAGACCTAGCAGTTCCTTTGCTAGAGTCAACCACTGCTAACACCATCAGCTTAAAAGATAATGATCTACACTAGATCCTGACTGGAAATGATCTTTGACAGTGGAGGTTGCACTAAAACAAAACTGAGTATTGCTTAACACCCTGGGTCAAGTTTGCCTTGTATGAAATTATGATTTTTCAAGACCTGTGCTATTGGTTACTTCCACATATCTTTCCATGACTTGATTTCAGAAATCATGAAAAGGATAATTTAAATTTTTATTGTGTGTCATTTCCTACCCAGAGGATCCCAAAGCCCCACCTCCCAATTAGCGGCATTTGTTGTCTGTCCTGATCGTTGGGTACTTCTGTCTGAGTAATAGTAGTAAGCCCGTAGAAAATGAGAACGAAACCCTACCTTTACTAGTTTGAGGCCATTTAACCAAACCAAACCCATTGCCGTCAAGTCGATTTCGACTCATGACGACGCTATAGGACACAGTAGAACTGCCACATTGGGTTTCCAAGGAGCTCCTGGTGGATTCGAACTGCCGACCTTTTGTTTAGCAGCTATAGCTCTTAATCACTACGCCACCAGGGTTCCCTGAGGCCATTTAGTAAGTTGGTAATAGACCTATAATTAAACTCAATATCTTGGGGGGTTTCATTGTTGCTGTGTATTGTATCAGTTTGTTGTTTGTTTAATTTCTTTTCAGTGATTCATTCTTTATTCACATTGAAACTATTGAGTTGTTTCCATTTTTATCCATGTGACTGTTTTAGTGTCATAGTAGGTTGGGATGAATACCTTTTTTCCCTTAGCTTAGCTAGCTTCCTTCACCAAAAAAAAGGATCAAGCCACAGTATTAGAGATGAAATGCTCATGTTCAGCAATGTAAAATAAAAAATTAAAAAAAAGTGGTCATTTATGGTTTCATACTATCCTCTTAATCTTTTGCTAACTTGCTGTGACATGAGACATTGCTTCCCACAGTAGTGGAGCATGGCTGGTGTTTTGACTGTTGATGAAGTGAAAGTTGTTGGTCCAACTACAGATTGGTTGCGGTTGCCATAAGGATAACAATATTTTTCTTTGTTCTTTCTTGTGTTGTAGAGCCGACAGTTAGAATCAGAAACTGGGACCACAGAGGAGCACAGTTTAAATAAGGAGGCTCGGAAATGGGCCACACGTGTGGCACGTGAGCACAAAAACATTGTTTACCAACAACGCGTAAGTATAATAGAGAACCCTAGTCCACATTGATTTTAAGGTAAATGTCAAACCAATTTAAGGAGTTGTTTTATTAATACGAAAAATACCCTGTATATCTTTTTATATAACTTCTCAGCACTTAAAAGCTCTACTCTCAGCTATTGACTTAATTGGAAAGTTCCTTAAGTCTTCTAACAGCTACACAACAAGATAGTAAGTGTAAGTCCAACATATTGATAATTACATTGATGTTGACAATTACATTAAATGTAAATGGTCTAAACACTCCAATTAAAAGCCAGAGATTGTCTGACCAGTGGATAAAAAAGCAAGACCCAAATATATGCTTTAAACAGGAAAAGCATTTTAAATATAAAGACACAGAAAGGATAAAAGAAGGTTGGCCAAAGATATGCCATATAGATACTAATCATAAGAAAGCTAGAATATTACCTAATATTAAATGGCGTACACTTTAGGACAAGGATTATTGTGATGAGATAAAAACATACGTTTCATGATGATAAAATGAATCATCAATTCATCAAGAAAACAGAATTTTAAACGTGTGCGTTTAGTACAGAGCTTCAAAACGTATAAAGCAAAACCTGACAGAACTGAAAGAGAAGTAGGCAAAACCATAATTTTCATTGGAAATTTTAAGACATCTCTATAACTGATAGAATAGGCAGAAAATCAGTAAAGATAAATAAGACTAAGCAATACTATCAACACAAGTACATATTGAGCATTCACCACAATAGACCACGTGCTGAGCCATTAGAAAAAAAAACCTCTACAAATTTAAAAAGATTGGAATCATACAGAGTATGAGCAAATTAAATCAACAGGATTAAATTAATTCAATAAAAAATATTTGGAAAATCCTAAAATATTTGGAAATTTTAAAATATACTTCTAAACAACCCATAGTCTAAAGGAAGGGTCAGCAAATGTTTTCCGCACAGGCCCAGAAAATAATATTGACAGTTTGGTCCACAACTACTATCACTACTCTTCAGCAACTCTGTTACAACTGAAAGGAGCCATAGATAATATGTAAATGAATGGGTGTGGCTGTGTTCCCAAAAACAAAACAGGTGGTGGGCCAGATTGACAATCTCTGGATTAAAGAATAAATCACAAGGTATAGGGAAATCAGTGTAAATTAAATTATAATTTTATTCTGTTCACCTTTGTTCTACTTCTGACACCAACTGTAAATGGCAGTACTTCTTCCTGTGACCCAAACAGTTAAGGCCAAGTCACATCTTACGAATTAAAGGTCATAGTCCTCCATACTGCCAATTCTGCCCAAGACATCAGGCACCAGCAGCAAGCTTGGGGGTTTCCATGGCATTTTGACCTGCTAACTACTCTCTCACGATGCAAGCTGTAAGTTTGGGGTCCTCAGGACCCCTTCACTTATGACCTACTGGTTCTCACTACTCCCTCAGTTTAATAATTTGGTAGAACGACTCACAGAATTCAGGAAAGGGCTATACTTATGATTATGGTTTTATTATAGCAAAAAGGTTACAAATGAAGAGCCACGTAGGACAAGGTCTGGTAGGGTCACCAACACAGGATTTTTGTGTCTCAGAAAAGGATGTGCTACTGTTGGCAATGCATTTTTGTTTTTTTGGTTTTTTTTTAACCTTCCTATATGCATCAACATCATTCACCAAGGTTGAAGCCCATGAAGCTTCTGTGTCCAGAACCTTTACTGGGGCCTCATTACATAGACCTGATTGATTGAACTCAGCCTCCAGCCCATCTCCCCTGAGGTCAGGCTGCTATCATGGTGGGTCTTTCTGACCTGGCCAGCCCTCAACTAAGTGTCACCTCAGTATACCTTGCTAGGTAGGTGTGGTCATGAGCACTTATCAAAGATAGTTTAATAACTAGAGAGATTCCAAGGTTTTAAAGGTTGTATCTCAGGAACCAAGGACAAATACCAAATTCTTTGGGTAAAGTTAACTGTAAACCCCACACAAGGGAAGTTAGAAGAGACTTTGGACTGAATGATAATGAAAACTGTGGAATGTAGTTAAAGCAGTGCTTAGAGAAATGTATAGCTTTAAATGTTTATTGCTTTAAAAACATTCTTTAAACAAAATTCTAAGCTTTCTCTTTGATAGAAAAAGAAGAGTAAATTAAACCTGTAATTTATAGAAAGAAGAAAAAGATAAGAGCAGAAATCGATGGAATAAAAAATAAACAGAAAATATAGAATAAAATTCAATGAAGCCAAAAGCTGGTTCTGTGATACAATCAATGAATTGATAAAACTCTGGGTAGATTTAGCTAAGAAAATAGAAAAAAAGACAGTTACCAGTATCAGGACTGACAGAAGAGACATCACGACTCTGATAATTTACCAGGATCATGCAGTAAAAAGCTATACTCTCCTATATCCCCCAAAGAAACATCAAAAAATGGATGGAAAGTATCAAAGCTAATTTGTTGGAACTCTGGTAACAGTCAGAGATTCACGGCAACCAAGTGAGTGCTGAGTCGGTAAAGTGGTAACATGAAGAAAATGGTAGGAAATTTTTGAGGCTTTTTACTCCTGATTTGTGCCTCTTCCCAGCTTAAGGGGCAGACCATGTTTTCAGCTTGGGAGCCTGGTCCTTGGCTCTAGCAGACTGTACTTTGTGCACAAGTTACTGTGTCTGTCTCTTTGAACCTGACAGGTTCAACCTGAAGAACTGGAGCAAAGTGCACATCTCTGTTTTGTCCATCTTGGAGGCAGTGCAAGGCGGAGGAGCAGCGGGCATACCGAAAGCCCTATAGCTGCCTAGGGCAAGAGAGAGTAATTAAGACAAACAATAGAAGATTTGGGGTTCAGGTTAAGGAGCTGGAAAGAGAATTTCTCTGGGAAGCTGGGGTATTCAGAGCACATGTGAATACCAGGGAATTTAGAAAGCTGCTCGCATACCCAAGGCAAGACATAGGCCCAGAAAAGACCTAAACTTTCACCTCAGGCTGATCTCTAGGCCCAGTGTAAGCCTAGCTAAGTGTTGAAAAATTGCATTAACACAGAGTTAATCTGCAAAGACTGCAAGAGGTGGTTTGTTTTTATGGGTGGTGTTTTTCCCCCTATTGCTTTTCTTTGCTTGTTTTTTTTTTTTTTTTTTTCATTCTTGGCATTTGAGGAACTCTCTGTCTAATTCATTAGTTATGGGCTACTTCAGGTTCAAGAATGAGTCAACATTCGAAAATCTATCAGTATGATAAACTGCATTTAGAGAGTAAAGATGAAAACAGTAGCTGAGTATAAGCTAAAGAACAAGACTCATGAACTGCACATGTCAGGTAATCCAATCTTTGCAAAAATAGGTTGGAAAGGTCACTAAACTAATGGACAGCTACAGCCTTCAACAAAAAAAAAGAGAGAGAGAGAGAGAAACCAGCAAACTGAGGAAGAGGGAGGATCTGATTTCTAGAGTTACCACATTATATTATTCAAATGTACCATTTTCAACAAAAGATCATAAGGCATACAGAGAAACAGAAAGCAACCCATCTCTGAACCTACCTAGATAAAGACCTTAAACAACTCTTAAATATGCACAAAGAGCTAAAGAAAAAATACAGAGTATTAAAGGAAATCAGGAAACAATTTATGAACAAAATGAGAACACTAATAAAGAGATAGAAATCATGAAAAAGAAGCAAAAGAATTTTGGAACTGAAAAGTACAATAACAAATGAAAATTTTACTAGAGGGGCTCAATGGCCAATCTGAGTTGGCAGAAGAAAGAATCAGCAAACTTGAAGATAGAAAAATTGAAATAATCCAATCTGAGGAACAGAAGGAAAAACAGTCTAAGGAACTATGGGACATATCACAGTAAATGTCTGATCACTTTCCTCCTGAGACAGTTGAAAAGGCAAGGATATTCATTCTCTGCACACCTATTTAACATTATACTGCCAAGAAAAATTATAAATGACATATAGGTTGGAAAGGAAAAAATAAAACTTATTATTCATAGATGACATGATCACGTACGTTAAAAAAAATCCTAAGGAATCTACAAAAAAGCTGTTGAACTAATAACTGAATTTAGCAAGGTCAAAGGATGCAAGATTAGTACACAGAAATCAATTGTACTTCTGTATGCTGTAAACAAACAGCCAGAAATTGGAATTTTTGAAAAGATCCATATTATTTAGAATAGCACCCAAAAACCATGATAATTATATACTTAGGCATGAATTTAACAAAAGGTGGGTAAGACCTGTACACTGAAAACTGTAGAATACTACCAAAGTATTTAAAGTTACCAAAATAAATTGAGAGATATACCATTTTCATGGATTAGTATTTTTAATATACTTGTTATCACCAAATTGATCTATTATTTAACTCAATCCAGGTCAAATGTTCAGCAGGGTTTTTTGTGGAAATTGACAAGTTGATTCTAAAACATATATGGAAATGCAAAAATAACCAAAACCATTTTATAAAGGAAGGACAAATATGTAGGACTTACTCTACTTGATTTCCAGGCGAAAAGCTACAGTAACCAAGATGTTGTGGTATTGGCATAGGATAGACCAATAGATGAATGAAATAAAATAGACCAGAAATTGGCCCATGTGTATATGGCCAAGTGATTTTCAACAAATGTATGACAATCTTAAAAATGCTAAATAATTTTTTTAATGTAAATCTAGCTGTGTTTTAAATTCACTCAGGTTCAAAGATGATTTAGCACTCAAAAATCTATCAATATAAGTTGCATTTACAGAGTAAAGGTAAACCAGCATATGATCATCTTCATGTTTGCCAGAACAAGAACTCGGTAAAATTCAGTATCCCTTAGTGATTAAAAAATAAAACAAAATCCTCAGCAAGCTAGATTGAGACTTTTTTACTCTAACAGGATATTTTCATAAAACTTACAGCAAACATACTTGATGATTGTATGAGTTTTGTATTTCTCCCCTAACAAATTACCACAATCTTAGTGGACTAAAACCACGCAAATTTATTAGCTCACAGTTTTGTAGGTCAGAAGTCTGTCTGGGGTTGGCTGGTTCATCCGCTTCAGCTCTAACAAGGCCAAAATCAAGGTGTCTGCCAGCCTGGGCGCATATCTGGAGATCCTTAGGGAGAATCCACTCCAAACTTATTTGTGTTATTGTCATAATCCAGTTCATTGTGACGGTAGGTTCCTATTTCCTCCTGGCTTGGAACTGCCCTTAGCTCCTAGATGCCACTCTGTCTGGTCTTTGCATATAAGCTGCTATATATGAAAGCCAGGAACAGTGCATTGAAGCCTTCAGTTGCTTGTAATCTCTCTGACTTCCCCTGCTGCTGAATCTCTCATCTCACTCCATCCAGACAAAGTTCTCTGCTTTTAAGAGCTCAAAAATTAGAAAAATGAACAGAGTATATTAACTGGCCAGTGTTAAGATACACGGAAGCATGCTTTCGCCACACTGTTAGTTGAAGAGATTACAACCTTTCAGGGGGCAATTTGGTAATATCTTTTATTAAAATGTACAATTTCCATTTCTCTGTTTTCATACTAAATAAATATTCCCATGCATTCAAAAAGTTATAGACAGCATTGTTCATGCAGTAATATTTATAATGTCACATTTAAAAATTCATGTAACAATAGAAAAAAACAATACAGTAAGAGTAAATAACATGGTACATTTAAACTTTTGAATCTGTGGATTAATTAGAATGAGATCAATCTATTTGTACAGACATAAAAAGGTTTCTTAGACATATTAAGGGGAAAATAAAACTGTATACATCTCATTCCATTATTTTTTAAATAAGGCTATTTCTGTTTGTGCAAATATTTATGGGAATGCAAAGAAATGGTCTAAAAATGCATATAGATTGATAGGGCAATCAATGGTTATCTTGCGGTGGAGAATACAGAGTGAGGTATGCAGGTATAATGGGAATTATTGCTGCTTTGTTTTTCAGCAATACTCTATAGTCATGTAATTTTTTTAAATTAAAGATATATAGTCTGAATAAGATCCGTAGGTTGTGCCAGTTTCCAGATTTTCATATCGTACTATAGTTTTGTTTTGTTTTTTTTTACTATAGTTAGGTAAGGGACCTTTCCAGGAAGGTTAAGGAAGGGTGAATGGAACCTCTCTCTATTACTTTTGCAACTTCCTGTGAATCTGTAATTATTTCACTATTTAAGAACATTTTTAAGTCAATAAATGAAAAAAACTAAAATGAAAAAGGAATCATGGCCATTAGTAACTGAAGTCTTCTGAATTATCTAAATAATGTAGTTGCTTAAGGAAAAACTAGAAAAAGAAAAAACAGTCATTATTTCCTGTTTTTTTTAATAGGTTCTGGATGAGCTGGAGTGTCACGGAGTTGCAGGATCAGAACAAAGCCGAGCAGAACTGGAACAGAAAATAGATGAAGCTAGAGAAAATATTCGTAAAGCAGAGGTGAGATGGCAGCTATTTCTGTTGTTTTACCCAGCTCCAAATACAATGTCGTAGCTGTGATGTGCACCTTTAGAATTCAGATTCTACACACTAATTAACTTGAAGGTGACTCATCATTTTTATTTGTGTCCATAGTATTATTTATTGAGTTATCTTTGTACAAAGTAGCACATGTAACCCCTTCAAAAATATATATGTGTGTGTATATGAACTTGCTATAAAGAGTTTATTATAGTCATGAGACTTTACATTAAATAAAAGAATTAAGTCACAGTAAAGATACTACTTTTAAAGTTTTTTCAAAGTACATAATAAATCAGTCAAATTAATGGTATGGAACTCATGTAAGTTCAGAGCCTAGGAAAGCTTATTCCATCTGGAATGTTCCCTGGATTCAGAGACATGCGCTAGACTTTTAAGACTGAGGGAAGACTTGGTTAAGCAAACAGGGCAAAAAAATATCACAACCCAAACCAAACCTGTTGCCATCAAGTTGACTCCAACTCATAGCGACCCTATACGGTGAATTTTAATCTTTTTAGGGGTTGTGGGGTCCTTTAAGGATTGTAAGAAAGCTGTGAAACCTTCTCTACCACAAAAAAGTGTATTTTGTGTATAATGTCCAGAAGTTCATGTATAGCAAGCTAATACTCTCTGACCTATAGAGGTAGAGGTTGAGACAGAAAGCAAGAAAATACTAGTAAAGGAGGAAGACATAAGGTATGGTTTGGCAGTTGGATTTGACTAGAGTGGAGGATTTTATAAGGAAGTATATTAGGAGATAAGTAAACTAATTGTGGTTAGAACCAGTTCCTGTATACATTCTGGTGTATTTATTACCCAACTGCAATGTTGCATAGAGTATAGGGGTAGACATTTTTCAAAGGCTGAGACTGTCCAGCCTTCAAGGAGATTATGAACATAATCTGTGTTCTTGGTACTAAAAATAAGACTGTAAAGCAGTAGTGCCATACAGTATACTTAAGGAACCCCAAAGACACAGAGGTCACTGCAGGAGGGGTTATTAGGACAGGTAACGCAGAAGAGTTAGGACTTAAGATGAGTACTGACAGATAGGTACGTAGTATTTTGTTAGTCAAAGAAAAGGGCATAGCACAAATTTATGCCATGCAACCTCAAGAGGCAGAACTTGAACCAAAAGATGGAAAAAGCAGGAGGGAGGCAGATTTGGACTTGGTATTGGGAAGTGCTTTCTGACAGATCCACTCCATGACACAGTAAGCTCCCCTGGAATGTATTGCAGCACTAACGTTTACAAGAAGAACTAGGCACACATCTCTCAGGGACTCTGTACAAAGAATTCTTGCATTGGTTGAGTTGTTGTTGTTGTTGTTGTTGTGTGCCATCAAGTCAATTCCAACTCGTAGCGACTCTGTATGACAGAATAGAACTCTTGCATACAGTTTCCTAGGGTGGCGCGGTAGTTAAAGCACTCGGCTGCTAACCAAAATGTTGGCAGTTTGAACCCAATAGCAGCTCCACAGGAGAAAGACATAACAATCTGCTCCCATAAAGATTACAGCCTAGGAAGCCCTATGATGTAAAATTCTACTCTGTTCTGTAGGGTCACTATGAGTCGGAATCAACCTGACGGCACACAACAACAGCAGACCACCAGGTCTTTTCTCCCACAGAGCCCCTGGGGGTTCAAACCACCTACGTTTTGGTTAGCAGCCAAGGGCTTAACCATTGCCAGTCAGGGTTAATCTAAAGCAGGGCTTCAAACCCTGATCTAAACTAGTGATTTTCAAATACGCCTTTAAGATTCTAGAAATTTTAAGGAAGTGCTTCAGTGTTGGAGGGGGTATGGGAGTGGGCAGCGAGGGAAGGATAAGGAATATGAGCATACTTTTGGCACAGCCCCATGGAAATAATCCAAACCAGAACAGGCTTGCCATCTGCCTGCCCTAGGGGAGCCCCAGTAACCCCAACTGTGCTTTATTCCTGGCACAGTCTGATCCACAGCTTCCATAGTGAGGGGGGCGGCAGAGCACACAGTGAATAGCCATTTTCCTCTCTGAATTTAGGGTCATGGCCAAACCACTGCCCTAGGGTGCTGGCCAAGGACTGTGTTGGCAGGCCGTTGCCTATTTGAGGGACATTGGTTTGTGGTAGAAATTTTTTTCCTGTTATTTGTTTCTCCAAACTCTGCATGAAGTCAGTTTCAGAACCTTGGTGGAACAGTGGTGACTATTTTGAGACAAGTCTGAGAATTTTTCCAAAGGATGTGTCATCCCTTGTGTTTTCCATTTCCAGGCTTCATCCATGGTGTCACAGTCTGGTACCCTAGCTCCACCAAATCCCACAAACCCCCAGTAGTAACAGTAGTAGGTATCAGTCACACAGAGCCTGCATTTAGGCTGAATGACCTGTTATTTCCGTGAAAGTATTAAACTAAGCTGTGTTTGTAGTTTAAAGCTAAAGATATGAAGTGAGATTTCCACAACAGAATTTCTCACCTCTCCTAATATCAGTATTTAAGTGCGCCTTCTCAAAGATAGTTTTTTTTAACCAAAAATATGGAATAATGCTAAAACCATGGTGGCCAGATTCATTATCTTAGTTTTGAATACCTGTGAAAGTTAATTAATGCTACTGTTATCTTAAATGCTTGTTTTTAAACTGTTTGAGTGGTCTTCTATAGTCTTTACAGTAAGGCAAGTTTAGTCCTCCTATGAGTATTTTATCTTTCTGTGGCATCTACTAATGGCATGAGTATCCAACAAGGCCTCTCAACTCTGGTTAGGCAGAACTGTGGTATCTCCCGGCCCTGTACAAATGCTAGAAGTTTTTAATTCACAGCTCCGCAGGAGTTGTTCTTTCCCCAGTAGTTATTCCTTGTTTGGGCTCGTGGAGTCGAATCCCATCTTATGCATTCTCAACTTATTATTGATATTTATTCATTTTGTGTGTTACCAATTACAATTACCATTTTTTATGCTCCATATGGATTGACACAGTAGCCCAAACAATGAACTCAAATGTAGCAATGATCATGAAGATGGTGCAGGACTGGGCATTATTTTGTTCTGTTATGCCTAAGCTCATTATGAGTTGGAGCCAACTTGATGGCACCTGTCAACAACAACAAGCCCTGTATTATTTGAAATTTGGGCAGGGAGAGTCCCTTCACTTTTGACATTACTCCCATTAATCTTTGAATACTTTCCTGCTTTCTAACAAAACAAAACCAAAACCAAACCCATTGCCACTGAATTGATTCTGACTCATACTGACCCTATAGGACAGAGTAGAACTGCCCCACAGGGTTTCCAAGGAGAGTGGCTGGTGGATTGGAACTGTCAGCCTTTTGGTTAGTAGCTGAACTCTTAACCACTATACTACCAGGACTCCTTCTAGCAAAACAAGCTCTCTTAAACTCACTCTGTATTTTCCCTGCCCAGAATTAGAGTTAGCAATTTTTCCAGTGATCCCTAGTTTCTTTTAATAGAGAATGGTGTTCATACACCAAGGTCCAGGTTGTAAAGATGCTTATTGCTATGGTTGTCATTATTTCTTGACCGATTCTTTGTTGTTAGAGCTAGAAACCTATGTTTTTAATCATGAGTTCATATTGATATTTGCAATTTAAATTTTAAGTTAGAGGGTTTTATTAAACTTCTTAATTTTTCTCTTACATTGAAAACCTTGGTTCTTAGTAATATTATCATAATTTTTATTTGATTAATTCTACAGTACATATTAAACAGTTTCAAAATTATAATACAAATAGTACTATAAACAATAAACTACCGTGTGAAGATTTAACATTTCTTAGCAATTCTCTTTGAATGTTTATCTCTACAAGGGTTTCTGGTTATGAGGGACTAGTTTTTATCAGGCTAATTCAATCCTCTCGGATATTGTAGGGAAAAAAACATCATGAAGTTTAGTAAAACAAAAAGAAAGTTTTATTTGGCATATATTCAAAAAGGCAAAATTGATTTTGCCTGAGGTTACTCAAGCAGCTGCATTGAGCTGGAGGGTCAGCTGGAGGGCTTTGCTCTGAGCCTTTTTCCTCATATGATCTTTCGTCTTCAGAGTCTAAACTGGGCTTCCTCATGTGGTAATGACACCATCCTAAGAGAGCAAGTCCCAATAGCACTTATTGAACCTCTGTATGCATCAGATTTCCTTATGTCTCATTGGCCAAAGCAAATCACATGGATAAGCCCAGAATCAATGTGAGTATGGGCTACCCAAGAGCGTGGATACCAGAAAGCATGATTCATTGGGGCCCATCAGTGTAATACTTTACCACAGTCGATATGACCTTGGTCAGTTCATTTTCTCATCTATAAAATGGGGTTTATCATGTCTACCCCCAAAACTGTTGTGTAGATTAAATGAAATAGTATAGTCATCAGATTTCTAGTACATATGATAAAGTTTTTTGCAGTGGTTTTTTTGTTTTTTGTTTGTTTTAGGATACCAAAGATAACTTGGAATGGCAAATACTGTTATCTACCATTATTCATTCCCTGCTATATGCAAGATGTTGTCCTAAATAGTAGAGTTAAAGTAGATAGCACTTCTTGTCTTTGGAGGAATGATATTTTGATGGCAAAGGAATTAAGCTTGAGTTAGATTTACAGACTTTATAACTGTCAAAACAATTCATAAACTCCACTGTGGCTTGAAACTTAGATGTGCTTATGTTGAGTTTTTTATGTTAAAAATTGGAGTTCATAGGCTTCGTTTACACCAACTATTAACTAGTATCAACACTAAGATTATGTATTTTAAAAAATCTGGATTTTCAAAGCATCTTTTTTTTTTTTTTAAGCTCTATGTCTTTACAAGCTCTAAAAATGATTTAGCTAAGAAGTGTCTGGAATGCCATCATGTTTACAGAGAGCTGTGCTCTGCAAAATATCTAATCAATTGGCAAATTATTAAAATTCATTTTAAAACACTAGAAAATTCTGCTTTTAAACAGTTGTTAAAATAAAAACAGTTGGGACTCTAAAGGGAAAACAGCAGTGTTTATCCTGGAACTGCACTTTAATTCTAAGTTTGCAAAAACCATGTTTATCAGTTGTTTGGTCAAGTACTGACAAAAATATTAAGAAAACAAGATTATTTGGTGTTGAAAAAATAAAATATATTGAACAGTTATCTTTTTGTTGTTGTTATTGTTGTTCTTTGCTTCTCTGCATAAGCGGTTATATGACCCACATTTGTGGTTTCCAGTAATGAGCTTGTTCATTTTTTTCTTTTTTTTTTTTCAGCATTTCATTGCCTTTAGTAGTTTAAAATATATACTGAAATGATGCTGGGACAACTGGATATCCACATGCAAAAGCATGAAGTTGGATCCCTACCTCACACTATGTAAAAACTAACATAAAACAACCTAAATTAAGATTTAAATCTATAAAACTCTTAAAAGAAAACATAGGTGTGAATTTTTGTGACCTTGGATTAGTTTCTGGGACATGACACCAAAAGCACGAGCAACAAAAGAAAAAATGGATAAATTAGACTTCGTCAAAATTAAAAACAGCTGTCCTTCAAAGGGCATTATCAAGAAAGTGAAAAGATAACCCACAGAATGGGGAAAAAAAAATTTTTTTTTTGTTTAATTTTACTTTAGATGAAGGTTTACAGAACAAACTAGCTTCTCATTAAACAGTACACGTATTGTTTTATGACATTGGTTAACAACCCCATGACATGTCAACACTTTCCCCTCTTGACGTTGGGTTCCCTGTTGCCAGCTTTCCTGTCCCCTCCTGCCTTCTAGTCCTTGCCCCTGGGCTGGTGTGCCCCTTTAGTCTCCTTTTGTTTTATGGGCCTACCTAATCTTTGAAGCATGAACCTCAGCAGTGACTTCATTACTGAGCTGAAAGGGTATCTGGGGGCCATACTGTTGGGGTTTCTCCGGTCTCTGTCAGGCCAGTAAGTCTGGTCTTTTTTCGTGAGTTAAACTTTGTTCTATATTTTTCTCCAGCTCTGTTTGGGACCCTCTATTGTGATCCCTGTCAGAGCAGTCGGTGGTGGTAGCCAGGCACCATCTAGTTGTACTGGACTCAGTCTGGTGGAGGCCATGGTAGTTGTGGTCCAAAACTATGTTATGGCAGTTGAGCTAGATATTCCCCAAGACCATGGTCCCCATAACCCTTAGCCCAGCAATTCAGTCCCTCAGGGAGTTTGAATGTCTATGGAGCTTCCGTGACCTTGTCTTGGACAAGTTGTACTGACTTCCCCAGTATTGTATACTGTCTTACCCTTCACCAAAGTTACCACTTATCTATTGTCTGTTTAGTGTGTTTTCATCCCCACCCCTCTCCTCCCTCATAACCATCAAAGATTGTTTCTTTTTCTATGTATACCTCTTTGTGAGTTTTTACAGTAGTGGTCTCATAAAATATTTGTGCTTTTGTGGTTGACATATTTCACTCAGTGTAATGCCCTCTAGATTCATCCACCTTATGAGATGCTTTGCAGATTCATCAATGTTCTTTATCGTTGCGTAATACTCCGTCATGTGTATGTACCATAGTTTGTTTATCCATTCATCTGTTGATGGGCATCTAGGTTGTTTCCATCTTTTTGCTATTGTGAACAATGCTGCAATAAATATGAGTGTGCATATGTCTGTTCATGTAACAACTATAATTTATCTAGGATATATTCCTAGGAGTGGGATTGCCAGATCATATGGTATTTCTATTTCTAGCTTTCTAAGGAAGCACCGTATCGTTTTCCAAAATGGTTGTATCACTTTGCGTTCTCACCAGCAGGGCATAAGAGTTCCAATCTCTTTCTAGCTAGGTCTCTCAGTCCGGCAGTCTGTCTGATTCTCCCGGCCTCCACGAATCTCTGCAGATCCTGCCCCTGCCCAGTTCAAAAGCAGGCACAGAGTGGTGCCGGCCCTTCTCCCACAGCCCGTCCAACCGGAAAGGCTATGGGAGATCTCTTAGGTATATGTGGTGGCCCGGTGCAAGGATCTCAGAGTAGGACATTCAAAGATAACGTACCCCCAAATACAGTCAGTCTCTGATCTGCTCTTGTGGAGTGATCTTGGTACCTGGAACCTGAGGAGATACTCAGAGAAACCAAAGAGATGGGTTTGGATCTGCCCTTACCTCAGGGTCCTCATCCACTGGCTGCAATGACTAGCCTCCCAACCACACCTTCCCCAGGAGCTTTGCCTGGGGAAGAACTCATGACCACCCCAATCCTTAAGGCCACTGAGGCCCTGTCCCCAGAAGCTAAAGCCAGCACAGCACTCATTCCAGTTGTCATCACCGTGGTCTTCCTCACACTGCTCTCGGTCGTGATCGTCATCTTCTTTTACCTGTACAAGAACAAAGGCAGCTACGTCACCTATGAACCTGCAGAAGCGAGCCCAGCACCATCCTCCAGATGGAGAGTGACTCAGCCAAGGGCAGGGAGAAGGAAGAACATTTCATCTAATGACTTCATCTGGGCTCCAAGGAGCTTATCCCAGGCTCCAGCACCAACACATGGACTGTTTATTAGGTGGAAGTTTCATCTGAAGCCAGTGAGCAGCATTGATGGACATGGGCAAATCTGAGCTCCCTCCAGGACACGCCCAAATGTCAACATCATTGACACAAGGGACATGGAGAAAGCAACTTATGATGTCTTTAGCCAGGCCTTCATAATACAGCTGGTATTTATGACTGGCTGACAAGGTGAGGCTGTACCAGGAAACATTTGAGTATGTGCCCAGTCTTCACTTTGTACATAGGTTGAGGGGAGGGAGAAGACAGTGTTGCTGGCTGCCCAGTTTGTCCCCACACGGTCACGTAGTAATAGCCCCAGCCAAGGTACTGTGCACAGTTCTTCCTGGAGGCTGGATACCAAGGTCAAAGACCAAGTCAGAGAACCCAAGAGACAGAAAGGGCCACGTGAACCAGAGACCTACATTATCCTGAGACCAGAAGAACTAGTTGGTGCCTGGCCACAATCGATGTCTGCCCTGCTAGGGAGCACAACAGACAACTCCTGAGGGAGCAGGAGGCCAATGGGATACAGACCCCAAATTCTCATAAAAAGACCATACCTAATGATATGAATGCGACTAGAGGAATCCCAGAGACAATGCTCCCCAGACCTTCTGATGGCACAGGACAGGAACCATCCCCGAAGACAACTCATCAGGCATGAAGAGGACTGGTCAGTGGGGGGGAGAGAGATGCTGATGAAGAGTGAGCCAGTTAAATTAGGTGAACACTGGAGAGTGTGTTGGCAACTCTTGACTGGAGGGGGGATGGGAAGATAGAGAGAGAGGGAAGATGGCAAAATTGGCACGAAAGGAGAGACTGAAAGGTCTGACTCAATAGGGGGAGAGCAAGTGGGAGAAGGGAGTATGATGTATGTAAACCTACATGTGACAGACTGATTGGAATGGTAAATGTTCACTTGAAGCTTAATAAAAATTAATTAAAAAAAAAAAGACCAAGTCAGCTGGGGTAGGAGACCTTACCTCCTGTTGAATGTGCTACATACTTTAATCTGAGCCCTTCTTTCCCATATTCCCCAACAACCTCATAACTTGTACTATTTTTATAAGAATTAAAAGTTTTCATTAAGTGATGCAGAAAAAAAAAAAAGAGTTCTGATCTCCCCACAGCCTCTCCAACTTTTGTTATTTCCCGTGTTTTTGATTGTGCCAGTAATGCTGGGATGAGATGGTATCTCGTTGTGGTTTTTGATTTGCGTTTCTAGTGATCTCAAGCATTTCCTCATGTGTCTGCTAGCCACTTTAATGTCTTCTTTGTTGAAGTGTCTGTTCATTTCCTTTGCCAATTTTTTTGTTGAATTATTTGTGTTTTTGTTGTAGAGGTGTTGGATTTTCAGAATGAAAAAAAATTGCAAATGATTTATCTATCTGATAAGGGACTTTTATCTAGAATATATAAAAACTCTGACAGTTCAATAATAAAAAGACAAATAACCTAATTAAAAAATGGCAAAGGATTCGAATAGATATTTCTCCAAAGAAGGTACACAAATAGCCAATAAGTATATGAAAAGATGCTCAACATCATTAGTCATCAGGAAAATGCAAATCAGAACTACGATGAGATACCACTTCATACCCACTATCATGGGTATAATAAAAATCACAGACATTAACAAGTATTGACCAGGATGTGGAAACATTAGAACCATTGTACCCCGCTGGTGTGATTATAAAATAGTACTTTTTGAAATGTTTGGCAGTTCCACAGGTGATTAAATGTAGTTACCATACCTTAGCATACCCGTTGCTGTCGAGTCAATTCCAACCCATAACAACCCTACAGGACAGAGTAGTACTGCCCCATAGGGTTTCCAAGGAGCAGCTTGTGGATGGCAGGCAAGCTCTTAACCACTGCACCACCAGGGCTCCATAGTTACTGTATAACCCTGCAATTTCCACTTCTGGGTGTATACCCAAGGGAAATGAAAACATACATCCACACAAAAACTTGTACACAATTGTTTATGGAATAAACAAAGTGTGTTTTATTTATACAATGAAATATTATTCATAAAAAAGAAATACTAATAACCTGCTACGACATAAATGAACCTTGAAAACATTATGCTTGGTGAAAGAGTCCAGACATAAAAGACCGTATATTATATCATTCCATTTACATAGGAAATGGAAATCCCTAGCAATAGAAAATAGATTAGTGGTTCCTTAGTACTGAGGTGTTGGAGGGATTGGGAGTGATGGCTAAAGGGCGTGCGTTCTTTTTGTTGTGATAAAAGTGTTCTAAAATTTTATACTGGTGACGGTTGCACACTGTGAATATACTAAAAACCATTGAGTTGTACACTTTAAATGGGTGAATTGTATGATCTCTAAATTATATATCAATGAAACAAAAAAAATGAGATTTTTGCAAGAGCATTTATCAAATGGTGCACCTCAAAAAGGTCTAATTACCTTATATATAGATCTATGTAATACTAAAAACCACTGCATCATACACTTTAAAGTGATGAATTTTGTGTTATATGAATTCTATCTCAGCTTTTGAAAAAGATCTATATGCTTAAAAATCTTAGTGTAGCAAAATAAATCCAGCAGTGAGAGCTCATTCGAACAGATTATTATTGATATTGACTCACCCAATAAAAAATCTAGAGAATGATCAAAATTGCATGCAAAACGGGCTCAATGAGCACACGATTGTTTATAGCAGCCTTGTTCATAACTGCCAAAATTTGACCCTTTAATTATTATATAATGTCCTTCCTTATCCTTTCTGGTGGATTTAACTTTAAAGCCTATTTTGTCAGAAATTAATATTGCCACTCCTGCTCTTTTTTGATTGTTGTTTGCTAGATATGTATTTTTTTTTTTCCATCTTTTGAGTTTTAGTTTGTGCCTTTAAGGTGTGTCTCCTGTAGGCAGCATAGAGACAGATAGTTTTTTTTTATCCATTCTGCCACTCTGTCTCTTTATTGGTGTATTTAGTCCATTTACACTCAGCATAATTATTGATAGGTATAATGTCGTTTTGATGTCTTTTTTTGTGTGGTTGAGAGTTTCTTTTTTCCACTTAATTTTTTGTGCGGAGTAGTTTTTCTTTATATTGCCTTTTCTTCTTTTTACTGTTGATTTTGTTTGTGCTGAGTCTTTATATGTTTTTCTTGTATTTCTTTTGATGTGTAGTATTGTTAGTCTCCTTTGTGGTTACCTTAATATTTGCCCCTGTTTTTCTAAGTTTAAACCAAACTTTTATTTCTTTATATCGCCTTGGCTTCCTCTCCATATGAAAGATCTATGACTACATTTTTTAGCCCCTCTTTATTGGTTTAATGTTTTCTTCTTTTACATAATGATGTTGCTGTTTCCCTGTTTTGAGCTAATTGCCAAAAATTGAAAGCAACCCAGATGTCCTTCAGTAGGTGAATGGATAAACAGTGCTACCTCCATATAATGGAGTATTATTCAGCAATAAAAAGAAATGATCTCTCAAGCTACAGAAAGACATGGAGGAACCTTAAATGCATATTGCTAAGTGAAAGGAGCCAGTCTGAAAAAGCTACATACTGTATGATTCCAACTGTATGGCATTATGAAAAAGGCAAAGCTATAGAGACAGTAAAAAGATCAGTGATTGCCAGGACTTCAAGCTGAGGGAGGAAGGGATGAGTAGGTAGATCACAGGGCATTTTTAGGGCAGTGAAACTATTCTGTATAATGCTGTAATGGTGGACACATGACATTATGCATTTGTTAAAACCCATAGGACTATAGAACACAAAGAATAAACACTAATTTTAGTTAATAATAAGGTATTGATACTGGCTCATCAGTTATAATAAATGTACCACAGGAATACGAGATGTTGATAATAGGAGAAACAGTGTGCAGCGGGGAAATATGGAGTATAGTGGAACTCTGTACTTTTCTGCACAATTTTTCTGTAAACCTAAAACTTCTCTAAAAAAGTTTCTTTTTTAATAAATACAATTTTTAGGGGCCAGAGTGAAAGCACTTGTTTGTCCAAGAGTCCCACAGAATGCTAACAAGTGAGGTTCCCCAAAATTATATCAGTGGAACCTTCAAATATTGGAGGAAGAGACCACCAACCACTCCAATATCTAAAACAGTGAAGCCGAATTTATTGCTTGCTAAGCAAAAGAAGTTGTTCCTGGGTGGTGCAGACGGTTAACACACCCAGCTGCTAACCTGAAAGTTGGAGGTCTGAGCCACCCAGAGGCACCACAAAAGAAAGACTTGCTGATCGACTTCGAAAAATCAGCCATTGAAAATCCTATGGAGCACAGTTCTACTCTGACAATATGGGGTTGCATTGAGTTGGAATCAATGCGAAAGCAGCTGGTTGGTGGTTAAGCAAAAGAGAATGATACGAAGCAAAATCTCTGAACAAAGCAATTGCTAATATAGAGTTTTGAGAAGTGTGAATTTCAGGAATTGGCAGATTTCCAAAAATGAGAGTTTTATGAATTAGCTCCCTTTGAGCGGACATTTTGGAATTGATGGGGCCATCAGAAGCTGGAGCGGAAGCATGGTTTCTGGAGTAAGGCTCTGAGCTTTCCGAAGCCTGAGGCTGTCCCTGACTGGCTGAGATTCAGGGGCATAGGTCTTGGACTAAAGCTGTTACTGTTCTCTTGGGACAGGTTTAAAAACGGCATATGGTTATGGCTTATGGCTTGGAGCCAAGACAAAAGAACAAGTAATATTTCCCTTTCTTCAGTTTGGAGAATAGGAACTTTTTATTCTTAATTCCTACTATTTCTGATGCATTGGCATGGCCTTAGGGTTGTAGAGAAGGAGGAGAGTGTCATTTTGATGTGATATCTCCAACTTTTTGATATTGAAATTGTTTGTCTTTCTCCCTCATACAAAAGGGTTTCTGTGTTAGAAGTATACAACAGTAAAAACAGTGCATTACTATAATTAACTATATTTGATGAAGAAGTAATTCTTCAGAGGAAGACTACTGGATACTTGATGAGATGAACAGAATGTCTGAGATATTTTAAACTCCAAGTCTGTATTGAGTAGTTGCCCATTTCTCCTTTTCCATTGTGTAAAATATAGTTGTTGATAAATTTTAAAAGAGCTGCTTCAAAATATTGTTTGAGTAATTGCTTTTTGTTCTTTTTTATTTTTAACATTAGACTGCTACATCATAATTTAAAAAAGCAAAGTAGACATTACTGTTAATTGACAAAAGTCAAAGGGGAAATTAAGATAATATTTCATAACTCATTGTAACTGAATGGCAGTTTTTAAAGGCTAATTTCAGCTGAAACGGTAGAAGCTGTTCAAAGTAAAATCTTTCTCAGATGGTAAAGCAGAAGTGCCTTTGTATAGGATCCTCAATGAAAAAAGATGGAACACATACTACGTGCTTTGGAGAATAGCAGTGAATGTCAGTGCTCCAGTCCTAAAAGAACCCCCTTTGTATCAAAAAGGTTAAAGAATAATTTAGTGCCTATCACATTATAATATCAATCTGTATAGAGCGCTTCCCCCATCACCCATCTGTCAGTTTGTCATACTGTGGTGGCTTGTGAGTTGCTATGATGCTGGAAGCTATGCCGCCACTATTTCAAATACTGACAGGGTCACCCGTGGTAGACAGATTTCAGTGGAACTTCCAGACTAAGACAGACTAGGAAGAAAGGCCTGGACATCTACTTCCAAAAATTAGTCATTGAAAACCCAATGGATCACAAACAAATATTGTTCAGTTTAGTGCTGGAAAATGAGCCCCCTAGATTGGAAGACACTCAGAATACACAGTGGCCACAGTAGTGGGCTTGAGCATACCAATGATTGTGAAGATGGCGCAAGACTGGACAACATTTTGTTCTGTTGTATGTGGGGTCACCATGAATTGGAGCCAGCACAGCAACAACATAGAGTGGTTGGGGAGCAGAGAGAAGGAAGTGATTAACTGCCTAAGGAAGATAATTAGGAAAGTCTTAATAGAATGGGTAATATTTGAATTGACCCTTGAAACATAAAAGCTCACCAGGCATTTTATGCAAACCCTGGTGGTGATGTGGTTAAGAGCTGTGGCTGCTAATCAAAAAGTCAGCAGTTTGAATCTACCGGGCGCTCCTTGGAAGCTGGGGCAGTTCTACTCTGTCCTACAGGGTCGCTGTGAGTTGGAATCAACTTAACAGCAGCGAGTATGGATAGGCATTTTATAAAAAGGCATTTTACACAGGATCTGGCATGAGCAAAGGCATGAGAGGCCATGATGTGTTGGAGGGACAGTGGCGTGGGAGCATGAGGTGTGTGGGAAGAGGCAGAAGGATAATTCAGCCCAAATTGTAAAAGATACTTTATTCCAAGTTAAGAATTATTTAATTCTTTTTTCCGTAGGTAGTCAGGAGTCATGGAAGTTTTTAAGCAGGAGGGTGACATGATAGATCATTTGCAGACTGTGAAAGATGCATTACAAGGAGAGAAAAAATCAGGAAGTGGGTAGGAAGACTTTTGAAAACGCTAAATTTAAGGATGTTGTGATGCATATTCTTATTAACAGGAGAAGAAAGCAGACTTGATGGAACATTAATCTCTTTCTATTCATAACTTATATTTGATGCATCATCAGTACTGTGATCTTGTCAAAATGCAAGTGCACCATTTGCCATCATCAGGAGGCCCCAATTCCCACTCTTATATGTGTGCACTTCTATTGCTGTGTCTCTCCCTCTCTCTTCTTCTTTACCCCTCCTTCTCCCTCTCCCACTTGCCTTTTCTCTTTTCTCTCTCTCTCTCTGAAAAATTAATATCCCTGCCAAGGAAGAATTGCTTGTGAAGTCAAGATTATTCATATTAATAGATCAGAAACGGCTATAACAATTTGAGAAAAAAAATGCCTTGATTTCTGACCATTATCTTGGTTTTCTTAGATAATTAAGTTGAAAGCTGAAGCCCGTCTGGACCTGCTAAAGCAGATCGGTGTTTCTGTGGACACATGGCTAAAGAGTGCAATGAATCAAGTGATGGAGGAACTGGAAAATGAGCGATGGGCCCGCCTTCCTGCAGTGACCAATAATGGCACTTTACACTCGGTATGGTTCTCTTCTTGAATACGATGGGCTGACTTTCACTGAAGGATACTATTCTTGGACTAGGTAGCCAACCTTAATAACAGCCAAGATTTAAAAGAAAAAATAATGGTTTTACTAGAGGTTGTGCTTGTGTGTGTGTGTTTTTCCCTTCAGCCTATCAAAACTTGATTTTCCTTAAACTTGGTAAGAAAGGAGAGAGGGGAAAAATTGAGGTTATTTTTGTTTGGTTTTTGGTTTTGAACCTTCAGCAAACCATGTTATCACCAGTTGGGGTATCATTGCACATTTGCCAAGCTCATTATCCTGTTCAGAGAGTAAATATGCTTCTGGCCTGGAAGCAGCAGAATAGAGCATTTATTTAATCCAGGTTTCTTAAGTTCTCAGAGGTCTTCCCTAGTAAAAATGAAAATCCAGAAAGTTATAAACAGTTGTAAAGAAGTGAAAGGAAAGCCCTTACCCTGTGGGTTTAGTCTGAAGGTGACTTCAGCCCACAAGGACTTTCACTCCCTCCTTAGTGCATCTTTCATCAGGGAGACAGTACAGTATGGTTTTACTGACAAGGCCAGGGCTCAAGCTTAAGTTTTCTTCAAGTCCAGGGCTCTTTCCATCTGATGTCACCCAGTTCACCCTCTTAGTTTCACACATTGGAAATCTGAGTACCAAAAAGTGATGTGTCTGATATTACTTAGGTGGATAGGTGATGCATAGCTGATCAGACTAAAGTAATTCTTCCTGCCACCTCCCAGCTCATTGCTATCATTTTGCTTGTTTCCTTTATGGCATTTATTACAATCTGTACTTGTCCTTTTTTATTTGTTTTGTTTATTGTCTGTCTTCCTGTATGGAATATAATTTCCATGTCTGCCCTGTTTACTGCTCTGCAAAGTATCTGCCACATAGTAGGTTCTCAGTAAATATTTGTTGAAGGAACAAATAAGTGAATGGATGGAATGAGTAGTGGCAGACTAAAAGCTAAAAATCTAATTTCCCAACTTCCCATTGTATCCATAGTGCATTTTCAATGCTTGTTCCCTTCAGATATAAGGTATCTTTGCTAGATATATTAGCCAACATTTGAAACATTCTTGGAAGTTTTGTCAGTTTTCTCACATAGCATTCTGGTTTTCTAATGGGAGTACATTTGCACATTTAAAAAGGATTGTGTGGGAGTATACATTTTAAGGGAAAACAATCTATTGAAGGTTTATTTTTATTTCACTGTTAATGGTAATACACTGGAGAAAATAAGCAGACTAGAAGAGCTTTCCCTGTTTATAATAGAACAGAGTTGCTCCATGTTGTGAGATCTCTTTTCTATTGCGTCTTGTAAAAGTCACAATTCCCGTCTACTTGAGGTTATTCTGTTGTACGGGGCTTATGATGACAGCAAATTCCAGACACAAACTAGCTTTTGGTTTCTGCAGGTGCACTGTTGCCAGCTAACCAAGCCCATGATTCTCCTTGGACTAATACCTTTTCTAACTAAATCAAAACCACCTGACTGTACCTGCTTCATGGGCAAATCAGAAATGGACAACACTTGGCCCTACCCTCAAAGAACTTACAATCCAATAGAGCAAACAGACCTTTATAGATCTTAGTGATACACGGCTGCACATGACTGGGCTACTATGTAGCTAACTCAAAATTGCTTACTCCTAACTCATCAGCAGCGCAACCTTGGAAAAGTCACTTCTCTCTGGGTTTCAAAAAGTTGGATTAAATGACTCTAAGATCACCTTCCAACACTAAACATCTCGTGATTCTGTGAAATGCTACTGGAAAAGCTCAATACCAGCTAGAACAATAGAGAAGAAGTTTGCTAGGTAGGAGGGAAATGTCATTTGAGATAGTCCTTGAAGAATTTTAACAGGAAATAAAGTAGAGCTTCTATGAGTAAAGGAAGGAATGAAGATGCCCTTAGCACAGTGCCTGGCACATAGCAAGTGTTGAATAAATGGAGTGTTCTTGAGTGCCATCAAAAGAGTGTTCTTGAGTGCTCATCTGGAGACTTGTCCTTTCCTCTGTGAAGACAGCATTTTGCAGTCCCATCCCACTCTTCCTTCCCTCTGTAGTCAGTCTTAAGAAGCCTGTGTCTTCCTTCAGTTGAGAGATTATATTTTGAGGAAGCTTTACTAACATTATAAATAAAAAAGGAGATGTAGGCACAAAACAGCTTGATGAGGTCCCAATATTTATTTAACCTGCTTTTAAATGACAGCATTGAAATAATTTAGAGGGAGTTGTATCTCTTGACATTGACAGCTAGCTGGCTGAGGTGCATGAAGCTGAAATACACATTCTGGGGACCAAATTATTCCTTCCATTATAGATGCCAACAAAAGCATTAGTCATCAAGTTTAGAATTCCCTTCCATCTGGAAAACATGGTTAATACTACTGTTAGACATTAACAGTGTAACTGGAAAGTGTTTAGACTGCTTTATGGAAGATAAATGTTTTCAAAATATGTTGTCTATTTACCTTATAAAATAAGGATGGAAATATACTTATCTGGGTATTAACTCTTTGCCTTCTATATCATGCTGTGGTACAGAATAGAGGATTGGGAAGGGGAAAAAGAATCCCAGAATATGGCAACATTTTTTAAAAGGAGAGCAGCCTGCTGATACATTTATACAATTAATGCGTGACCAGAGTCTACACACAGCTTCCTATGATTGGATTGCTGCCAGTGACTTGCTCAGCCTGTCCTTCATCCCTCTGCTCTCTTATTTTCCTGCCTTCTCTTAGTCAGGAAAAAAAAAAAAAAATACCCACTTTACAGCCTAATTTTTGAAATTGCATTAATTTTAGAATAGGACGAATTGTATACCGTGTTTTCAAAAAATTAGAAAGTGTAATGGAAAGGAAAATTACTAACAGTTCTGTCCTTATAACACCACTGTTAGCAATTTTGTGTATTTCCTTTGTCTTTTTACTGTGGTTTTTAAAAAATATTTGTCATAGTAAGATTAATTTTGTAACTTTTTTTAATCAAACACCCCACGTTTGCTGTATGCTCTTATCATCGTTTTAATGTCTGCATAATATTCCATCTGGAAAAAAAAACAAACCCATTGCCATTGAGTCGATTCCAACTCACAGCGACCCTACAGGACAGAGTGGAACTGCCCCATAGAGTTTCCAAGGAGCACCTGGTGGGTTCGAACTCCCAGCCTTTTGGTTAGCAGCCTGAGCTGTTAACTACTGTCCCACCAGGGTTCAGGAAGGTGTACCATAATTCACTTAATAATTCTCCTATACAAGTTGCTGTCGAGTGGAGCCCTACTCATGGCAGCTCCATGTATATCAAAGTAGAACTGTGTCCCATATGGTTTTCATTGCTGATTTTTTATTCAAAAGTATATCACCAGGCCTTTCTTCCGAGGTGCGTTTGGGCGGACTCAAGCTTCCAATCTTTCAGTTAGCAGCCAAGCACATTAATCATTTGTACCACCCAGGGCCTCCATCATCTTTCTAGAGATGAGGTAATTGGGGTTGATAAGTTAAATAATTTTCCGAAGGTCACCAAACAAGTAAGTGGCACAGTCAGCATTCAAGCCCAAGTCTGTCAGGCCCCGGAATCCATTGCTTTCTACTGCATGACAGTACCACAAGTTGATGAAGCCCTTCAGAGGCTATTTTGCTAAGTACAAGAAAACAGCTACTAAAACCAAATAAAACAATTTTCCTCATCTGCCCTTGCAGTAAGAGTACACAGTTTACAATGTCAAAGAAAGCAAAATGTCAGTACAGCTAAAAAGAATAGTTTTGATTGAAGTTCTGTCACGTGAAAGGAAAGAAAAAGGATGAAGGAGTAGTAATTAAGAGGCAGAGGAATGATGTGATTTTACAAATACTGGGTGAAGAAAAAGTTGTAATGATTAAGTTGTGTAGGGTGGAAGGGGGAAGAGGAAGAAATTATTCTGAAATGACATGCTTTGAAAAGCTCCTAGAGCAATGCAAAATCAAATGGTGGTGACCCCTATTGCTGTCACTGCATTCTGTCATTCCCTTCTGTGAGAATCAAAAATGAACTTCAAAGTAAAGGGGGAAAGGAATGTTCCATATCAGCCAGTGTTGCCAAGATAAAATGTTTTGGATTGATTCCCAGTGCCAAAGCACAGTACATGTTAGTTAACATTCCTTATATATTTTTGGAAATTTGTTCTACCCACATTGGCTTTTAGTTTTTATAAATGCATGGGCATTTTGTTTTCTTTTTTTTGTAATGCCCACAATTTTTTGTTTTTTTTAATGTCCATAATAAGCTTTTATAGAATTTGAAGGTAATGTCTACCAAGTACATAAAAATATTTTTTTAAAGTTAGTTTATGGCAATTTCTAGTATGTGATCCTTATTCTTTTATATGACAATAATGCTCTGTTAGGCCTTGATGGAAAAAAAATCAACAGACTTGTAAGTCTCAGATTTGAGAGGTCAAGATTAGAGTCTGTTTTGCCACTGACCCAAATGACCATGAATGAATTGTTCATTTAAATGAGATACACGATTACCTCGTTCAGCCATGAATTTTCAGTAATATTTATAAATGAGAATGTTTCAAGGGCATTTGAAATAGCAGCAGTAAACATGGCAGGGGAAATGTAGTATTTATTCCTCTGGACTACCCGCCCCCCATTCTATAGAATTTTAATAGAGAAACAGCAATTGAGAGTCAGCTTTTAAACAGTAATAATTTCTCAAGAGAAAATGCATTGAAAGATGGAACTTGAGGTGGAGCCAAGATGGCAGACCAGTCAGACACACTAAGCCATCTCGCTGCAACAAACACAAAAAAAAAACAAGTAAAACAGATAAAGACATCAGTCCTAGAACCCTGAACTTTAAGTGAAGAGTTAAAGTATTAAACTGAAAGTCACTGAGAAGAAGAAACTGATAGAAAACGCAAAAAGAATAGAGATACAAAGTAGAGGTTCCAGACCAAACAGCATGACTCAGTGTTGCCATCTTGGAATAAAGCCAACAACCCCCCACACAGAAAGGCTTCTCAACGGAATTCCCAATAGAAGATAGAGGTAAGGCACAGACACATCTAGGACTAAGACAGCCCAAATTTGCTGGCTGCAACTCAAGGAGAAGCCCAGATTCTCTCACCCAGTATCCACAGGATCATGCCCCTACAACTCCTGCCCCTTTAGTGAACAGCAGCTATAATCACCCTGTTGCAGCAACCCTGACCACTGGGAACCAGAGTACCAACCAGCCCTATTGTCCTCCTCCATCTAGCCTTCTCTGCCCCTGTCTCCCCCGCAACCTTTCCTCCTTCCACCACCCGCAGCCCTGAGGGGACCCGGCCCAGATCCCAGGCCCCTTCCCAAGGTTCCGGACTCTTCCCACCACCCGTCACAGCAACCAGGGGACCTAGCCTGGACCCCAGGTCCCTTCCATTTGTCTCCAGACTACTCCCACCTCATGCCAAGGCCCCAAGGTGACCTGGCGCAGACCCCAGGCACCTTCCTACAGACTCCAGACCCATCCCACCACCTGCCACCACCCTGAGGGAACCCAGCCCAGACCCCAGACCTTTTCTCGGCTGGCTCAGGACCCCCTGCAGACCACAGTGGCCTCACTCCAGCCCCCAGCCCAGTTCATGCTGCAGACAAAGGACCTAACTCCACCCTTCCCTTCCTGTTGGACCTGCCCTGCAGCACCATAGCTAAGCAATCTGCCCTGCACACCAGGACACAGTAGTGAGAACTATCATGCTAATAGATGAGCAAACAATAAGGCACGCCCAGCCCACCTGCCCAGACATAACCAAACAAAACAAAAAAGCAAGATAAAATGTACAAACTTACAATTAATAAATACAGTAATGCCTGAATGTCTCAAGACAGCAGACAATATAAAAACATACAAGAAAAAGAGGGCAAAATGGTCTCAGTAAGTGACCAGAGTAAAGTACCAATTGACCTACCAGCAGAAGACAAGGCACTGGAACTACCTGATAGGGAATTGAGAAATCTAATATTCAGGGCTCTCCAAGCAATTAGGATAAAGATCAAGGAAAAATGCAGACAAAATGATGGAAAACACAGACAAAACCAACCAAAATTTACCCCAAAGCAAGGAAAAGAGACAAAACAATAGAAAAATTCAGGAAAATAATACAACAAGAAAATGTCAAACAATTAGAAATCACTCAGAAACAGCAATTAGAAATCCAAAATATAAGCAGCAAAATTTCAGAAATGGACAATGCAGTAGAAGGTATTAGGAGCAAATTTGAAACAATGGAAGAAGAATCAGCAAAATTGAAGACAAATCTATGGATGCCGCTTTGAGGAAAAATCACAGAAAAGAATGAAGAAGATCTAAGAACTATGTGAGATATAATCAAGAGCAAACATTTGCATGTGATCAAAGTTTCAGAGAGGAGGAGAAAATAGAAAACAGCATCATTGAAGATTTCCTGATAGAAAGCCTCCCTAATATGGGGAAATATGAAAAATCTTAAGAAGCTCAATGAACTCTACGTAGGATAAACCCCGAAAGAAAGTCACCAAGACATATCATAATCACACTTGCCAAAGGCAAAGAGTACTGAAAGCAGCTCGAGAAAAACGAAAAGTCACATACAAAGAGGAAACAATGACTATAACCTTTGATTACTTGGCAGAAATCATGCAGGCAAGAAGGCAATGGGATGACATATATAAAACCTTTAAAGAAAAAAATTGCCAACCAAGAACAATATCTTCTGCAAAATTCTCTCTCAAATATGATGGTGAAATTAGGACATTTCCAGATAAAAAGAAATTAAAATCAAACAAAGCTTAAAGAATTTTTAAAGGGAGCCCTTCGGATAGAGAACGAGCAAAATCAGACAACAACCTGAATCTAGGACACAGGTCAGTGTCCAAATACCAACTTAGGTAATGAGCTCTCAAGGATAAAACAAAAGATTCAAAACAGGTAACTAGAAACATCAATCCGAAAATGACAATATCAGAACAATAAAAGGGGAATACACAGTGTAGGTATAGAACTTTCAAATGGAGAGGAAGTCATGGTGATACCAAGTAATAAAAGACTGGTTCAAACTTAGGAAGATAAGGATAAATTTCAAAGTAACCACAAAGAAAGTTAACAAACCTGGTCTCAAAATAAAGAAGAAAAACAAAGCCTCAGTAAACACAAAATCTGCAATAACAAAACAAGTGAAAACAAATTTCACAAACAAAGGAACACATTACAGGAGAGTAAGGTAACAAAGAAAATATCAGCACCACAAAAAAAAAAAAAAGACTACAAAATGACAGCAATAAACACACCTATCAATAATCACAGTGAATATAAATAAATGCACCTGTAAAGAGAGAGAATGGCAGAATGGGTAAAAAAAAAAAAAAAAAAAAAAAAAAAGTGACCTGTTGATATGTTGTCTACAAGAGGCACACATTAGATACAAAGACAAATATATTAAAAATCAAAGGATGGAAAAAATGTATCAAGCAAACACCAACCAAAAAAGAATAGAAGTGGCTGTACTAATCTCAGATAAAATAGACTTTAAGGCAAAATCCACCATTAAAAACAAAGACATTATATAATGATTAAACAGACACTCCCCCATGAAGACATAACCGTAATAAATATTTCTGCATTCAAGAGCAGGGCTCCAAAATACATTTTAAAAAAACTCTAACAGCACTGAAAAGAGAAATTGACAGTTCCACAGCAACAGTAGGAGACTTCAACACACCACTCTCAGTAAAGGACAGAACATCTAGACAGAAACTCAGCAAAGATACAGAAGATCTTAAAGTCACTGTCATCCATCTTGACCTCATTGACATATATAGAACACCCCACCCAACAGCAGCATAGTATACATTCTTTTCCAACACACATGGAACATTCTCTAAAATAGACATCTTAGGCTGCAAAGCAACCATCAACAAAATCCAAAACATTGAGTTATTACAAAGCATCTTCTCTGATCACAGCAGGGTAAAAGTAGAAACCAATAGCAGGAAGAGCAAAGGGAAAAAATCAAATACATGGAAAATGAATATCACCTTGCCTAAAAACCACTGGGTAATAGAAGAAATCAAAGATGGAATCAAAAAATTTTTAGAATCAAATGAGAATGAAAAACACATCATACCAAAACCCAGGGACACAGCTAAGTCAGTGCTTAGAGGTCAATTTATAGCAATAGGTGCACACATCGAAAAAGTAGAAAGGGGCAAAATGAAAACATTAGCCCTACAACTCAAAGAAATAGAGAATGGCAAAAGAAGCCCACAGCCACCAGAAGAAAGGAAATAATAAAGATCAGAGCAGAAATAAATGAAATAGAGTAGAAAAACAGTGGAAGGAATCAATAAAACCAATCATTGATTCTTTGAAAGGAACAACAAAATCAACAAATCATTGGCCAAACTGAGAAAAGAAGAACAGGAGAAGAAGAAAATAACCCAAATAAGAAATGAAATGGGAGATACTACAACAAAGCCAACTGAAACTCTTTTTTTTTTTTTTAAAGAGTACTATGAAAACCTATACTTCAACAAATTTGAAAACCTACAGGAAATGGACAAATTTCTAGAAACATGCTACCTACCTAAACTACCACAAACTGCAGCAGAAATTCTGAACAGACCCATAATAAGATAAAAGCTTTAAAAGGTGATAAAATAAATAAATAAACTCCCAACAAAATAAAGTCCTGGCCCAGATGATTTCACTGGAGAACTATTTCAGAACATAGAAAAGGAAGGGATATTTCCAAATTTATTTTATGAATCCAGCATAACCCTGATACCAAAATGAGGCAAAGACACCACAGGAAAAAAAAATTAGACAAATGCGTCTCATGAATATAGATGTAAAAATTCTCAAAATTCTAGCCAATAGAATTCAGCACCATGTAAAAATAATAATACACCACGACCAAGTGGGATTCATATCAGGCATGCAAGGATGGTTGAACAGTAGAAAATCAATCAATGTAATCCACCACATAAGTGGAAGAAAAGAATCACATGGTCATCTGAGTCGACGCAGAAAAGGCATTAGACAAAGTCCAACACCCATTCCTGATAAAAACTCTCATTAAGATAGGAATAGAAGGGTATTCTTCAACATAATAAAGGGCATCACACAAAACCAAGAGCCAACATCATTCTCAAAGGAGAGAAGCTGGAAATATTCCCCTTGAGAATGGGAACAAGACAAGGATGTCCTTTATCACCACTCCTATTTAACACTGCGCTGGAAGTCCTAGTAAGAGCAATAAGGGGGGGGGGGGAGCACCCAAATTGGGAAGGAAAAAGTAAAACTATCCCCATTCGCGGATGATATGATACTATGCATAGAGAACCCTAAAAACTGCACAAGAAAACTACTGGAACTGATGGATTCAGCAAAGTAACAAGATACAAGATAAACATAAAAATCAGCTGAATTCCTATACACCAATGAAGAGAACTACAAAAAGGGAATCAGGAAAGCAACACCATTTAAAAAATAAAATACTTAGGATAAATATAACCAGGGATGTAAAACACCCATACAAAGAAAACTACAAAGAAACGACTAAAGAGACCTGCATAAATGGAAAAACATAACATGCTCATGGATAGGTACACTCAACATTGTGAAAATGTCAGTTCTACCGGAAACAACCTACAAATCAATGCAGTCCCAATCCGAATACCAACAGCATTCTTTAACAAGATGGAAAAACTAATCATTAACTTTATATGGAAAGAGGCCCCAGATAAATAAAGTGGTATTGAAGAAAAAGAACAAAGTAGGAAACCTCACACTACCTGACCTCAGAACCTTCTGTACAGCTGTGGTAGTCAAAACAGCCTGTACTGGTACAAAGACAGACACACTGACCAATGGAACAGAACCGAGACCCCAGATAAATCCATCTACCTACGGCCATCTGATCTTTGACAAAGGCCCTGTGATGGTTACAATTGTGTGTCAGCTTGGCTGGGCCATGATTCTCAGTGTTTATATGTGATCACTCCCATGATTGAATCTGCTGTAAGTAGCCTATCAGTTGAAAGGGAGTTTCCTTGAGGGTGTGGCCTGCATCCAAATATAAGCAGACTTTCTGGCTTTTTTGCTCACTCTGGATCCTGCGCTGCCTCCTGTTCGTCTGACCTCTGGCTCTTTGAACTTGAGCCATCAGCTTATCTGCAGAACTTGTAATTCATCGATCTTCACAGCCTGAGAACAGGAGCCCCGCTGTCCAACTTGCCAGTCTTGGGTTTGCCAGCCCCTGCTGCCACATGAATTAAGAGAAGCCTGTATCCCGATACACGGACTTGGGACATTTCAGCCTTTACAATCACATGAGCCATTTCCTTGATATAAATCTCTCTCTATATATATATTTATACACTTCACTGGTTTTGCTTCTCTAGATCACCCAGCCTAAGACAGGCCCAAAGTCCATTAAATGGGGAAAAGATAGTCTTTTAAACTTGAAATATAAGTAGCCTCTACTTTTAAACTTACTATATCCCAGAAATCTTCCCTGGCACCACCCCCCACCCACCTCCGCCATTCGCCTCTTCTGTATTCACAAGGTCCCGTTTGCTTAGCGCTTGGTTGTGTTTGTTCTCCACTCTAGACTGTGAGCTCCAGGAAAGCAGAGAGTATCCTTTCCTTCAGTACCTGAAAGCCTAGTACAGTGTTAATGAAGGACCCTGGTGGAGCAGTGGTTAAGTACTTGTCTGCTAATCAAAAGAAAGGTTGGCAGCTGGAACCCACCAGCCACTGTGCAGGAAAAAGATATGGCATTCTGCTTCTGTAAAGATTATAACCTTGGAAACCCTGTGGGACACTTCTGCCCTGTCCTGTAGGGTTAATGTGTGTCAGAATCTACTGAACAACGATGGGTTTGATTTGTTTCTTGTTTTTGTCTTGAAACTTTAATTAACCACGGGGCCCCATGGACTTTACTATGAGGCCCAATCCTAACTCTCATTCCTTATTTTCTTAATATGTGAACATTGATGCTTTGGTATGTTTGAACATGGGAACAAGTAGGCAAATAAGTGTTTATATGTGGAAATAAACAAAGAAAAGATCTTTGAGGCTGTTTTGCATTTACTTTATTAGATTTTTAATTTTAAAAAGTAAAATACGCTTATTTTAACAGTTCATGTCATCTCCTATTCTGCAGTCTTTACTCTTCTTGCTCTGCTTCCCTCATCAGGTTTCTGTGCTCATATAAACATTATTTGTGCTTAATACATTATGGTGAGTGCTCCAGGTAAATACACTGGATCTAACTCATTTTTCATGGTGTTATTCACCTATAATATGGATGTGTCATTGTCATGGATTGAATTGTGCCCCCCAAAAATATGTGTCAACTTGGTTGGGCCATGATTCCCAGTATTGTGTGGTTTTCCTCCATTTTGTGATTGTAATTTTATGTTAAAGAGGATTAGGTTGGGATTGTAACACCCTTACTAAAATCACGTCTCTGATCCAGTATAAAGGGAGTTTCTCTGGAGTGTGGCCTGCACCACCTTTTATCTTACAGGAGATGAAAGGAACGCAAGCAGAGGGAGGGACCTCATATCACCAAGAAAGCAGTGCCGGGAGCAGAGCATGCCCTTTGGACCCGGGGTCCCTGCATGGAGAAACTCCTAGTCCAGGGGAAGACTGATGACAAAGACCTTCCTCCAGAGCTGACAGAGAAAGCCTTGCCCTGGAGCTGACCCCCTGAATTTGGACTTCTAGCCTACTAGATAGACTGTGAGAGAATAAAGTTCTCTTTGTTAAAGCTATCTGCTTGTGGTAGTTCTGTTACAGCATCACTAGATGACTAAGACAGAATTTAGTACTGAGAGAGTGGGGTGCTGCTGTAACAGATACCTAAAATGTGGAAGCGGTTTTGAAACTGTGAATGGATGGGAGACTCAGAAGGAAGTGAGGAGAACTGTTAACACCGAAGAAGGTTCAGATGGTGAGAAAAAGCAGCAGAGGGGTGGCAGCAGCAGAACCAGGAGACCAGTGCCAGACAGCTCTGGAGCCAACTCACAGAGCAAGAGAGCTGAGTGCCTGTGCAAAGGAGGCTTCCTGGTGGAGTAGGGTGCTTTCAGGCACTTATCAGTGGAGCTAGGCTTGCTGACCCATGGAGCAAGAAAGCTGATTGCCTGTGCACAGGAGGCTTCCTGGCAGAGTGCGGTGCCTCCAGGCACTTATCGGTGAGGCTACAGAGCTTTGGAACACTTGCCCCAGCAGGGCAGATGCGGCCATGAGGCCCGAGGGGCCGAGAGGCCAAGGAACCAGGAAGCAGAAGTTGAAGAGACAAGGAACACAGGAAGCCAAGCTGCCTCAGTCTCAGAAGGTAGAGCCTCAACCTCTGAGGTTTCAAAGGGTGGAGCTATGGCCTCTGGTGTCTCTAAGGGTGGAGTCACCACTCAGATGGACTAGGAGAATGCTACATCTAAAGCCAAGGGAAAAGAGATGTCATCCCAGTGGGCCTGGAAGGCAGAGCTGAAGCCCAGAACCGAGGGGACTCCACTCAGAATCTGGAGAGTATGGCCAATACCTAGAGTCTGGAGGGCAAGACCATTGTGTGAATGGTCTCAGAGAACAGAGGATTATTTTCAAGCCTTGAGGGCAATGTAATGTGTTCTGCTGACTTGCTTGGTGCCTTTATGCCTTCTTTTCCTCCAATTTCTGGAATTTGTAATGGATATGTCTAGATTGTGTCTGTTCTGCCATTGTATTTTGGAAGCAGATAACTTGTATTCTGGATTTCACAGATGAAGAGGAATTTTTGGATTTTGGACTTGGAGTTGATTTAAGATTTTTCCTATGTTATGATGGGGCGAATGCATCTTACATGTAGCGAGGACATGAATTTTGGGGGGCCAAAGGGGTAGAATGTCATGGATTGAATTGTGTCCCCCAAAAATGTGTGGCACCTTGGTTGGGCCATGATTCCCAGTATTGTGTGGCTTTCTTCCATTTTGTGATTGTAATTTTATGTTAAACAGGATTAGGGTGGGACAGTAACAAGCCTTACTAAGGTCACATCCGTGATCCTGTGTAAAGGGAGTGTGGCCTGCACCACCTTTTATCTTACAAGAGATGAAAGGAAACCAAGCAGAGGGAAGGACCTCATACCACTAAGAAAGCAGTGCCGGGAGCAGAGCCTTTGGACCCAGGGTCCCTGCATGGAGAAACTCCTAGTCCAGGGGAAGATTGATGACAAAGACCTTCCTCCAGAGCCGACAGAGAAAGCCTTGCCCTGGAGCTGACCCCCTGAGTTTGGACTTCTAGCTTCCTAGGCTGTGAGAGAATAAATTTCTCTTTGTTAAAGCTATCCAGTTTTGGTATTTCTGTTACAGCAGCACTAGATGACTAAGACAGTCATCGTTTACCCAACCATTCTCCTGGTAATAGACAGGTAAGTTATGTCCAGGCCTTTGCCACTATAAGCAGTGCCTACTTTTGTGTACTGGTGCTTTTATTTCTGCATAATGACGCACAAAAGTGGAGTTGCTTGATCAAGTTTGTTTATTTATTTTTATTTCAGTAGGTGGCTTATCTTCCAAAAAGAATGTATCAATCCCATTTCTGCCAGCTATAGATGAAAGCCTGTTGCTCCACATCTTTGGTAGTATTTATAAATCTTTTTAATGTTTCCCAATGTGATTGGTTGAAAATGGTAAGAAGCCTTTACTAGTATTTAATAGTGAAAAGTTAAAGAATAGTGATACATATTTATATATATATATATATATCTTAGTCATCTAGTGCTACCATAACCGAAGCACCACAAGTGGATGGCTTTAACAAAGAGAAATTTATTTTCTCACAGTCTAGTAGGTTACAAGTACAAATTCAGGGCTTCGGCTCCAGGGAAAGACTTCCTCTCCCTGTCGGCTCTGGAGGAAGGTCCTTGTTCTCAATCATCCCCTGATCAAGCAGCCTCTCTGGCACGGGGACTGTAGTGTCCAAAGGACGTACTCTGCTCCTGGTGCTGCTTTCTTGGTGGTATGAGGTCCCCAACTCTGTGCTTGCTTCCCTTTCCTTTTATCTCTTGAGAGATAAAAGATGGTGCAGGCCACACCCCAGGGAAACTCCCTTTACCTTGGATCAGGGAGGTTTACAATCACAAAATGGAAGACAACCACAAATGGCCTAATCAAGTTGATAGACACATTTGGGGGGGGGGGGGGGACATAATTCATGACAGTGTATTACACTTTTACCTTCGGCTTTAAGAGGAAAAAAAAGAAAAACTCGGGTCTTACATAACGTGAAAAATGCAATTGAGAAAAGTCATTTCTATGTGGAGTTGAATTCAAGTTAGCATTTTGAAACAATCAAATCTTAAGTGTATTTCTTGCTTTCAACTATTTTCTTGAAGTAAGCAAGCTAGCCAATGGCTTCTAATTTTTCCTAGCTTAATGCAGATGCTGAAAAAGAAGAAGGAGAAGAGTTCGAAGACAACATGGATGTTTTTGATGACAGCAGTTCTAGCCCTTCTGGCACCCTAAGGAATTATCCTCTCACCTGCAAAGTGGTTTATTCTTACAAGGTTTGTATTTCTTTTACCTACTGCTAATAGTAAGTTGTAACAACTCTGAGGAAATACCCAACTGTATCTTCCAGCCTTTTATACTATGCTTAGCATAAAATTGGTGTTCGTTTAATATTAGAGGCAACAGAACATACTTGTGAAGATTTTAGGCTCTGATGTCGGACTGCCTGGGTTAAAATCCTGTCTGCTGTTAAAAGCTATATGACCTTGCACTAGTCTCCTAGTCTCTGTGAGCCTCTGATTCCTTATCTTTATTATGGGGATAATATTATAAGGCTAATATGAGGATTAAATGAGATAACACTCTTATAGCAAAGCACTTAGCACAGTGACTGGCATCTAGTAAATTTTCAGTAAATAGAACTCTTATCAATTATTATTAATTGCCTGCTTGGCATAAGACCTTCCATTATTAGGGTAACCCTCAAAATTGATATCAGAGGAGAATGGTTTATACCAAGTAGTTTTTAAAACTTTGCCTTTCTTTATCCTAATATTACCACCTTTGTTATCCATTTCAAGCAAGGACCTAGATAAAAAGATGCCAGAATTTTCAAACCTGATTTTTTCTAATAGTTCTTAATCTCTCTCAAACCTGCCCTGCTTTTACCCATTTACTGTTTACTCAGCACAAAGTAAATTGAGTTTCAGTTCCTCAGTTCTTCTGTCCCTCACCCCCATCAGCCAGTCCTGTTGAGTGGACCTCCAAAAACATATCCTCAATCCATTCACTTCTAACATTCAACACCTCTACTCCTACCATCCAGGGCATTGCTGACTTCTGTAAAAGTAAATAAAAAAGTGTCATAATTGGTCTCCTTACTTCATTCTTGCCTCCGAATGGTTCATTCTTCACTCTGTAGCCAGAATTATCTTTAACAATTGTTGTTGTTGTTGTTAACCGCCATCAAGTGAGTTCCAATTCATAGTGACCCTACGTACAGCAGAACAACAGAGTCCTGCCCAGTCCTGCCCCATCTTCACAATTGCTGTTATGTTTGAGCCCATTGTTGCAGCTACTGTCTCAGTTCAGCTCGTTAAGGGTCTCCCTTTTTTTTGCTGATCCTCTACTTAACCAAGCATGAAGTCCTTCTCCAGGGACTAGTCCCTCCTGATAAACATCTCCAAGGTACTTGAGATGAAGTTATCGCCATCCTTGCTTCTAAAGAGCATTCTGGCTGTACTTCTTCCAACACAGATTTGTTCATTCTTCTGGCAGTCCATGGTTTGTTTGATATTCTTTGCCAACACCATAATTCCAAAGCATCAGTTCTTCTTGGGTCTACCTTATTTATTGTCCAGCTTTCTCATGCATATCAGGCAATTGAAAACACCCTGGCTTGGGTCAGGCGCACCTTCGTCCTCAAGGTGACATCTTTGCCTTTTAACACTTCAAAGAGGTCTTTTGCAGCAGGTTTGTCCAATGCAGTACATCGTTCGATTTCTTGAGGGATGCTTCCATGGGCGTTGATTGTGGATCCAAGTAAAATGAAATCTTTGACAACTTC
Organism: Elephas maximus indicus; assembly: GCF_024166365.1. Taxonomy (NCBI): domain Eukaryota; kingdom Metazoa; phylum Chordata; class Mammalia; order Proboscidea; family Elephantidae; genus Elephas; species Elephas maximus. The sequence goes on from NC_064825.1 coordinate 52,013,333, forward strand.
AATCCTTTCTCCGTTTATCATGATGTTGCTTATTGGTCCACTTGTGAAGATTTTTGTTTTCTACATGTTGAAATGTAATCCATACTGAAGGCTGTAGCCTTTGATCTTCATCAGTGAGTGCTTCAAGTCCGCTTCATTTTCAGCAGGCAAGTTTGTGTCATCTGCATATTAAAAAAAAAAAATACAGACTGTTAATTGAGTCTTCCTCCAATCTTGGTACCATGTTCTTCTTCATATAGTCCAGCTCCTCAGATTATTTGCTCAGGATACAGATTGAATAAGTATGGTGAAAGAATACAACCCTCACACCTTTCCTGATTTTAAACCACACAGTATCCCCTCATTCTGTTCAGACAACTACTTCTTGGTCTGTGTACAGGTTCTGCATGAGCACAATTACGTGTATTGGAATTCAGTGTTATCCATAAGTTGTTATAATCCACACATTCAAATGCCTTTGCATAGTCAATAAAATATAGCTAAACATCTTTCTGGTATTCTCTGCTTTTACCCAAGATCCATATAACATTCCCTCATTCAAAGTCCTGTTCTGAATCCGGCTTGAATTTCTGGCAGTTCTCTTTCAGTGTACTGCTACAACCATGTTTTGAATTATCTTCAGCAAAATTTTACTTGTATGTGATATTAATGATATTGTTCAATAATTTCCACATTCTGTCGGATCACCTTTCTTTGGGATGAGCACTAATATGAATCTCTCCTAGTTGGTTGACCAGGTATCTGTCTTACAAATTTCTTGGCATAGATGAGTGAGCACTTCCAGCATTGCATCCATATGATGAAGCATCTCAATTGGTATTCCTGATGCCTTGTTTTTTACCAGCACCTTCAATGCAGCTTGGACTTCTTCCTTCATTACAGTCAGTTCTTGATCATATGCTACCACCTGAAATAGTTGAATGTCAACCAGTTCTTTTTGGTACACTGACTCTGTATTCCTTCCATTTTTTTTTTAAATCTTTGTGTTGAAAGTTTACAATTCAAGTTAGTTTCTCATGCAAAAACTTAAATACACATTGTTATGTGACCCTAGTTGCTCTCCCTACAATGTGACAGCACACTCCTTCTCTCCACCCTGTATTTCCGTGTCCATTCAACTAGCTCCAGTCCCCCTCTGCCTTCTCATTTTGCCTCCATACAGGGGCTGCTCACATAATCTCATGTATCTACTTGAGCTAAGAAGCACACTCCTCACCGGTATCATTTTATGTCTTATAGTCCAGTCTAATCTTTGTATGAAGAGTTGGCTTCAAGAATGTTTTTAATTTTGGGCTAACCCCATGACCTCTAGGGTCCCTCCAGTCTCAGTCAGACAGTTAAATCTAGTCTTTTTATTAGAATTTGAGGTCTGCATTCCACTCTTCTCCTGCCCCATCAGGGATTCACTATTGTCTTCCCTGTCAGGGCAGTCATTGATGGTAGACGGGCACCATCTAGTTCTTCCAATCTCAGGCTGATGGAGTCTCTGGTTTGTGTGGCCCTTTTTGTCTCTTGGGCTTGTATTTTCCTTGGGTCTTTGGTGTTCTTCATTCTCCTTTGCTCCAGGCAGGTTGAGACCAATTGACTTCCGTCTTCTTTTGATGCTTCCTGCGTCGTTCCATATTTGCCCGTAGAATCCTTCCGTGTTGCAACTCAAGGCTTGAAATTTTTCTTCAGTTCTTCTTTAACTGAGGAGATTATTTTATTCCTTTGTGTCTTAGTTGTCTAGTGCTACTATAACAGAAATACCACAGGGTGGCTTTAACAAACAAAAGTTTATTTTCTCACAGTTTAGGAGGCTAGAGTGTGAATTCAGGGTGCTGACTCTAAAGAAAGGCTTTCTTTTTCTGTTGGCTCTGGAGGAAGGTCAGTGTCTTTTAGAGCTTCTGCTCCTGGGTGATCTTCCTGTGGCTTGGCATCTCTTTTCCCCAATCTCTGCTTGCTTGCTTGTCTATCTTGTAAGAGATTGACTCAAAACACACCCTACACTAATCTGCCTCATTAATATAACAAAGACAGCCTATTCCCAAATGGGATTATAACCACAGGCATAGAGACTAGGATTTACAGCACATATTTTGGGGGGACACAATTCAATCTATAACACCTTGCCTAAAACCCTTCATAAGCATTCCATCCCATGTAAGAGAACAATCCAATCTCTTTACTAGCGTCTATAATGTCTAGCATGATCTGGCCCCTGTCAGCCTCCCTAGCTTTATCTCAGACCATACCCCACCCCTTCCATTCACTGCACTTTAGCCACTCTGGCTGCCTTTGAGTCTTCAGAAGCACCAGGCTCCTTCCTGACTCGGAGCTTTGGACTCACTGCTCCCTCTACCCAGAACTCTATTTCTCTAAACCTGCGTTGACTACCCACTGCTATTCATTGTGGCTCAGCTAAATACTGCCTTCTCAGGTCTCCCCTGACCTGAGAATTACATAACCAACTCCTCAGTCACTACTCTCTATTCCACTGCCCTATTTGATTTACTTTATTAGCAGTTGTCTCCAGGCAAAGTTATCTTATTTGTTCTCTTATTTCTTTGTCCGGGTCTCCATTAAAGGTCAATGAAGGCAGAAACCTTGTCTGCTCCTGTGTACCTTGTCTGTATATCTTCAGCACCCAGAACAGTGCCTGGCACATAGTAGGTCCTCTATAAATGTGGAATGAATAAATGAATGGTGTAAGGAAGGCATGAACAAACGAATCCTTCTCTGGCTCCCATTCTGATGGAGGTAGTAATGAGAAAGGATAATGCCAAGAGGGAGTGTCTAGAGAGACTCTTCAACAGTCATACACTGAACAGTCTCACTCTTGCCGCCACTACCCCTTGATAGCCAAAAGTTGGCCGCATTTACCCCCTCAATCTCAGTGATCCCCAGACTTTTTTTGAAGCTCACATCCTTTCATTTTATACTTCCTTTTTAAAAAGGGTGGGATTTTTTTTCAACGTAAATGGTTTTGATAATCTTTTGAAAATTTGAAGTCATCTTCTAAGATCCTTGAAAAGGTGTTACAGGTATCATAAAACTAGGATTGGAAATGTCACCTCTCAGTATTAAGTTTATTTACAGGTTCCAGAACTAAAATGTAAGATCTTTAAGTGGGGAGGGTCCTACGTGTCTGAGTGATTTTAAACAGCTCATACTCACGAAACGCCTCTTCTGTCAGCATAGCCCAGGCATGTCCCTGTGGTAAACCAGGGTATAAAAATCTATTTAGTCAGTTAATCATTGAACAAACATTTACTGAGTGCCCAATATGTGATAAGCTTTAGGGATAAAAGAATGAATATGACTCAGTTCATGCCCTTCAGGAATGGATAGTCTAAGGAGGAATAAAATTAACATTAAAAATAGAATATGTCACGCAATGGAATACTGTGCATCAATAAAGAACAGTGATGAACCGGTGAAACATTTCATAACATGGAGGAACCTGGAAGGCATTATGCTGAGTGAAATTAGTCAGATGCAAAAGCACAAATATTGTATAAGACCACTATTATAAGATCTTGAGAATAGTTTAAACTGAGAAGAACACATTCTTTTGTGGTTATGAGAGGGGGGAGGGAGGGAGGGTGAGAGAGGGTTATTTACTGATTAGATAGTAGATAAGAACTACTTTAGGTGAAGGGAAGGACAATACTCAATAAATACAGGGAAGGTCAGCTCAACTGGACTGGATCAAAAGCAAAGAAGTTTCCTGGATAAACTGAATGCTTTGACGGTCAGGGGAGCAAGGGCGGGGGTTTGGAGACTATGGCTTCAGGGGACATCTAAGTCAATTGGCAAAATAAATTCTATTAAGAAAACATTCTGCATCCTACTTTGAAGTGTGGCATCTGGGGTCTTAAATGCTAACAAGCGGCCATCTAAGATGCATCGATTGGTCTCAACCCACCTGGCTCAAAGGAGAATGAAGAACACCAAGGTCACAAGTTAATTATGAGCCCAAGAGACAGAAAGGGCCACATGAACTAGAGACTTACATCATCCTGAGACCAGAACAACTAGATGGTGCCCCGCCACAACCAATGACTGCCCTGACAGGGAGCACAACAGAGAACCCCTGAGGGAGCAGGAGAACAGTGGGTTGCAGACCCCAAATTCTCATAAAAAGACCAGACTTAATGGTCTGACTGAGACTAGAAGAATCCCGGCGGTCATGGTCCCCAAACCTTCTTTTGGCCCAGGATAGGAACCATTCCCAAAGACAACTCATCAGACATGGAATAGACTGGACCATGATGGGCTGGAGAGAAATGCTGATGAGGAGTGAGCTACTTGTATCAGGTGGACACTTGAGACTGTGTTGGCATCTCCTGTCTGGAGGGGCGATGGGAGGGTAGAGAGGGCTAGAAACTGGCAAAACAGTCACGAAAGGAGAGACTGGAAGGAGGGAGCGGGCTGATTCATTAGGGGGAGAGTAAATGGGAGTATATAGTAAGGTGTATATAAGTTTATGTGTGAGAGACTGACTTGATTTGTAAACTTTCACTTAAAGTACAATAAAAATTATTTTAAATAGAATATGTGCGAAAAGATTTATAGCAGAGGTAAAACTGCCAATTCTAACTGTTGTAGTTGAGAGAAATTTTACAGATGAAGTGGCATTTAAATTAGGTCACGAGTCAAGCGCCCCATAGGGTTTCCAAGGAGCAGCCAGTGGATTCAAATTGCTGACCTTTTGGTTAGCAGCCAAGCTCTTAACCACTACGTCACCAGGGCTCCAAGACCTTTGGGTAGAGAAGGGAAAGAGGCTTCTAAGCAGAGAAAACAGCACATCCAGAGACATGGTATGATGAGAGGGTGGGGTCTGCAGGAAATGTTAGGTTCAGTGGTGTGGGAACATCACACAGGGAGAATAGAGCAGCTAGAAGTAAATATGTTTGCTGTCAGATAGTAACAGGCCATGTATACCAAACTCAGAAGTTTGGCTTTTTATCCTGGCTGGGAGGAGCCTTTAAAAAACAACAAAAAAAAAACAAACCTGTTGCCGTTGAGTCAATTTCGACTCATAGCAACCCTATAGGACAAAGTAGAACTGCCCCATAGGATTTCCAAAGAGCAGCTGGTGGATGCCAACTGCGGACCTTTTGGTTAACAGCAGAGCTCATAACCACTGCACCACCAGATGTCCTAAAATCAGATTTGGCTTTTGAGAAGATAACCTTGATGATGTAAATATACTCTAGAGGATAGATTAGACACTGACTTTAAGCCTAAGAATGATTCCTGTAGTCCAGATCAACAAAGAAGGCCTGAATTAATCTGTTGGGAATAAAGAAAAGTTTTATTTTAAGGGTTAGATTCAAAAGCCTTAAAAATGTTCGTGACTTTTGACCCCATCATTCTATCTCTAACATCCATCCTAAGGAAATGAACCACAGTATAGAAAAAAAGTTTTGGGTACAAGATTTTCTTTTATCATAGTACTACTTTATAATGCTTCAAAGTTGGCATTCTAATAAGGGAATAGTTAAATAAATTAACCACTCATATAATCATAACATGTAATATTATGAAGATAATCGAAAATTACATTAGTAAGAGTTTTTTATGTAAGAAGAAATACTTATGTTATAAAAGCATTTTTTATGTTATGTTACATAAAGTAGAATACCAAATTGTATGTACCTTAAGATCTCAATTATGTATCTTTCTAGTTTTTCTACATTGACCATGTATTACTTTTATAATAAGAAAAAGCATATTGTTTTAAAAGAAAACACAGGAAAATTGGCAAGAGAGTGGTGGGGAATGTAGAGAGCATGGCTGCGTGAAGTTCTGGTTGTCACTGGGTGTTAGGACTTCACAGACAGTATGAGACCATGTGTTTATTTAATAAGCACTTACTGACCACTTGCTGTCTTTAGTTGGGGCAAGTGAGAAGAAATACTGTCCATGCCTTAAGGAAATCATTCTAGTGGGAAGCCCACAGGGACAGACAACTAACTCCTGTGCCAGTAGTCAGTGTTAGAGGGATAGCAAAGCCTTATGAGAACAAAAGGTGGAGGAAACAACCAGTTTATCATGGGTAGTCTGGGAAAACAACTGAGGTAGGCCTCAAATATGAATAGTAATATTAGCTATCATTTATCAGATACTGTGTGCCTGTACTGTTTATACACACACACACATTGATTATTTCTGATCCCTTCAATAACCCTATAAAGATATTATCAACCAGCCCATTCATTTACCAAATTACTTGAGCACCTTCCATGTACCAGTACTATGCCCTGTTCTGGGCTCTGGGAATATAGCATTTTCAAAACAGACAAAAATCTCTGCCCTAATAGAGCTTCCATTCTAATTATATTCTAAATAAAAAAAGAAAACTGAGGCTCAAAGAGGTCTTAAAGCCACTTGCCCATAGAAACAGACCGAAGCTGGGCTTGAAGCTACAGGAATCTAAATCCATTCATCAGCTGGTAAAGAGGGAGCAGGGCATCCTGGATGGGAGAAACAGCCTGGGAACAGCACAGAAGCATTGAGGCACACATTCCAAGGGTGTAGTGTGCTGTGGCCAAAGCCTCAGGAGGCCCAGGAAGACCTAACTCTGTAGGGGCTGGAGGACCTTATAAGTGGAGGAGTTGGCTGTCCCTGCCTGGCAATGGTGTGATGAAGCTGGTCTCTGCTAATATAACAATGTTGGATAACTTGCCTGGGCCAACGTGGCTTTTTTTTTTTTTTTAAACAAGGGCAGCTAAGGTGTTCTTATCCCTCCTACTTTGCTCTCACATACTTTAAAGTCTGGTTGAGTTGATACTTTTAAGTATCCTGCCATGGAATTATGGGAGAAAATCTTTGTTACATAGGTGCCTTATGCTGGTATATTCAGTGCATAATTTCAGAGTAGCAAAGAAATCTCACTGCAAAAGCTATCAGAAGCTAATGAGTATTTTTTTCCTCTTATTTTGAGACAAGAGGTAATTTACTCAAGAATCTGTTCCTGGGTCTGATAGGCCAACCATTTTTAATACTGTTTTTCTGTCTTGAGAAGCTAAAGCAACATCCGTTGATGAAGTGTTACAGTGTTTATGAAATGTAAAATGGGTTTCAAAAAAGTGATCCATTTTCTTGCCTTATTTTTGCTGGTATAACTTGGAAATATTTTGCACTTTAAGATTGTGAGATTTGGTAAACTGTATATGGTCTTAGGTGATAGTTTTAATGGATCTTGGGACTTGGGGAAAGCTTTTAAGACTATAAAATGCCAGCAGGCCCCTCACTGCCCATTGTATGTGACGAACAAAGCTCTTTTAGAAAGCCAACCCAAATAGGCTCTCTCTGACCCCTCTGTGGAGCCTTTGAGAGTTTGTGCTCGGGTTCTGCAGTCCCCGGGCAATAATTTGGTATCTGACGCTCATGGATTTCCACCTTCGGGAATAATAAAACCACCACAGCTTGTGGAGAAGCACCCACGTGCATCAGCCCAGTCACCACGGTTAAGTTGGAGCATCATAAATCCAGACCTTGACCGATCTCAGTCATTTCCTTTCCCACAACTTTCTTCTTCTGGCCACTGTTTTACAGTGATTCAGGATCAGTCCTAGCATTGCTCAAGCTATCACCTCATCCATGTACACAGTAGCCCTCTGGTAGCAGTTCTCATTCAGTGCCTTCACGTTTGCCTGTGCTTTCCAAGTCATCATGCTTCTGTTTCATTCATCCCACATTGAACCCCTTCCGTTTGAGAATGGCAAGATTGTCATTTTGAAGAAATGGAGGCATCGCAAAGTTGAATAACTTACTGACAGATACATAAGCTGGAGCTTGAACCCAAGCCTTCTACTGCCAGCGCAGTGCAATGTTCACTAAGCCTGATTGCCTCTTGAGTACCTGGTTTCTCCAGTTTTTGTTGGTGCTTTATTTTGTTTGTTTTTTAAAGTAAAACTTCACCTCATTATGATAGTCTTACTGCATTTAAAGTTTTATGTTCAAAAAATTTTTCAAAATCATTTCAATATTTTGATCCCGTTTTTGTTATAACCAGCTCACATCTGCTCTTTATCTAACCTTTTTAATTTTGTCCATGACCATCCTACATTGCAGGCCTCTCAACCAGATGAGTTGACCATTGAGGAACATGAGGTGTTAGAAGTGATTGAAGATGGAGATATGGAAGACTGGGTAAAGGTATATTCCTTTGCTCATATCACCCCTTCTCGTGACATTTTTAGGAGTTTGTTTTGGTTCTTGTTATGTTCCATCCAAACTGTGTGCATAAACATGTTTCGTCACATGTCTTTTACCCAGGCTCGAAATAAAGTTGGCCAAGTGGGTTATGTGCCAGAAAAGTACCTACAGTTTCCCACCTCGAACAGCCTACTGAGCATGCTGCAGTCCCTGGCTGCTTTGGACAGTCGGTCACACACATCCAGCAATTCCACGGAAGCTGAACTTGTTTCAGGCAGCCTCAACGGAGATGCCAGTGGTAAAGACTGAAACAAGCACGCACTCTTTATTTGGTCACCTTTGACCTAAACTGTATTACCCTGGAGTAAGCCCTTCAGTAGGTTAAAAAAAAGTATAACTTTAGTCCTATAACATTTTTTTTTCTTTATTTGGTCTCATTTGTCCTGTATAGTAGAACCCTGAGTAAAAACTTAAGAACGTTACTCATATCCTTTATGATGCTCTTTTAGTTGTCGTGTGAGCAGAAGGGATGGTTGCAGAAGCAGCCCCGCTGCCAATGTTCTTACTGGATTTGTCTCTCTCTTGCTCCCTAGTCTGTTTCGTGAAAGCACTTTATGACTATGAAGGCCAGACAGATGATGAATTATCTTTTCCTGAGGGAGCAATCATTCGTATCTTGAACAAAGAAAACCAAGCTGATGATGGCTTCTGGGAAGGGGAATTCAGTGGGCGAATTGGAGTGTTCCCATCGGTGCTAGTGGAAGAACTTTCAGCCTCAGAAAATGGTGACACTCCGTGGATAAGAGATACACAGGTACATGAGAGAGAGCTGAATAGAACGATGTTTGAAAAAAACTACTCCCAAGGCCAAAATTGGGCTGTGGTCTCTGCCTGGCCCTCTCCACTCTAAGTCTCCATTCCCAGGTTTCTACAAAACCAAATTTGGGAAAGCAGAGACTCATCGGTTAGCCCCTTGTGGAATATGGCCATCCCACTCCTCCTGACTCTGTGAATCAGTTAACCATAATGCTACATTGATTGTGACACACAAAAGAATGGCTTGGTGAAGAGAAAAGCAAACCAAAGAGGGAATGTATTATGTCTACAGTTAATCTATGTAGTAAACAAAAATGTTAGCACTCTTTCTCTCCATCACTGTCAGAGCCTCCCTTTCTAGCCCACGTCCTGCCAGTCCATTTCAAAGAGCCCCGTTACACGCTTGTGTGGCGCCAGGCTCATCTCATCATAGCCAATCTTGGCTTTACACAAAACCCCCAATTTAGTCAGTTGGGTTTGTCCTCTCTGAGGAGCTGTCGCAGCAGACCTGGCAGGTAGAGGACAATAAGGAATGTTTCTGCCTGTGTTGTTTATGTGGTGATTGTGGCCACTTAGCGTGAATTTACAAAACCTAAAAGTCAAAAACTGAACCAATTATTCTATCTTCACCAAAAAAAAAAAAAAATACAACTTTCTTCTCTTTTCTTCTTCGCTGAATTTGCTGAATTGACTAGTTAACGTGCTGTTTTCAGTAGGACACTGGAGAATGGTTTGACTTACCAGTATTATGAGGAGATCTGTGAAAGGAAAAAGTTAAATATGACACAAAATTGAGTTTTGGAGTGGTTGTTCTGGATTCATTTGCTTCTAACAAGGCTGACAAAAAATTTTAACAGTCATAACCTATTATGTGTCCAGAGTAATGTGTTATGTGTCCAGTAATTTGTCCAGAGTAGTCATAGAGAACCCAGTAAGCCTTTTCCTGCCTAAGAAGGTGAGCACCTTGTAACCTTTCTTCCCTCTCTTCCCAAGCCTCACAGCTCCCTGCCTGCACTGCCGTTATATGACCAGCCTCCCAGCAGCCCTTACCTCAGCCCAGACAAGAGGAGCTCCCAGTACTTCCCCCGGTCTCCGTCAGCAAATGGTAAGGGTTCTCCTGGGCATGGGTCTGAATACATTTTCATTTCAGAAATCAGATCTGCAAACATCACTGCGATGGCATTGTTACCGTTTAACAACACAAATAAAACGAGCTTCTTTGGTTCCTTCCTGTAGAAAACAGCTTCCCTTCCGAATCTCCAGGATTCTCACAGGTACCAAGGCATACTCCTGAGACCTCGTATGGCAAACTGCGACCTGTAAGTCTCTTATCTTGCAGGGTTATATAATGCATAGGTCTTCAAAATTGAAAATTAGAAATGACTGTTTCCCCATGGTCCCTGTGTTGTAACCAATTCCCCCCAAGCAAGGGTAAAATGGGTTTAGGAAAGTAAAAAGAACTCTTGGCAAAGGAAGGCTGTAAAAATCAACTCATCTTGGAAGGTCTGGTCTATACTGGAAATTTTCTCACTTAGCCATGATGAGGATCATGCAAGATAATAGCTGCGAAAGTATTTAAATTATAACATGCTCTATGGGCATTTAAATGGTCTAATTGTGAAACAGAAGCTTTTTTTTTCTGTAAGCATTTATTGAGAACCCGTTTGCCAGGCCTGTGTTTGTCTCTTTGAGGGACGCTGAAATGAAGTAGTAAGATTCACTTCATGTCCTCAAAGAGCTTCTGGTCTTAGAAGCACTTACCTCTACTCCTCACTCCATTGCCACCTCAATTCCACCCCCACCGCTACAATATGAAACAGCTCTCGCCAAGGTCAAAACTTCCACATTGCTAATCTAGTGGATACTTTGCAATTTTATTGATCCCCTTATCAGCACAGAACACCCTTCCTTGAATCACTCGCTCCTTTGGCTTCATTCTTTCAGCAGATAAGTACCGAGCATCTGCTCAGTGCCAGCTGCAGGTATACGGCAGTGCTGGAACCAGACTGCCTCACAGAGCTTATCTTCGCTCTAGGAGGAGAAACAACGTCCGAATCACACAATTATTTTATGAAGCTAGAGAGAGAGGCAGGTCCTTACAGGCCTTGTTAAGGACTTGGAAAGCTATTGAAAGGCTTTAAGCAGGACAGTGAGCCTCTTTTACAGTTTGCTATGACAGCTCAGTGGAGAGTGAATCGAAGGTGGCAGAATGGACATGGGAGCCAGTTAGAAGCCTAGAGCAGTGGACCAACCAAAAGGTGTTGGTAGTATGGACTAGTGGGAAGGGAGAGAAGTAGACAGATTTGTTCCACCTCACTTCCCTGGTTTGCTTTCTACCTCACTGCCAGCCTTCCTTTTCATTGACCTTTGCAGGCTTCCCTTCTGCTTTCATCTCTTAGATGCTAATGCCTCTCAGGGTTCTGTCCCTCAGCTGCATTTCGTCATGGAACTCACATTCCCTGTGTGATCTCATCTACTCCCACAGCTTTGATAACCATTTATATACTGACAACTCTCATATCTATAGCTGCCATCTCTTCCCTGAGCTTTGGATTTGTGGACATCTCAACTTATATATCCCCAGGCCCCCAAAACTGAAGAAAAATGAGCTAATCCTCTTCCCTCCTAGACATGCTCCTTCTCTGATATTGCCTGTCTGGGTGAGTGGAACCCTCATCCTACCAGTGCTCTGGCATTTTGATACTTTCGGACCCTGCCTCCCACAATCATCACCAAATCCTGCCAGGCTTGTCTCAGTCAGAGACAGCTCTCAATCTTTCTACTTCTCTGTTTCCCCTACTACCATTATCCTAGATCAGGCTAACATCAACTGTCATTCAGATAGCCACACAAGACTACTAAGTTGTCTTCCTACTTATACTCTTGCCCACCTCTGATCTTTTCTCCAAACTGTTACGGAAGTCATCTTTTCACAGATCTGGTAGTGCTGCTCCCTTGCTTATAATCCACCAAAGACCTCTTTGCCTACAGAACAAAGCTCAGATTTTTTAACATGGCTTAACAAAGCCCTTCACGACGTAACCCCAGACTAGCTCTCTAGCCTTATCTCTTGCAACTCTTTCCCAAGACATGCTGAAATGTTTTCAGTTCTCTGAGCATTGCTCTCATTTGCTTCCAGGACTTTGTTTTGGAAAAGGCTTGTAGGGCTACAGTGACTCTTGTACCCAAGACTGTTGTATCCATTCAGCTTTCAGCCTATGCAAGAACCTAATTCATGGATTTGACATTGCATCAGAACAGGAGCTCTTTCTTGTTGTTGTTAGCTGCCCCTGACTCATGGTGACCCCATGCACAATGGGATCAGACCATTATGATCCATAGTGTTTTCACTGGCCAGCTTTCAGAAGTAGATCACTAGACCTTTCTTCCTAGTCCATCCTAGTCTGGGAGCACATTGAAACCTGTTCATCACAGCAGCATGCAGGCCTCCACTGACGGACAGGTGGTGACTGCTCTTGAGGTACATTGGCTGAGAAACAAAACCCAGTCTCCCACATGGAAGGCGAGAATTCTGCCACTGAACCATCACTGCCTCCAACTCCTTCTTAGTGTGGAAAATAGGATTAGATTGAAAGTGCATACTCAGAGCTTTTCCGTGATCCCTAGAGTCCCCACGTCCTTGGATAAATGAGTAGTTGGCATTTCAGGCACCAAGTCAGGAAGCTGACTGAAATCCATGTGATTGTTTCCCTGCTCAGGTCCGGGCAGCTCCCCCTCCACCCACACAGAACCACCGGAGGCCAGCAGAGAAGATTGAAGATGTGGAGATCACGCTGGTGTGATGGTGGGGTGGCCCATCCATGACTGCTACAATCAAGGCCAGACTTGGAGTTTGGCCAGTCTTGTTTTTTTAGGCACCTTTGCATGATGATAACTCTTGAACAGAGCAAAAACAAGGAGGATTGTATGTGACTGGGTGGCCTGGTGGAATCCTCCCACATTTATGACTATTTTGTGCCTTTTTTGTTGTCATTTTCTACATCATCTCTCCTACCATAGCACAAATCCTAGCGGGCCCTAGAAGCAGAGAGGGGCAGCCCTCATGCCTAACAGTGGTCCGTTTTTACATGAGACTCAAGACCAGGCCTGGGTCCAGGGCACAGTCACAGAGATACTGATCATGTGCCCTCGTACAGTATATTACTGTGGCTACAGGGGTGTGGCAGAGATTCTCATCTTCCTTACAGTGGCTTTTGTTCATCTGATTAAGTATAAATCAAATCGTGTTGGCCATATGAGGCATCAGAAGAAGGGATTTCAGGAGAGGCTGGTTCCTCACCGCAGTTAATGCCCAGACAAAGCGAAACTTTAATGGAAAAAAAAGGACTGCACCAAGTTTAGCGCCAGTTGCGTTAATGCACATCCCTTCCACAACTAACAGATTTTAAACAATTAACGGTGTCCTTTGTATTAATATTTATGCCATTCATTTAGTATTAGTGGAGCTAATATTGAGGGGCTAAACTAGGAGCCACATCCTGTTCATCACATAGACTAATAGAAAGGAGGCTACGGCTAAAGCAGAAATGGAGCTTCCAGATCTGAAATGAGCCAATTTAATGTTCTTTTTGTATTGGGGTATTTTTTCTTCTTAATTTTTGCAGCATATACTCTTTTGACCCCAGCCAGTATCATTAGAATCTGAATGTCTAGATAAATTGAGGACATAGACGTGCATCGTTGAGTTTCTCTAATGGGACGGCCCCTGGCATTATTTTATTCCCAAGCTGGTGCTCTGGCCCAGAAAGCTGGCTAGTCCAGACCAGCTACCACTCACCATGGAAGATGCAGCTTTGCAGGTCCCACTGACCTGACACCTCCTTGGGAGGAAGAACCTGTGGGCTCATGGAGGAAACCAGCTTCCTATGACAAAGGACTAAAGGATTGCACATACTGCACAAGTGCAAACTGATGATGAAAAGCCTAGCTCTCCACGTCACAGGGAGAACGAGGAGCGGCCTTTTCGGCAGGCCAGCGAGCGCACAGCAGCTGGTCAGAACCCTCACCAGATGTCCCAGGGTAGGACCCTATCAGCTCTCCACCTCCTGTGGAAGCCAGGGAGTGCGTTACCTAGGGACGAAGGGATATTTGCCAGTTTTTTGTTTTTTTTTAAGAAATTAACAAATTTGCAGAATTTTATCCAAAAGTTGTATGTATGCTTTGAAAAATTCATGCTTCCCAGAAATCTCTACGACTTGAAATGCTTGTCAAACATCCCTGTGGGATTTTTTACTCAAAGTAAGGTCATAGCTAAAGAAATTTTCAGTTAGTCATTTGATCACTTCAGTGACAGTACGCACTGATAAATCTTCTCTGTGATTTGGGGGTTTTTTTGTATTTGTCCTTTGCATTTCTTAACCTGTTGATCTATTTGAGGTCTTTTTTGTTTTTGTTTATCAAACTTATTCTTAAGTTTAAAAAAGAAAAGGGTGGTTTTTTTTTAAGATTTAAAAGTTTGCTGACGTGTTAAAAATCTTCACAGTGCTTAAATCAAGCAGTTCTTTCTTGCCACCCAGTCTCATATTTTCTCTTTAGCTAGCCAAATTGTCCTTCAGTTTGGGTTTTCCACATTCTCAGAGGTTATGTGAAATCTTTTGTTATATTTTAAAATATTTTTTGGAAGAGCTGCTAATTTTATTTGAAAAATCAAAGTTGTAAAAATATGCCTCCTTTTTAAAAAGAACCCCTCCCTCCGGGACATGTAATCTAGCGTCACAGTGCACAGGGCTGGGCTCAGAGGGCGTCTCTGTGCCCGTGTGCTTTCTTTACAGTGGCTGTAAAAAGTTTGTATTTATTATGTATAAAATGTCGAATAATAAAAAAGTGGAGTTAAGTTTATATGTTTCCTTAGTTTAAATAAAACATTCGGGTAAACAGGCTTTTCCAAATGGTGCATATTACAAAGGCCCTCCGGGGCCTCCTTTAACTCCTGTAACAGACACAGAGAGGGGGAAGTGGATTAACCCATCTGTGTGACATCGACTCGACGGCAGCCGGTTTGGTTTTTTTGGGTGTGAGAAACATTCCCTGATGCCACCCATGTGCTAGGTGTAATATCCTAGGTGTGAGATATAGAAACAAATAAGTTGTGAGATAAAAGATGGGTGCACACATGTGGACAGAAGTATGTGACCTGCTAGGAGGGTGGAGTAGGCAGTGTGCTGGGTGAGCACAGAGGAGGAAGCACCAGTTCTGATGGGTGGGGGGTGAGAGAAGGATCACTAAAGTCCTCTCAGAAGATGTGACTGGTGGCTTCTGGGAAGCCGGCATTCTGGACTCCTCGCCCCTTTCCTGAACCTCCACACTGAGGAGTAACAAATCATGTTGGAGGATATTTTATTCTCAGGGGTGGGTAGAAGATTCCTGGTTAAAAGGCTGAGCACCTCTGGCTTCCAGGCAGCCACTGTGAGGACCAGGGCTCAGCCTGCATGAGGAGGGACCTCACTAGCTCTCTTTGCAGGAGCTGGGGGCGTGAGGTATCTTACCAGACATTTTTCTATGCATAGAACGCATACATACACACATTGCTTTTTTACATACCTGGGACTATGTAATACATTTAGGTCTACCTCATTCCATTTGAAGGCTGCACTGTATTCCGTTGCTTGGCTATATCATAATTTAACCATTCCTGTAGTGAGGAGTCAGAATCAACTTGTTTTTTTTGTTTTGTTTTGGTTTCTACAGTGATGGGCATTTAGGTTGTATCCAGCCTTTTGCTATTAGAAAGTTAAAACTAACATCTTTGACATATTTCTTTATAAACTTCTTCCAGTATAAATATTGAGGAAATTTCTAGATGTGGAATTTGAGAGTCAAAAAGATATGTGCATATTTCATTTTGTTAGATTTTTGCCAAATTGGCCTCCAAAAAGATTGTATCAGCTTATACTCCCACCAATAGCATACGAGATAATAACATGGACTTTAGAGTCTGGGTTTGAATCCTGGCTCCTCCACTTGACAGCCATGGGAACTTGTGCCTCCATGCCCTCCTCTGAAACCTGAGAACAATGCTGTGGACCCAAGAACATAGTGTGTAGCACAGGGTGGTCACCAAAAACAATCCTTCCCATCACATCACATCTCCCATCTTCGGTGTCCTCACCTTCAGAACCGGGGTCAATGATAGTCTTCAGCCTTGCAGTAACAAAGAGTTAGCATGAGGCCCAAAGAAAGGAATGCATATGAAAGTGCTTCACCATAAATATGGGAAGGGCCATCAATACAAATGCCATTCCCATCTTCTACCTTCTCCTGCCAATGAGACTTAGTCCTTGACCAGGGGACAGAGTTAAGGTAATTGTACCACCCAGTGTCATAGCTAAATTGTGGCATCCTTTGTCACAGGAACTGTGATGCAGTCAAGCCCTAGATTCACAGCATGTTGCCAAGATCCCTTTCTTCTCTGACCTCCTTACTCCAGCCCTCTTCCGTAGGCCAGACATGCTCATGTTCTGGGGTAAATTCAGTTTCTAGATGCAGAATGGGAACATCACACAAAAAGGGCACAATACTTGAGAGCAGACTTCTCGGGATGGTAGAAGTTGGAAAGAAAATGCAAACCACTGGACTCCCCGTTCCACCGGCACAAAGCAAACTCTCATATCCTAGGCTGTGATTACATCCCAGGGTGCTCTGTTCACTTACAGCCCAATGATCCCAGCCACGGCGTTTAACTTGAGGACCTATTACTGCCCAGCCCTCTCTGAGTGGCTTTATGACAAAATCTGGCTGCTCTAAATCTTTGCATTTGTTCTATTCATTATGAAGTTGGTTTTTCATGACAAAAATACAACAAACCTACAGAGATTTTAGGTTAGAAGGGTGAGAACTGTAATTTGTCCTGAAATCCTACAACGTGACACACACAGCCAGTGTAAGTTTCCTCCTAGACTTTGTTTGCTTTGCTACTGCTTGATCTGCCAAGAATCTCATGAATGCCAGAGAGCATCTCGTTCCTAAACTATTTTCTCCTGGTCCCAACTGGCCAAAAACACACATGGAGTACTTCTGCCATGTCTATTTCTGAGAGCTCTGGTCTGAGAATGTTTTCCTGGAATGTTTTATCCTGTAACAACAGAAGCGAACCCATGAATAGGGTTCACACTCCTTTAACAACTACCTATTAACTGTCCTCCCTTGCTTCTCTGAGGGGCGGGGAAAGGGCCTTGGAGCCATGCTCGAAAGAGCCATACTCTAGTCCCTGAGCCACCTCAGATTAGCTGTGACCTTAGGCTCGTCCCTCCACTTTTCTGGGTCGTGTTTTCCTCATCTGTAAAATTTCTGAGATTTGGAGGCTCGAATAAGATAATGTACAGATAAGCTGAAAATATTTGTGGTTACCAGTTGTGCGTTCAGAGAAAGAAAACGGCCAGTACACAGACATGGTATGTCTGAATCTCACACCAAGATGTGTCCACAGCTTGTGTCATCAGGATTTCTCCAAAGAACATCTTAAGGGCCAGGGCCACCTCTATTCGATTGCTATCTTGTTCATTTAGCAAACTTCGCTGCCACATGCCCTGCTTGGACACTGGAGACACAATGACTCAAATCCATCCTTGCCACGGAAAGGCTTACGTCGGGAAAATAGCAGACTCAAGCCAAAGTACATCTGGGACAGGGAGATGACCAAGGGGCAGCAGGGGCTTTTCTCATTCCTCCCTCCCAGAGGTCTCAGTCTCACTGAGTCCTGAGATTGGGCAAGGCAGATGGAGGAGGCAGTATCCACACCCACGTAACAGCCCTGGGGAAGAGCTGTGTCAGCTTTAATGGGGCTCAAAGCCTTGGGCAGGGAGAGAGTTGGGATTTCTGTCCCCATTTCACAGACTAGGATTTGAGAGCCTGGCAGTCACTGTGATTTGCTCAAGATGTCTCAGGAAAACAGAACTGGGACCAGAACTTAAAAGTGGGCATCCAGAAGGCCTGGCCAGCCCCTCCCTGCAGAATCTGAATTCAGTTTTTTAAAAAGATAAAAACACCCAACTCTGCAGTGTGGCTCTGAGCAAGCCCCTGCCCTGTCTCTGGGCCTCAGTTCATGTGCACAGCAAGGGTGTAGGTCATCTCAGGCTCTTCCAGTTTTGACGTTACCTGTCAATGTCGAGTCACAATTCCAACCCATAGTGACCCTATAGGACAGAGTAGAACTGCACCATAGGGTTTCCAAGGAGCAGCTGGTGGATTTGAACTGCTGACCTTTGGTTGGCAGTCACTCTTAATCACTATGCCACCAGAGCTCCCAGTTTTGACATTAGGGACCCAAATCAAGCAGACAGCCCCTGAGTGCTGAGTAATCAAAGCCTGAGGAGTGCTGAAAGCTTGAAGAAGTTTACTAGGTTCTCATCCCACCCCCTCCACTGAACAGACACTGCAATAACTAAAAGGAGGTACGGCCTTCCCAGCTGGCCTTCCTTCTGAACATCTCCCCTTCTCGGGTCTGTGTCAGCCCCTCTTCCTCTAAAAAAAATTTTAAAAAAAGTTTGTTTTTTTTTTTTCCTCTACACCTGTCTTATTCTCTAGAATGCCTTGGCATGTCATTGTCCTTCCAGACTTGCTCCTCCAGGAAGCAAGAACCACCAAGCAAGTGAAGGTGTGCATGGTGCTCCCTGAGGGGAGGCAACCACACACCAACAGGCACCCAGGGGTTCAGAATGGAAAACAGGGAGAAGCCACAGGTGGAGAGATTTAAGTTAGACACAAAGCTAGATTCACACCCTCTGGTGGTGGCAGACAGAGGTCATACCACTGGGGGAGAAGATGTGCCCTGCAGCCCTACCCAACTGGGAGCCTGGATTCCCTAACATTTTGTAAAAAAGAATATAGTCACATTCCAGCTGCTTCACTTACTAGCTCTGTGATCTTAAATCACTTAACCTGAGCCTAAATTTTCTCATCTGTAAGATAGGATACCTACGCCACAGGTGATTGAGAGGAACAAATGAAATATTGCAATGAAAAGTGCAGAGCACAGGGCCTGACACATCATAAGCACTCAGTAATGGTGGATACTGCAAGTGCCAACCATGAATCCCAGGAGAGGGGAGAGTGGCCTCGGCAGAGACTAGGCAGCTGGTGACCCCTGGTGGCCACTGGGAACCAGGGAATGAGGGCTGTAGCAGGGTGGGGGTAGGGGCTGCTGGACAATGAGAAGTCTTAGATTCCAAGAACATTGGAATTCTAGGATCTTAAATTGTTAGAGTCCTTAAATTTTTTTTTTTAATAGAACAATTCTTGAGGCTTTCTCTGTGCCAGGCCTGATCGCAAGGAATACTTCATTCCCGTCCAGGTCCCAGGAGCTCCTGACTCAAAATGGAGGGCAGTAAATCGCAGGGACCAAGGATGCCCCTGGTCCACCCTGCCAGTGGGGGAACCCCTCAGTGAATCCTGAAGGACAAATCTGAGTTACGGCTCACAGGGAAGAACATTCTGGGTAGAGAGAAAAGCATGTGTGAGATAACCCTTCAGGTTGGAAGTAAACGAAGGCGCAGCTGGAGTTTCATGCCCAGGAGTTACTCCGAAGGCCAAAGAGCAACTTCAAAGGGTTGTACATGTGATCAAGACAACTTAGAAAGTCACTCTGGCTGTGGCAAGGAGGAGATTGTGTGGCGAGAGAGCAAGTGTAGGTGGCCTGCAGGGACAGCAGGGGTAGAGTTAAACAACAGCTGCTGCTTTGTGAGGGAAAGAGGAGCTAACATGCAGGGGAGACTGACGTTCAGGAGGCAGCTGGACATGTCACCTAGAGCTCAGGGGACAGCTGGGCCAAGAGTGGGGAGTGATCTGGGAGTCAGTAGAGTGGAGGTTTTCGTATTTGACCAACACTTGCATAGTATTTACCAGTAGCATCACAAATATTAAAGCACTTACCCTTTGAGGTAGGTACTATCCCATTTTACAGATGAGGAAACAAGGGCACAAAGATGTTAAGTAACTTGCCTAAAATCTTTCAGCTACTAAATAGGGGAGTTGAGATTCAAACCCAGACAGTCTAGTCTAGCTACAAACTCCATGCTCTGCTGCACGTCCTGGAATGGCTTCCAAAACCTGGGACTAAGAAAGATCCCCATGAGAGAATTTGAAAAGGAAGTCAAGAGTTCCAGAATAAGCCCTGCAACCACCTTTGAATTTCAGCTGAAGAGACCCCCAGAACTCAGCCCCCCTCACTCAGGGATGGTAGTCCCCTTTGCCCCGCTGACTGGCAATGGCCCTGCTACTGAATCCTCCCTTGCATCTGTTTCCACAGCCCTGAGCTCTGTGCCTGAGTGCCCAGCCATGGGCTGGGGACTAAAGTAGGGTACCCTGGCTCTACCCTGTCTGATCTGCCTCATACTCAGAGGCCTATTGTGCAGGTTGAATTTGACAGAATTCAAAGCAAAGCCCCAGGCCCAGGCCAGGCCCATAGCAGCCCTCTCCAACACAGACACACAGAGGCCATTCCCCCACCCCCTTTAGGCTCTACCCCTCAAGTGCTCTGGTTTTTTAGAACCCTTTCTGCCAGGGGCCCACTGGGCTGCCTCCCCTACCTCCTTGCAGCTCCCACAGCCCCTCCTCACCCTCATTTTACCCTGGGTCCCTAAAGCAGGAGCCTCCCCAGCCTAGGGCCTGGTCTCAGAAAGGCCCAATGGTTGGTTCTGCCTCAGGGCCAGGTTGGACCAAGGATGAAATTCCCAGCCTGAAAGCCCCTCTCTTTGCTGCCTCTAGGCCTTTCTTCAGAAACCCTGGTGGTATAGTGGTTAAGTGCTACAGCTGCTAACCAAAGGGTCGGCAGTTTGAATCCGCCAGGTGCTCCTTGGAAACTCTATGGGGCAGTTCTACTCTGTCCCATAGGGTCACTATGAGTCGGAATCGACTCAACAGCACTGGGTTTGGTTTTTTTGTTTGTTTGTTTTAGGTCTTTCTTCAGGCTGTTTCTACCATTAGATTCTGGAACATCACCTGTTTCCTCAGGCAAAGGCTGGCTTGGCTCTGCCCCAGCTCTGTGCAGCCTGGATCTTCCCCACCCATCAGCCCAAAGGCCTCTCTATACCCTGAATTGCAAAGAGGCAAGCAGACACTGGTTTAAATGCAATTTTTTTTCCAGTATTGGGGAATAAATTTAGAGATTGAGATAAAAAAACAAAAATACAGTGTTCCCCTCAACTCATACTCTGTTTTTAAAGAAGCAGGCCAAGTCCTGCCAGGCCTTCCTACTAAGTCCCCTGAAGCCATCTCCATTCCTCCAGCCTGTTCTTACCCCACCCCTCGGGATGACTCTGGAGGCTGGCTCTGGAGCCCTGTGCAACACTGGGAAGCTGTTCTCTGGCTGCCTGTGAACCAGCACTCTAGCCCAGGCAGGCGAAGTTCTGGCCCTAGTGCCAGAGCACAACCTTCCTGCCCTGATCCACGCTCACCACGTGGCTCCCGGAGTAGCACCAGGCCACGGCGTTGACAGCAGCACTGAGGAGAAGATAGGCAGGGCTTCAGGGGACATCGGAGCTCAGCCTGCACCCTGGCTCAGCCCCTCATGTTTGGACTGTGGCAGTTTGAAGCCCCTCCCTGAGTTCGTTCCCTCATCTATAAAATGGTCTCAAAGGGCTGTGGTGAGGATGGAATCCAAGTGCACTAGGAAGGCAATGGTGATCTGTGAAGGGCTCTGGTGGAAGGGAGGGTGCAGGACACAGCTGAGCATTCCAGGGTCCCAAGCTTGTCAAAATCTAGAATCGGCTTAGCAGGGGGTGGCACCGGCCCCAGGGCTGGGCAGGCAGATGGGTAGTGGTCATGCTCACCAGTGGGGCCCCCGAAGGCTGCTCTCCAGTTTCCCAGTGTCTACATTCCAGATATAAAGGGCTCCATCCCAGGAACCTGCCAGTGCATAGCTTCTGTCTGGGCTGCAGTGGCCACAGCAGATCAAGAGAGAAGGTGGTCAGAGGTGAGGATAGACACAAAGACACGCAAGCACACACACACACATATACACAGTCAGATGGGGCAAACCAGGGAACAGGCATATACTCTCACGGACACACCTGAACACAGCTTTGGTCCAGTCAGAACCACACTTGAAGCCATCGGCCCTGAGGACAGGCAAGGTCTGGGGTCAGAATGAAGGTAACCCCTGCCCCTCAGACAAGAGTTTCAAGAGCTTCCTCTCTCTGTCAAGGGGTTGGGCACCTCAGCAGACTGTGGTTTAGAGAAGCCTCCAGGCAGGGGCCCAGCTGACAGGGCCCTGGGAGGCCTTTTACAGGGGAAGCGAGGCCCAGCTGCCCCAGCCCCAATCCCAGGGTCAGCAGGCACAGGACTGGTACCTGAACACCTGGCAGATACTGCTGACACGCAGGTCTGTCAAAGGGTTGGGCACCTCAGCAGACCTTGGTCTAGAGGGGACTTCAGGCAGGGCCCCAGCAGACAAGGCTCTGGGAGGCCCTGGGGGTCTCAGGGTCAGTGGGCATGGGGCTGGTACCTGAACACCTGGCGGATATTGCTGACACGCAGGTCAATGACCTTGAGAGTGTCGTCACGGGAACAACTGAGCAGATGCAGCTGGTCATGGCTGAGGCTCAGGGACGTAACCCGGCCCTGCACGGGGATGACCTGGGTACAATGGGGTCCCCTGCAAAGCAGGGACAGGGACAGGGGATGAGGAACAGCCCACCCAGGCCACTCCTGACAAGATGAGGCTGGGCGAGGCAGCTTTCTCAACTAATAGAGTCCGGAGTCACCCAGACTGCTGGGACCAATGCCTACCATGACTCCCTCCTTGTCCCTCCCTGCAGCCCGCCCCTCCAATGAGAAACTTAGGCAGCCTCTGATTGGAGAGCTGGAGCCGCTGAAACAAACCATTGGGTCACTAAAATAAGCACAGGAGGGAAAGCACTGAAAAGTCTCTAAGTCTATGAGAGGGTGGGAAGAGTTTCCAACAACAATCACTTCAGACCAATTAGAGAAAGCCTGAGGCAGGCCCGGCATTGACTCCAGCAATGGTGTATAGACCACTAGAAACACAAATCGAGCTTGATGTTTAAAAAAGCTACTTTAAAAAAAAATCCTTTTGATTAAAAAATGGTAACTACATGGAGAAAGGCACTTCTCTATCTTGGTTGGCAAGACCCAGACAGCATCCAGCAGCTGGACCGAGGGCCACTAAGAAGGTGGCACAGCTCCCTGGGGACAGGTGAGCACAAGGATCCATGCCTAGCCCAGGGACGTCACCAGCTAGCAGTGCCAGCCCCAGAGCCTCACTCCCCTCCAAGTCTCCCTCAACAGCTCTACCTGCCTGTGGTGTTGGGCAAGTCACTTCCTCTCCAGGTGCTCTTTCTGGATGGAAAAAATAATCCTGACTTCCCCACAGTCACAGAAAAGAGAATGCCCTTATACCAGGTGGACACTTGAGACTGTGTTGGCATCTCCTGTCTGGAGCGGGGATGGGAGGATAGAGAGAGTTGGGGGCTGCCAAAGTTTTCATGAAAGGAGAGACTGGAAGGGCTGACTCATTAGGGGGAGAGCAAGTGGGAGTAAGGAGTAAATGTATATTAACTTATATGTGACAGACTGACTTGATTTGTAAACGTTCACTTGAAGCTCAATAAAAGTTAATAAAAAAAAAAAAAAGAGAGAATGCCCTGTCCCTGGGCCTCCATCTACAGCCCACTACCTGTTACCTGCTGTCCCAGAATCGGATCTTCTGGTCATTGTGGCCACTAATGATGATATGATCCCCACACACCACATCATGACAGTAGGAAAGGACGTTGATGGTCCTGGAACCTGGGGAACAAGGAGCAGAGCCCCAGGGCCTCAAAGAGGGGTTGTCAGGAGCCAGCCCACTGGACATATAGGAAAACTGAAGGCCAGAGGGGCAGCATTCCTCCCAAGACTAGAACCTGGGCCTCCCACCTCCCAGTCCAGGGCTCTCTCCACTTCTTATTCACCCACCCAAAGCCTGAGATCTCCAAGAAACCAGGCAGAAAGCAGGGATGGAGGATAGAGGAGGGCCTTGGGACATTTCACCATTGGGATCCCAGAAATCAGGCTGAGGTCCCTCATGTCCAGGCCCAGGGGTTCCCAATGGGTAGAGAGTGGGAGGTGGGTACTAAGCCTCACAGTAAGCACGGCCAAGATCCCACTCCTTCACTGTTCGGTCTCGGCTTCCAGTCACTGCATGATGTCTTGTTAGCTTGAATTTGGCAGCTGTCACCTTGTCTGTGTGTCCAGACAGTGTCTCCTGCCCTCCCCCCATCCCAGTATGAATCAAGGGCATGGCCAAGACCCTATAACACCCCCTCCCAGTCCTGAGCCATGACCCCTGACCTCCCAGGCAGCCTCTCCAGTCAGGCTCACCTTGGACTGTGTCTCCCCCACCTTCCAGAGCTGGGCAGCCCGGTTGTAAGTGGCTGCCAATACCTGGGAGCCCTGGAGAGATGGGAAGGAAGGCAGTGGTCCTGAACCTGGGCCTGCCCACAGGAAAGATCCCTTAGGCCAGGGAACTGGGGTGGAGGCTGCCTCAGAGCTTCCCACACTCCCAGGTCACCAAGAAGGCAGGCAGAGGAATCTCTAGGCCCAGAGAGAATTTACATAGGAGTCTGAGGGCCCAGTTCAACTATACTCATGATGTTCCCTTAGGTCCCAGACCTCCCACCTGCCCTGAGGGGTCATCTGCCCCAGCATGTGAGATTGGGGCGGGGAGGAGGGGAATAGGCAATGCCATTGGGTCAAAGTCCTCTCACCGAGGGGTCGAAGTCCACACTGGTAATACTGCCACCAGCTCCCTCAAGGGTCTGGTTAGCCTCCAGGCGACCTGAGGGGGTGGGAACAGATGAAATGAGGACACTAACCTCATGAAATGGAGGTGCTAGGGCTGAAAATGGGAAGATCATCCTCTCCCAAGTTAGAGGACAGAATCACTGGTCTGTTCTAGGGGCCTAGGCTGGCAGCTGCACTTCCCCTACTGGCCAGCAAGGGGCCCCAGAAGGTAGCGGGTCATTTCACAGAAAGGACTACAGAGGACCAGAGAGACTGTCCCTAGATCACATAGCAAGCCCAGGGCCAGGCCAGCTGGAGACTTCCCTCCTCTAGAGAGCCTCCAGGAGCTGATTCTGACTGCCTGACATACCCCATCTACAGAGCATGGCACAAAGCAGATAGTATTTGTCTCTTAACTGAGTTCTGGGAGCTGAAGTGATGCTAGAAGGATAGGCAGCCTGGTGGATACCAGGGGCTTGCTCTTCAAAGGCCTGCCCTGCAGAGCCTCATGATAGGGGACCCCCCCCCCCGCCCACAAGGACCACAGGGGCTGGAGGTTTCCCCTTCTTCAGAGGAATGAGGCCCAATTCTTGGCCCCCTCACTCTTGCTAGGTCCCATAGGAATGTTCCAGATGGAGAGACACAATGAGGTCCAAGACCTTTGCCCACCAAGGTGCAAAGTGAAGTCGAGGCTGGCATTGAATAAGCCTGCAGGGGATGGAACCTCACCTCCCACGACATTCCAGAGGCGAATAAGGCGGTCAGCCCCTCCAGTAGCCAGGAGGCTGCTATTGGGGCCAAAACAAACAGCATTGACCTCAGAGAGGTGGGCATCCTGTGGAGAAGGGAGGAGGTTGGTGCCCCAGTGCCCCCCAAGCACACCTCCCTGTGCACACTCACATGTACCTGCACACACACGTGCACACACACACACAGCCTGCTGCTGGCCTACTGTCCTCACCCCAGGTCTCTCTGCCCAACCCTGAGCTTCAAACTTGGGCAGATCCAGCCCCACCACATCTCATCACCTCCGCCTCAACACCTGCAACAGCCTCCCTCCATCCTCACCTCACTCCCCCACCTCTCCTGCTCGTCTCCCCACCTCATCACTCCCTCTCCAGTCCATGCCCCCATTATAAAACTCTGTGGAAGAAAAACCCGTGTTCCTGCTGAGGATCCCAGCCTTGCTTTCCTGGCTTCTTCAGGCTGCCACTAAGGCTCACACTTCCCATCTCAGACCCCAGGCACGTGGCCCAGCCCCCCTTTACCAGCACGTCCTGAGCCCGGGTAGGAAGTCGGGCAGCAACACACACCGGAATGCTCTGGTATCGCTGCTCAGGGGCTCCCCCAACTGAATGACCTCTCCTTTTCTTGAAACTAGAGAGAAAGGGGGTCAGAGGGACATTCAAAAAGACTTGATATGGGAGCCTCGAGCTCCCCTGAGGCAGCACCGGAAAGCAGACATGGCAGATGGCAGAACATGGCCCCAACGAGGTGCCGCGAACACATTCCCCACCCAGCCTCCATCCAGGGGGTCACAGTGGAGACTGGGTGGAGGACACATAAACAGGCAGAGGCAGAGCAGTGTCGGTGGGTGCAAAGAAACCTAGGGGCTGGGGTTTCAGGCCTGGCCTTGCCACTGCTTGGCTCTTGGTCCCCTGTGAGACCTTAGATGAGGGACAGAGCCTGGGGAACAGCTGGGCAGGGGCTGGGGACATGGCCATACACTCAGCTCCTGCCTCTGGGGCCCAGCAGAGACTCACACAGACAGCTGGGCAACACCTGGATGGACAGACTGAGCCGCACACACAGACCAAGCCTGGGCTTGAGGTGCCTGACACAGGGCTCCAAGCAGCCCAGTTGTGTGGGTACACACTCAGGCACACACACACTTACTCCAGAAGACCTTTCACCACATCCACACAGCGGGACAGCGTCAGGGAGGTGGCAGAGGCAGACCTGGGGTGGAACCGGGAGAGAGACGCTGAGGGGCTGGCAGGTGGACAGCATGGTCGTTCACCCCTACACCCCACTAGGAACCTGGAGGCGCAAAGCCTCTTGAGTCTGGGACAGGAACATGACTCATCGGAGACCAGGAGAGCTGGGATGACCCAGAGCAGTCTAAGAAGGTAGAGGCAGGGAGGGATTTGGCAATGAGTCTCCAAGTCTCTACCACGATGATAAGCCCACAAACAAGTATTCCTGGGAGACTGAGCTGGGGCCTGTGAGAAAGGGAAAGAGGGAGGGTGTCCCCAAGCACAAAGCTGGGGGCAGGGAGGTGAGGAAAGCCTGCTGAGTGACCTCAAGAGGGGCCATCCTGGGGTGACTTGGCCCACCAGGGCTGCTAAGGACTTTGGGGATCAGGGTGCCTCATATCCCTCCCTCAAAGTTCCTTCACTGCCCCAAGACCTGGACACCAGGGACCTGCAAGGAAAAGTTAAAGGAGAAAGGCCTTCAGGTTGGGGGAGGGGAGGGGAGGGGATGGGTAGGAGCAGCATCAGTGACAGGCAAATCAAGACAGAATGGAGGGGCACCTCAATCAGAACCCACCTGTGCGAGCACATATCTACACATCCCATGTGCTCATATGCACTCAGGTATGCTCACCCGAGGCTGTACATACATGCACTCATATTCTTGTGCATGCTAACACCTGCACACCTATGTCTGCACACATACGCATGGGGCAGCTGAGCCCTGGCCCTGCCCACAGGTTCACTCATGGTGATACCCTTTGACCAGCCTCTGAGCTCTGGTCCTGGGAAGGAGGAGAAGGAGTGAGCACAGGGCCTGAGGTCCTGAAATGGCACTGACCCTAAGTGGCACTGGTGGTCAGACCTGTATGTGGGAGGTCTGAGCTGCACCCCAGTCTCCCCCAGCCCCTACTCCCAACCCAAGGGCTGGAGCTGGCCCAGATGTCCTAGAGGAAAACTGTCAGCCTCGGGGGTGGGGGCCAGCCTGGGGCTCTGGGACAGCCACCTGGGTCCTCACCTGAAGGACCTCTTCCACTTCTCACAAGCCTCTCTCTCCTGGGACTCTGGCTCAGGTGGCAGGGCCAGAGTCTCTGCCCTCTCCCTGACCCCATCACCGAGTGTGTCTGGGTTCCTGAGAGAAGAAATGAAGCTGAGGAAGGCCAAGGGACCAAGGCAATCCCCTTCTCCCCACATCCCCCCTCCCCAGCGCTCAACATGGTGAAACGGTGAAGACCCAAGGAGGTGAGTTCGTGTGGGCACACGGGTGGTGGCTCTGGAGGTATCCTTGGGCTGTGTCTCCTTGGGAACCCTGTAACCGCGGCTGTGTCACCGCATGCAGGTATGTGTGTACCAGGGGAACGCAGGCAGCGGCCTGATAGCAGGGCGGCTCCAGAGCCCGGGGGTCAGACCCGGTGGCGAAGGCTCGGTTTGGGCAAGTCCCGGCCCATCCCCGCTCTTACTCGCTGATGCTCACAGTCCGCTTGGCGGCCTTCTTCAGCTCCTGGGAGACCTGCGCCTGCTTGGCTCTGGGGGTAGAGAAACACCCTCAGCGTCCGACGCCGCGCCTCAAACTGAGGTGGAGCGCGGGACGCTCCCGCCTCCAGGCCTGGCGTGGGACTGGGTCTCCTCCCTCCTCCGGGTGCGGGGGGTATGATCCTGTCTCTTAAGAGGGTCCTGGCTTCTTTCCAGACAAAGGGCTGACCGGACTCCTCCCCCACAGGGGCGGGACCTGTCACACCCACAAAGGGGGTGGAGTCTACCCTCAGAAGGGCGGGGCCCAACGCCTTACCTCTCCCGGCGCTCGTTGCGCAGGTTGCGCTCGGCTGCGGCGCGCGCTTTGCGCTGCACAAGCTTCTCCAGCAGGTCGCGCGCCTCCTCCTCGAGTCTGCGCAGTGCCGCCTCCTGGAGCCCGGCGTGCGCGCGCAGTTGATCGTAGGCCGCAAGCTGCGCTGCATTCAGCGTTTGCCAGGCTTCCACTTGCTCTGCCAGCTGCGCTCGCGCCTCCTTCAACTGAGCGGCGCTGGCCTCCAGGGCCGCCAGCCTGGAGGAGGCGGAGAGAGCGAGAGGTGGGTCGGGATGCTTCTCCGACACCACTCTGTGGGAATCACAGCCAAGACAGACTTGCCATGGCTACACGGACAGCCAAGTGACTAGACCGTCTCCAACCAAGCCTTCCGCCCTCAGAGCCCTACCGTTCGACTCTTGCAAGACCAGCCATAAGTCTGGGGGGTGTTTGGGGGCGTGGGGAAAACTCTCGGGCCCTTCTTGGAGACACGCGGGTCACACCGGCAGAGATGGCCCCGAGCTTCCCGCAGGTGAGCATGGTCCCTCTCCCACTGACCCACGCCTCACCTGCTTTGCCGCTGCTCCAGCTCCGATCCCAGGGTGCCCAGGGCTGCGCTCTTCTCCACCACCTGGTAGGCCA
This sequence comes from Elephas maximus indicus, assembly GCF_024166365.1. Lineage (NCBI taxonomy): Eukaryota > Metazoa > Chordata > Mammalia > Proboscidea > Elephantidae > Elephas > Elephas maximus. Next base: position 52,042,433 of record NC_064825.1, read on the forward strand.
TCTGGGGACGGTGGAGGAGTCGGACAGCGGGTACAGGCACCTCCCAGTAGAGCCCTCCCCAGACCCCCAGCCCCTCTCCAGCAGAGAAGCTAGTTGGACAGGGTCTGCTACTCTAGCCACCCTAAGGGGCCAGTTTCCTCCTCTGCCTCCATGAAGTTGTGGAGGATCAACTGTGACAGTGCTTAGCCCAGTATCGGCAGGGAGTCAACTCTCAACATGGTATTGGCCATATTATTACAGCGGGGACAGTAAGTCTGATTTTAGATGTGATGGCCCAAAAGCAACTCTAATGAGGCAGTTCTCCTCTGTTCTATAGGGTTGCTATAAGTCGGAATCGACTCGATGGCAACAGGTTTGGTGTTTTTAGTTGGTTTTTTTGGTCCCAAAAGCAGCCAGGCGAAAGAGTCTGAAGCTCAGAAGAATGGGCTAGCTGGAGACTAAGGTCTGAAAGAGAAAGTCCCTGAAGCCTTGAGGTTCAGTAAGCCCACCTGGGAAGATGTGTGTAGACAGAAAAGGGCAGCAGAGCCCAGGTCAAACTCCAAGGAACACCCACATTTAAGGGAGGGAAGACAGAAGGGAAAGGATGGAGGTAGACCACTTTATTTACTGTCTGCAAATGTATATACAGCATCAACTGTAGAGGCTAATTCCTGGGGTTCAGGGGGGACAAGAGGTGTGAGTCAGGGATGAACAGAGTAGTCTGGGCTCCAGGAGGGAGGGCAGGAGGTACCAGGCCCACTGCACACCTCAAATTCCTCCCTGAGGTCTTACCTCACTCCCTTCAGCTGTAGTTGGAGCCCACTTCATCCTGAGAGGCCAGAGGCAACCTATAGAGCACTCTGACCCCTGCCCAGGCTTAGAGCAGGGGCCGGGTACACAGCTGGGGCTTGTTCAATGCTTGCAGCACTGGACTTAGGGAATGCAACAAACGATGCCCTTCATTTACTTGCTAACTCCCTTGAACTGCATCCCTCTTAGAGACCTGCATCTTGACACGCCCCCCCCCCCCCCACCCATTCTCTCTAGCCCAGCCTACCTCACCACAGACCAGCCGGAGCCCCTCCTCCTCCTCCTGCCACTTCACTCTCAGAGTGGCTGGTGATGGGACTTGGTCTGATTCAGGCCTGGACTCCTCTTCCCTGCCAACCAACCAAAGAATGGTGCTCACTGTCCCTCCACCCCAGGGCCCAAAAGCACCCAGGGGGAACAGCATGAAAAGCCTGAAACAAGAACCCTTAAGTTTCTCCAGGGGAAGATGGAAGCTAGCAAGGCAATAGAGGAAAGAGCTCTAGGATTCCCTGAAGCCTTGGGTCCCCTGGCCAAGGATCCCTCAAGAAGCACCTCCCAACCCTGAGCCACAACCCATTCCTGGTTCTCATCTTTACCCCCTCTTGGAATAGGGAGCAAGACCCTTTCTGCAGGCAAGGGGTAAGGATCAGAGAGACAGAAAGAGAAGAGGAAAAAAGGAGTGGGGGGAGGAGGGAAGACTAGGACAAATGCAGAGATGGACTGAGATGTGTAGGGGAGAAGGAATAGATTCTAAGCAGCTGGCCTGGAGGAAGGTTTGGGAGCTGCCTCCCCCTTCCCCTGGGCAGCAGCCAGGGGCAGATGAGGAGCCAGGGAAAGAATGAACCCAGCCTAGGCAGTGGGGGCAGGGTCTAGACACAGGCAGCCCATTGTGACCATGGACACACACTCACCAGGGACCCTGGTGGGTGGTGGGAGTGACATCGCTGGGCTCCGGCTGCAGCTTCTCTGAGAACTGGGCCAGCAGCTCAGCCTTCTCCAGGAGTCGGTTATCTGAGGGTACAAGAGAGTGATTCTGGGACAGAATCAGACACTTTTCCAGCAGATCCCTAGCATATAAGTTACCTCTCTGGTTGCTAGGGCTGCAGGAGCCCAGGGGCACCAGGAATAAGGAAGCTACTAGAGGGCTGGGCTCTGCCCCTTGCCTGAGGTGTGTTAGTGCAGCCCCACACAGCCTGAAGGCACAGCCTCCTCAAAGCACTAGCCCCCAGGCCCACCCAAAAGAAGAGGGTCTGCTCCCTCGAGGACAAAGAAAGACAGCCACTGCTGGAGAAGAAAATGGCTGAGCACTGCCTGCTGCGGATCTTGAGGGAAGGCCTGACTCATGCCTTCTCCTGGGCAGGGCTTGACCCCATGCAGGGAGCAGGGAGTGATGATGAAACAAACCAAGCTCCGCCTGCCTGTGGTCTTGGGCAAGACACTTCTCCTCCAGGTGTTCTAACCTTATGGACTGAAAAATAATCCTGACTTACCCAGGGTTGGTGTGAGGTTCCCCCAAGCCAGAGTAGAAAGTCCTTAGGCAATTATCCAGCAGACCTCCTTAAAATTGGTAGTTTCTGCCACAGACCCTGGAACACACCCCTTCCACTCCCACCCATGGTCACTTCCTTTTTTCTTACCAATTCTGGGGTAGGGGCAAGGAGTGGTAAGCCCAGGCCTAGCTCCTCATCTCCTTTCCCTCCTCCAGCCCCCAAGGCACTGCACAGGCCTCCCAGCATGTGTAAAGGTGTTATCACCCTGAATTTAGAGGTGAGAAATCTGAGGCATAGGGATACAACTTGCTCAAGACCCCAGAGCAAGACTGGACCTCCAGTCTCTGCAGCTCCCAGAGCATGGTGGATAACTCCTCCCTCAAACTGGATGTTTCTATTGTCCATCAGATCAGTGAGGTGAGGCTGCCTGGAGGCAGGGGGCTGGCTTCCCAACCCTGAAGGGAGGGGACCAGCAGCCTGGAAATTTGCAGAGAAATCTCCCAGGACAAGGGATTGGGGGCATGGGGGAGCTAAGTAGCAGCCATGATTAGGCCCAGTGAGGGAGTGGGAGGGATTGTGGTTAGATATTCAGCTCTGAAGATACAATCTCAGGTGAAGTGAAAGTGGTCAGAGGCCCTACATCCTGATGCACACTTGTTCATCCCTCCTGGAACTGCCCACACCCCCTCGGACCAGCTGCCCGGGAACAACTCTGACAAACTGACTGCTGGGGCTCAGCCAACTCCCTCATGTAGCCTGGGGTCCCCTGCTTCTCTCCCAGGCCCCTGGGGTCCCCTGCTTCTATCCCAGGCCGAGGTGGGCTGGGCACAGAAGTGCTCCATCACTTGGCCATGACCCACCTAACGGTGGCAGGGCCTGGGACTCAGAACTTCCTCCCTAGAACTCACAGTTTCACTTGTTCACTTGACTGGTCAACAAGGGGCTGCTCTGGTCAGTCCCGGCGTTCCTTCACTGGGTTATGGGGACCAAATGGATTGGCCAGGCCCTACCCTGTGAACCGCAGGGATTGGAAGGGGCTGGAATTCTGGCCAGTCGGAGGTGGAACGTGCCAGACAGTGTGGTCCAGCACACACAAGGGTTTGGAGGCGAGAAAGCGACAGTGTGCAGGAGTCACAACCAGAGAAGTCAGACAAACCCTCTTCCCGGGCCCGGAGCCCCCTCGATGGCTATTTTCTAAGCGCCTCTGGGGTGCACTCACAGGCCGGCATCAGCTCCAGGAAGAGGGCCTTTTGCGCGCGATCCCGCTGCCGCAGCTGCAGCACAATGTGGCGTTTCCACGGAGCGACGGGGGCATCCGGGACGATGGGGGTTGAGGGCCCTGCCATGGCCGCTCTCTCTAGCCAGCACCGCTCGCACCTCCCGCCGAAGAAGACAAGGCCAAGACGGGGGCGGGACCTCGCGGGGACTCCGTGACGTCAGGGGACGCGAAGCGGCGGGGAATCCCCGGATTGTACTAAGAGTTCTTGGGTGGGGGGGACTGAGCGCAAATGCGGGCCGAAGCAGCCTCAGGGTCTACTCTGCAGGGCCTCCATCCAGAATATTTACCTAATTAAAAAAATAAAGCGTTTCTGTCGAGTCGATCCCGACTCATAGCGACCTTAGGTAGGAGCCCTGGTTTCCGTCAGGAGTAAGAGCCTCCGAGGCGGCGTCCCTATTCGTGTTGGTGCGCTCCAAAGACTGAACCTCCAAGGCCCGGGTTCTTAACCCCACATCGTCTGAACTGAATTCAGAAGTAACAGAGGTTCCCCAACGCCACCCCTGGGCCAGGCCGGAGCCTTACAGTAGGGACACAGACCCCTCACACCTGGAGTCTGTCTTTGAGGCGCTCTAATCCGGCAAGGGAGTCGACGCAGACACAAGGTACACACAGTATGAAAGCGAGCTAGAAAGCACAGAGGAAGAAGAGACTGAGGGGCAGAGGCCCGGCTTTCCTGACCCGGTGGCCTCTGAGTTGGGTCGTGAGGGATGAAATAGGAGTCAGCCAGGGGGTAGGCAGCAGGAAGAACAAGTTCAGAGGTTCCACGACACAACAACTCTTAGAAGCTGCAGGAATGGCTGATTTAGAGGGTTCTTCCTTCAGGGCTGAAAGGACAAGAGACAACCACCCATGTGGGGAGCAAGGTTTAGGGGCCTCGTTTTTCCTAGAAAATTTAAGTCCCTGAGAGTAAAAGGGTACAGCTGATTTATGTACCAAAACCCCTGTCCCAGAGGGAGAAGGGGCTTGTCTGAGGTTGCAGGGGGGTGGGTCTGAGCTGACCAGTAGCCCAGTATCCTGACTCGAGGCCCAACACTTACTTGTGTGGCCACTGGAGGAGCAGAGAATCTCTTGTGGGTAAACTTGACACCAAGTCACCTGTTGCAAGCAACTATGATAAAACTGCCTCCGGCGAGGCTCCTGTCCAAATCTCTGCAGACACATCACAGACTGGTGTGAGGAATGAAAGGAGGGATTTACTGGACCTAGCGTCACCCTGGGCACTTCAAGTCCCAGCATACCCAGGGGACGAGAGAAACTGGGTGATGTCAGGTAGCTGTGCGGGCTCTGGAGGTAACAAGTCTGTTGAGATGTGGCTGGTAATGGTTTGCAGGACTTGGAAAGCAGTAAAGGGTGCATCCCCACAGTTGCGAAGCCACAATGAACTGGGCTCAATTCCTCACATATCATTGTCTTGGACCCTCATGGCCTTTGCACGTGCTGTGCCTGCTGTTTGAAACACCTTCCTCTCTAGTCTGCCTGGTTTCTACTCATGACTCACCTCCTCCAGAACTTTCCTGCCCCTGCACTAAGTTAGGGCTTCTCTGGCCCCAGCCTCAGGACTCCATTAGCCCCTGCATGTCCTGTCACCACAGTCATCAAACCATGTTATCATAATCTGGGAACAGGCAAGGCCTGAGTCCCATTTACCTCTGTACCTCTAGCCCCAGCCCAATCTGTTGAAGGAGTGGATAGGGGGTGGTGATCTTCACCAGAAAGGGTGTCCAGGGAAGGGGAGGTAGGGTGCCAATAGAGACCCAAAGCCAGGTGGCAACAATGATGAGTTCCCTTTAGGACTGATTGACTCTCAGATACCGGGGGATACTAGTAAAAGGCCCTCGGACTATGAGGTACAGGGGCACCCTGTTTCTTTCAGGTGAGGAGGCATATTGCCAGTGTTTCCTAACCTTTTGACTCACAAACCACTCAGGAAATTTAAGATAATTTTTGTCATTTTTGAATAGTAGACGATAAAGTGATTTTGACTAAAGATAAGTATCTTACATCTTTAGAATACAAAAGATTCTAATATAAAGTTTAGGGCCCTGATGGTGCAGTGGTTAAGAGCTACAGTAATCTACAGCTGCTAACCAAAAGGTTGGCAGTTCAAATCTACCAGCTGCTCCTTGGAAACCCTATGGGGCGGTTCTATCATTCTGACTCATAGGGTCACTATGAGTCAGAATCAACTCGATGGTAATGGGTTAATATAAAGTTCATTTAAAATAAAATTTTAAGACATATTTCTTAAAGACATTTCTCTTTTTCACATTTAACATACTGTTTATTTTATCTATAATTAGTTATGTTATAAAGTATGTTGTTAATTATGTCATAAAGACATGATTCAGTGACCAATATACATAAAAAGTGATTATATCATGATTTGGGAACCCAATTTTAGGATAAAGATTGAAATTTGCACCTGGGTTAGGCTAGATCGATTGTTCTAAAATCAATCAGCTCATGTTATTCTTACTTAAAATCCTCCAAAGGCTTTTCAGCATGTTCGAAGCAAATTCCGGATCCCTTACTATGCCATTGAGGGCCTTGTTAGATCTGGCTCCTACCCACATCTCTGTCTTTACTTATTTCTACACGTCACTGTCATTCACATCACTGAAGTCTCACTTCCAAGCTCATTTCCACCTCAAAACTGTTGTCCTGGCTGTTCCCTCTGCCTGGTGTTCTTCCTCCAGATCTTTCAGAGCTTGGCACCGGGCCACCAGTCAGACTTCAGAAGATGTTCCATGTTCACCCAATCAGAAATAGCTCCTACCCCAGTCAGGGTCTACCACATCAGCACATCCTTCCAGAGCACTAATCACATGTCTCTGTGTTTGTTTATCTGTTTATTATCTGTCTCTCCTATCAGGCTGGAACCTTCAGGAGAGCCAGGACCAAGTCAGCCTTGATCCCGGCTCTGTCTTCAGCATCCAGAACAGGACTTGGTACTGAGTAGGTGAACAGTAAATATTTATCACTGTTGCTATGATTTTAAAAATATACAAAAATAGTTTTCATGACCCAATGCTTAGAAGTTTTGAACTCAGAATTGTAGTTATTTTTTTAATTGACAAATAAATTACATGCACATAACAAAAATTTTAAATAGTACAAAAGGGTTAACACTGAAAAGTGAGCCTGTTCATTCCAGACCTTCATATTGGTCAGGATAGGACTGGCTGTACTGTAGTCTTTAGGTTATTTATTGTTTAATACAACTGTTTCTTATTATTGCTCACCATTCTGAGTGTTGGCTGAGCTCAGCTGGGTGATTCTCACATTGAGTCTCTTATGTGGTTGCAGTTACAACCAGTATGGGAGTCATCTAAGACTCAGCTGGGCTGATTGCTCATGATGGCTCATTCATACGGCTGGCAAGTGACCCTGGCTGTTGCTGGGAGGTCAGTTAGGGCTGAAAACAAAAGCACTTACATGTGACCTACATACGACCCCTCCACGTGGCTTATGTTTCTAAGAGCATGATGGCTAGATTCTGAGAGGTAGCATCCCAAAAGAGACAAGAAGAGGAAGCTGCTGGTCTATTAAGGCTTGAGCCAGAAACTACCACAGCATCACTTTCTCTGTATTCTGTCAGTCAAAGCAGTCACAGTCCAGCACAGATACAAGGAGAGAAGACATAGACCCACCTCTCAATGAGAGGAGTGTCAAAGAATTTCTGGCCATCTTTAATCCACCGCATGTGGTACCAAATTAACCTACAAATCTCAGTGACTTAACACAACAAAGGTATATTTTCACTCACAGTTCAGGGTAGGTTAGGCAGTGTTGGTTCTGAGCCTGAACCATGACTCAGATTCAAGCTGCTTCCATGCTCAGCACCTCCAACATCCCAGAGTTCTGATTCCAACTGCATGGTTAGGGGTGAGGGAAGAATTCACGTTCACACTTAATTGTCTTAAACCTGAAGTGACACATTGTTCTATCCACATTTCCACTAGTGATATCACATCTGGTAAGACAGCTGGGAAATATAGTCTTCCTATGTGCCCTGGAGGAGAAAAATGGGTGCAAACACGTCATTGTCACTGACTCACACTAATTTCCCAGTACCTTCTCTATAAGCATCACCATTATTTAGAATTTTCACGTATATTCTTCTAGAAATGTTTGTGCATATACAAACATAAAAACATACAGCAAAAGAAGCCCAAAGCCACCAGAAGAAAGGAAATAATAAAGATCAGAACAGAAATAAATGAAATAGAGAATAGAAAAACAGTAGAGTCAACAAAACCAAAAGTTGCTTCTTGGAAGGGATCAACAAAATCAACAAACCATTGGCCAAGATGACCAAAAAGATGAGAGGACACAAATAATCCAAATAAAAAATGAAATGAAGGACATTACAAGAGCCAAATGAAATAAACAGGATCGTAACAGAGTATTATGAAAAGCTATACTCCAACAAATTTGAAAACCTAGAGGAAATGGACAAATTTCTAGAAACACACTATCTAAACACTAAACTAACAATCTGAGATCAAAAATTTGAACAGGCCCATAACGAGAAGAGAATGAAAAGTCAATTAAAAAAAACTCCGAACAACAACAAAAAAGCCCTGGCCCAGATGGATTTATTGGAGAATTCTACCAAACATTCAGAGAAGAGCTTACACCAGTACTACTCAAACTATTTCAGAACATAGAAAAAGAAGGGATACTTCCGAATTCATTCTATGAAGCCAGCATAACCCTGATACCAAAAGCACACAAAGACACCACGAAAAAAAGAAAACTAAAGACCAATATCTCTCATGAATAAAAAAAAAAAATAGACACAAAAATTCTCAACAAAATTCTAGCCATAGAATTCAGCATCACATCAAAGAAATAATACACCACGACCAAGAGTGTATTCATACCAGATATGCAAGGATGGTTCAACATTAGAAAATCAATCACCATAGTCTACCACATAAATAAAAGAATCTCATGATCATCTCAGTTGATGCAGAAAAGGCATTCTAAAAAGTCCAATACCTATTCCTGATAAAAACCCTCAATAAAATAGGTATAGAAGGGAAATTCCTCAACATAATAAAGGGCATCTATTCAAAACCAACAGCCAACACCATTCTCAACAGAGAGAGGCTGAAAAGATTCCCCCTGAGAACAGGAACAAGACAAGGATGCCCTTTATAACCCCTCCTATTTAACATTGTGCTGGAATCCCTAGCTAAAGCAATAAGGCAAGAAAAATAAAGGGCATCCAAATTGGTAAGGAAGAAGTAAAACTATCCCTATTTGCAGATGATATGATACTATCATATACATAGAGAACCCAAAGAACTCCACAAGAAGACTGCTGGAACTAATAGAATGATTCAGCAGAATAGCAGAATACAAGATAAACATACAAAAATCTTGGGATTCCTATACACCAATAAGACCTACGAGAAGGAAATCAGGAAAGCAACACCACTTATAATAGCCCCTAAAAAAATAAAATGTTTAGGAATAAATCTAACCAGGGATGTAAAAGACCGATACAAGGAAAACTACAAAACACTACTGCAAGAAACCAAAACAGACCTACGTAAGTGGAAAAACATACCATGCTCGTGGATAGGTAGACTCAACATTGTGAAAATGTCAATTCTACCCAAAACAATCACAAATACAATGCAATCCTGATCCAAATACCAACAGCATTCTTTAACGAGATGGAAAAACTAATCATTAACTTTATATGGAGAGGAAAGAGGCCCTGGATAAGTAAAGCATTATTGAAGAAAAAGAATAAATTTTTTTTTAGAAGGACTTGCACTACCTGACCTCAGAATCGACTATACAGCTACGGTAGTCAAAACAGCCTGGTACTGGTACAATGACAGACATTGACCAATGGAACAGCATCAAGAACCCAGAAGTAAATTCATCCACCTGTGGTCACCTGATCTTTGACAGACATCCAAAGTCCATTAAATGGGGAAAGGACAGTCTTTTTAACAAATGGTGCTGGCAAAACTGGATGTCCATCTGTAAAAAAATGAAACAGGACCCACACCTCACACCATATACAAAAACTAATTCAAAATGGATCAAAGACTTAAGTATAAAACCAAAAACTATAAAGATCATAGAAAAAGAAAAAGGATCAACCCTAGAGGCCCTCATATACAGCATAAATAGCATACAAATCATAACTAACAATACACAAACGCCAGAAGATAAGCTAGATAACTGGGATCTTCTAAAAATTAAATATTTATGCTCATCAAAAGACTTCACCAAACATTTCATAACATGGAGGAACCTGGAAGGCATTATGCTGAGTGAAATTAGTCAGATGCAAAAGCACAAATATTGTATAAGACCACTATTATAAGATCTTGAGAAATAGTTTAAACTGAGAAGAACACATTCTTTTGTGGTTAGGAGAGAGGGGAGGGAGGGAGGATGGGAGAGGGTTATTTACTGATTAGATAGTAGATAAGAACTACTTTAGGTGAAGGGAAGGACAATACTCAATACAGGGAAGGTCAGCTCAACTGGACTGGACCAAAAGCAAAGAAGTTTCCTGGATAAACTGAATGCTTCGAAGGTCAGCGGAGAAAGGGTGGGGGTTTGGGGACTATGGCTTCAGGGGACATCTAAGTCAATTGGCAAAATAAATTCTATCAAGAAAACATTCAGGGTCCTACTTTGAAGTGTGGCGTCTGGGGTCTTAAATGCTAACAAGCAGCCATCTAAGATGCATCAATTGGTCTCAACCCACCTGGATCAAAGGAGAATGAAGAACACCAAGGTCACAAGATAATTTTGAGCCCAAGAGACAGAAAGGGCCACATGAACTAGAGACTTACATCATCCTGAGACCAGAAGAACTAGATGGTGCCCGGCCACAACCAATGACTGCCCTGACAGGGAGCACAACAGAGAACCCCTGAGGGAGCAGGAGAACAGCGGGATGCAGACCCCAAATTCTCATAAAAAGACCAGACTTAATGGTCTGACTGAGACTAGAAGAATCCCGGCGGTCATGGTCCCCAAACCTTCTTTTGGCCCAGGATAGGAACCATTCCCAAAGACAACTCATCAGACACGGAATGGACTAGTCAGTGGGTTGGAGAGAGATGCTGATGAGGAGTGAGCTACTTGTATCAGGTGGACACTTGAGACTGTGTTGGCAACTCCTGTCTGGAGGGGAGATGGGAGGGTAGAGAGGGTTAGAAACTGGTAAAACGGTCACGAAAGGAGAGACTGGAAGGAGGGAGCGGGCTGACTCATTAAGGGGAGAGTAAATGGGATTATGTAGTAAGGTGTGTATAAGTTTATCTGTGAAAGGCTGACTTGATTTGTAAACTTTCACTTAAAGCACAATAAAAATTATTTAAAAAGAAAAAAAAAAAGACTTCACCAAAAGAGTAAAAAGAGAACCTACAGACTGGGAAAAAAAAAATTTGGCTATGACAAATCTGACGAAGGTCTAATCTCTAAAATGTATAGGAAAATTCAATACCTCTACAACAAAAATACAAACAATCCAATTTAAAAAATGGGCAAAGGATATGAACAGACGCTTCACCAAAGAAGACATTCAGGCTGCTAACAGACACATGAGGAAATGCTTTCAATCACTACCCATTAGAGAAATGCAAATCAGAACTGCAATTAGATACCATTGCACCCTGACCTTACTGGCACAAAAATAAATAAATAAATAAAACAAAATAAATATTGGAGAGGCTGTGGGAGATTGGTGCTCTTCTGCACTGCTGGTGGGAATGTAAAATGGTACAACCATTTTGGAAAACAATACGGTGCTTCCTTAAAAAGCTAGAAATAGAAATACCGTATGACCCAGCAATCCCACTCCTAGCAATATATCCTAGAGAAATAAGAGCCATCACCTGAATAGACATATGCACACCCATGTTCATTGTAGCATTATTCACAATAGCAAAAAGATGGAGACAACCTAAGTGCCCATCAACAGATTAATGGATAAACTATGGTACCTACACACAATGGAATACTAGGCAGCAATAAAGAACAATGATGAATCTGCTAAACGTCTCACAACATGGATAAATCTGGAGGGCATTACGCTGAGTGTAATAAGTCAGTCACAAAAAGACAAATACTGTATGAGACCACTATTATAAAAACTCATGAAAAAGGTTTCCCCACAGAAAGAAACAATCTTTGACGGTTACTAGGGAGGGAAGTGGTGGGGAGGGAAAAACACTAAGTAGACAATAGATAAGTGGTAACTTTAGTGAAGGGTAAGACAGTACACAATTCCAGGAAGTCAGCACAACTTGACCAAGGCAAGGTCATGGAAGCTTCACAGACACATCCAAACTCCCTGAGGGACCAAATTCCTGGGCTGAGGGCTGTGGGGACCATGGTTTCAGGGGACATCTAGCTCAACTGGCATTAACATAGTTTATGAAGAAAACATTCTACATCCTACTTTGTGAGTAGTATCTAGGGTCTTAAAAGCTTGTGGGCAGGCATCTAAGATACTCCACTGGTCCCATCCAGCCTGGAGCAAGGGAGAATGAGGAAAACAAAAGACACAAGGGAAAGATTAGTCCAAAGGACTAATGGACCAAACTACCACAGCCTCCACCAGACTGAGACCAGCACAACTAGATGGTGCCGAACTATCACCACCTGCTGCTCTCATAGGGATTACAATAGAGTGTCCCAGATAGAACTGGAGAAATATGTAGAACAAAATTCTAACTCACAAAAAAAGACCGACTTAACTGATTTGACAGAAATTGGAGAAACCCCAGGAGTATGACCCCTGGACGCCCTTTTAACTCAATACTGAAGTTACTCCTGAGGTTCAATCTGCAGCCAAAGATTAGATAGGGCCATAAAACAAAATGAGACTAAATGGGCACACCAGCTCAGGGGCAGGGATGAGAAGGCAGGACGGGATAGGAAAGCTGGTAATGGGGAACCCAAGGTCAAGAGGGAGAGAGTGAGTGTTGACATGTCATGGGGTTGGCAACCAATGTCACAAAACAATATGTATTAATTGTCTAATGAGAAATTAATTTGCTCTGTAAACCTTCATCTAAAGAACAATTAAAAAAACAAAAATGGTAGCATTTAGACACTGTTGTACAATTTGCGTCTTTACATAATAATACATCTTCAATGCATCTGGGAAAACTTTCTATATATAGGTCTACTTCATTTGTCTTAAGGCTGCAAAGCATTTCATTGCATGGATGTACTATAATTTATTTAATCAGTCCCTTATTGATGAACATTTAGGCTACTTACAATTATTGGCTCTAACAATGTTACTATGTACAGGCTTGTACATACGTCTTTATGTTAGTATATCTGTAGCACTAATTCCTGTAAGTGTAGCATTTAGTATATATATTCAATAGTTCTCATATAGCCCAGTCATGTCCAATTAGGAAATGTAATTTTAAAAAGCTTAATTCACAGCAGCAACAAAAATTTAACAATAATTTTACAAGCTGCAAATAAAGAACATAAATTAATTTGAAGCTTATATCAAATATATTTAGTGTATCTTAATCAAATTAATTGAAAGATGTAAAAGAATACCTCGATTAAAGAAAATACAGAACGTGTTTGGGGTGGGAATACTACAAATAAAGTTATAATTTGTACAAATTGTAAACTCAATATATCTCAGTCAAAATCCCAACAGGATGTTTTTTTAAATGGAACTTGACAAGTTGTTTCTAAAAGTCATCTAAAAAAAAAAAAAAAATACTCAAGAGACTTAAACAGATCTATGTACCGGAATGTTCATTGCATCGTTGATCATAATGGCCAAAAGGGGGAAAATAACTCAAATGTTCATGAATGGAGAAACAGAATGTGATCTATACATGCAGTAGAATATTATTCAGCCATAAAGAGAAGTGAAATTGTGATAACGTGCTACAACACAGATAAACCTTGAAACCATTATGTGGAGAGAAATAAGTTGGATACAAAAAGTACGAATATTGTATGATTCCACTTACATAAAATATCTAGAATGGGCAAATGCATGGAGACAAAAGTTTATTAGTGGTTACCTGGGGCTAACAGGAAGAGGAAATGGGAGTGAAATGGGAGTGTGTGCTGGGTGAGTACTGGTGACATAAAACTTTTGAAAATGGATAATGATGAATATAATTAATGTCAGTGAATTGCACACTTAAAAATGGTTAAAATGGCAAACTTTCTGTTATATTTCACCACAATAAATTTTATTTAAAATACCAGAGAAAAAAATGTTAAAGAACAAGGAAAAGATTATAATGAAAATGGTGTGCTTGAAAATAGGCAAGACCATAACAGACTAGAGATCAGAAACAGATCCTCCCATGTAAGAACTTAATATATGATGAAAATGGCATTTTAAATAAGTGGAAAACAGGAGTCTATTCAATAGACTATTAAGGATAATTAGTTATCCATTTTGAGGAAAAAACATAATTAAATAGATTCTTTATTCCATACCATATGTAAAAGTAAATTCCAGATGAATTACATTATGGTTTACAACCATAAAAAATATATAAAGGTATTAGAAACAAATAGGAAAGGCCTTCTTAAACAACATTCAAAACCCAAAAATCTTAAGGGAAAACAGGTAAATTTGACCACATAAAAACGTAAAATTTCAAAAGGCATCATAAACAAAGTAAAAAAAAAAAGAGACAAATAGGGAGAAAATATTTGCAACATATATAACAAAGTAGTGAAATCCAGAAGATATAAAGAATTTCCATAAATCAACTAGAGAACAGAAAACCCAGTATAAAAATGGGCAGTGTCTTTTATCAGAAGAAAAATAAATGGTCCACAAAAAAATAAAACCATGCACAACTAGTGAAATGTAAGTTGAGTACTAATGAGACGTCATTTTTTCACCCATCAGATTGGCAACAATTAAGAAATTGGATAATATTCTAAGTTAGTGAAGGTGCAGGGAAACAGATCCTGTCATTTACTCCTGGTGCCAGTGTAAATTGGTTTAACCTTCTGGGAGGGCAATTTGGCCATAAACCAGTGCCTGCTGAGTCAACTCCAAACCATGGTGACCCCATATGTGCCAGAGCAGAACTGTGCTCCAGAGGGTTTTCAATGGCTGAATTTTCAGAAGCAGATCACCAGGCCTTTCTTTCAAGACGCCTCTGGGTAGACCTGAACCTCCAACCTTTCAGTTAGCAGCCAAGGGTATTAACCATTTATACCACCTAGGGACTCCAATTTGGCTATACCTGTTAAAAAAAAAAAAAAATGTATACCCTTTGATCCAGCAGTCTTACGCCAGTATGCATCAGGACGAATGGTTATATATATCATGGTACTTCCACAGATGGAATCCAGTGCAATCGAAAGAAGCAGCTAGCTCTGTGTGTCCTGACGTTGAAAATGTATGTCTGAAATAATTCATAATACTTCTTAAAAATCCAACAGATTTATTTTTTGTTTCTGATATTTTATTTATAAATGATGAAAGGAAAGGTTCAGGCTGCTGTTTGCAAACGTATTCGACAAATGACACCGGTAGGAACGGGTTGTCTTTACTCTCAGTACATGAAAAGCCAAATGGGATATAATCATTACACCTACTTTTTTCTTTCTAACCATGTCTTTGTAGTCTTAATAACATCTGCATGTGCTATGTACAAATTTTGATTAGGCAAATGCAAGAATTTAGCAACATTCATCTTGAAGCAAATTTAGAGGTTTATTTTTATGCTTTTCGTTAATTTGTTGTTTATGTTTATAACCAATGGCCCACCAAAGATTGTCAGTTAAGGAATATGGGACTAAAAATTAAACAGCTTAAAAGTGTGAAATGTTCAAAACCACTGAGGGTTTGGGAGAAGTGACTTCATCTACAGCTAACGCAACCGCTGATTTCCCCTTCACACGCCATGCACTCACTATTGGCTTATTTTAATGGGAAAATGGCATTTGGGATGGGGTGAACTGAAACTATACCCATCCTTCAACCTAGGGAAGAAACTCGTGATTTCAGTATTATTCAATGCAGGCTAACGTGAAAGTGCTTTGAAATGGGCAAGAAAGGGGAAGGTGACCAAAAGTTAGTATGTGAATAAGAGGAATACAAACTTCTTCTGTAGGGCAGGGGTAGAGTGAGAAGAGATGGCAAGAGCGTCCTTTACAAAGAAGTTAAATCTTCAAGGTGTTGAAGTGTGTTTCGTTTTAGAAGTTTTAGAGAGAAAACTAGTCACAGCCCAAGGGGAAGCCTCCTACAGTAGCCACCCTCCCCTACTCTACCTAGCTCTCCTTTCCTTACAGCAGCAGACAGGCCACAACCCACTCTTTTGCAGAGTTGGCTAAGGCTGGCTGACCTCAGGAGAAAGCCACAAGGTCAGTGAGGCAGGTGGCTGTGAAATCCTCAAGGCACTAGAAGGGACAGGGAACTAGGTGGGGTGAAGACAATGATGGGAAGGGCTTCAAGGGAGGATCACGAGAGATCAGTAAAAGGGGAAGACAGGCAGGACCTCCTCTGCAGTCTCTATCACGAGGCCCCGCCCTTGTTGAAAGTCCAGAAGCAGGGCAAGTCAGGCCTAGTTTCTACCTGCCCCTCACATCCCTGCTCCTCCCAATTTTTTAAGGCTTTGGACAATGACCTATGTGAAAAACAGCTGATCCAATGTCCAGTTTGAGGACGGTGGTTGAAGAGGTACCTGGCCCAGGTGAGGGGTGACCCCCACCCATCGTATGGGTCAGAAGTGGTCAAGTGGTTCTTACTTCAAACACGGCAGTGAGGAGAGGCTGCCCTTCAACACCAAGTCACCCAAAGAAAGTTAAGTTTTGAACACACTGAGTATAAAAAATCCGTGAGTCAACCAGAGGGAGATATCCTAGAGGCAGGAGAAAGACCTGAGTTGGAGGTTTGAAAGCCATCCTTACATGGATGGAAGTGAATAATACCGCCTAAAGAGAATGTGCAGGGTGAAGAGCTGGCCCATGACAGAACCTGGATGACATCGATATTTCAGGATGTCCTAGCCCAATGAGCCAAAGACTACCAGGGACAAACTGTAGTCTGACAAAATTAGGTTTATTGACCCATTGCAATGAGGGAGATTACACACACCAGAGGAACCAATGGGCCAGCTCACCAAATACAGAGTTACTATAGGATTTGAAAGAGTGCTGGAGATTAGGTGGAATTTAAGTAAAGGCTCAAATTTTGCTAGGCTCAAAGCAAAGCAGAGTTGTGTGTAGAGAGAGTCACATCAGACCTGGACTGCTAAGTGAACCCGGCATACTTTTTCCTTAGAAATAATAAAATTAATATAGATGCAGAAATGTTGTGTTCAGAAACCCCTTCTCCAAAGCTCTGCCCCTGGGTTGTAACTCCAGTCTGTTTAGTGACTTAGATCCTCTACGCAAGAGTAGGATGTTTCCTTACTGATAAAATCTCAAACAGCAAAGTTTCAGAGAGTCTATGATTTTAGAAAACGAAGTAGCTCAGTGAGTAAGAAAGCAGTAGTCACTTAAAGCAGGTGGTTGGTATGACACTTTTCAGCCTTTTTTTTTTATATCCTTGGGAAAAATATTATTTCCTGTTAATTTAGCAGCTGGCTTTATCTGTGCCTGTTTTTCCATCCTGATGAATAGCAGGGCAGATTTTTACAGTCCAAATTAATTTTTAGGTTTTCAGGGGACAAACAATGGAAGAGGAATCTGCAAAGACTGAGTAATAAGTAGGCAGGAAAAAAAAAGTGCGAGCCTCAGAAAGCAAAGGGGTGTTGAACGCTCCTAAGAGGTCTAGTTTACTGCGCTGTCCAATATGGTGGCCTAGCCACACCTAGGTATTTTAAATTTAAATTAACTAAAAAGTAATTAATAAAGTTCAGACTTCGGTTCCATGCCACATGTTATGTGTTTCGTAGCCACAGACTAGGGGTTGCTCTGTTGGTCAGTGTTATGTATAGAATATTTCCATCATAGCAGAAAATTCTATTGATCAGCAAGAAGGCAAAAACTGAGAGTGCCCCGGGTGATGTCAACCTGTCAAGTGCAGTCTTCGTAAAGTGAAGGAGGAAGCTGTGTAGGAGATGCAGACAGCTAATGAGTAGTAATCTTCCTAAAACACCTTCCTAACAAGGATATTAGGCTCCTATAACTGCTACTGTGTAACTCATTGGTAAAAGGAACCCACAACTTCTGCCCTTAGCGCACTTAGCTCCACTTCCTTCACTATGGTTTCTCTATCAGCA
Organism: Elephas maximus indicus; assembly: GCF_024166365.1. Taxonomy (NCBI): domain Eukaryota; kingdom Metazoa; phylum Chordata; class Mammalia; order Proboscidea; family Elephantidae; genus Elephas; species Elephas maximus. The sequence goes on from NC_064825.1 coordinate 52,060,216, forward strand.
CAAACCCACCAGCTCGCCCAAACTCTATTTCCCAACATGCCCTGCGCACTGCTTCTGCAACGCTGGCACTTGGGCTTCTGGGAACTGTAGTTTACACAGCGTTGTAACTCCATAAACGTCTTAGCCGTGAAACGCAGTTCCCATGACGCAGTGCGTGGGCTGCTGTTATAGCTGAATTCGTGGTGGTCGCCATGTTTGCCATGAGGGGAGCTAGAATCAGCAACGGAGGTTTAATGGAGAGGTAGCTGAGATACTTGGGTCCCTGGTATACAGCAGGACGGCGACCGTTCTGTGTCACTGCTGTTCCTCAGACCTCCGCCGCTGCGGGGCTGTGAGTTGCCTCAACCGACGCGGGACTGACCGGCATCCAGGGGAGCCACACTAACCAGGTGGCCACAACCACAAGGGGGATTGAGCCGGCTGGAGCAACTTCAGAGCCCCTAGATGGCACCTGGCTGGAAAGCGCACGCGCAGATGTGAGGCCTCGAGGCCTCCGTAAACTTCAAAGAACGCCTGCGCTAACTGAGCGTCTCGTGATCGACTCCTGCGGGCGTCTTAGCGAAGATAACAGTAATAAGTAGTAACGTAAAGATCCTATCATTTTTCTGTTGCCTTTTCATTTATGGTTTGCAAAGCACACCCCCGTGCGTTGCCTCTCATAGCAGTTATTTTACTATTGTGCAACCGGTCGGAGAAAGTCACACTGCCAGAGTCCTAGCATTATAGAGTGTAAAGGACCAGAGACGATCAGGATTATTGTGTGATCTTGGGTAATTCTGTTCCCTTGGGACCTAAGCTTTCTTATTGTAAATAAGAATAGGTTGGTAGGAGGAGCAAATGAGATCCAGGGGTGAAAACTAAATCCCCAAGCAGTCCAATAAATGCAAAAGATGATAACGTGATTGCATGTTGAGGGACTGGTCTCCTCATTCTATAAATTGCAAAGCTGAGGGCTGCGAGAGAAGCAAGGACTTGCCCCAGGTCTCAGCAGTCTCTGAGCAAGGGCCAAAGCCCAGCCCTCCTGCCTTTGGGCCTATAGTCCTTCCCTGCACCCCAAGAAGCAGCATCTTTGTTGGATACAGGCTTAGACAGACTGTACCCTGAGGGCCTGGAGGAGTCCATGTTGCAAATCCTATCCCACCTGGGCCTGATGGAGGAAGGCTCTGCTTTGTTGAGATGATTGCCAGAGGCAAGAAGCTGAGGAGGGTCTGCAGAACCCTGGAAAAACAGTGTTGCTGGAGCTGTACAGATCCTGCTTCTCAGGACAGTGGACCGGGTAAGGGAAAGGACCCAGGTGTGACATACAAGGGGCAACACCAAGTGGACAGCTCTGGAATGGAGAGGTGTGGGAGGGCACTGGGCTCTGTTTCTGTGCATGGGAGGAATTGGGCACTCAAGTGACTCCATTTGGGGCCAGTGGCAGCTGGAGGAGATATCTGGGTTGGTCTGGGTGATACTGAGCTGAGGCTATAGGCGCATCTTCCCCAGTAAGGCAGAGTAGCAGAGTGACACCATGGGCAGACCATGCCACCCCCAGGTCTATGCATCTACACACCAGGGAAATGAACTTTTCTCTGTTCCTTGTAGGAATAGACCTAGGCTGTACCCAGGTGGGGTGCTGTTAGAGGCGTTTGGGGTGAGTGAGGGAGGCCTGGGAGACGCTGAGGTCTGGTTCCAAATGGGCCCACTTCCAGCAAGTAATAGGAGGCAGGTGTTTGTAGAAATGAAAATCGAATATCGTCCCTACCTCCAAGTGTCTAATTCTCTGGGCCTTCACTTATCATCTCCATTTTTCACAGGGCTTCTAACTGGTTCAATCCCCTGGTGAGAATTTGCTTTTCTACCCCCAGATGTACTGAATCAAAATGTACATTTTACTTGCGGGACATCTACGTCAGTTGGCACGACATAGTCCATGAAGAGAAAGCTCTACATCCTTCTTTGGTGACTAGCATCTGGGGTCTTAAACGCTTTGAGCAGCCATCTGAGATACAACTGTCAGTCTCTTACCATCTGGAGCAAAAGAAAATCAAGAAAACCAAAGACCCAAAGGAGCAATAAGTCCAGAGGACTAATGGACTACATGAACCACAGCTTACATGACCCCAAGACCAGAAGAACTAGATGATGCCTGGCTACCACTACCGGCCGCTCTTACTGGGATCACAACAGAGGGTACCGGATAAAGTGGGAGAAAAATTGCAGAACAAAAAATCAAATTCACAAAAAAGACCAGACTTACTGGTCTGGTAGAAACTGGAGGAACGCCCAAGACTATGGCCCTTAAGGCACCCTTCTGAACTGGAACTGAAGCCATTACCAGAGACCACCCATCAGCCAAACCATAACCTATTGCCGTCAAGTCGATTCCGACTCATGGTGACACTATAGCCAAACCATAGACAGGCCCATAAAGTAAACAACACCCAAGAGGAACATGTTCCTTAGAACAATGTATTACATGAGAGCAAAAGGGCACTACTTGCCCCAAAACAAAGAAAAAAGGCAGGAGGGGGTAGCAATTCAGGACAAAAGGAAACAGGGAAACTAGAATGGAAGTGGGAGAAGAGCAGGCACATTGTGGGGAATGGAACCAATGTCATGGAACACTTTGTGTACAAACTATCGAATGCAAAACTAATTTGCTATGTAAGCTTTCACCTAATGCACAATAAAAAAAATTACAAAAAAAAAAAGGTAGTTGTAGCTTCTTGATGGAATCGAGGTGATTTGTCCTGTCATAGGTGACAGTGAAGACTGAGGCATATGGCTTTCTGTCTCAAATATTGGTCACACACACAGAAGAAAAGAATCTACATTTTAACAAGATCCCCAGGTGATTCTTATGGATCCCCAGGTGAATCTTATGTATACATAAGGACCACCTTGTTAAAATGTAGATTCTGATTCAGCAGAGGGTCACTGTGAGTCCAAATGGACTCAAAAACAATGGGTTTTGGTTTTGATTCAGTGTATCTGGAGTGAGAATGCAAATTCTCCGCAGGAGATCGAACCAAAATTAACTGGTTCAAAGCCTTGGCAGCAGGGGAAACTGAGGCTATAGAAGGAAAACCCCTGTCTTAAGGACACACAGAGAAGTTGAGGTAGAACTGGACTAAGATAGGGATCTTTCCATTACATGACAATGATCAAACATCTGCATCAAACATTTATTGAGTGTCTAATGTATACCCTGTGAGGAGCTACATTGGTGGACCAACAAGCCAGGACTGCAGTCGGACCTGGCTTTTAACCAGCTCTCACAGAGACAGTGCTGTGACTTTAGGCAAGTCATTACCCCTCTCCAAGCCTCTAATTAGTTGTTTACAAAGTCGAAGTAGTAAGCCTTACTCAGGACTGCCCTGAGTTTTAACTATGAATGCAATGAATTAAGACCTGTTAAGTGCATAGAAGCCAGGCACATGGTTAAGTCCTCAATAAACCTGCCACAGGCTAAGGGAGGCTGTAGATGGGGCTCTCTTAGAGCCAGGCAAGCGTGGAGCTACAGCAGCCCCAGGTGTGCCCACATTCCAGATACCTCCCTACTGTGCCCTAGATGCCTGTGTTTCTGGAAGTTGAGCTGGGGGAGGTGGGGATGTCCCCCATCTCCTCCGACCCTGGGAACCTGGCAAAAAATAGAGGTGTCAAGCGTTTACACCTCCATGTGCACCTGATTCCCTTCCCCTCAACCTGAGACCCAGAGCTAACGAGGTTCTTGCCCCAAACTACACATTAGGGCCCTAGACACTCAGACCAGAACCATACCCTGGGCTCTTTTCAGACCCTTCGGAGTATAGCTCGTGCATGAGCCTTCTTCCTTGCAGGGCAGAGGTCCAAGAAGGTTGACAGCAGGTGCCTGGCCTGAGTGGCCCTTGAACCAGCAGAGGCCAGAGGCAGGGGGCAGAGCCTGAGTGGGAGACAAAGCCCCACATCAAATACTTCACCCCCGGCCTACCCTATCTGAGAGTGGAGGTCTGGCTCAGTGGTTATTTCTATTCTAGTCCAAGCCTCCTTAATGGAGGCCTGGTTCAAACCCTGGATTTTCAGAGGAGGAAAGAGAAGCCCAGCGGGGCCAAGAACTCACCAAGAATCCCACAGCAAGGTGAGGATGAGTCAGGCGCAGAGCTTGGGTCTCCTGACTTTAGGTTGGGGCTCTGCCCATCAGTGGAATTGGAGGGAACAGGGCTTGGCTCCACTTCTCCTTCCCCACTGCCACTACAGTCCTGTTCAGAGCCAACCCCCAACGCAGGCATTTGGGCAGGCTCTGGGGAGTCGTGGGAAGTTCAGGATTTGGTCAGAGAGAAACCCAGAGCTAACCTGGGGCTGGTGGAACTAGGGAGCTTTCCTTGGTGTGTGTGGCTGCTGCAGGATTCTGGGGCCTTATTAATCAGTCTGAGGCAGCAGAAGATAAAAATACCATGGGAGCACACTCCTGGAGTAGGGGAGCAAAGCAGATTCAGGAATGAGTCACAGAGCCCAAGACCTAAATATAGAAGGTGCTGAAGGAGGTAGCCTCCCCTGGGGAGTATTGTGGAGATTCCCGCTGACCCAAGGCACCAGGGCCTCCGGTTAGGGAACAGTAATGGGCTGGAGTCCCTTACACAGCAATGCCCCATGGAAGCTGAGCCTGTTCCAGCCAGTTCTAGGTGGATTTTGATCCCAGAATGAACTTTGACCCAGGAAGACCCCTCAGCTTCAGTCTCAGATAGACCCCCTGAGCTCACTCACACCAGCCCCTCATGTGGTCCTGGGAACTAGGACCTGGAGTGTGGGCATCTTGGTGCTGTCCTGCCCTCTTGCTGGGCATTGCCGGGTTCCCGCTGTCCTGCTGCTCTCTAGTATCCAGTTGTCAGACACTGGGGAGGGGGCTCTGGGGATGCAAGGAGCTAATACCCCTTGAGGGAAGGCCTTTCAAATGGGACCCGTCCAGGACGTTTGCAGCTCTGTTTGGAAATGGGGATGAGAGAGCAGGGAGAAGATATCATTATGCCCACCTCTGCTTCACCCACAGCTGTCCAGGCACCAGGTTGACTCAGGCTATATCTTTTTCTCCAGGTCAGGAAAAGAGGGAGGCACTGCCTCCATGACAGGGAACAAGGATGTAGGAAAGGGGCCATGCCTTGGGGACAGGGGCTGAGGAGGCTCAGGAGACAAGAACTGATAGCAGCCGTAGCACTGATTGAGCATTTGTGTGCGTTAACTCATTTAACCCCGGTTTTAATGACATAGTCCTGTTAGCCTACCCATTTTAGAAATGGTACAGCCGAGACAGAGAGGTTAAGTAACTAATTCTAGGGCGCACACTAAGTTAGAGGTTCTAACCCAGACAGTTTGGCCTCTTAGCGCAAGCTCTTAGCCATTATACTAGACTGCTGAGGCAGGTGGAGGTGCCGTACCCCATCTGTCCTGCCTCCTCTCCCGTCCTTCCCTTCCTATCCTCTAGTCCCTGTACCCTAGAGTCCTGAAATTTGCCTCTGGACATTGCAGGGTCCTGCTGCCTAGGGTGCCCACAGACTCCGGGGGAAGGTGATGTCTAACAACAACCCTCCACCACCACATAGGATCTCACAATTTACAGAGCCCTCCCGCCTCAGCCTGGTAGAAGAGGCATCTTAAACACCGGCATTTTGACAGGAAAACTGAGGACTAGAGAGGAGCAGAGCCTTGCCCGAGGTGGCAGAGCCCAGAGCAGAACCATGGAGACATCCCTTTTGGGAGGCCCAAAACCCAGCTGGCCACCCTTCTACCCTGTAGGCTGGACATCTGCTGACGGGTACTGCCACCTGCGGGAACCTCATTCGATTGCTGGATTGAAGCAGCCTCCCAAAGCCCTCTGAGTTCCCTGTCAGACCTTCTTCATCCATCTGCCTGACCCCAGGCCCTCACATTGATGCTGTGCTCAGGCTGGGTGGGGATGGGAAGGCATCTTTGTGTATCTTCAGGAAGGACGAGGCTGCTTGGTGGCAAGAACTCCAGCCCTGTTACATGGCAAGATGCTTAATAAGAAGTTCACTGCACACAAAGTGGGGAAGACAGACATCGTGTGAGGATTGTTTACAAGCCAGGGAATACCTGGTGCTACTAACAAGGAAGGAATGAATGTATATGGCCGAGACCCTGGTTTGGACTGTTAGCATCCAGAATTGTGAGAGAATAAATTTCTATTCTTTAGAGACACCCACTAGTGGTATTTGTGTTACAGCAGCACTAAGAAAGTAAAACACTGTTATGGCTTGAATTTTTTTCCCCGAAAATATGGGAATGGGTTTTCTTTGTTATGTTAATGAGACAGTATTAGTGTAGGGTGAGATATAAAAAGAGATTAAACAAGCGATCGATCAGAGATGGGGGAAGAGAGATGCCAAGCCACATGAAAATCGCCCAGGAGCAGAAGCTCAAAAAAGACAAGGACCATCCTCCAGAGCTGACAGAGTTAGAAAGCCTTCCCTAGAGCCAGCACCCTAAATTCAGATTTCTAGCTTCCTAACTATGAGAAAATAAATTTCTGTTCGTTAAAACAAAACAAAACAAAAAAAATAGAACTCCTGCCCTGGGACTGCCCATCTTCCAGCAGCAGGCTGCACAACTTCCTTTTTTTTTGGTGTCTTCTTATTTTTTAATCTCAAAGCTGAGCCCTCAGCATCCTGACTAAGGACAATTTCCACCTCCCTAGGGCTGGAGAGGAAACCCTGGTGGCAAAGTGGTTAAGTTCTACAGCTGCTAACCAAAAGGTTGGCAGTTCAGATCCAGTAGGCGCTCCTTGGGAACTCTATGGGGTGGTTCTACTCTGTTCTATGAGTCGGAATCGACTCAACGGCAGTGGGTTTGTTTTTGGTTTAGGGTTGGAAGAGCCTTTGGGAGAGAGCTCAAGATCATCCTTAGGGTGGTGGGAGGGGTCGGGGTGCCCCCGCCCACCTGTAGGCTTTTATTCTATCTGAAGGGAAGAGACTCCTGAGAAGCTGTGCTGCCCTGAGTGCTGGGGGCCTGCTTGGGAGCTCTGCCATGCCCAGGTACACAGCCTGGCCCAGGCATGACATGACTTCCCTCAAACCCCTCCTACTCCATACCCAGAGGACCACATGCTGGTACACCGAGGGTAGTTTCTGTCCCTTCCTGGGCCTTAGTTTCCTCATCTGTCAAATGGGGATATGGTCTTTGCCTGACCTTCCAACTAAGGGTGTTACGAAGTCAAAGGAATAAGAAACATTGTTACTATGGTCCAGAGCCTCTTCACAGAGAGGGTGTACAGAGCCATGTGCATGCGCATGCCACTGCTGTGACCTGAACAGTGTACATTCCCATGGTGCAGTGAGTGACTGCAGTCTGTGTGGGAACTGGTGTGTGACTGTGTGGTGCTTTGAGGCCTTGTGATATGGGTGCGGTGGTGCCTTGGCTATAAGGTTGCCAGACTTAGCAAATATTTGGGACGTACATATACTAAGCAATTACTTGTTGCTTATCTGAAGTTCAAATTTAGCCAAGTGTCCTGTATTTTATCTGACATTCCTACTTTGGTGCTGTGTATGAGCTGGTGTGACCAAGCGTGCCTACCTGTGCAAGGCTGGCCATGTATGTATGCGACTGAGTTTGTGTGTGGCTGTGTGGGACTGTCAGGATGTCTGTGTGATGGTATGTGGCTGCAGCACGTCATCAGGAGGAGTGAGGATGTGGGTGACCATGAGTGATTCTCACAGAGTGGCTCTGTGCTACTATGTGACTCCCTTAGGCTCCAGCAGCTCCTTCAGGGCAAGTTTTGGGCTGTGTTTGCTCAGTGAGGCCCCACAGGGTATGAGACCTGCCCTGGGCAAACACTTAGATCCGGCTCCAGATGGGACTGCGATGTAGAGCCTATTGCCACGAGCCTTCTGATTCAAGGCCAGCCTAGCCCTGGGGGCCTCAAAGTGCTCTGTCCTGGGCCCTTTTAGAGGGGACTTTGGAACCACCGTTCCACTCTGCTGCTTCCTGGTGACATCACACAGGTCATCACCCAGCCTTCTAGAACAGTGTCCTCAGGACCCTACCTTGTTGTCCTGAGCAGCCTTGGAATTTACTCCACCCAGGTTGGAGCAGGGTTACCCCTGAGGAGGGGGTGGGGGAGGAGGGGCTGGGGTGGGGGGTTTCTCCTCATCTCCCAGAGGGGAGATCGAGGCAGTTATCTGTCTCTCTGACTAGATGGTGAGTAGGGGTGGGCACCCCTTTGCCTCTTTACCCAAGAGCAAGTCAAAACTTAGGGACCCCTCATCCAGGACACTGGGCAGGGTAGGGGCACTGGAGGCCAAGGCAGTGCTGAATCTTGAGGCTGAAAGAGGGTGGTGACTGGGCCAAGGCCACCAACATGTAGTGGAAGAGGTGGGTATGTAAGGGGTGGAGGGACAAAGCCTCAGCTAGGAGCTAGAAGACCAGGGTTCTTATCTCTACTTTGTTCCTGTCCCCTGGACCTTTGTTTCTTCACCTGTACAATGAGGCTGTGAGGCCAGCTGAAGTCAGTCTGAGGGTCTGTAATTTAGGGGGAACACAGTGGAGGGGGGATGAGGTGGGTATTGGGGACCAGGTCATTGAGTGGCTCCAAGGTGACCTGATTCCTGCTCTAGTGGTCATTGGGGGCAACAAGCAAGTCTGGCATGAGGCCCCCTATTCAAGGAGTCATAGTTCTGAGGTACTAGAGATCCCCATATGGACTCTGACTTGCCGTAAGATGATGGGGTATCCCTGTGCCTCCCACGGCCTCAGCTGCTCTCTGGAAGGGCACGGATAAGACCCAGTACTTGGTCAGCATCCTGGGTAATGATTCCTCACATTCCTCTGACACTTCTCAGTTTGCTAAGCACCTTCTCATACATGGTCTCACCTTCTACACCCACTGTGACTTCTGCTCAGTGATGCCCTGTTCTGGGGCTGAGACCCAGAGAGGAGCTAGACCTGGACCCTGCCCTGGGGTCCCAGAGATGCACCTTGATCCACGTCCTGTGAAGGGGAGCTGGAGCTAGGGCAGCGGGGCACAGTGGGCAGAGCAGGAGCCACATTTTGCCAGCCTTTACTCTGTTTAATCGTTCATGAGAATCTTAACAGCCATCATGTTAAGATGTTACCTTAATGCTTTTTGTTCCCCGTCCAGTTATATTTTTGTTTATCAAAGGGAGGGTGAAACTGACACATGGATAACTCTTTTCATTGCAATAATCTTCAGAGAGTAGGTCTTATTCCAGGTGAGGAATCTGGGGCTAAGAAAGGACATGTCACCTGCCCTTGATCCCACAACTAGGAAATGATAGAGCCAGAATTTGAGCAACCGTCCACAAATTCTTCGCTCTGCCAGGCTGTGGAAAGCAGGGGTGGCCCAGTCCTTGAACTTCCTCTCCAGACTCCTCCCCCAGCTCCATCTCCAAGCCATTCTGCCCTTGAGCAGATGGGGCCCTAATTTTGCTGCTCAGGGGTTTTTGAGACAAGGTATGAATCCGTTTTGATCTGATCATGTTGGAGAGGCTATTATGAGCCCCAGAGCCAGAGTCATCTAGATTCCTGGGGGCCCCTTGCAAGAGCACATTAATGATAAGTAGGATGAGGAGTGGTGCCTTTCTGTGCACCCACTGGCCAGCCAGCCTGGCCTGAACTCAGGACCCAGGATTAAGCCCAGGCTACCACCTGAGCCCAGGGGTACCAGGTCACCCACATTTTCTGATTCAAGACCCAAAAGACTCATCCAGGGGCACCAGGTCACCCACATTTTCTGATTCAAGACCCAAAAGACTCATCCTTGGCTAATGTGTTTGGATTTCAGTGATGGTTTGGTTTCTGGCATTTATACCTCCCTGGATCTGGGTTTGTGTAGTGTCTGCCCCCGAGAATGGCAGCTCTCTAAAATGGGGAAGTTCTGTCAGTTTGACCTCATTGCTAGCTCTTGCTGTCACTCCAGACTTATCTCTTTTACCTTGGACTGGCTGGTGGGCATGGGTATTTCACTGCCCTGGTGCCTATTCTCTGTTGGGATGCTGTGGTATTGGGGCCCTAAGAAGGCAGGACCCACCAGGCCAGTGCTCTGGTTTCTTTTCCTCATGGCAGATCCCAGAGGCTAAGTTCACAGAGAAGGCTTTGGGTCTCCCCCAACCTGGGAGGGAGGTTGTCAGATAAAAACACTGAGGCCTGGGAAGGGGCAATGACCTGCCTAGAGCCACACACATAGTGGAGTTGGGGAAGTGGGTACCTGAGAGCCAGAGCCCTGGCCTCCTGAGCCCAGAGCCATCCCTCCTGCCACTCACTCCCAGACATGTAAAGGGTGTGGGTTAGAGAGGTGATTATCTGACTATATCCCCCACGCTACAGATGGGAGGCCTGTAGATGTAAGGTCCTAAGGTCATGACACAGCCTCAAGGGGACCTGCAACTCTTTTTACAGAATTTACTTTGGGGAATGCCCCTTGGAGTCACTTGCCATCACAGCTCCCTGGTCACCCCCACTCATTCTTAAAATTGGGCCTGATTCACAAACATCTCATCCTTGAGCACTTCAGGAAGTAACACCTCTATTTGTGAACCCACGGTGACAACTCTTCATCTTTCTCTTAGCACCTTTAAGAAAAGCTGGTCTATCCCAGAGCTTTAGGATGTTGAGGCTAGGAGGCACCTTAAGGTTCTAAGTTCTGATTCTTTCATTCTAAAGCTGGGAAACTAAAGCCTAGAGACAGGGGTAGCCAGGGTGTAGAAAGCAACCCTGGGCAGGGAGGAGGCTGAGAGGCGCGTTCTGGTCAGAATGGCCAGAGGTACTCGCTGTGTGACACTGGACAAGTGGTAGCCACTCGCTGGGCCCTGTTAGCTACCCTTCCAGGGGCCTCTCCATGGGCTCTCCCTGCCTCCCTGTGGCCCAGAGCCAGCCTCTGTAGGGTTGGCAGGCATTTCACTGGGGTGAGTGAATGTTCATCTTGGGCCCTCTGCCATACTCATAATGGCCCAGCCTCAGAGACGTTGACCTGCTGGCTTCAGATCACACAGAGTAGATGGAGGCTGAGGATCCAGGGGGCAGGTGGCAGCCTCCCTGGCTGGAAGGGGTGGGTGGAGTGCTCTTGGACACGTCTCTCTATCGCTATGGGGGTCTGGCCAGCTCTGCCTGGATGTCTGGGGAGGGCCAGGGGAGCCCCCTGAGCTCTGGGGCCAGAAGTTCCTGAGAGCCTAGTGTAGTCCATGGGAGGTCTGTGTGTGTGTGTGTGTGTTGGGTAGGGTAGGAGGTGAACAAGGGCCAAGAGTCTGGGGCTGGAGGGGGAACTGACTAAAGTTCACACCTGGGATTGAGACCAGAGAGGAGATTTTGCCTAAGTATGGCCAGCTTGTGAACCTTGAGGCTTCTGTGTTGGATCAGCTTCGGGCCGGGTTTGCACACCTCACAGGGAATTGGATTGGGTGTGTGTAGGTTTGGTGTGACTCTAGGTTGGTGGGGGATGCAAACTGCAGGTATCTTTGAGTTGTTCTGGGGCTGTCCTCCCTGGAGTTATTCTGTTGATTCTTGTGGGGGTGTATGTGCCCACCTTTGAGTCTCTGGGTGCAGTGGTGTAGGTGTCTCTGGGCTGTTCTAGGGATTGCATGGCTGTGTGTAAGTAGGTTGTTGCAGAGGAGTGTACCTGTGAGAATGGAAGGTGGGTGGAGAAAAGGGATTCAAATTAACTTCCAGAATCCCTCTTCTAGTCCTTCCTCGTCCGCAGTCCCAGAGTCCACTCAATTTTGTCCCTTCTTCACCCTGTCCCCAACCGCTGCCTGAAGACAGGTCCCTCCCAACCGGGATCCCTCCCGGCCGGCCGGGACCCCTTCCGGCGCTGCTGGGGGCGGGCGCTAGGACCCTGCGGGGCGGGGCGGGGCGGGGCTGGGAAGGGCTGTGAGCTCTGGCAGCTTCACCTCCGCAGCCTGGAAAATACCCTGCCGAGGCGAGCGGAGCCCCCAGGGCCCCGAGCCGAGCTCGGAGACGGGGAGGGAGAGAGGGGGCGCGCGGGGCGGGGGGGGCACGGGGCAGGACCAGGCGGCGGGACCCACTGCTCCTCCCCCCTAGAGCCCCCGCGCGGCCCCCGGTCGCCCCGGCAGCAGCAGCAGCGGCGCTCGCACTCCCGGCCCCGGCGGGCCCCGGCGGAGCAGCCCGCACAGGTGAGTGGGTCGGGCCGGCAGGCGCCCCACCCCGCCCCCACCACTCGCCCGGGGCGCAGACCACGTCGGCGCCGCTGCCGAGTTAGTTGAGCCGGTCCGGCCACCACTGCGCGGTGCCCCTCTGGACAGTCTGTCGCCTGGGGTCCTGGCCCTCACTCCGGTCCGGACGGACTCGCGTGGGTCTCCTGCACCCGATACGCAGCCCCCACACCAGCCCCAGAGAGGTCTGGGGTCGCTCCTTGGGGGGTGGCCCCCGTGATTGTCCCATGCCTGCCTGTCTCGCCCGGGGGCTAGTCTCTGTTTATCTCGAACTCTGCCCAGGACCCCAGAAAGCCCCACCCGCATGCCCAGCGCACTGACTCCTGTCCCCAAACCGGTCTTGCAGGTCCCAGGAAGGTGGCGTCAGCATCTGCAGCCGCGTCGACGTCGTTGAAGCTTCCGCGGAGGACCAGGAGAGCTGGGCTAGAACCAGGGCCCGGGGCCTCCCCACACGCTCTATGGAGACGCCTGCTGCCTCAATAGAGCCCCAAGGGCCTCGGCCAGTCCTGGGCCGTGACAGCGTCCAGGTGCCCGACGACGAGGACTTCCGCAGCTTCCGGTCAGAGTGTGAAGCCGAGGTGGGCTGGAACCTGACATATAGCAAAGGCGGTGTATCTGTGTGGGTGCAGGCTATGGAGATCGACCGGACACTGCACAAGATAAAGGTAGGTTTGCCCTGTGATAGGTGCTTTCCCCACTGCACCTGTAGTGCGTCTGACACGGAGTCTCCTGGTCCTCCCTCAGGGCCACAGACACCTGGTTGTGCTTCTTGGCTCAGAAACAGCTTCCTGCCAGGAACCAGGAGGAGGCACAATTTCCTCGGCCAAGCCCCCATCACACAAAACGGGCCAACCGAGGCCTGGAGAGGGGATGTAACTCACTCTGGCTCACACACCCAGAACCTGGGGCATGTCCTTGCCTACTCCAGGGAGGTGGGCTGCTTCCAGGCCCATCTAGAAGAGTGGTCTCCCTCAGGGACGCCTCTTCCCTGGAGGCCTTCACCTGACTTGAGTCACCCCAGGTGGGAGTTTCCCATTGGACCCTTCTTACCCCAACTCCTAGTTCTCCCAGCCTGAGCTGGGTCTCTTCCCTGCACCCCCACCCCCTACCCTTGGGTGCCTAGGACCTGAATCCTTCCTGCCTCATGCCCTGCTCTTCCTGCTTCCCTCCTTGGCTGTTCCCTGAGTCTCCTACAGGGACTCGTGTTGTGGCTGGCAGATCCTGAAGGTTTGCGTATCTCTACCTCTTTCCGGCCGGTCTGAGGGTGAACTGGAGGAGGAAAGGGCCTGAGGTCAAGGAGGCCAGCATAAAGGGCTGATGCAAACACATTAACCCCCTCGCAGCCAGCCCCCCTCCTTACAGTCTCATCCGTCTTTGCTGTGACAGGCAGGCTTGAGGAGTTTGGGGGCCCCATGAGTTCCCCTCTCCCCCCACCCCTCCGAACTAGATGGAATAGAGGTGGTAGAGACTCTGCTCTAGGGGCCTCAGTCGCTGCCTCCAATACAACTAGCATTTCTGTGAGTGCCACATTTTGAGAGTGGGCAGGTCTCCCCTCCCGGGCTCCTGGCAGTAGGCTGTGCTGCCTCTGCCCTTCACTTCCCCTTCCTTTGCCTTCTTTTGCTGCCTTCCTTGTTGTACCCTTCCTTTGCTGCCCTCCTTGCCAATACATTCCTCTTGCAAGGGGGACCAGGCACTGGACTCAAAGAACCCTCCCCGGCCACACACATACTGTACTGTCTCCCCTGTCCCTTCCTGCCTGGGACCTGGTTTCAGGCCTAGCTGGGTCATTTTGGCCTCAAGCCAAAGCTGAGGCATCTGACCCTTCCCCTCTGATCCTGTGCCTTTCTTTATCATTCTATCTTGGTGTTTTACTACTTTGTCTATCTGTCCCGTGTAACCTTCTGGTCTGTCCTTTCTCCCCGCTATGACTGTGTCTGTACTCTAGCCATTTGATTGTCCCTGTCTCTCCAAGTGTCAGTGTGTGTCCCTGTCTGGGACTCTCTGTCCCAATCTCTCTGCCTAGGCCTGGGAATCCTAGACTACTCCCCATTCCACCCAAGGTCCTGGGCTGGGGGCCTCCTAGGGGCCTGACAGGTGTCTGAGCCTGAGGAACAGGGAAGGAGGAGGCAGCTGATATGTCCCAGCTGATATGCCCCTGAAAGCAGGGACAAGTTTTATCCCTCATTGCATCCCCAGTAACAGATGCAGAACCTTGGACAGAGCAGGGCATGTTGGTTGAATGAATGAGGGAAGGAACAAATGAGCAAATGAGCAAGGCTGTTGCAAGACAGCCTGACTGTGACCTGGGAAAGGTTTAAGGCTGACAATTCACAGTGGGTAGGGAAGTGGTAGTTTTCACATTGAGTTGGCTGTCCAGAAGGGAGGGGAGGGGAAGGTCTAACCCAGTCCAGTACCCCCACCCTCTGTGTCAACAGGGCAGAGCTACCTCCTCCATCTGCCTTGGTTAATGAATAAACCAGCTCAGCTCAGAACTGGAGTTGGCGGGTCTGGGGGCCAGGCTGCCACAACAGACCCCTTGTGGCCAGATTAGACTTCTCAGGTGAACTTCTTTGGGGCAGGGGAACTTGAAAAACTGGGGTTGTATGGCATGTGGGCAGGGAATGTACTCTCTCCACCAGCCAGGACCCCAACCCTCCTTTCCTCTCAGACTGAGCAGAGGTTGGAGGGGCCAAAGGGCCCTTTGCAATCCCTGTTTTATACCCCCACCCCCACCCCAGGTACAAGTGCAGATTGAATCCCAAGAGGAGCAGGGTCCAGCCCAGGCTCACACAGCAAAGTCTCTGCAATCCCAGGCTTGGAACCCAGGTCTCCAGCCTCCTAGCCTAGCTCAATTTTACTTGTCTCCCTATTGCTGCCCCCTAGTCCACAAGAGGGAGAGTTGGAGACAGGAGGTAAGCCAAGCTCAGGCCTAGGGAGGAGGCTGAGGGCATCCCAAGGGGCCAGCCCCTCACTCCTGATCCTGCTGGCATGGCCAGACAGAGCTCTGGGAGATTGGCAGAGGTCTCTGACCTCCCCATCCCCAAGATTCTAGGATTCCCAGGTTTCATGCCGCTAATTGCGTTTCTGATAATAAGAGTCCCTGTTCTGAGCCAAACATTTTCCTCTATCATCTAATTTATCCTTAGCTCAGTTCTGGCCAGTAGTAGGCTTGTCTTCATGTTACAAACAAAGACACTGAGGGTCAGAGAGGTGATGTCACTTGCTAAGGTCACATGGCAGCTAAGGCAGGAGCAGAACCCAAGCGACTCTGGCTCAAGAGCTTCTGCCCCTCTCTGCATGGTCCCACATCAATAGTCAACATTACAACATTTAACCTCATCAATAACTCTTTGAAGGACATGGTTTTTCATTATCCCATCCTTGTTTGATAGATCAGAAAGCCCAGAAAGGGGAGTGGCTTGCCAAGGTCATGCAGCAGGCTGGAAGCCAGAGTTCCCAGCGATGACTGGGTCACTCCAGGAGGCTGGGACTCAATTGCAGGTGTTTACTAAGCTTCTGCCACCCACCCAGCCTCTCTCATGCCCGAGTCCGCGCTGGGCCTGCACCCTGATCTGAGAGAGCCAACTGCCCTCTGAACATGCACTCTGCACGTGGTCCCAGGGTGGGGGGTAGGGTTCTACCTATCTATCTACCTGGTCGACTCTCTCTTCCTGACCTTCCTTCCTCTGGACATCTCATCTTCTCCCTGCCCCTAAGTCCGGAGTCTCTGGAAGCCACTGTGGCTCTGGGCCCAGCAGTCAGAGCCAGGACAGAGGAAAGAGGCTGTTGGGGGCCACCTCCACCTTTTCCCTCCCTCCTCGCCTCCAGCCTGGCCTGGCCCCAGGCCTGCACTGTGCCCTGGGTAATGAAGATGAGGCAGGCACCACCTCCTACTGAACATGAATTCTGGGTACAAGGCCAGAGGGTGGCTTAGAACCCAGGTCTCTCAATGCCCAGGCAAGGCTTGCCACCCAGCTCCTGTAGTGGTGAGAAAAGGGAAACTAGGAGGTCCTATCATTCAGCCAGGATATCCAGGGAAGAGGCTGGGGTTTGATCCTAGCTGTGGGATTCTCTTTTAGTATAAGTGACCTTGAGCATGTTCTTGTCCCAGTCTGAGCTGTTTCTCCATCTGTTCTATGGGGCCCTCCTGGCTCTACGAGCCTCTGAACTCAGGAGCTGTGCTGAGGCCCACGGGAGGGAGATGAGGAGCTGGGGGGACGGACACAAGGGATGACAGGGCCTGCCCAGCCCTGCCCTGGATGCCCATGTTCTCAGCTCCTCCTCATGCCCACTGCGTGCCCAGCCCTGTTTGGCCATCCTGTGTGAGAGGCAGAGGAGGAAGCCTGGAAACTCCTCAGAAGTTTCCAGATCGTGGTGGAGAGATGTGTTCCAGGAATTGTGGGTGACCCCCAGCCCACTGCCTCCTGCATGGGACAGATGTCCACAGGCAGCCAACAAAAGCAGGACTGAGACCTTGTGTGAATGGGCCTACAGTAGGAGTGGGCCAGCTGGGCAGCATCCTTGAGGAGCTTGGAAACTAGGGTAGGGGTGGGAGTCACTTGGGGGAGTGTGGCTGAGAACCTGAGGTTCCTCTTGCCACAGGAAGCTGGGCAGTGGGGACCTGTCTTCTCAGACTTCCTGTCCTTTGGCTCCTCCCCTTCCCCTTTGGAGAAACCTCCTGTGACCCTTCCCTGCCCTGCCTCACCCTCCATCTACCCTCACACCATAGGCCACTTGGATTCCAAGTGCTTCATTCTCTTCCCCCTGTGAAATGGGGGATTATCTCAGGGATCTCCAAGGAGCCTTCTAGCCCTTGACAGTCTGTGGGGCTCAAAAGGGTCACGGGGAAGGCAGGGGCTGGAGGGCCATGTTTTGATTGTGTATCAAGTACCACATACTTTCTTTAGGTCCTCTCACTGAATCTTCATCACTAGCCTGTGGGGTAGGTCTCATTAGCCCCATCCAACAGATGTGGAAACTGAGGCTTAGAGCCAGAAGTCACTTTTGCAAGGTCAAGCAGCTAGAAAGTATCTGAAGCAGGATCAGAACCCAGGTCCTTGGGCCTCTGAGGCTGAGCTTTCTACATTCCCTTGGGCCTGGTTATTGGACTGGTAGGCCCTTTCCGCTCCAGGATTGAGTGGCTCACAATTTACTTCACTCTCCTGTCTGGGTCTCCCTATGCCGTGTCATTGTGAGAGGGCAGCCTGGAGGAGACTCAGTTGGGCAAGAACCCAGCCCCCACTGTGTGACCTTGGGGGTTACTTCACCTCTCTAAGGCAGTCTTCCTTATCTGTGGTGGCAGGGGCAGGAGTTAATCTGGTTTTAGGACCTTGGATTAGGTAAATTCAGGTTCAGGTTTGGCCTCTGTTTTCTCTGGGGCTCAGTTTCCCCATCTCTATAGGAGATTGCTGGGTAGGTAGTTAGCTTTAGGCTGGTAGGGGCGGGGGGGTGAGTCTGTACTGCTGGACGCAGAGTGAATGAGGACAAATGACCAAGGCCTTGCCAGGCTTTGCCATCATGGGGGCCCTGAATCCAGGGCTAGGCTGGCTGGCTCCAGCTCTGATTTGGTATGGGGACAACAGGAGGAAGTGGATCCAGAGCTGTCCACAGGGAACAGGCTCCACAGAGCACGTGAACCCAGCTAGTCAGGCTCTAGACCTTCTGGGTAGGAGAGCTCAGAGAAAGGAAGGGTCAGAGGTGGCTGGAGGTTTTCGGGAAGGCTTCCTGGAGGAGGAAACTGGGTTGGGTTGAGGATATAGGGGAGAGAGCACAGGATTTGGCTATATGACCCTGAGCAGTTGCTGCACCTGCATAGATACAGCTTCCTTGCCTCTCAAATGTATAGTAATGCTGTCCTACCTACCTCCAGGCATGTCATCTACTCATTCACTTATTTGCTCCTTTGCTCATTCTGTGAACATACATCTCTGTGCTGGGGGTTGTGGACAAGAGGGGGCAATCAAACCCAAGCCCTACCCTCAAGGACCTCTCATTGGGTGCTGACAGACACTTGTCATAGGAGCCATAGGAACCCAAAGAAGCATCTGAACCAATGTTGATCCCTTTGGAACTGGGTGGTAAATGAGGAGTACATATTTGATAGTTAGCATTGGGATTATTCCAGGGGAGCAGTTGTGCAAAGGCCCAGAGGTGGGAAACAGGATAATGCATTTGGAGAGCTGTAGGAGCTTCAGTATGGGACTTGGGACTAAGGGAATGGGGATGATTAGAAAGCTGGGCCAAGGCTCTAAGACTTGAGTCTTTCAGGCTGTGGGGTGCCAAGGGAGGGTTTCAGACAAGGGGGTCTGTAGGAAGATGCTGCTTTTGTGTTTGTCTAGGCAGAGGTGCTCAGACCTGCACCGAAGCAGGGAATGTTGGGAATGGAGCAAGGGCCGCATTCAAATTTGCGAGGGTAACAAATGAACATGGTAGTTAGTGAAACCCTTTGCAATGTGCTAACTGTGAAGTGGTATGCTGGCTGGAGTACAAAACTGCATGGATGTGCAGCCACCTTGGCCCATGCCCTGGGGGTGAGAAACCTTTGTATGTGAGAGAGTGGGGTGGGGGACACCTCCAGCCTGTGTCCCCTGCTGGGACTGGATATGCCCTCAGGCCCTGGCTGGCTTTGTGCCTTCCCACACCCAGCTCCCCAGGCTCTGGCCTTTAAACTTTAACGAGCCCTAGCTCAGTTTCCAGCCGAGAGTCTTTAAAGTTTCAGGAGATGAGAGAAAGGAGGGAGTCCTGGAGTCAGATGGGTTTTCTTTCTTTCTCTGCATCTCCACACCTGGCTGGGCCTGCCTGGAGCCAGGGCCCTGGACACCATGACCCCAGAGGCCTGGCACTCTGCTTGGGATCTGGGACCTTTGCTGGGCTGCTCCAGCCTGTTACTGAGGGGCAGGTAGCCATAGATCTGAGTGCCAGGTTGCTATGAGCATAGACAGGGACAGAAACCCTGCTCCCGCCCTGACCCCTCACCTGTGTCCCTGACCTGGGCAGATGAGCATGTCCAGGTCGGGAATAAGTGGCTCAGACCAGGTGTCAGGCTTGAGATGTTGCTGCCCCTCTTGGTGTCTCAGTTTATCCCCTCCATCATGCTTGGGCTAGCCTTGATGCTTTGGGGACCCTGGAGCCTCAGAAACACAGGCAGTGGAAGAAAGTGGAAGGCCCAGAACTTAGTAGTGGGTCCCCTGCCAAATGCAGACTCCTCTCACCTGTCATTAAAGAGAGCCTGGGGCAAGTGGCACAGGGCAGCTGGACCTGTTCTCTGGGGCTTTATCATAACCAAAGATTTATGTCTGTTAACCAAAGGGTCTGGGTTTTAACCAAAAGGTCAGCAGTTCAAATCCACCAGGTGCTCTTTGGAAATGCTATGGGGCACTTCTTCTCTGTCCTATAGGGTCACTATGAATCGGAATCAACTCAACGCCATGAGTATTGCCTCTCTGCTTCTTAGCTTGGGCTCCCTGAAGGCAGGTACTTGCTCCCTCTGATGTCTCTCTAGAATCCTTATGTCCTGAGGCAGGTGAACAGTGAGTGGCTACACAGATGTACTCACCCATCCCTCCCACCCCTGCGCCCCTCTACCACCCATGGGATATAAGGAGTGAGCACCACCTTCCATCTCCCCTGAACATGCTGCCTAGGCCCTTTTAATCTGACCCTTTGAATTTCATGCCACAACCCCCATAAGCCTCTGGTTCCCTGAGATCCCTTCCATCATCTCCTGGGCCCCCTTCTCTATCTTTGGACTCTTCCAGAGAGCCTGGGCCCTGGCACTAGGCCAGGGAGGTATGGAGTCTGGAGGCAGAGGCCTGACAGCCAGAGGGGATAAACTTCTCTTGTGTGTCTCCACAATTCAGCCATTCATTTGTTCATTCAGCACATGTTTATTGAGCACATACTATTTGCCAAGCATTGTGTTATATCCAGGAATTGAGTGGTAAACGAGATAGATCAGGACTTTGCTGTCATGGGTTTTACATCCGGAGGTGGGAGGCAAGCAAAATAGAAGCAAACGAAATAACTCAGTAAGATACCAGACGGTGGGTTGTGTGTTGTGAGGACAGGGTGATGTGATGGGGTTGCAGATTGTATGTCTGGGCCTTCTGTGTGTGTAGCTGGGTTGTGGGTGACTGTGTGAAATGGCCCTTAGCTGGGCAGACAAGTGAGCACCTCTAGGGTAGGCACCTGGTTCCCCATCCCCCTTCCTGCCCCAGACAGGCACCTGACAAGTGTCAGTAAATCGGTGTTGAATGTATGTGTGGGTCCTACAGTTGTGTGTTTGTGCCTCTGAGTGTGGGACTGTGTATGTTTCTGTGCCTGGCATTACTCTGTGTGTGTGAGTCACACCCCCTCACTGCAGAAGCAGAGCTGTCTCTGATCCAATTATGTCTCCTCAGCTGTCTCTGGGTGGCTCCCGCCCCCTGGCTCAGCTTGGTCTTTGCCATCGTTTTTTTCCCTCCCCGCCTCATCTGAAACCTCCTGTCCTTGCCTCTGTGCCTGTCTCAGGGGTCTCTTTTTTGGGGTGTGTTCTCTATCCCTATCTCTGTTCCCCTCTCCCTCTGTGGTTACTCCCTTGTGTCTCTATTTGTCCTTTTTCCTCAGTTATTTCCCATCCCAGTTATTTATTCATTCAACAAATCCTTTTCATGCCTCCCACCTGATCTGCCAGCTGTTGTGCTAGGGTCCGAGAAACAGATCAGACCCAGGCCCTGCTCTCAAGAGACTCAAAGCCTGGTCGGGGCACAGATGGAGACAGTGACAGCCCTTCGTGAGAAGGACTGGGTCAGGTTCAAACTCAGACTGAAGGAACCAGTGACTTACAGCATGGTGAGGGAAGAGGGGGAGCTTCGCCTGGTGGTGGTGTCTGGGTAGACCCTGGGAGGGACAGCAGGAGCCAAGCAGCAAGCTGAGAAGGTCTTGGTGAGTCTCTCAGTGAGGTAGGCTCCCCAGGGGCAAGAACAGGGGCAGGGGCTGGGGATGAGGAAGGAGAAGAGGCAGAGCCAGAGTGAGGAGGATGTTTGGAGTTACAGATTTTACCCTGAAGGCAGAAAAAGAGACAGCAGAGGTTTTCAACCTGGGCAGTGCCATAATCAGCTCTTTTTTTTTTGAAAGCTGGCTGCAGGGGCAGATTGGCCTGGAAGCCAGGAGAACAGAGATGAGGGAGCCTCTGCAGTGGTCCAAGCAAGGATGGTGAGGCCTGCCTGGGGTTGGTGAAGAGGTGCTGTTGGGAAGGACATGGCTGAGTTGAATCCAAGTGGCAGAGTTAGCTGGATGGATTGGCTAGGGGGTGAGAGTCAGGGACAAGTCCAGAATCATGCACAGGTTCCAGGTACAGGAGGGGAGGTGTCTTAGTCATCCAATGCTGCTATAACAGAAATACCACAAGTGGATGGCTTTAACAAAGAGAAATTTATTTTCTCACAGTCTAGTAGGCTAGAAGTCCAAATTCAGGGCGTCAGTTCCAGGGGAAGGAAGGCTTTCTCTCTCTGTCAGCTCTGGAGGAAGGTCCTTCTCATCAATCTTCCTCTGGACTAAGAGTTTCTCTGCACAGGAACCGCAGGTCCAAAGGACACACTCTGTTCCGGGTACTTCTTGGTGGTATGAAGTCCCCCCTCTCTGCTGGCTTCCCTTTCCTTTTTATCTCTTGGAAGATAAAAGGCGGTGCAGGCCACACCTCAGGGAAACTCCCTATACATTGCATCAGAGGTGTGACCTGGCTTCATAAGGGTGTTATAATCCCACCCTAATCCTCTTTAACATAAAATTAAAATCACAAAATGGAGGACAACCACACAATACTAGGAATCATGGCCTAACCAAGTTAACACATATTTTGGGGGGACACAATTCAATCCATGACAGGAGGGGAGAGAGGTGGGCATTAGGGGAAGATAATCCGACAGTATTAGACATGGTGAGTGTGAGAGGCCTGTGGGCTGTCTAAAGGGTGATGCCTAGCAGGTTGTTGAAGTAGAAGCCTGGAGCTTACTAGAGAGCTTTAGGGGGCATCAGTCCATTTGTGGTGTTTATTCTCTTTGTCTGTGTTGATTTCTTTGTGTCAGCTTTGGCTTCTGTCTTGTCTCACTTGTCTCAGCTACCCACTGCCTCCTCTTCTAGGCCCATTTACTCTCTGCCTCTCTTGCCGGGCCCTCCCTCCTCTGCCTGGCTCTCACTCCTCCCCCAGGATGGAAGCAAGGCAGTGAGAAGAACAGACCAGGAGGTCAGCTTCTGAGATGTCAGAACAGAAAATTCATCACTAGAGCTGGGGTTACTGCTCTGGAGGCTGGGAGTGGGGTTAGGGGTCCAGGGAGGCTAGAGACAGGGAGGAAGAGGGAGGGGAAGGAGGCAGAGCAGGGATGAATCACTCAACCCTGGATGGAGAGCAGCAGGAAGAGCCCAGCTCTGTCTGCTCAAGGAGCTCCTTCTAGGGGAGAGGTGGCAACACCTCCACTCTCCACCGGTCTTAGGGGGCCTGCACTTTGCGGGAGAAGGTGGGTTGGGGGTATCTGGTGCCAGATCCTCTTCCCTTCAGAGAAGAGGGCCATGGGGTTCGACTGGTCATTTTGCAGGTAGGAATACTAAGGCCCAAAGGTGGGGGAAGTTGACCATATATTGGGTCCAGACTACCTGTGCTCTCTGGGTTCTTCCAGCTCCCTCCACCCCAGGCAGGTGTGGTATAGAGACCATTCAGAGTCAGCTCCGACATCCCCTCCCACTCTGCTAACATCCCCAGTAGCCCTAGTCCCTGTCATGGACTCCTCAGTGTCAGTGCTCATCCATCCAGGCACTGGTCCACCTGGGGTTCCTTGGGTCCTACGCAGAGCAGGGCCTGTTCTTGGGGAGCAGCCTCAGGGTCACACTGGGCTCCAGGCTGGTCCCTCCACTTCACTTTTACGAGCCATTCTTTGCAAATCTTTCAAAGGGCCTAATCCTCCCTCCTGCCAGGTAGTCCAGATGATAGAATTAGGTGAATTTGCAATGGCCCTAGCACAGAGCTGGCACACGATTAACATTTGCTGAATGGATGAAAGAATGAACACAGTTTGAGGCTCCCAAGGGACAGCTCCATTTCCTCCCACCTCCATCCTCATTCACTCAGGTTACCTCATGGAACTGCATGAGCCCTTTCCTTCCCCCAACGAGCCCAGCTGTTTCTAGCCCCCAGGCTCATGCCATCACCTGACCCTCCTTTTCACCTGGGTGCCACCTGCTCTTCTATTCTTCCATTAAGACACAGCTTAGGTGTCCCTCCCTGTACCCAAGTCTCCAGCTTCCCTCTGCCCCGGCCCTGACCACCCAGGGTTATCATTGCCTGTTCCCCAGACCCCCAGCTTAGAGGCTCCTCAAGGGTAGGAGTCCCTTCTGGCTCCCTCTCCCAGTACTGTGCTGGCCTCTGGGCAGAGCTCCTTAGTGTGTGAGCCCAGCTAGGTGATGCGGAGAATTTCCAAGTTAACTTATCGTCCGTCAGCACGGGCAGCCTCGAGCCCCAACTCAGCAGAGTCCAGGCTCCAGGTCCAAGGAATGAGGTCCTCAGGACTCTGGCCAACACTTTTAATTTAGGGAAAAAAAGTGTGCTTTTTAGTATAAACTGTATTGTACCAACCATCACAATAATCTGAAAATGAAAAATAAATCACCCGGAGCTCCAATTTCCCTAGTAAAACTTTTTTCCTTGGTGCCTTCTAGCCCTCACTCAAGGGTGTAGATCACTGAAACAAACAAACAAAAAAAACACCCATAGCCTTTGAGCCTATTCTGACTTTATTCCTAATTTAAACTGTGGCACAGGTACAACTTCGTATCCTGTTTTGTTCATTTAACATTGCAGCTTTAGAGGTTTCTCATATTGCTACAGAATTATTAATTCAAGAAATTTCTGGCAGCTGCTCTATGCCAGGCCTGTTACTGGGTTCCCAGGGTTCAGAGCTGGCTCAGCCACTGCCCCGGCCCTCGGGGAGCCCACAAGCCTCGGTGGATGTGGAGTAAGCATTAAGGTGATGTGTCCTTCTTAACCGAACTGTGCCATTGGCGGGGTTCCAGATTGTCCTCCAATGTATTTCTCTAATTGCAAAAAAAAAAAAAAGCCATGAATATTGTAACAGAACTTTTTTCTTATTATATTTTTTTCCTGAATATAAATTTCTGGTCTTGCGATTCCAGGAACTGAGTCAAAAGATTGATTTTGATGATGATTTTTAAAAATATTTGCTTTCTAGAACAGTGCAACCAGTTTTTGCTGCCACTAACTATGTAACAGTTTTACCATATCCTCACAAGCATTAGGTATTTTACATATCTTTGCTAATTTACTAAGTATACATCAGTACCTCATACAATTTTATTTTTCTTTGATTATCAAGACTTAAAAAGATCTTAAAGCAAGTCCCCTGAACCTGTCTCTTGGTATTTCTGAGACTACCCCCACTACACTCCATTTTATAAGATGATGGCAGAAGTAGTATTCATCCTTACGTGTCACAGAGATTTACAAGAGTCCAGGAGGCTTTCAGGAGTCCCTGGATGGCGCAAATGGTTAAGCGCTCAACTACTAACTGAAAGGTTGCCGGTTCGAACCACCTCCCCCCGCCCCCAGCCCCAGGAGGCTCCTTTAAGACAGGCCTGGTGATCTGCTTCTGAAAGGTCACAGCCTTGAAAACCCTACGGAGCAATTCTACTCTGCACACACGGGGTCCCCATGACTCAGTGGCAACTAACAAAAACAGGAGGTTTTCATGCCCTCCCGTTTTTCTGAATTTGACAGAAGCAGATGCACTGAGGGAGACAGGCCCCAGCCCCTAAAAATCAGAGTAGCACACCCACCGGCACACAGGTGTTAGCCCACCTGTCCATCCTTCTATTCAGGGAACAGTTCTGAGCATTTGCTATATGTCAGGCCCTGCACTAGGCACAGGGATGCTGAGATGAACAAGAGGCCACAGCATTGCAGTCAAATCAATGCGTTAATAGTGGGAGGCACCAGGGATTGGAGAAGACAAAAAGGAGTAGGCCCTCAGTCCAATGTGGAGAATTTAGGGCCAGGGCAGGCTGCATGGGAGGGGGACAGCTGGACTGAAGTCTGAAGCCCAGATAGGAAAGGAGTTAACAAAGGAAGATCCAGGGAAGGTATTCTGGGCAGCGTGGAGGAGGAAGTACCTCTGCACCCCTCACCGTAGGACTGATCAGACCTCCCCCACGAAACCCTTTCCTGACCCCTCCTGCCAGTGCCCTGAGCACTCTTCAGAATTTTTTTTTGGAGCGGGGCAGGAATAGGGGGAAGAGCTTGGAGGTCTCCATTCTGGGGGCCTCAGAAATCCAGAGGCCCAATGTGGGCCTCTTGGGGGCTTTGGGAGGGGCAGAGTGGAGGGCCCTGAAGCCGACAGGTGATGAGTGGGCCCTGGGGAGCAGGGAGGTCAGAAGGGCTCCCCCATTCCCTCTACATCTATTCCACCCCCTTCGCCCCCCACGCTGAGCTTCTATGGTCTGCTGTGGACCCCAGGCCTGTGTTTGCATCTCTCACAGCTTTGTTTCCCTGGTCTGACAAGATAAGGGCCATGCCTGACTCAGGTTGTGATAGTAGGGTGGGTAGATTTGTGTAGGGCCCTGGAGTAAGGGAGTTGCCACCCTCTCCTAGTCTACCCACCCTGTGGAGGGATCTGAGGCCTTTTTTTTTTTTTTGGTAAATTTGGTTGTTTGTTGTTCCTGTATGCCTTGCCCTTCGGGGATTAACAGGAAGGCGCTATCCTCCACAGAGTCTGAGAAGGCAGGGAAAGCTGCAGGGGGCCTGGTGCTAGGGCCTGGGGCTGAAGGGCAGGCAGAGGGCTTTATGTACAAGTCTCACTTAAGCCTTACAGCACCACTCTGAGGGCACAATTATCCCTGTTTGACAGATGAAGATACTGGCACTCAGAGCTGAAGTCCTTTGCCCAAGCAACAGCCACATAGTCAAGACATGGCAGGGCAGAGGCCTGCCTGAGCCATACAGCCTGGAGCTGCTATGGCAACTGTGAGCCTGTGGGGCCTGGCTAGGTCTCATGGGGCAGCAATGCGATGGCCTGAAGGGCTCTCAAAGGGGACTTCAAGGAGCAGAGCCCTGTGCTGGGTTTCTGCAAAGTATGTCCTGCCTTTAAGCCCAGTGAGGTATGAGATTGAGTCAGAGCAAGAATCCATGAGCTCAGCCTCCCTGGTCAGCAGATCCTTTCAAGTCCAGTAAGCACTGCATAATAACCGTTATTTAGTCTCCATTTGCCAGCATGTTTGTTTTATCTGGGCCTGTCTTGCCCCTTGATGAAGGTAGCACAAAGTTCTGACATGTTAAGCTCAGGCACACCTGAGCTGTAGTTCTCTGGTCTACTACTTGTTAGCCGTATGACCTTGGCCAACCGTTACACCTCTCTGAACCTCAGTTTCCACATCTGTAGAACAGGGATCAAGATACTTACTGAGTTGTTAGGAGGGTTTGAGGCGATGCCTGCAAAAGACCCAGCTTGGTGCCCTTGACAACTCGGTAGATGTGGATTGATGACAACTAAATTTTGCCCCTGTGGCGTCCCTGGCACTCCTGTCTCCTTTGTAGGGTAATGAGTTGGTCAGAGATTTGGAGCACATGGTAGTGGTTGTTGAGTATATGGCCTGTTGGCTGAGGCTATAATTGGTTTGATACTCCGCCCCCAGTTAGGAACTCTTTCTCTGATTTGAATATGGTTCTTTTACGAAAGGGTGATTTGCTTAACAGTTATTCCCTTTACAAAACTGCTGAAATGCAATGTGGTGAAAAGTCAGCACAGCCTGATGTTTCAGAGCCCGAATGAACCCCTTACCCTTTCCTAGACCTCGGTTTCCCTGGTGAAACCTGAAGAGTGGTGGCGGAAGAGATCATCTCCTAGGTTCTAAGGACTGTGGGATAATGAATGTGCCCCACATATCCCATACGCAAGGATATTAGAGACCTGCTGTGTGAGGTCTTGGGATAGGGCCTGGAGTCCACCTGTCTCTGGGTTGTTTTGCTTTTTATCGTCCCAGCTTTTGTCCCTCAAGTCCAGGGCCTGATTTCTTTCCCCCTGTCTCAGGTTGGCTATCTCTCGGGCCCTGGAAGAGACTGCTGCCTCTGTCCTTGCTGCTGAGCACTAGGAAGGCATCCCAGAGAGCATAGGGCAAGAGGTGGGAGAAAGGTGAGGGGTAGAGCATTGGACCCTGTTCTGTACTTAATTGCTTAAGCCTAGAGTCAGAATCAACTATACGGCAATGGGTTTTGAGGTGGGTATAGGCCTTCACACCCATTAGTTCCTTTGCTTGAAATGCCCTTCTCCGCCTTTGACTTGTTCAGCTCCTTATCATTGTAGGCTCAGTTATGTCTGCTCCCGCAGTTCCTGTGGACCTCTCTCTTCCAGCCCTACTCATTCTATATTAGGATTTCGTGTCCCTGTCTCTCCGCACCACCCCACTTGAAGGGGATCCTTTGGAGCAGGACCCAGGTTGGGTCCACCTCTGGGTCCTCACTACCTAGTTGTAGGTCTGGCACACAGCAGCTTCAGAAAGTGGCGAATGGGACGGAAGAGCAGGGCCGGGACTAGAGTGAGGCAAGAGAGGTGCCTAGGGCAAAAATATATGGAGGCACAGTGGACAGGTGAATGGCCACCAGTGCAAACCTGCTTCAGGCCACCCTCCTCTCCTACCTCCAGCCCTTGTAATAACAGCTACTATTTTTATTTTTTGAGCATTTACTTTGTGTTAGGCGTATTACACATATTATCTCATTTAATGTGGTCCCATATGTCTGTGAGATAGTTACTCTTATTAGCCCCATTTTTCAAATGAATAAACTAAGACCCAGAGGAGTTAACTCTAGTGCTCAAGGGAAGGAGCCGGGATTGGAACCTAGGACTGCCAGACTCCAGGCCTGAATGAGTTACTCCCCCAAAGCCCTTCCTCGTCCAGTCCCTTCTGACTGCTGATCTGTGGGGCTTCCCGGTGTTGGGAGGGGGTGTCCCAGTGCTGGTCACAGGGATCTGGGCAATCCCAGGTCTCTACTTCATGGGGATTTGGAGAAAGTAGAGTACAGAGGACACAGCCAGTGGCTTTTCTGGTATCATTCCAGGGGTCACTTGCTCCCTTAGGGCCTCAGTCTTCTCAGCTGTAAAATGGCTCCATGTCAGTCTTCCTGCTGTCACCCGGCTTTAAAGGCTTTGGAGCGGAGCCTAGCTCCTTGGCAGAGCAGCCCTCCACCCCTCAGTTGCGGTCTCCTGGGGGATCTCCAAGGGCCCAGCTGAGGTGACTGACTTGCCTAACGTCTAATGGCGTGGGTCCTGGTCACAGGCCTGCCCGCCAGGTGCTCTCAGGTAACCCATCCTACTCCACCACCTGCTCCTCCCGAGGCTTCTTAGAATTACACCTTGCTCGGTGTGGCCGCTGCTAGCGGGGCGGCAGAAACAATGCCAGATGTAATTTCTCCCACTTGGCGCAGGCGCACTGCCTCCTGGGGGACCGAGGAGGGGGGGGCTGTGGAAAGAGCCCAGGCTGGGAGCCAGGCTGCCGCTGAGGGATGGGGACGCTTGTGGACACTTGCTTGATCCAGCGACCTGCCCCACCTCAGTTTCCTCACCTGCAGCGCTGCCATAGCCACAGTTCTCACTTTCCCAGTGCCCTCCTTCCGGCAGGGTCTGGCGCTGGACATCCTCCACAAGAGCCTGTCCCAAGCCTGGAAAACCTTGAAGTTCCTCTCTGTCCTAAAGATAATCTGTTAGGCTGAGTTTACACCCCACTGGGTCCATCTTGTGGCTCTGCATGCTCCCTCTGCATGCTGCCTTAGAAGCAGGTGAGACACTGGACCTTAGGGCTCTGGGCCACAGCAGGTAGCCCACAGCCCTTAAGGCCAGGACTCTTCTTAGGGCAGATGGGCAGTGTGGCCCCTTCCCAGTGTGTATCCAGCCCTGGGGGCACTGAGCCTGGCCAGAGGGAGGAGGCACTCTAGGCTGGATTCTAACCTAGCTGCAGTGTTCCCTTGTCACTGCCTGTCCATACACTCACTGCCCAGGATACCACATTTGAGAACTTGCAAAGCCAGAGCAGTTTCCAAACTTGCATTTAGAGATGTTCTAGTTTGCTCAGAAGCCACACTTAAGTTCTTCTTAATGGTCAAGAATACAGGAAGACCTGATTTCAAATCCCTGCTTTGCTGCTTGCTTGCTGTGTAATTTGGGCAACTTGCTTAATCTCCTGAACCTCAGTTTTCTATTTTGTAGTACAACAGCACCCACCTTGTAAAATTGGGGTGAAGAGTGAGTATGTGTTACTTATCTGGTGCAGCATCTGGGCCGTGGTGTGGCAGCTCAATAGAAAGTTGTTTGGATACTAATGATGCCAGATCTGCCCTCTGCTGTCTTCGCCAACCCTCTTTCTCACCATCACATCTCTCCCATCACTTCGTTCAATCACTCACTGTTTTGTTCAATCATTCATTCAGTCTTAGTCATCTAGTGCTGCTATAACAGAAATACCACAAGCGGATGGCTTTAACGAAGAGAAATTTATTTTCTCAGAGTTTAGTAGGCTAGAAGTCCAAATTCAGGGCATCAGCTCCAGAGGAAGGCTTTGTGTCTGTTGGCTCTTGTGGAAGGTCCTTGTCATCAGTCTTCCCCTGGACCAGGAACTTCTCTGTGCAGGGACCCCGGGTCCAAAGGATATGCTATGCTCCCAATACTTCTTTCTTGGTGGTAAGAGGTCCCCAACTCTCTGCTCCCTTCCCTTTCCTGTTGTCTCTTGTAAGATAAAAGGTGATGCAGGAAAACTCTCTTTACATGGATTCAGGAATGTGACCTGAGTAAGGGTGTTACATCCCACCTAATTCTCTTTAACATAATCTAATCTTGCCTCATGAACCATAGGCAGAGATTAGAATTTACAACACACAGGAAAATTACATCAATCACAAAATGGAGTATAACCACATACAATACTGGGAATCATGGCCTAACCAAGTTGACACATGTTTTTAGGGGGCACAATTCAATCCATGACACATTCACTCATGTCTAGTTAGTCTCCTTCAGTCTAGAATAGTTCCCCAGTCTGTCTTTGACTTTCACAACCTATGACTGGCCTATAAGTGTCAATTTATAAGTTGTATTTTATACAATGTCCTTCATTTTGGGTTTGTCTGATGTTTCCTTCTGATTAAAGTTATGCATCTTCACAGAAATTTCGCATGAAATGATGCCTGTATTCTTCTAATTGCATCCCGTCAGGCAACACCCAATTGTAATTTATCCCGTTGGTAATGATGTTCACTTTGATCACTTGATTAAGGTGGCTTCTCTACTGTGAAGTTACTCATTTTCCCTTTGTAGGTAATAAGTATTTGATGGGAAGGTGCTTTGAAACTGTAAATATCCTACTCTTCGTCAAAGATTGAATTTATTCATATCTGTATATACTTTGGTTTCCTGTTTTATTCCGTGGTGTATAATCTGTTACTATCATTTATTTCGATACACAAATTGTCCCAGATTTGGCCTATGGTAGAGTGATCAACTGTCCTAGCTCGCCCAGGACTGAGGGGTTTCCCAGATTGTGGGACTTTCAATGCTAAAACTGGGAGAGCCCCAGGCAGACCCAGATGAGCTGGTCACTATACCAGTGGGAGACTTTCAAGCTGGTTCCTGTGTCTTTTGGACAAGGCCCCTATCATTCTTTGAGTGCTTCCTTACTTTCTGGCACAATAAGATGTTCCAGAGTCATCTTATACATTGACTTAGCTCTGGAACCAGCCGTTTCTCCAAAGAGGCCTAGAATCAGGGACCTTTTTAGTATTAGGCTGCACCACACCATGGAAACTCCAGCCAGACAACTCATTTCCAGTGTGTGGCTTGTTTCCCCAACAAGCTATACACTGTGCCTTCACCCTTGCTGCTCCCTCTACAAGGGCCACTGGGCAAATAAACACCTGCCTTCTAGACTGAGCTTCTGCATGAAGCCTCATCCCCCTACCCACCCTGCAGAGTTGACCTCCTCCTCTGTGCCCGCGCTGGAGAGGTTAGGGCACCTCCGCCTTTCTAAGGTGGTCTCCACCCTCGAGGACAGTCGTCAGATTTATCTCTGACTCTTCTGTGCTCAGCATAGGGCTGGAATGTGGCTTGGGGATAGGGCCCAAATGATTAAATCTAGTCACATCCCCTCACAGAGCAGAAAAGCAAATAGGGCCAGAGAGGGAGGGTGATTTGTTGAGGGTCACACAATAGGTCTTTGCAGGCTTGAGGCTCTCCTTGAACTTCAGTGTCTTTAAATTCCGAAATGGGGCTAATACCTCAGAGGATTGCTGGAAGAATAAAATGCAGTAATGTGTATGAAGCACTTAGTACACTGCCTGGCATATGGGGAGTACAACTCTCAGTATCTCTGGGGGACCATGGTATTTAAAATTTTTTCATCATTGAAGAAGCAGTATTATACACTGTAGGAAATTAGAAACTTGGACAAGCAAAAAGAGAAAATAAAGCCATCATATTCTTACTATTTAGAGATTGCCACTGTTGACACCCTAGTGATTATGCTCCCTGATCTCTTCCTATGCGTATATATTTTTTCCCCAAATGAGATTATACCATGCATTCCAATTTTAACCTGCTTTTTTTTTTTTTCCGGGCAACAATCTCCACCATTTTCCTTCAGTGAATTTTCAGTACATCTAATACTCAGACCATATTCATATTTTCCCATTTGTCCCAAAAATGTCCCTTATAGCTGATGTGTCCAAACCAGTATGCAATCCTGGATCACACTTTGCATCTGATCACTGTGTCCTGAAAGCCTCTCAGTCTCTTCTTTATGACTTTGCTTCAGAGAAGAAACTGAGCCAGTAGGCCTGCAGAATGTCTCACTATCTGGCTTTGTCTGGTTGTATCCTTATGGTGTCACTTAGCTTGTCCTTCTGTCCTCTGTATTTGTGTCCTCTGGATATGAACTGAAGTTACATCCAAGGCTTGGTGAGTTCATTGGTACCTGGAATAACCAATAGGTGCTGATGTGTCCTTCTTGTGGCATCACATCACCATTAGTGGTGCCAAGACCTACCCTGCGATTAGGGGGAGGCAGTGGGACCCTCCATCATATGTATCACATTATGAATAAAAAGTAATATGTCTGGGTTCTCTTGGTACCCTCTGAATGCCCAGTTCTGGAAGACCTTTTTAAATAAGAAATCTTTTCCATTTGCTGAGGGAATCTTGACCCTGGGGGTTACTCCTGGGTGAAAAAAAAAAATCGCAGAACAAGGACATTGACTGAGTTTCATGTTGTTGAGTGCAAATCTATGGAAACCTGGCCTGTTTTTACTTGCTTTCCAGACATGTGATCTAGGTTAAATCCCAGCTCTGCTACTTACTAGCTGGGTGACCTTGGGCAAGTTGCTTAACCTCTCTGAGGCTCCAGTTCTTGCTTGGATTTCTTAGCTGGCAGAGTTGTTGTAGGGTCAAATAAAACAAGGCATGCTCAGCTGTTCTCTTGCCTAGACAGAAGCTCTTTGAGGGCAAGGCTAACAAATAGTAAAAATCCAAAGATGTTTGCTGAATGAGAAAAAAAAAAAAAGGAAAGTAGTATGGCTAGGTGATAAATATAGGAGGAAAGAGATAATTCATTTAGGCATTTGTGGGTTTATTTCTTCATTTTTTCATGCTTTCATTTCATTTATCATTTGCCTGTGCCAGGCTCTGTGCTGAATCAGCCATGAGCCTCTGCCCGTGAGGGGCTCACAGTTGGGGAGGGAGGCACAGATATAGAGACCAAGCATATGACACCCGAGGTGGCCTGACTGGGCAATTCAGGAATGCTTCCTGGAGGAAGATACTGGGAACAATAGGGGGGTGGTGGTTGTTGGGAACTGAGATGTGGGAGATGGTCTCTGGACACAGGGCCTATCTCCTGGCACAGGTGACTTCTGGTAGGGGCTTATGGAAAGAGGTGAGTCCATGGTGGCTTCAGAGGCCCCTGCTCCTCCCTCTACTCCTTCTTCTCCCCTCTCTGCCTGTCTGTCCTTTGGTTCCCTGGCCAGGGCTCTGGACACCCCCAGTTACCTTGTATCTGAATACTGTGTGACCCTGACAACCCATGTGTCTGTCTGCAGTGCCGGATGGAATGCCGTGATGTGCCAGCTGAGACACTCTACGACGTTTTACATGACATCGAGTACCGAAAGAAGTGGGACAGCAACGTCATCGAGACTTTTGACATCGCTCGCTTGACAGTCAACGCTGACGTGGGCTATTATTCTTGTGAGCGGGCACAGCATGCTAATCTCAGCCCCCTTCATCCAGGCCTCACACTGAGCTTCCTCCTCCCATCTTTCCTCCTTGTGGTCACTGAGTGCTGAGTGCTGAGGTGTAGGGCCACTGCCCTGAGCCTAAGGGAGGGTCTCCCTAGGGAAGGCTCAGCCACCCACCCCCCCACCGACATCCCTGTACACTCTCAAACACTTGGGTACACACACATGTATACTCACAAACACGCACGCACTCACATGGTCATGAATACATAGATTCAAACGCGTGCACACACAGTCGTGTACATACACGGTAATACCGTTGTCCTCTCCTACACTCACATTCACATATACAAACAGGCCAGCAAGGTAAGAGCTGTAGGAGGTTGTTAGGAGTACGGATGGCTAGAGACAATAGGGAAGAGCCTTCTGCTCTGTTTCCTAGTTCCAGCTCTGGGACTCTGGTCTGGTAGGCGGGGGTGCCTGTTTAGGTCAGGGAAGGGGGCCCTGGCAGTTAACTAGGTATCCCTGTGTCTCTGGTCTCTGTCTTTCCTCCTTCTGCACATCCCCTCTTTGCCTGTCTCCTCTTTGATCCCCTGTCCAGGGCTCTGGACACCCCCAGGTACCTTGTAAGCAGGCGGGCCAGTGGTCTGGTTGACTCTGTCCCTTACCCTCCACAGGGAGGTGTCCAAAGCCCTTGAAGAACCGCGATGTCATCACCCTCCGCTCCTGGCTCCCCATGGGCACTGATTACATCATTATGAACTACTCTGTCAAACATCCTGTGAGTTGACCTGCCCTCCCTATTGGGTGGACAGGACACAGTGTCAGAACTGAGCTGGCAGCTGTAGCCTAGGAGGTGGCCCATGGCTGCCACCATGACTTCCCTATGACTCCGGGCCAGGCATGAGCCCCTCTAGCCCTCAGTTTCCCTGCTGCACAGTGAGGCTGTGGCTCCTGTCTCCCTGCTGAGGCTCTCAGGCAGGTCAAGAGAGGGCAGTATGGACCATCGCTGTGGGCAAGGAGGTGGGATGGCTGAATTTGGCTGGGTGGACTCCGGGTCAGGACTGGCTGGAAAAGGGGGGAGCAGGAGGTGATAGGCAGGGTCCTCTGGTTTTTCCTGAAGCTGGGCCACCTTGATTTCCATGGGCAGGGAGGACAGGCAGGTATGGCTGGCCTGGGCGAGGGTGAGTGTGTGTGCATGTATGTGAGTGTGAGTGACCACACATGTGCTCATGAGTGTGAGACTGTCTGTATGAGCCCTGACCCCAGACTGGGGGCTTACCCAAGGGGAATGGGGAAAGCCTTGAGAGGGGCAAGGATGACTTAGTCTGATTTTTCCGTTTGTCCTCGTAGCAGCAGTAGGCCTGGCCTGGAGCAGATGCCAGGGGATATGAGCCAACCAATGGGGTGTGTGTGTGTGTGTAGTTGCTCACAAAGACACCACCTTTGCTCCTCACCCCGAGTCTCACCTCCCTGTGCCTTCCATCCCCAGAAATACCCGCCTCGGAAAGACTTGGTCCGAGCTGTGTCCATCCAGACGGGCTACCTCATCCAGAGCACGGGGCCCAAGAGCTGCGTCATCACCTACCTGGCCCAGGTAGACCCCAAAGGTGAGGGCTTGGCCCTGGAAGCCTGTCATGGGATCCTTCCCTGTACCACAGGGAAAGGGCTTAATCCATTAAGAATCCAGCAAGTCATCTGCTAGGGGCTGTTTTGTGTTTTGGGGCATCTCCATCTCAAACATCATTTGAACCAAAATTTGAAAAGCATGGGCCAAGTGGTGGCCACGGCTCCACTGACTCTTTCTCTCTTCCTGGGCCCCCACATCCCATGCTCTGATTTGCTCTCGACTCCGTGGCTGCTCTCACCTTGTCTGCTTTGCTGGTTACCATCCTCTATCCATCCTTGAGGTTTGGAGTTTTCCAGGCCTCGGTCCTGTTTCCCTTGGGAGGGCTCAGGTATTCCCTTGACTTCTGTGGCCAGATGACCACTGTGTCTCCATCCTGAGGTCCAGAGCCCTGTGGCCATCACCTTCCTAGACACTTCCCTCAAGATGTCTTCCAGGCACCTTAGACTCACTGTGTCTCCCCACTAGCCGCCCCCTTCTACTAAGTCACCCATGCCAGGAGCCTGGGAGTCATCTGGGACTCCTCCCTCTTCCTCAGCATCCAAATTCAGTCACGAATTCTTCTTGAATAGCTCCCAAATTTGTCATTTCTCTCCATACTTACAGCCACCTTTTTTTGTCTGTACCAGCCACCAGAGGAAGTTTTCTAAAACACCTGTCTCCTCATGACTCGACTCTGCTTAAAAATTCTTTCAGTGACTCCCATTGCCCTTAAAGTCTGAGTCCCCTCCCCAGCCCTTCCTTACACCTTACACTTTCCCACCTCCCTGTCCAGGCAGCCCTTTCCCTCTGCCTAGAAACACCTCTCCTTCCTTCTCTGTCAGACAAAACCTTACTCATCCTTCCAGGTCTGCTTCAGATGTCACTGCCTCTATCCCTGATCCCCCCAGGGGGGTCACTGGCTCCCTACTCTATGGCCCATCCCCCTCAAGCAGAGCACTTGACACACTGGTCAGCCCCCCAGTGAGTTCCTCCCAGTCCCCAAGGCTGGCCCAGGGTTGGTGTCATTCAGTGAATGTGGAATGAGTGAGTGAATGAATGAATGAATGACTACAGGATGGGTAAGCTCTGAGCATCTTTGCCTGGGTATACCCCAAGCCTCCTCAGGGCTGAGTGACTCAAGCCCAGGCCTCCCCTGGAACATCATCGAGTGTATTGGGTGTCAAAGGCAAAGAAGACGCTTGGGAACAAGACAGGGTAGAGAACTGGGCTGTGGATTACAGGTCAGGCCTGGCTGGGTTGGTCACCCAAGAGGCCCATGTAGTCAGGGAGTCTTCCTGGAAAGGGGGCTTGGAAGGACAGGCAGAAGAGGGTCTGAGTATCAGGAGGGGTTGGTTATGAGAAGGATATCAGTGTGAGCTGAGGGAGGTGACAGGCCAGAGCTGTGAGTCAGGATTTCAACCCACATGTAGGGTACTTAGGACCGGTGGCTTTCTTCCTTGAAGCCATGTGGGGCTCAGCAGAGGGACAGGGCAGACAGCATTGAGCCTGAGGCCCTTGGTCTGAATTGGAAAGAGGGAGTGAGGC
Source organism: Elephas maximus indicus (assembly GCF_024166365.1). Lineage (NCBI taxonomy): Eukaryota > Metazoa > Chordata > Mammalia > Proboscidea > Elephantidae > Elephas > Elephas maximus. The sequence continues at coordinate 52,096,784 of NC_064825.1, forward strand.
TGATGAAGTCTTATAGGCCTTGCTTACACACCCTTCTCCATGGAAAAGAGGTGGCTTCCCTGGAATACCTGGGCTTCAAAGAGGAGGCTGCTGGGTCTATGTTTGGTGGGGTCTGGGTCCCTGAGGCTGCTTCCTCCCTTCTCTCCCCATTACCCTTCCCTGTCCTTATAGGCTCCTTACCCAAGTGGGTGGTGAATAAATCTTCTCAGTTCCTGGCTCCCAAGGTGAGTTACCATTGGGACTTTGGGGGTATAGAGGCAGGGGGAGAGGACTAAGGGCTGAGGGGGTGGAGTCTAGGATGGAAACTAGGAGTCAGGGGCTGATTTAGGGCTGAGGGGCGGGGTTAGGAAACTGCAGCCAGAGCCAGGGTCCCGGAACCTGGGGGCTGGGCCAGTGGAGGGCGCGGGAGAGGACGTGGAGAAGACCTCTTCCCATGCCTCAGCTACCCCCTAACGTAGCGGGGCGGCGGGCCCGCAGGCCATGAAGAAGATGTACAAGGCATGCGTCAAGTACCCTGAGTGGAAGCAGAAGCACCAGCCGCACTTCAAGCCGTGGATACACCCCGAGCAGAGCCCGTTGCCGAGCCTGGCGCTGTCGGAGCTGTCGGTGCAGCACGCGGACTCGCTGGAGAACATCGATGAGAGCGCTGTGGCCGAGAGCCGGGAGGAGCGCACGGGAGGCGCAGGCGGCGAGGGCAGTGACGACGACACCTCGCTCACCTGAGTGCGGCACCACCGCAGGGACTGAGACTGGACCTGGGGGCTGAGCCTGGGGGCAGCGGATCCTCAGGCACCCTGCCTCTCTCCGCCTCCCTGCATTTCCTGGGGGCGCTAGGCTCAGACCCAGGTGGGTGGGACGGCCTGGCCTGGTCACAGGCCCAATAAACGATCCCACAGCCTCAGCCCGCTTATCATTGTGCCCACTTTTCACCTGCCCCCGGTCCTTTATCTGTGCTTTATCTCCTCCTCCCGCGGCTAATTTTGTTAATTTTGTTAATGAGCGCCAGGCCCTTGCTCCTTTAAGCACCCTCTCATTTCCCCTTGTGTACTTGGGGGTTTGTCACCCCCTCCTCCTGTCCATCCTTCCTTTCCATTCTCCTTGTGTCTGTTCATTAGTTCAGTCTTCATCCAGCGACTTGTCCTTGTTACATGTTATTTTGCCTTTCACCACACCCCATTTGGTTACCTTCACTGCTCTAAGAGGAGGAGCACGCCTGGCCAGAGCCCCAGATCAGGGTTCAGAGGGCAGGGTTCTAATGTGTGACCACACTCTCCAGTCATCACAGAAGGGAGGGGGAGAGGCCCTAGGGTCTCAGGCCGCAGGGCCATAGGACTCGGAGCTGAGGTTGGGGCAGCATGTCCTGGAGGAGGAGGGTTAGGAGTGCAGGTCAGCTTCATCAGACTCCCGGTCTGATAACCCAAGCCCTCCCCAAGTCTTTTTGAAGACATAAGGCCTGTGTTAACAGAAAGAGTGGTACTCTCACCCCCTGGCCAATGCTCCCTCCAGCTGTCCTGAGGTGTTGCCTGATGACTGGTTCTTTGTGGCTCCCTGGTGCCCTCTGCTGCCAGAGGGACACCCCGTTGTCAGGTCCAGCAGAGGGCCCTGTGCCCCATGTCTTTGGAGTGTCTTGCACTCCGTTTGAACTGGTGGCTGGGAAGTTCCCACCCAAGGTCTGGCCCAGTCCTCCCCTCCCTCGAAGTTCCTTCTCTAGAGGTTACAGGGTACTAGGAGTCGACTCATTTCCAGAGGAGCAGGGTGAACGGCTAGTGGCAGTGAGCAGGAGATTCTATAACTTATCAAGACTTGGGTTCCAACCCCAGCTTTGTAGCTTTGGTCAAGTCTTGGAACTTCTTGGAGCCTCAGTGTCCTAATCCATAACCTGGGGTGATAATGTTTGCCTTCAAGTAGAGGTGTGAGGAATGAGATAAAAGGAATAAATTACTGAGCCTGGCATGTAGTAGGTGTGCAAATTAATGAGTCTTTTCTCCTTTCAGGGCAAATCCCTATCCCCCATCCTGGTGAGATCTGTTCTTCCAAATATCCCCATTGGGCATATGAAGAAATAGAAGCCCAGAGAAGTTAGGGTCTCTGGCTTGACTGGCACCAGAGGTGCCCTAGATAGAGGACCCAGGAATGCCTATCAAGCTTCAGGCTCTCATCTGTATGTGTTCAAAGGACAGGCAGGAACCTCTCTGTTCCTTGGATAGCAAAGGCACCTGGGTATCTGGACTTCAAACTGCACCTTCAGCCAAGGAACCTTCGCGCGCTATGACTGGGCTGGACTCTTCCCCACCACCCTGCCTATGAGGGATCGGGGGCCAAGGAGAGAGGTGGGAGACCTTCGGGAGAATGGGGTGGGGGAAGAAGTTACTGGAGGAGGTCAAGGGCCGAGGTCGTCCCGCCTCCAACCGCCCCTCACCGACCTGAGGGTCTGGACATCTGGGGGGGGCTGTCGCTCACTCCTGTCGGGGGCAGACTCTCCAGGAGAGGGATGGCAAGGGCGGCGAAAAGCAAGAAGACTCGGGGAGAGGTGGAGACTTGAGCATCGGGAGGCAGAGACCGCCCGGCGAGCAGCGACAGGGCTTGGGGAGACAGAGACGGACCGATCCAGAAAGCTGGCCAAACCAGCTAGCATGCCGAAGGACCGCGACGAGACGTGGGCGGGGCCGGGGAGGGGGCGGGTCCTTGCCCCTTCCCCGCCCTCCCCTCCCCGGGGCATCACGTGGGGGCGGGCGGAAGCTCCCCGTGGGGTGGGCGCGCCCGGCCCGGCCCGCGGCCGCGAGTTGGCGAAGGCAGCGTGAGTCAGTGGCGGCGCCGGGACCCCTGGTCCCCGCGCGGAGTCTACGTTCAGAACAGGTCAGTGCGGCTGCTGGGGCCTTCCTGTCTGCTACCCTCTTACCAGGTGTGGCCTAGGAGTTTCCCCATTCCGCAGAAGGAAACACCGAGGCCGCGCGGCGACTCTGCACCCGGCCCCTACTTCCGCGGGCGCCTCTCCCCAGGTCACCTTGTCTGTTCCCCTGCCAGGTGGTGGTTGTGGGGCGTTTCCTCCTGAGGATGCGCGGTCAGGCCAGAGACCATGGGGAGGAGGGCGAATTGGCGAGGCATGGGGCTTCCAACCCCTAGCCCTTCGGCACGAAGGCACCCAGGATCCGGAGCCCGCCCGTCCTCCGGCGCTTTGCTTTTCCCATCTGTGAAATGAAACCTCCCGCCTTACTGACCCTGAGACCCTCCTATCTCTGCAGACGCGTAAGACCCAATGCTATGGACCTAGGGTTCCAGTGACCTTGGGCAGTCTACTTCCGTTCTCTGTGTCTCAGTCCTCCACCGGTAATGGGGGCATGGCCTCCCAAGAGCCCCTATCTGGCCCAATTGCTGGAAAAAGAAGGAGGTGCCTGTGCACTGAATGGGGTCAAGCTGGGACTGGGTGGTTGGGACTGGAGAGAGCAGGCTTGGTGTGCAGCTTAGGGTGTGTGTGTGTTTGGTCCCCAAAACCTCCAGGGTGGTTTTTGGTGCTGAGGAGCTCTGATCAGGATCCATCACAGTATGACTTCTGTCATATGCACCCACTCTTCCCATCTCTTCCCCCATCCCTGCCCTGAAGATCCTTCCTTGATCCCCTGGCTAGGTGGTGACACTCAAGGAAGGATCTGATTGTATGCTGGCCACTGGGTACCCAGACCAGGGCACTCAGGATGCCTGTCCTTGGAGAGCCCCCAGGCTGGGGGAGACCACCCAGCAAATGATTGTGGGGTAGAAGGAGCCTAGCAGAACCATGAAGACGGTATAGACAGGTGAAGAGATGGAGTCAGGGATTGGGACTCTTGGAAGGCCCAGGGAGGAGGAGATGACTGGAATGGGCCTGGGCAGTTAAGTGGCAATTAACAGGAATAAGAACCTTCCAGAGGAGGGCATAGCTCATGCACAGGTAGGAACTTGTGTGGTATGTCTGAGGAATGGCAAGGAGATGGGTGTGGTTGGGAAGGGTAGTGGGGCAGTGGTGTAGAGAGAGCTCATCTCCATGTCCCATGGCTGATTAGAGATTGTCCAGACTCTGGCTGGAGGATGCTGCCGCCCAACTGGCCACTTGCTCACTGGGGCAGTGCAGGAGATAGGGTGTCCCAGGCAGAGTCGTGAGGACTGGTGAGGTGGAGGTAAGCTGAGGTCGCCAGGGATTCTGATTATCCCCAAGCTTCATTCAAGCATTCAAGCTTCCCTCTTGTCCCCAGCATTATCCCTCCCTTTCAGCTCCAGCCATACTTCTCCACATGTCTAGCCTCAACCCTTTGTGCAAGTTCTTCATGGCCCTGCCCGCCAGCCCTTTGGGACTTAAGGTTTCAAAGGTGGACTGCTTAATGCCTCCTCCTGCCTGCCTATCCTTTCAGTTTTATGTAGTGTCACAGTGTAGGAAGGATCTTGGAGCTCTGTGGGACCAACTAGGATCTGGGACTAGGAATCACTGTGTTGCCATCCTGTGTGACTCTACAAGTTCCCAAACTCATCAGAGCCTCTGTTTCCCCATCTGCAGGATGGGGTAATAAGCCCTGGCCCCATGCCCAAAGAGAGGTAGTGCTGGGGCAAGAATTGAGCCTGTTTGAATCTAAATCCTGCTCCTAGCAGCAAATGTTCGAATGAAGGAAAGGGAAAATCCAAGGGAAGAGATCAGTTCAGAGGGGTTCAGGGTCTCTGAGAGTCCTGGGGCCTAGTGGTGGACCAGCCTAGAGCACTGGCTGGAGGAAGGGGAGTCCCCTCCACGCTCCAGGGGCTCTCCTCCCCACCCCACTCTTCCTTTGGCAGAGGGAGCTCAAAGCCAGCCAGCCAGCCAGCCAGCCTCTGCCCAAACAAGTGGCCTCTGTTTCCAGGGTGGGGGAAGGGTAGGCAGGCCCTGGGCTCCAGGCCTGTCTGTCCAGAGCTGACCCCAGCCCCCCACCTCTTTCTCTGGATCTTAACCCTTGGGGGCCTGGGCTGGGCAGTGGTCTGCTCGAGGGCTGGTATTTCTTGCCCACTAGCTGCCCCCTCCACCCCAGGCTCCCAGTGGTCCTGCTGTGACAGGAAGAGGTGCAGTAGGACATTGATTGGAAATGGGGAAGGGAGGCTACAGGAGGTGTGACCATGGACATTCAGAGATGACCTCGTCCAGAAGCTTCTTCCACGAATGAGGAGTCTGAGGCCAAGAGCCAGAGATCAGCCCAGGGTCACAGAGCTAGACATGATGGGGAACAGGACTGACTTTAACTCTTAGACTAGGCTCCCTGTTGGGGAAAGGGGAGGGAATAGGAAGAAGCTCTCCCTGATTGAGTATCTACCATGTGCCGGACACTGCACATTTATTCTTATTTAGCTTGACACCGTTCCGTGAGACAAGGATCACCCTCCAATGTCATAGAGGAAGGAACAGTCTTAGAGAGCTGAGTAATATCACCAAGAATGACAGTGGCAGCAAACAGAAATGTAGCACTGTTGTAGGCACTTATATATATATTAACCAATTTAATCCAACAACACTAGAAGTTAGGTTCCATTCTATAGATGAGAAAACTGAGGCACAGGAAGGTTAAGTAACCTGCTCAAAGTCAAGGCAAATAAGTGGTAGAAATAGGATCACAACCTAGGTGTGGGTTTGGCTTCTTAGGCCTCATTTACCCCTCTTCCAACCCGACCGGACCCTGAACTCAGCTCAGGGTGTGGCTCAGTGAGGGACTCTCCCCTGGGTGGTGGCGAAGGCAGCCTTGAACAGAGTGTGATTATACCTGGGTTGGGGGCAGACCCCAGGAGCAACCTTGGAATGGCATCCCAGACCCAGCCAAGCTGACCTGGCTGCTCCCTCAGAAGCAGAGTTCAGTCCCTTTAACTGCCCCTCCCACCTCCTCCTCTTGTCTGTCAGGCTGAACGCTGGCCTGCCCACCTTCAGCCCCCTTCACAGCTCTACACAGAGAGTGCTTCCTGTTTCAGGTAGGAGTTCTGGGTAAGGGTGGCCACCCCAGAGGAGCAGTCCTCCACCAGCAGTCCTCAACAGCAGGAGGATTTGGGGGGGCTTCAGAGATCCCCGTTCAAAGCACACTCCCCACAAACTCAGGGTCTGCTGCAGACTCCACACCAGTGCCCCCTGCTCTGGTCAGAGAGGACACCTTGTCCATGTTCCTTCTTTCCCTGGCCAGGCCCCCAGAGTTGCCTATTCCTCCCAGGGCTCTGGGGAGAACCGTCCCAGCCCAAAGAGCCAGATGACCATTGGTGTCAGGGGTGGTGTGTGTGAGTGGCGGGGTGTGCTGGTGGTTTTTGCATCGCCTTAACATGGAATTGCTCTCTCTGTCTCAGCCTTTGGGCCATACTTCTGAAGGGAAAAACCTATCCCATCATCAGAAAATCTGTCCCAGACTGTCCTAAGACAGTCAGAATTTCTAGGAGGGGATATGAAGTTAAGCGACCAGTTCAATAATAGGGTATTTAATAGTAGTAGCAGTAGCTACTGTTTCTTGGAAGCTTTCTTACTGTGTACCAGGTGCGGTGCTAAACATTTAATGCACTGATTTCGTTTGGTCCTCACAATAGTCTATTAGGTAAGCACCATACCCATTTTACAGATGAGGAAACTGAGGCCCAGAGAGATTAAGTAATTTGCTCAAGATCATCTACCACGTACATTGCGTAGTTGGGAGGGCTGAATGGCCACCTGATCAGGTGACGCAGCTGGTGGCCAGCTGTGCCGTGGCATGCCTGCAAGGACATCCTGCTTGCAGACCAGACTAGCTGCTATCAAGTTCTGAGTCCTGGAGGAACCTGGCCTGGCCCCACCTCCTGACCAGGAGGAGTGCTGAGGCAAGTCAGCTGCCAGGACAGGGAGAGCAGTAGCAGGGCTACGTTTCTGAGTCTCCCCTGCCAGCTTTCCCACCCACCCTGGGGATTTGCCCCTGCCCCTGGGCATCCCCTTTTCTCCTCCCCTTCCCCACAGTAATCCAGGAGGGCAGGAGTCTGCCTATGGTCAGACCTGGAGTCTGGAGCCCGGGGGCTGTCCCTTACCTCCAGCTCAGTGAGAGGCCTTGGGTTGGCCACTTATCTTCAAGGGGCTCAACTTCCTTGGAACCTCAGGGAGGGAGCCAGAAGAAGCAGCTCCTGGGAACTCCCAGGCACCAGCCACCAGACGCTACAGGAGACCAGCCAAGCAGGACAGGTGAGGGGTGAGGCAGGTAGGAGAGGGAGCTGTTCCCACCCCTTTCTACATACTCCCTCTCCCTACATTGGGCAGCTGGGATTTTAAGATTCTGAGTCTGAGATTCCAGACATTGGGGGTCCAAGGCTTCTAGAGTGTTTTATTCCTGTGATTCCCAACTTCTTAGTTTCCAAAATTCTAGGTTCCAAGAGCCTACAAAGCCTAGAGTTGAGCTGGGTCAACCCTGAGTTGAGACTGATCCCTGGGCCTCACTTGGACCAGGCCGATGCCAGATGGACGAGGACTGGAGCATGTCTCGTGGCGGCTAGGTGGTCCAGTAACCCAGCTGTCAAGGCATTCTGGCCTCCAGGATCCTACTACCTCTGTGTGCTCTCTGCACCCCCCTTTCACCCCCCAGCATACACACCCTGCTGCTTCCCTTTCAAGAAATGCGAGAACCAGGCTCTGGGAGGGACTAGGTGGTAGCAGAAGAGGCAGCCATCTGGGGCTGGGGAGAGGGGTGGTACAGAGAGGGGCTAGGCCTTGTCTTCATTTTCAGGTAGTAGTGAGGCTGTCCCCAAGGACACCAGGGAAGGAATGAGGGGAGGTTCTGAGAGCGCTGGTGGCTGGCCTGGCCACAGAGCAAGGTCAGGACCATACTCCTGCTGTAGGCTATAACAGGGCCGGCAGGGGATATGGCCTAGCAGACCGAAGTCAAGCGTTGAAGGGCCAGAGCCAGGCTCCAGGCTCCCTATGCTAGGCAGAGGCATGAGTGGAGCCCTTGAGGGAGGACTTGCCCCTCCTCAGGGTGCAGGAGGCTGGGCTTTGACCAAGAGCCTTGAGTTAATCACTGCGCTTCCCCCAGCATTTTCTGGTGCCTTTTTTTTTTTTTTTTTTTATCTCGGCCTGTGGACCCAGCAGCTGCCCTCAGAGGGCCCTGGGCAGTACAGGTAGGGAGTGGGAGCTGCCCTGTGGAGAGACCTGTCCTTTGCAAGGAAGTGCCCTCCTCCTCCTGGAAGACTTCCTGGCGGGGTGAGCTCCTTCCTGGGTCTGCTTCCCAGGCCCCTCCTACTCCTTATCCCTCTGGTGGGGGGACTGTGTTTGCATGTGTATGTGCGCGTGCTCTCTCGGGCTCCATGGCCCAGAGCAGGCAGATGTAGGTCCTTGGAGGATCCATCATACTTTGGTCTTTGTGCAAACACATGACTGGCATCCGATGTCCCAGTCAGGGGCTGGAGTAGGGGGTGCCCAGGATCTATACCCCTTGATGTGTGAGCTGGATGAGACCTTCACCCACTGAACCTCAGTCTTTCCATCTCCATAGTGGGGCCTTCATCCAGGAGGTCCACTGTATGGGTCTACAGCTAAAAGGCAACAGTTTGATCCCAAGGGACCAACAATTTGGAGAAAGGGACCTCCTCTGAGGGGCCCATCTGGACACTGACACTTTTCCAGATGACGACAGGGCAGCTCTGAGGGGGCGTCTCCTTTGCTTGGTGCCTGGATACCAGAGTCTCAGCTAAAGGCCTACCTCCCCGCTTGGACTGGGGCTGTTCCTCCCCCCGTGTCTCCTTAGCTCTAAAGGTGGATGTGCTAAACCTAGGGTGGCTGAAGATCCAGGAGAATCTGGTGGTTCTGTTCCAAGGACAGGAACCAAGACACTCATCTGCCTCTACCACCCATGGCCTGAAAACCCACATTTCTCATTGCAGGGCTGGACCAGGTAGGGGGCTGCTCCAGTATTTCTGAGGTCACCTGGGGGACACACAGCCCCTCCCAGTTCTTCCAAAGACAGGCCCAGTCCAAGGGACTGATCTCAGGCTGGGGGTCAAAGCCTGGGTCTTGGTCCTGATTTGCTGTGTGGCCCTGGCTAGGTTCTTGCTCCTCTCCAGGGCTCACTTTCCCCATCTGAAAATGGGGAGGGTTGTATTAGGTGGTTCCTAAATGCCTAAAGGGCAGGTTGGGAGGTAGGTAGTAGTTGTGGAATGCTGGGAGAAGACAGGGCTGGGGTCTGTCAGGCAGGAGAGTGGGCTGTAACTGAGGTGGGCACTAGGGGAACTGGAAGGTGTCTGGTGCTGGGAGGCAGACTGGCCACTGGCTGGCAGCATGACCTTGGGCAAGTCATCGCTCCCTCTGGGCTACTTGCTCTCTGTGTCTAAAATTGGGAAATACTTATTCCATTAATAGATATTCACTGTGTGCCACCTTGAGTGGGGACATGGGTCCCCTGGTCCTACCTTGAGGGAGCTCCCAGCTGGTGCTGAGGATGGAGCAAGAGAGTGTGTGTGACAGTCACAGATGGTGACATCTTAGTGTGATCAGGGCTGTGGCTATGGGAGACCAGGAGAAGTCCCTTGACCCAGCCTGGAGTCAGGGAATGCTTCCTGCAGCAGGTGACATTTGAGCTTGAAGGGTGAGGTAGAGAAAGACCTCCTGGCAGAGGGACCAGCAAAACCAAAGACTTGGGAAGTGGGAGTAGAAGTGAGATGGGAGAGGAGGAGCAAGTGGCAGGAGCCAGAAGGTGGAGGCTCTTTGAGCCCCTCTGTGTAATGGCGAGCCATAGAAGGTATAGGCAGGCAGGGGAGGGCAGTACCTGCCTTTGGCCGGGGGGGATGGGGGACGGGGGAGCCGGCGGGGGGGGGGGGTGATGTCTCAGCCTCCTGAAAGTCTGGGGTGGTTCCGACCTGCTGGGGGCCTGCTTCTGGGCAATGGTTGAGAGGCGAAATGAAGGAGTCTGAGAGTCAGCACTTGCCGTGTGTGGGTAAGGGGTCCCCCAGCAGCATTTATCAGGACAGCACAGCAGGATGTGGCAGGGGCAGCCTCAGAGGCCAGAGTAGGGACAGGCCCAGCGATGGAGGGTGCCCTGGAGCCTCAGAATTGAAACTTTGACTCCTAGGGCTGTGGTCTGAACCAAGACATCTGCCTCATCCAACTATCCCTCTTCCTCCGAGGAGAGGTCCCTGCCCCGTGGTGCAATGGAAGCCTTCCCAGCCCAGCCTTCTGCAGACCTGCTCTGCCCACCCCCTCCCCACCTGTGTGTGTGCCCAGCCCCTGCTGCTACCCACAGACTTCCTGGGGAAGGACTTGAGTAAGGGAGGCAGAGAAGGAGGGAGACTTGAGGAGGGTGGGCAGCAAATGCTGAAAATAACGCCAGTTTGCCACATATTGAGCGCCTGCCGCAAGGCAGGCCTTTGAAGATGTCCCTTCGTATCTTTAACAGATATTTACTGAGCGTTTGGCAGACACTCTTTGAGCTCCTGGGGATACAGCTGTGAGTGAGACAGCGTCCCTGTTTTCCTAGATATTCCAGTTGAGAAGACTGACGATTAACGAATATAGTGTCCCGTGGTGATAAGAGAGATGCTGAAACATGAAACCATAGGGTGATAGAGACTGATAAGAACACTTTTTTAGAATGTGGTCAAGGAAGGAAAGCCTCTCATATAGAAGGTGCCAGAAAAAGTGTGGGAGTGAGTCATACAGATGTCTGGGCAAGAGCATTCCAGGCAGAGGGAGCTCAAGTACCAAGCCCTGCGCTGGGAGCACACAGTCGCGTGTTGGAGTAACAGCGTGGGAGTGGGGGTGCAGGGACAGATCACACAGGCCTGGTAGGCCATACTGTTGGCTTTGGCTTTTACTCGAAGGTGGGATGTCAGTTCCCTGGGTGATCTTGAACAAGTTACTTAACTTCTCTGAGGCTCAGTTTCCTTATCTGTAAAATGGGCTAATACCGTGTACTTTCTAAAGTGTTACAGTCAGTATAACAAGTTTAGCCCAGTGCTGGTAGATGGTAACCACTCCATACCTCAAGCTCTTGCTGTTTTAAGCAGGGTTGGATCAGGTGAGTGGGTGAGAATGCTCCGCAATGACCCTGTTGGAGAATAGACTGGAGGAGGGAAGCTGAGGCAAGGAGGCTTTCTCATCTATTGCCTGACTATATAGTGAGGGAGGCTGGAGGTTGCCAAGTTAGAGGCTAGAGCCTGTGGGGCTGGCTCCCCTGTCTCCGTCTCTCCCTTCCAGCCCTGTCCCCATCTGGTCATCTCCACCCTGCCCACGTGGGCAGCTTCCCCTTTAGGGTGCCAGCAGCAAGGGACAACAACTTATCTTCCGGCTTCTCATTCTAGGAGGTTACCTATGGTCCCTGAATCTCCTGGCTGCTAGTTCTGGGGTGCAGGGGAGCCCACCAAATCGCTCCTTCAGATTCCCGGCCAGTTGAGGGAGGCATGAGCCAAGCTCCTTCTCTTTCCCTCACCCTGTCATGGCCAGTACTGGCCCTTGGCTGCTCCGTTGGTGGCGAGGGTCCTGAGCAAGTCTGTGACTCCGATTCTGTCCACCCGCTGCTTGCGGGTTCTGTTGTCAGCTCTGCCCACTCCCATCCCCCCCTTGTGGTTGGCCCTGTTTCTTCCTGTTTCTGCCTGTTACTGTGTTGAGTCCCCCTTGTACCTCCCCCATGGGGGCCAGTGGTCACAGAAGAGGATCTTCTGGGGAACTCCCTAGAGTAGTCATCCTGAAGCACCCCCTGTGCCCAGCGCTGTACCCTTTGGTAGGGAAGGCTGTCCCTGTCCTGCCGTGGGAAGTCCCCACTCCAGTAGGGTGTATCTGTGACTGAGGGGCAGGGGGCCAGGCCAGAGTCCAGTTGTACTCATGGTGGGCATGCCCTAGGGCAGGGTAACCTAGTGTCCCCAGGTCCCCACAGGTGTTGGGGGCTGGTTGAGTCACACACTGGAGTAGGAAGGGCCTGAGCTAAGGCCAGAGGGTGAAGGATTAGGGGAGTGGAGGGAGGGGTAGGCTTGGGTCAGGGCTATGGAGGGACGTGGGTACCAGGCCCAGAAACTCTACCTTGTGCTTGGTTAGACGGGTGAGCCCTGGCTGCAGGTGGAGAGAGTTCAGGAGGCAAGGAGGTGGGCCCAGGGGTCCAGGCAAGATGGGGAGGCTGGGGTAGGTGGGGGCAGTGGGAATGGAAGGGACGGCATGGTCCCTTTGGAAATAGAGGTAGATGGTGAGACCTGAAGGCCTAAAAAAACAAATTGTTTTACTTTCAGCTTCATTTATTTGCGAGTGGAATACTTCAGACATTCACACCTCAGACCTCACTCCCTGCCTGATCCTTTCCCAGGGTGGGGCCTGGGCATGATGAGGGGGCTGCCAGGGTGAGGTTTGGAGGATGGAGTAGGAGTGGCACTGGAGGTGGGTGCCGGTCAGGGCTAAGGTGGAGTCAGATGCAACCGGAGGCCAAACCACAGGGACCCTGGAGTCTCGTGTTTACTAATGGAACTCAGTCCATTTCCCGTTTGAAAGTCTGCAGGCTGGGCTATATGCTGCCAGCCTCTGGTGGCCTGTGAGGGTCACCTTGTTTGATTAGCTGTCTTAGTTCCCCAGGAGGCCTGGGGGAGAGGAGGAGCTTTGAGTCTTAGGCTCATTCTCCAGTCCGATGGTCCAGGAAATCAGCCATTTCGTTTCTGATGGCTTCCTTTGTAATCTGTGCATATTATATTTAGAATCATGTTGTTGTTAGCTGCCCCATAGGATTTCCTAGGCTATAATCTTTATGGAAGCAGATTACCAGGTCTTTCTCCCATGGAACCGGTGGGTGGGGTTGAACTGCCAACCTTTGGATTAGCAGCTGAGCACTTAACCATTGCGGAGGGAAGACCCACGGGAGCAGGGTGGAGGGTACTGAAATCCAGACTGTCCTCTGCTTGCTGAGCTGCATACCCTGGTGTGGGGCTACTGGAGGAAGAGTCACCTTTTTCTAATTTGCTCAAAGGCCCAATCTCAGTTGGGGCAGCCCTGGTGAGCTCAGTGTGAGATGGGGAGTCTGCAGTGCCTGGGGCCATCCAGGAGGAGGTCAGGAGACAGTGGGGTATCAGTCTTGAGCTCTGCAGGGGAACAGGGCTGGAGGCAGGGTGTAGTAGCCATTGGTGTCTGGGATAACTGAGACCTCGAGTGCTGAGGGGGCTGATACTCAAGGGCCCCTCTGGTCAAGACTGGCTAAGGCCTTGGAGCTAGGGACAGGAAGTGACTACCTTAGTGGAGGAGCAAGCAGATAATGAGTGAATATGGCCTCTATTACAGGTATGATAATGTATAACATTCATCTGGGTGCCAGGCTCTGTGAGGCAGGTCTGACAGTTCCACTTTGTGGAGGGGGAAACTGAGGCTCCAAGTATGACATGACTTGCCCAGGGCTTCAATCAGGAAGTGATGGAGTCAGGCTTGCCTTGCGTCCTGGGCAGGGAGGGCCTTCTAGGCCTGGGTCTAGGGACTTGCTGATGAGCCCCCAGCTCCCCACCAGGTGGCTGAGGCAGCTCTTCATGGAGCCAGGCCCTGGGACCTCAACTTAGTCCTCATTGCCCTGAGGGGCTGCCCCCCATCAACTTTCACTACTCCAGGGACCCCAGAGGATGGGACATAATACATTTGGGAGGGACAGAATCTCCTGGGGCCAGGGCAAGTTACAGGGCAGGGAGATGGGGCTGAGATAGGGCAGGAGACCCTGGTGTGCCTCCTTGGGACCAGCATGCAGCAGCCACCAGTCCTTGAGAGACAGAAAATAGACTTCTTGGCCCAGGGGCCAGTCAGCTCCCCGCCCTTCCCAAGGGCCACACTGCTACTTTGTCCCACTGGGACTGCAGGGAGCTGGTCCCTGCAGTAGGGCGGGGGCCACTTCTGCACCATCTGGGCCAGGAACCCCGCCCCCACCTAGTTCCTCATATCTACGGGAAGTGTTCCTGAGGCCTCTCATTTGTGCTGTCAGAGTCCTGAGAACCCCCTGGAGAGCGGCAAGTCTGCCAATAGGTATCACTGGTGGTTAGACTTGGGGAGGCGGGGGTGTGGGAGGGGGGTATCGGGCATCTTGGGTCTCTGGGGTGGTCGTATCTAGTGTCTTGTTGGTGGGGATTGTGGGCACTGAAGGGTATGTGGTAATGGGGGGCAGATGTGCTGTGCTGCCATGGGTGGGGTCGAAGATGTATGTGGTTCTCAGAGGTGTGTGTCCCTTGAGGTTGTGTGAGTTGTGTGCTTGTGGTATGGCGGGATGCGGTTTTTAGACCAGGGCCTGGCCAGAGCTGGATGTGTATCATTCTTGGTTCTTGTGGGGAGCTCTGAGGGGTTCTCTGAGGCCTAGGGGCTGGGGTCCCTGGCCTTCCTGCCTGTGCTGGGAAACCTAGGGTCCAGGGGTAAGGGGTGGGCTGTGCAGGGGATGAGGAGGTGAGGGGTGGTACATGAGCTGAGGCCTCAGGTCTGAACCCTGGGCCTGTCTCCCACCACCAAGTGCTGGGTCTTTCCTTGGACTCAGAGCTGAGCTGTGTGCAGACATGGGAGCCAAGGATACAATCCAGGAAGGCTTCCTGGTGAGGAGGCTCCAGAGCTGAGTGTGGAGGAATTAGGACCTTTCGGGCTGCCCTGGCCCAGGGCTGACTCGCTCATGCAAATCAGCATGCAAAGGAGCTCATGGCCCTGGAGCTATCCCACTCCTCCAGGAAAGGGCCACACCCACACAGGTCAGCAGGCCCTGTGGGTGACCAGGGTGAGTCACCAAACCTCTCTGTGTGTCACTACTATCCCTTCACATCCTCCATTCCTCCCCTACTGAAATCTCCCCCGTCTTTGAAGTCGCCAAGTCCTTTCCTATCCCCGGGCCTTATACACACTCCATTCCCTTTGCCTGGGAGGGCTTTGTTCCTCTTCCACCCGGCAGCCTCCTACTCATCCTTCAAGGCCCAGCTCAAGAGCCTCTCTGACCCCACCAGACAGAGGCAGCCACATCCTCCACAGGCCCCATTGGCTCCAGCAAGTGACCTGGGTAAGTCTCTACCTTACGTAGCCTCAGCCTGGTACTCCGTGATTGGGGTAAGGTAACAGTTTCAGGCCTTAGGGTTGTTACGAGGATGAGTGAGATGAAGGTGGAAATCTGGCAGGGGCCAGGCACACAGTGGGTGCTTAGGAAATGAAGGAGGCCTGGGTGTGCCTTTCCTTGGCTAAGGGCCTGGGCTGGGGGAACCAGGATAGAGAAGGGGCAGTGGAATTTCTGCCCTTGGAGGTTGAAGTGATAGAAAACAGAAGGGTGAAACTTTGGCTCCAGCCAGAGAGACTCAGGCAAGACCTGAAGAAGGACTGGCTGTCAAGGATTCTAGATGGCTCTTACTTCTGGACTGAGTGCCCTTGTGAGCCCAGCTGGGTCCTGGGCTCTGCTCTGGGGGGCAGGGAGGATAAGGAGTGTAGAGTCTCAGGACACCCGGGTCAGGGTGGAGGTTAGGTGAATGGGGCCCCCACAAACAGAGCAACCAGAGACAGAACAGAAGCAGTGCTGAGCTGTGTATGTGGCTCAACCTCAGAGGCCTAGGGGCCCAAGGAGGCAATCAAGAAGATTTCCTCAAAGACCCGGCCTGGAGCCCAGTTCCTGAGGTGGGAGAGTGTGGTTCATTTGCTCATTGTCAGCAGACAGTTTGGGCGCTCATTGTATGCCAGGCCCTTCCTGGTGCAAGAAGTGACATGAGGGAGTTGTGGACGGGCCAGCACAGCCTGCTGGGGCTTGGGGTATGTCACCGACAAATTGGGCAAGTTGCTTCCTCCCCTTGGGTGTCTGTTTCTTCACCTGGAAATGTTAGGCACCAGGTCCGCTGAGGAACTGGATTTGAGGGCACTGGGAACCTGAAAGGGCTTTGGGCAGGGGTGGGACTGGGGTCGTATCTGCTGTAGATGCCTGCTGTGGCCCAGCGGAGAGAGGCTGGAGGGAGATGGGAGAGGCTGGGGCAGGGTAGGGTGGTGGGGGTATTGGAGCCTGAGCTGGGCCCTCGGGCTGGGGGAGGAGGGGAACCCTCCAACTTGTGGCCAGGCTGTTGCAATAGGATGACACTCTCCTCTGCCAAGTCTCTGCCTCCCTGGGTGCGGGGACTCAGTGATGTGTCATAGTAGCTGAAGACTTAAACCTCCAAAGCCCCTCAGGCTGTTTACACGGGCTGGATGGTTTTGGATCCCCCTACCCTGAGGCTCCTGAGGGGCATGACCAGGTCCAAGGTCTGGGTCCTGTTTGTGCCTCCAGCACCTTGAACAGGGGTATCCTGGAGGTGATGTTCACAAGGAGTCCCAAGTCTCTCATCTTGGCCTGAGTCCTCGAATGCAGGAATAGGAACTTGAGAGAGGCCCTGTAGGGGGCTGGGCCTTTGTCAGGGAGAGAAGTGGTTTCCTGTTTCCCAGACCGTCATTGGAGGAGGGTTGTTGGGACCATCATCATTTAATCTGTGTTAAGTCTTTACAGCAGTACCTGGCCTATTGTTAGCTGCCATCAGGTTGTCCCCGACTCATGGCAACCCCATGCACAGTGGAATGGAGAGCTGCCCAGTCCTGCATCACCCCCATGATCAGTTATGGATCCGACTGTTGTCATACATAGGGTTTTCAGTGACTGATTTTCAGAAGTATTGGGATAGTGGTGGTTCCATGGTAGAATTCCTTTCTATGCAGGAGACTTGGGTTCCATTCTTGGCCAGTGCACCTCATGCCGAGCCACCACCTGTCTGTCATTGGAGGCTTACGTGTTGCTATGGTGCTGAACAGGTTTCAGAGGTGCTTCCAGACTAAGATGGCCTAGCCTATAGTAGGCGCTCAGTAAATGTTGCCTGTCACTTTTGAGAGGCAATAAACAGAGTAAAGAGTTTAGTACTACACTGTTCAAAAAAACTACAAATGCAATTTTAATTTTTTAACAGCTATACTAAAAAGAAACAGGTGAAATTAATTTTAATAATAATCACATATCCAGAATATTATCATTTCATCATGTAAGCAATAGAAAAAACTATTAATGAGATATTTTACTTTTCTTTTTGGTACTAAGTCTTCAAAATCAGGTGTGCATTTTATACTTCGAGCACACTTTATTCCAAAGCCCACATTTCAAATGCTCAATAGCCACATATGACAATGGGCTACTGTATTGGGCAGCACAGGTCTAGACTATACCCAAACTGCACCTTCCTAGCAGTGTGACTTTGGGCGAGTTACTTAACCTCTCTGTGTCTGAATTTCTTCATCTTAAAATAGGGATACGAATCATACGTGTCTCCTAGGGTTGATGTGAGGATTAAATTAGCTAATATAAAGTGCTTAGAATAGTACTGGCATATGGTAAGCATTGTTTATGTTGTCTAATTTTTACAATTGTCATTTGAGTAGCACTGCTATTTTTGCCAACTCTGCCATTTGAAATACTAATTAACCTAAAATTTCTGTTTAAAGTGCTCAGTTTTAAAACATACACCTATTTTATCCCCATCCGAAGCAGTAATAATTGTGGAGTCTACTTAAGATAAACACCAACTAGTAAAATTAAAAATGGTAATGAATACCCCCTAAAGCCATCCTGCAGAGCCCCTAAGTTTGTAGGTTAACCCTGCACTAATGGCAGACCTGGCTCTGCCCCAGGCTGGGGGTGGAGGGATCCGTCCATTCTATCCCTCACGCGCCTACTCGCAAACTGCTGGCAGCAGGAGTGGTGACCTGCCCTCAGGGATGGTCAGTTCTTTTTTGTCCTGCCTAGAAACACCCTTTTTTGGCCTGTTTTCCCCAACCTCCCACACATGTTTAAGGGAGAACCCTGGGGCCTCACACCCCCAGCCTCAGTGGCCTCTTGTCCCACTCATGGCTCCCAGAGTCCCCCTCTCTGACCAGCTCTTTGTGGGAGAAGTCATGGAGCCGCACAGATCTTCCTCATTACCTTCCTGGGGGCTGTCCAGCTTCCTCACCAGGCTCTGGAGATCCCTACCACAGCCTGCCCGAGCATCCCTGCCACTGGTCCTGGAGGAGGGCCAAGAATGGGAAGGCCTGACTCCCCTTTACCACATGTGTGGCCTTACCTCTGGCAGGCCTGTCCATCAGCCTTCCTCACCCTCACTAGAAGGCTTACCTCTGGTCTAACCTGCATCCCCACCAGAAGGCCTACCTCTGGTCTAGCCTCCATCCCCATTGTCCTTTAGGATCCTTTCCTCCTCTTCCTCCACGTTCTTCCCCATCTCTCTCTGCCTTCTTCCTCTTCTTTCCTTCTCCCCATCTTTCACCCCTTCCCCTCTTTCTTCTTCCTTCTTCTCCTTCCCCCCCTCCTCCCTTCTCCCTTCTGCCATCCTGGCTGCTCAGTACCCTAGTGGCCTTGCCTCATGGGTTGTCTCCCTTACCTGTCCTTGCAGCTTCTGCCTCAGGCCACCATGGGGCGCTGTTCCGAGTAGCTGCTGCCTCTGGGAGGACCTCCTTGCAGCCCAGCCGGTGAGTCAGGGTGTGAAGGTGGGAGCTGGACTGGGTGTGGGAGGAGTGGGGTTCCATGGAGGCTGAGCCCTGAGGTCCCATTTTCTATTTTGAAAACTGAGATTGGGAGGCAGAGGGTGAGGCCCAGAGATCTTGCAGAGCCTCCAGGAAGGCTTCGAAGAGGTGGGATGAGGCAGGGACTAGCAGGTTGGGGAGGGGGTTAACTCTGTCACAGTCTGCTTGTTGATTCCCCTCCTTGCCTGTGAATTTTAGTCTCTTTCTCATTCCCAGTCTGTAGTCATCATTATCACATTATCTTCTTTTTTTTGAAATTATGGTAAAATATATGTAACACAAAATTGGCCATTTTAACCACTTTTAAGTGTACAAAGTAACAGTACTTATATTCACCATGTTATGCAACCATTACCACTATCTATCTCTAGAAGTTTTTCATCACCGTAGCACATTATCTTGTTTTTTTTTAATTATGGTAAATATATAACAAAACACTTGCCATTTCAACGTTCTTCACATGTGCAATTCAGTGATGTTAATTGTATTTATTATGTTCAACCATCACCATTATCCGTTTGCAGATTTTTCCATCACCCTTAACAGAAGCTCACCCTCCTTTCAACACTATCACGTTATCTTTCAAATTTTACCTACTTTTTGAAAATAGTACAAAATTGAAAAGATGCACAAGGGCATAGTGAAAGGTAACTGTCCCTCCCTTTCCTGTCTTCCTAGCTGCCCAGTTTGTCTCCCCAGAGACTGCCAGTTTTTCATGTATCCATCTAGAGGTATTCTTCGTAGACATGTGTGCACATACCGGTACCAGTACTAGTCGCCGTTGAGCTGATTCCAACTCATGGCGACCCCATGTGTGTCAGAGTAGAACTGCACTCCATGGGGTTTTCAAGGCTGTGACCTTTTGGAAGCCAATTGCCAGGCATTTCTTCTGAGGTACCTCTGGGTTAATGGTCGAGCACTTAAGTGTTTGCGCCACCCAGGGACTCTTGTGTACGTGTATATGTATGTATATTTTTTATTTTTCTGATGTTTGTGTATTATAACACTGTTCTGCAACTTGCTTTTTCACTGAACCGTAAATCCTTAATAGAATTTTATGTGAACTTTAGAATCTGCCTGTCAAAAAAATTCCAGTTAGTATTTTTGGTTGGGATTGCATTAAGCTCTAGCTTAACCCTGGAAAATTGGACGTCTTTATCATATTGAACCATCTTCTCTAGGAATGGGGAATGCATCTCTCTTTGCTTTTGTCTTCCTTTGGGTCCCTCACTAGCCTTTTTTTTTTTTTTTAATTTGTGGAGTTCAAAATTTAGGACACAGAAATATACAGTGAAAAGCCTGCCTCCTACCCAGAGGTAAATTTCCAGGAAACTGACGGCCCTTGAGCTTCAGGGCTCCTTCTAGGACCCAAGGAGGGGCGCAAACTGTGTGTGCATCTGCTCGTGTGTTTTTGTAACTTTTACAAAAGTGAAATATTTTTGGATTGTTCTTCTTAAAGAGGGCATTCAAATTTTGTAAGCTTCCAAAAAAAAAAAAAAACCTACCTTCTGTTGAGTCAACTTTGGCTCATGGTGACCCCATGTATTTCAGAGTAGAGTTGTGCTTCATAAAACCAAAAAGAATCCAAACCTGTTGCTTTCGGGTTGATTCCAACTCACAGTGACCCTATAGGACAGAGGAGAGCTGCTCCATAGGGTTTCCAAGGAGCAGCTGGTAGATTCGAACCGCCAATATTTTGGTTAGCAAATGAGCTCTTAACCATTGTGCCACCAGGGCTCCTATGCTCCACAGGGTTTCTTTCTTTCTTTTTTGAAATAATTTATTTTTGTTGTTGTTTTTGAAAATCCATAGAGTTTTCAGTGGTTGACTTTTTGGAAGTAAATCACCAGGCCATTCTTCTGAGGTACCTCGGGGTGCACTTGAACATCCAACCTTTTGGTTAGCTTCAGGTGCCATAAAACCTGAATTTGCCTCCAGTTCCCTCAGCCACTCAGTTCCCCTCCTCAGAGACAACCTCTGTGTATTGTTTCAGGCATATTTTGTACATTTACAAGTAGATACATAGAGATCTCTCCCCTCCCTCGGTTGCTTTTTTTTTTTTCCCTCACATAAAAGACAGAATGCTATACATACTGTTCTATAGTTTTTTATTCATTTAACAGTATGTCTTAGACGTCATCCCTTATCAAGACATAGTTTCCTCATTTTTTTTTTTTTTTATGGCTTCTCAATATTCTATTGTATGACTGCACGATAATTTAGTTAACCATTCCAACTGATGGACAGTTTGGTTACTTCCAGTCTTTTGTTATTATGCATGGTGCTGCCGCAGATAACCTTCTAAATAGGCCATTTCGAATGAGTGCTGTACAACTGCAGGATAAATGCCTAAGGGTGGTTGGGTCAAAGGGTAGAGCGCTTGGGTTTTGTTGTTGATTTTGTTTTTGTTTTGTGGTT
Organism: Elephas maximus indicus; assembly: GCF_024166365.1. NCBI lineage: Eukaryota > Metazoa > Chordata > Mammalia > Proboscidea > Elephantidae > Elephas > Elephas maximus. Next base: position 52,117,659 of record NC_064825.1, read on the forward strand.
TAGGAGATGGGATATGTTAGAGAGTAGAACTGCCTCATAGGGTTTTCTTGGCTATAGTTTTTATGGAAGCAGATCACCAGGACTGTTTCTTCCACAGTGCCACTGGGTGGGTTCAGACTGCCAACCATTTGGTTACCAGCTGAGCGCAAACCATTCGTGCCACCCAGGGACCTCGGACATGGGGTTTTTTGATAGCACTCATGGCATTGCCTTTCCTAGAGGCACTTCCACCCATGTGTAGGGCAGTGCTGTTTCCCTACCCCACCACCAGTGCCGTGTATTATCAGATGTTTTGCTCTTTGTCTATCTGATTGGTGGAAAGTGGTGTTTAAGAATATTTTAAATTTCCGTTTATCTTTGTGAAGTTGAATACTTTTTCATATGTCTAAGAGCTGTTTGTATTTTTCTTTCTGTGAATTTCTTTTTTCGGATTCTTTGCCCATATTTCTATTATATTATTGATTAGTTTCTTCTTTTTAAGGGCTTTTCATGTTTTAGTAAAATTGGCCCTTTGGAACATGAGTGCCAGGTATCCCTTACTTTGTCATTTATCTTTTGGCTTTGCTTATGGCTGTTTTTACCGTACAGGAATGCTTGGTTTTCATGTAGTTGAATATTTCAGTCTTTGCTTCATAGATTCTGGGGTTGAGTTGTTTTCAAAAGGCTTTCGCCTCTCTGAGATGATTTTTTTTTTTAATCCTTTTGTGGTTTTATTTTTATATTGCAACCTTTGACCCATCTGGAATTTATTCTGGTGTAAGGTATGAGGGGAGTCCGTGGGTGGCGCTAAATGAAAGCTTGGAGGTTTGACTCCATCTAGAGTCTGCTCAGAAGAATGGACTGGTGATCTGCTTCCGAAATCAGCCGTTGAAAACCCTGTGGAACACAGTTCTGGCACACATGCGGCTGCCATGAGTTGGAGGTCACTCAACGGCAACTAGGTGTGAGGTAGAGATCCAACTTTGTTTTTTTCTAGATTGTGCCACAGCTATGTCAACCACCTAATAACCCATCTTTCCCTCCACAACTTTGAGATGCTACCTTTAAAACCTTTATTGTATACTAAATTCTCATATACATTTTAGTCTATTTTTAAACTTTTTATTCTTTTCAGTTTTGTCTGTTCAAGTGTTGCTACTATACAGTTTTAATTATTGTAGTTTTATGATATGTTTTATTAGTATGTGGTAAGGCTGATTCCCACTCTTTATCCTCCCCCTCCTGCTTCCAGAATTTTTCCTGGCTCTTCTGGCTTGTTTATTTTTCTATATGAACTTTTAAATCAGCTTGTCTAGCTTCAAAAAAAATTTCTGTGTGTTTATTTAGTGGGATTATATATGTTTATAGATTAATATATAGGGAGAATTAACATTTTTATGATATCTTCTATCCAAGAGCATGCTTTCTCTTCTTTTTGCCTCTCAGTAACACTCATTTTCTTTTTATAGATCTTGGACGTTTCTTATTATGTTTATTCTTGGCATATATATATATATATTTGTCATTTAACAAATATTTATTGAACTTCTACTATGTGCCAGGCATTGTGTTTTTTGGAGGCTTTTTTTCTTTTAATTGTGCTTTAAGTGAAAGTTTACAGCTCAGGTTAGCTTCTCATACAAAAATTTATATACACATTATTATGTGACCCTAGTTACTCTCCCTATAATGTGACAGCACACATTACCTTTCCACCCCAAATTTCTCATGTCCATTCAACCAGCTCCTGTCGCTTTTTGCCTTCTCATCTCACCTCCAGACAGGAGCTGCCCATTTAGTCTCATGTATCTACTTGAGCTAAGAAGCATTCTCTTTATGAGTATCATTTTATGTCTTACAGTCCAGTCTAATCTTTGTCTGAAGAGTTGGCTTCAGTTATAGTTTCAGTTCTGGACTAACAGAGAGCCGGGGGGCCGTGTCTTCTGGAATTCCTCCAGTCTCAGTCAGACCATTAAGTCTGGTCTTTTTATTAGAATTTGAGTCCTACACCCTACTTTTCTCCTGCTCCATCAGGGACTGTCTGTTGTGTTCCCTGTCAGGGTAGTCATTGGTGGTAGCCGGACACCATCTAGTTCTTCTAGTCTCAGGCTGATGGAGTCTCTGGCTTATGTGTCCCTTTTTGTCTCTTGGGCTCATATTTTCCTTGTGTCTTTGGTGTTCTAAATTCTCCTTTGCTCCAGGTAGGTTGGGACCAGTTGCTGTATCTTAGATGGCCGCTTGCTAGCTTTTAAGACCCCAGCGCCACTCACCAAAGTGGGATGCAGAACATTTTCTTAATAAACTTCATTATGCCAATTGACCTAGTTGTCCCCTGAGAACATGATCCCCAGACCCCCACCCCTGCTACTCTGTCCCTCAAAGTGTTTGGTTGTATCCAGGAAACTTACTAGCTTTTGATTTAGTCCAGTTGTGATGACTTCCCCTGTATTGGGTGTTGTCCTTCCCTTCACCTAAGATAATTCTTATCTACTATCTAGTTAGTGAGTACCCCTCCTTCTCCCTCCCCACCCTCATAACCATCAATGAATGTTTTCTTCTGTTTTTAAACCTTTTCTTGAGTTTTTGTAATAGTGGTCTCATGTAATATTTGTCCTTTTGCAACTAATTTCACTCAGCATGATGGCTTCCAGATTCATCGATGTTATGAGATGTTTCACAGATTTATTGTTGTTTTTTATTGTTGCACAGTATTCCATTGTGTAAATATATGTGATTTGTTTATCCATTTGTCTGTTGATAGGTACCTAGCTTGTTTCCATCTTTTTGCAATTGTGAACAGTGCTGCAGTGAACATGGATGTGCATGTATCTATTCATGTAAGGATTCTTGTTTCTCTAGGATATATTCCAAGGAGTGAGATTGCTGGATTGTATGGTACTTCTATTTCTAGCTTTTTAAGGAAACGCCAAATTGATTTCCAAAGTGGTTGTTCCATTTTGCATTCACACCAGCAGTGTGTAAGTGTTTCAGCCTCTCCACAACCTCTCCAACATTTATTATTTTGTGTTTTTTGGATTAATGCCAGCCTTGTTGGGGTGAGATGGTATTTCATTATAGTTTTGATTTGCATTTCTCTAATGGCTAGTGATCATGAGCATTTCCTCTTGTATCTATGAGCCACCTGAATGTCTTTTTCAGTGAAGTGCCTGTTCATACTCTTTGCTTGTTTTTTAATTGGGTTGTCTTTTGTTGTTGAGGTTTTGCGATATCTTACAGATTTTAAAGATTAGATGGTGATCCAATTTGTCGTAGCCAAATATTTTTTCCCAGTCTGTAGGCTGTCTTTTGACCTTTTGGTGAAGTCTTTGGATGAGGATAGGTATTTGGTTTTTAAGAGCTCCTAGTTATCTAGTTTCTCTTCTGGTGTTTGTGCATTGTTAGTAATGTTTTATATTCTGTTTATGCTGTGCATTAGGCTCCTAGTGTTGTCCCTATTTTTCATCCTTGATCTTTATCGTTTTAGATTTTATATTTAGGTCTTTGGTCCATTTTGAGTTAGTTTTTATACATGGCGTGAGGTGTGGGTCTTGTTCCATTTTTTAGCAGATGGATATCCAGCTATGCCAGCACCATTTGTTAAGGACCCTGTCTTTTCCCCATTTAACAGACTTTGGGCCTTTGTCGAATATCAGCAGCTCATAGGTGGATGAATTTACGTCTGCATTCTCAATTTTGTTCCATTGGTCTATGTGTCTTTTGTTGTACTAGTACCCAGCTGTTTTGACTACTGTGGTGATATTATAATAAGTTCTAAAATCAGGTAGTATGAGGCCTCCCACTTTATTCTTCTTCTTCAATAATGCTTTACTTATCTGGGGCTTCTTCCCTTTCCATATGAAGTTGGTGATTTATTTCTCCATCTCATTAAAAAATGCCATTGGAATTTAGATCAGGATTGCATTGTATCTGTAGATCGCTTTGGGTAGAATAGACGTTTTCACAATGTCGAGTCTTCCCATCCATGAGCGAGGTATGTTTTTCTACTTCTGCAGGTGTCTTTGGAAACCCTGGTGGCGTAGTGGTTAAGTGCTACAGCTGCTAACCAAGAGGTCGGCAGTTCGAATCCGCCAGGCACTTCTTGGAAACTCTATGGAGCAGTTCTACTCTGTCTTATAGGGTCGCTCTGAGTTGGAATTGACTTGATGGCAGTGGGTTTGGTTTTTGGTTTTTTGGTAGGTCTTTTTTGGTTTCTTGCAGTAGTGTCTTATAGTTTTCTTTGTATAGGTCTTTTATGTATCTGGTAAGATTTATTCCTAAGCATATTATCTTCTTGGGGGCTGTTGTAAATGGTATTGATTTGGTGATTTCCTTTTTGACATTCTCTTTGTTGGTGTAGAGGAATCCAACTGATTTTTGTATGCTTATCTTGTATCCTGATATTTTGCTGAAATCTTCTATTACTTCCATAGTTTTCTTATGGATTCTTTTCAGGTTTTCTGTGTATAAGACCATATCATCTGCAAATAGAGATACTTTTACTTCTTTCTTACCAATTTGGATGCCCTTTATTTGTTTTTCTAACCTAATTTCTCTGGCTAGGACCTCCAGCACAGTGTTGAATAAGAGTGGTGATAAAGGTCATCCTTTTCTGGTTCCTGTTCTCAAGGGGAATGCTTTCAGACTCTCTCCATTTAGGATGATGTTGGGTGTTGGCTTTGTATAAATGCCCTTTATTATGTTGAGGAATTTCCCTTCTATTCCTATTTTGCTGAGTGTTTTTATCATGAATGGGTGTTGGGCTTTGTCAAATGCCTTTTCTGCATCAATTGATAAGATCATGTGGTTCTTGTCTTTTGTTTTATTTATGTGATGGATTACACTGATTGTTTTTCTAATGTTGAACCATCCTTCCATACCTGGTCTGTATCCCACTTGGTCATGTTGCATTGCTTTTTTGATATGGTGTTAAATTCTATTGGCCAGAATTTTGTTGAGGATTTTTGTGTCTGTATTTGTGAGGGATATTGGTCTGTAATTTTCTTTTTTTGTGTAGTGTCTTTACCTGGTTTTTTGTATCAGGGTTATACTGGCTTCATAGTATGAGTTTGGATCCATAGAATGAGTTTGGAAGCATTCCATGCTTTTCTATGCTCCGAAATACCTTTAGTAGTAGTGGTGTTAACTCTCCTCTGAAAGTTTGGTAGAATTCTCCGGTTGAAACCATCAGGGCCAGGGCTTTTTTGTGTGTGTGTTAGTTTTTAAAATTATCTTTTCAGTCTCCTTCGTTATATGTTTATCTAGTTGTTTCATCTCTGTTTGTGTTAGTTTAGGTAGGTAGTGTGTTTCTAGAAATTTGTCCGTTTTCTCTAGGTTTTCAAATTCACTAGAGTACAATTTTTCATAGTATTCTGTTATGATTCTTTTAATTTCAGTTGGGCCTGTTGTGATATCGCCCATCTCATTTCTTACTCGGCTTATTTGCTTCCTCTCCTGTTTTTCTTTTGTCAGTTTGGCCAGTGGCTTATCGAATTCGTTGATCTTTTTGAAGAACCACCTTTTGATCTTGTTAACTCTTTCAATTGTTTTTCTGTTTTCTATGTCATTTAATTTTTATTATTTGCTTTCTTCCGGTGCCCAAGGACTTCTTTTGCTGCTCTCTATTTGTTTGAGTTGTAGGGTTAATGTTTTGATTTTGGCCCTTTCTTCTTTTTGATGTGTGCATTTATTGCTGTAAATTGACCTCTGAGCACTGCTTTTGCTGTGTCCCAAAGGTTCTGGTAGGATGTGTTTTCATTCTCAAATTTGATTCTGTGAATTTCTCTATTCCATCCTCAATTTATTCTATAACCCAGGGTATTTATACTTTGTGATGCTATTTAAAATTGGACCTTTTCTTCCTGGTTACTACCAGATTATTGCTTATAAATATTGCTTTCTGTCATATTAATCTTGAACTCAACTATCTTACTAAATTCTTTATTGCTGTGTGGTTATTGCTTTTAACTATTGGTTTCTATTATATTAATTTTGAACCCAACTACCTTAAATAAATTATTTATAATAGTTTTTCAGTTGATTTTCTTGGGCTTTCCAGTTCAAAACTCATATTGTTGGCAACTAATGGGTATTTTATCTCTTTCTTCCTAGTTTTTACTCCTCTTTATTTTAGCTATCTAGAACTTTCAGAATAATGTGAAGTAATAATAGTGGTAAAATGGACATCCTTTTCTCATTCCTGACTTTAAAGGGAAAATTTTTATTGTTTTCCCATTAAGCAAGGTGCTGGTTTTGGTTTAATGAAGTATCACACTATTATTTAGTAAGTTTTTTTGTGTGTGTGTTAAATAACCTGGGTATTGAGTTTTGTCAAATGCTTCTTTAGGATCTGGAGAGAATCATATGATTTTTCTCCTTTGATTTGTAAATAAGGAGCCCTGGTGGTATAGTGGTTAAGCACTATGGAGCAGTTCTACTCTCTCTTGTAGGGTTGCTATGAGTCGGAATTGTATCAATGGCATCGGGTTTGATTTTTGGTTTTTGATCGTTAATCACCTTCTCTTTGTGTCATATCTTGACTCCTACCTGGTTAGGAGCTCTTGAGTTGCAAGGATGAAGCCTGAGTCTTTGTTGTCAACAGAACCTATTCTGAGTGGACAACTGAATGGCCTTTCCTTATACGTTGACCCCCTGGCCCCTGTTGTTGATGGAAAGGGTTACTCATAGGGTCAGGATGCCAGAGGCTGTGTGATGCTGGGTTGACTCACCTCCTGGAGCATTCTGCTTCCTCCCCAGGCACGGGGGTGGGACAGGGCTCAGCCCCCAGACTGGGTATGTAAAGGGGCCAGCAGTGGTGCACGTCAATCCCACACATACTCCCTAAGCCTCCGGGCCTGGTCTTCAGCTGGGAACCAGGGCCTCAGAGGGAACTGGGCCCTGACCTGGACTTTGCAGCGGACATTGGGAGGCTGCCAGATGTAGCACCAGTCATGCTGTGGTGGTCATGTATCAACTCCCAGAGGTCCTGGGGGGTTTCCTAGAGAAGGAGACACATGAGCTGGATGCCAGGAGGCCATGGGGGATGCAGGTTTCAGGCCAAGGGAACAGCCTTTGTGTTCAGAGACCTGGCAGTGCCTGGCTGTGCCTGGCCCATGGGGCATGGGGAAGGAGGCTCAAGGGCAGGGCAGAGTCACAGAGGAATGCTGTTCTGGGGACCATGCCTGAGGAGCCAGGCCTATGACCTCATGCCCATCTATCTATTGCAGGTCTGGACAGAGCCCTGCCGGCTGGGCCTCTGCTGGCAGGAACCATGGCAGAGGCTGGGGATGGTGGACTATCGGTGGCTGAGTGGCTGCGGGCGCTGCACCTAGAGCAGTACAGTGGGCTGTTCGAACAGCATGGACTGGTGTGGGCTGCTGATTGCCATGGCCTCAGCGATGCCCGCCTGCTGGACATGGGCATGCAGCTCCCCGGCCATCGCCGCCGCATCCTGGCTGGCCTGCTCCGCGCTCACACACCCCCAGTCCCTGCGCCTCGCCCCACCCCACGGCCTGTGCCCATGAAACGCCACATCTTCCGTCCACCACCTGAGACTACCATTCCACCTGAACCATTGCCCTCTGCTGGAGAGGACGAGGGGCTGGCCGCCGCACCCCCTATCCCGCCCCGGAGGAGCTGCCTTCCACCTGCCTGCTTCTCCACACCACCCACAGCTGCCCCAGACCCTGTTCTGCCCCCACTGCCCACCAAGCGGCATTTGGCAGAGCCGAGCGTGCCGCCTGTGCCTCCTCGCATGGGGCCCCCCCGCCTGCTGACGAGGTGAGTGGGTGCTATCCAGTGCGGGAGGAACATGGGCAGAGGGCCCTGACGGGTAAACGGGGAATTTGTGGCCTTTTGTACTAGGTGAAAAAGCGACTTCAGGTGGAGGGAACAGCACGTGCAAAGCTCAGAAGTGGAAAGCCCTGTTGGGCACTCTGAGCAGATGGTGGGGCTCAACTGTTAGGGGAATGCAGGTGAGGCTTGGGGCAGGGGCTGGCAGGATGTGCTGTAAAGGCCAGGCTGGGGAGCCAGGAAGGTTTTAAGCAGAGTGATTGGATGCCATCTGAGGACCGAAAGGATGACTGGCTGTTGCTGAAGATTGATGGGGAGGAAGGGGGACGGCTGGGAGACCAGGGAGAGGACTGGGCACAGGGCCAGGTGAGAGGCATCTGCTCAGGCTGTGTTAATAAGACTGGAGAGAATTAGAGCGAGATGTTGGCCGTGAAATGGACAGGGCCTGGGTATTCCGGCGTGGGTAGAGAGGAAGGGGGAGCTATGACAGCCTCCAGCTTTCCATCTTGGGTGGCTGGGTAGACCATAGTAAACTGTCCCTGAAATGGGACCCAGGGACAGAAGTGGATTTGGGAGAAAGTCTGGAGTTCACTGTGGGGCCTGGTGAGTGTGAGGTGCTGTGGGGCACCCAGGGTGCATCTTGGAGTCAGGGGGCAGAGTGGAGGGAATGGGAAGCCTAGGATGGGTGAGCTCACCTGGGAGCAGGACCTCCCAGGGCCCGGTGCTTGTACTCTGTCAGGCCTCGGCTCCCTCTTCCCACTACTCCTGCTAAATGCCACCACATCCTGGGGACACTTCTCAGGTCTCATCCTACTCATCCAGTCTCCTCCTTAGAACTGTTTTCTCCCCTCTTTGACTCCTGGTACTCCATTTTCTTGAGTTTCCCCCTACTTCTGTGGATGTTCCATTCTAATCTTCACAGAGGCCCTCTCTTCCTGCCATTTGCTGGGGTGCCCTGCTGAAGGAAGCCGACCCAGCTGGGGTGCATATGTATTCAAGGTTGTAGTTTCTGAGAGCTGCTGTAACAAATTACCACAAAGTTGGTGGCTTAAGAGAACAGAAAGTTATTCTCTCATGGTTCTGGGGACCAAAAGTCTAAAACCAAGGTGTTGGCAGGTCCCTACTCCTTCTGAAGGCCCTAGAATCTTTCCTTGCCTCTCCTGGTGGCATTCTTTGGCTTATAATGCTTCACTCTCATTTCCGCCTCCATCTTCGCTGTGTCTCTGATCTCACTGTCCTTCCTCCTATGAATACACCAGTCATTGGCTTTAAGGCCACTCTAAATCCAGGATAGAGGCCCTGAGTGGTACAAATGGTTAACACACTCAGCTGCTAACCAAAAGGTTGGAGGCTCAAGTCTACCTAGGGGTGCCTCAGAAGAAAGGCCTGGCAGTTGACTTCTGAGAAAAAGCAGCCATTGAAAACCCTATGGAACACAGTTCTACTCTGACACACATGGGGTCGCCATGAATCGGAATTGACCCAATGGCATCTGGTACTGTAAAACCTGTGAAAGCCAGAACCTTTGTAAGGCGGAAACCTGTCAGAAAAGGAAAGCTGAAATATTTCCCACTAAAACAAGAGATAGAAAAGTGGTAAAACTGCATGCTGTCGAAGGCAGAAAACTTGCGAGACTGAGAAAAACAAGGCACTCCCGTTGAGTTCTGACTCTCACAGGTTTCACTGTATTTTTAAAATCCAGGATGATCTCATTTCAAGATCCTTAACTTAATTACATCTGCAAATACCCTGTTTCCAAATAAGGTCATATTCACAGGCACCAGGGGTTAGGACTTGGACGTATCTTTTTGAGGAACACAATTCCACCTACCATAAGAGGTGTCTTGGGGATTTATTGGAGCACTTGGGCTAAGTTAGGCTAATGTTGGAAGGCTTCTTGGGAGAGGTAGGAATATGCAGAGAGAGGTCTCCATGTCTGTGTTATTGCTGGGCAATGTTGTGGTGCTTTGTTTACATGATCTCATCTGATCCCTGCAGCAAACCTTCCGGAGGATTTGTGTCCTGTTTTCAAGCAGGGAAACTGAGGCTCAGAGAAAGGAGAGGAGCATTGGCTGGATCGATGCCAAGTACAGGCTTCGGAAGCTCTTATGGGAAGTGCCTGGGAGGTTTTCCACACCTAGAGAGTGGGCATTAAGTCAGGGGACCTTAAAGGTCAAACTAGGGCTGTGGTGTTTCCCCCCGACCCCACAAGACCTTTTTTTTTTTTTTTAATTTTTATTTTGTTGTTGTTGAGAATATATACAGCAGAACACACACCAATTCAGCCATTTCTACATGTACAATTCAGTGACATGGGTTACATTCTTTGAGTTGTTCAATCATTGGTGCAATCATTCTCACCCTGCTTTTCTGAGCTGTTCCTCCCCCACTGACATAAACTCACTGCCCCCTAAGCTTTCTATCTAATCTTTCATGTTGCTGTTTTCACTTTGATCCTATATACCCCAACACCCCAGTGCTATTGAATAAGTAGTTCTTAAAAGAATGCTCAAGGCAGACATTTTTTACTAGTTAAGCTAAATTATCGTTTGGTTTTAAGAAGACTTCAGGAGATATTTTCGGCTTAAGTTTTAAAGATTATATTAGAGCAATAGTTTCAGGGATTCATCCAGCCCCCTTGGCTCCAGAAAGTCTGGAGTCTATGGGAATTTGAATTCTGTTCTGCATTTTCTCCCTTTTGATCAGAATTCTGCTATATGATCTTTGATCAGAATGTTCAGTAATGGTTCAGGGCTGTGGTGTTTGATTCGTGGAAGCAAAGAAAGGGTTCATGCATGCCTGTGTGCCTTTCTGGATTCACAAAGTTGATCCTCCTAGGAGCCCAGATTGGCATTTCCTGGTACCATTGCGCCCTCTAGTGGCCATTCTTCTGCATGCAGGAGTAAGTTAAATTTTCTTCAGTCCCACCCCTGGAACGGGCGCGTGTGTGTGTCTGCCTGTGTGTGTGTGTGTGTGTCTCTGTGTGTCTCTCTGTGTGTGTGTCTGTGTGTGTTTGTGTGTTCCCATGTCTGTCTGCCTGCCTGTCCCTGGGATGTCAGAGTGGATGAACAATGGGAAGAGGTAGAGCCCTGTCCTTAGGAAGCTCATTCAGGCTGTCGAAGCAAAGTCCCCAGTCGGGGTTAGTGGCCTGGATTCCTGCTTAAAACCAAAACCAAACCAATTGTCATCAAGTTGATTCTGATTTATGACAACCCCATGTGTTTCAGAGTAGAACTGCATGTGGGGTTTTCAATAGCTGTGACCTTTTGGAAGAAGATTGCCAGGCCTTCCTTCCAAGGTGCCTTTTGATGGATTCGAACCACCAACCTTTCAGTTAGTAGCTGAGCGCTTAATCATTTGTGCCACCCAGGGACTCCCGGATTCCTGTTTAGGAGACAGGAAACCTGAGTCAGGCTCAGTTAGCTGTGTTAGGAGAGGCCCCTCTGGGCCTGTTTCCCTATCAGGTCAATGAATGGTGGGTGAGATGCCCTCCGCGGCCCTCCTGGTATTAGCATTTGCACTAACTTGCTGGGAAGGGTGAGAGACCCGTCTTCACTCCTGGGTCCTGGGGTATCAGTCCTCACTGTCAGTGCCTGAGTCTGAAACTCAGGCCGCTTAACCAATGTGTGGGGGAGACCGGGTCACCATGATCAGGAGTGGGCCTTGTAGCCAGAGGACCCAAAATTCATTCCATGCTGAAAAAGTTTATAGAAAGTTATTCCATGTAATTTGGGACTATCCTGTAGGTCAGAGTTGGGAGTGGGCCGTCAGATCTGACTCTCTGTCCTGGGGTCTTTGACACTTGGAGTTGTGGGAATCTGCAGTCCTAGCCCCCTAGGCTTTCAGGGTGTATAAAATCTATAAAGAAAAACTTGGGGCAGATGGAGCCTCATGTGTGTGTAACAGGTGAAGGCTGGCCTGCAGTGAAGTGGATGGGGCCATGACTCCTTCCCACGACCTAAGGCTCCATGGTGCGTGCTAGAAGACTGTTCATCCTAGCCTGCCCCTCCCCACCCTCACAGGAGTCCCTGCTCCATCGTCGCCTGCCATGGCCTCCCTGCCCCTGCTCGCACCCCCTGGTGATGGGGGGCTTGCTTTCATACCAGACCTTGTGGTGACTGTGTGTGAGCATTTCTGCCTGGCTCCAGACCCATCACAGGCTCCCCAGTGGAATTTTGGGGTTGTCTACCATGTGTGCATACAATGCTCTAGGGAAGTGCCTCAACCTGAGGATATGCCTGGGGCAGCTTGTGTGTGTGCACCTACATGTTTGTGTAAGCTGTCAGGATAGTAATGTGTCTGTATCTACATCTTTCTGCAGGTTCTAAGGGTAGTATTGTGTGACCCTAATATGTCCGAGTGTGTAGGGATTCGTGAAGTTTCAATAGTGACTTGAAGTGGGGTGTGTGTGAGTTCATCGGGGTCTGTGTACTGGTAGGGTGGGGTTCCAACACCATGTCAGTGCATGTGCTGTTTGGGGGGGGCAATTAGCACGTGTGTTATTTATGTACTGTCAGGCGTGAGGCAGTGTGTGTACATGTGTGTGCATGTGCTGTCGAGAGAGTGAGCCTGCTAGAATATCAGTGCCACTAGGGCTGGGATCTTTGTCTATTTTGTTTGCTGCTGAAACTTTCAGCATTGGAAAAGTGCTGGCACCTAGTAAATGCTTAGGAAGTATTTGTTGCATAAGTGAATGGACGACTTCTTGCATGAGCTTACATAATGCTAGGAGCTGAACTTGGGGTGCTTGTATGTCTGTGTGTACGTGTGCTGCCCACAGTGACCCGGCTCCACAGCTGCCCTCAGCGCATGCCGGGTGACAGGGTTAAAGGGCCCTGAGCTCCTCAGCACACGTCCCTTCCCCTCATCTCGCTACCCAACCCATGTCACCCCAGACCTCTTGAGAAGGGAGAGGCCTGCAGAGGAGGCAGATGGGAAGAATGAGTCTGGCCTAGGACCCTGGGCCACAGACCAAAGTGTAAGCAAATGAGAAAAGGAGCAAGGATAGGGTTCTGTCCTCCCCACCCTGGGATGGGTCCAGGACACTCAGAAGCAGGCTGACCATTCTGCCTAGCCTGGGAGAACCCCACTTCACCCCCAAAGAGTCTGTACCTCCTACCATTATTTAATCCTGTAGGGAACTTGCAAAGAGTCCAGAGATGCTGAGAAATCTGCCCAAAGTCACCTAACGCAGCAGAGAGGGAGCAGACACAAAGACCCTCCTAGCCTCCACCTGGTTTGTTCAACTACAAGTATCATAGACATGAAAGTCCCAAAAGTTTGCCTCCACCTGTGTCATTAAGCTTGACTGGACTTTGAGGAGGCAGCTCTTCCTCAGTCGTATTTTGAGTACCAGCCAACCTGAGGGGCTCATCTTCTGGCACCATATCGGATAATGTTCCGCTACCATTCAAAAGGTTTTCACTAGCCAGTTTTTCCAGAAGTAGACCACCAGGTCCTTCTTCCTAGTCTGTCGTAGTTTGGAAGCTCCACTGAAACCTGTCCACCAAGTGTGACCCTGCTGGTATTTGAAATATGGGTGGCAAAGCTTCCAGTATCACAGCAACACACAAGCCACCTACAGTATGACAAACAGACGAGCAGGGAAGAGCTGCCTCCTCAAAGTAGAGTCGTCTCAATGATGTGCACGGAGTCAATCTTTTGGGACCTTCATTTGCTGATGTGGTATGACTCTAAATGAGAAGAAACAGTTATGAACATCCATTAATAATTGGAACGTGGAATGTACAAAGTATGAGCCTAAGAAAATTAGAAGTTGTCAAAAATGAAATAGAACACCTAAAGGTTGATATTCTAGGCATAAGTGAGCTGAAATGGACTGGTGTTGGCCATTTTGAATCGGACAATCACATGGTCTAATATGCTGGAAGTGACAAATTGAAGAGGAATGGCATCCCATCCATTGTAAAAAACAACATTTCAAGATCTAGCCTGAAGTACAGTGCTGTCAGTGATAGGATAATATCCATATGCCTACAAGGAAGATCAGTTAATATGACCTGTTATTCAAATTTACACACCCAGCACTAGGGCCAAAGATGAAGAAAATGTAGATTTTTACTAACTTGTGCAGTCTGAAGTTGATCAAACATGCAATCAAGATACATTGATAATTACTGGTGGTTGGTTGGAATGCAAAAGTTGGAAACAAAGAAGGACCAGTAGTTGGAAAATATGGTCTTGGTGATAGAAACCATGCTGGAGATAGCATGGTAGAATTTTGCAAGACCAACAGCTTAATCATTGCAAATACCTTTTGTTAACAACATAAACAGCGACTACATGTGAACCTTGCCTGATTGAATACACAGGAATCAAATCTACCATATCTGCAGGAAGAGACTATGGAGAAGCTCAATATCATCTGTCAGAACAACGCCAGGGGCCAACCGTGGAACAGACTATGAATTGCACATGTGCAAGTTCAAGTTGAAGCTGAAGAAAATTCAAACAAGTCCATGACAGCCAAAATACAACCTTGAGTATATCCCACCTGAACTTAGAGACCATCTCAGGAATAGATTTGATGCACTGAACACAAATGACTGAAGACCAGTCCAGTTGTGGGGTGACATCAAGGACATCATACATGAGGAAAGCAAAAGGTCATTAAAAAGACAGGAAAAAAAGAAAGGACCAAAATGGAGGTCAGAAGAGACTCTGAAACTTGCTCTCGAACATCAAGCAGCTAAAGTGAATGGAAGAAATCATAAAGTAAAAGAGCCGAACAGAAGATTTCAAAGGGTGGCTTTAGAAGACAAAGTGTTGTGATGACATGTGCAAAAACCTGGAGTTAGAAAACCAAAAGGGAAGAACAGGCTTGGCACTTCTCAGGCCGAAAGAACTGAAGAAAAAATTCAAGCATCGAGTTGAAGGATTCTTTGGGGGAAAATATTAAACAACGCAGGAAGCATCAAAAGAAGATGGAAGGAATACACAGAGTCCCTGTAACAAAAATAATTGGTTGACACTCAGCCATTCCAGGAGGTGATCCATCAAAATGTGAAAATGATTGAACAATATCATTGACATGACACGCAAGTAAAATTTTGCTGAAGATCGTATGATCAAGAACTGATGGTATTGAAGGAAAAGGTCCAAGCTGCACTGAAGACATTGGTGAAAAATAAGATTCCAGGAACTGATGGAATACCAGCTGAGAAGTTCCAACAAACAGATGCAGTACTGGAGCTGCTCATTTGTCTATGTCAAGACATTTGGAAGGCAGCTACCTGGCCACCCGACTGGAAGAGATTCATATTTGTGCCCATCCAAAAAAGGTGATCAGCAAAATGTGGAAATTATCGAACAATATCATTAATATCACACACAAGTAGAATTTTGCTGAAGATCATTCAAAAGCAGTTGCAGCAGTACATCGACAGGGAACTGCCAGAAATTCAAGCTGGATTCAGAAGAGGATGTGGAATGAGGGATATCATTGCTGATGGCAAATGGATCTTGGCTGAAAGCAGAGAATACCAGGAGGATCTTTAGCGGTGTTTTATTGACTATGCGAAGGCATTCGACTGTGTGGATCATAAAGAATTATGGATAACATTGGGAAGAATGGGTATTCCAGAACACTTAATTGTGCTCATGAGGAACCTGTGCATATACCAAGAGGCAGTTATTTGAACAGAACAAGGAGATACTGCGTAGTTTAAAATCAGGAAAGTTGTGCGTCATAGTTGTATCCTTTTACCATACTTATTCAGTCTGTATCCTAAGCAAATAATCTCAAAAGCTGGACTATGTGAAGAGGAATGCAGCATCAGGATTGGAGGAACACATATTAACAAACTGATACGCAGATGACACAACCTTGCTTGCTGAAAGTGAAGAGGACTTGAAGCACTTAGTGATGAAGATCAAAGTCTACAGCTTTCAGTACGAATTGCACCTCAACATAAAGAAAACAGAAATCCTCACAACTGGACCAATAAGCAACATGATAAACAGAGAAAAGATTGAAGTTGTCAAGGATTTCATTTTACTTGGATCCTCAATCAACCCCCATAGAAGCAGCAGTCAGGAAATCAAAAGATGCATTGCATTGGGCAAACCTGCTGCAAAAGACCTCTTTAAAGTGTTAAAATTCAAAGATGTCACTTTGAGGATTAAGGAGCGCTTGACCCAAGCCATGGGTATTTTCAGTCGCCCCATGTGCACGCAAAAGCTGGATGATGACTAAGGAAGACCAAAGAAGAACTGATGCCTTCAAATTACGGTGTTGGCAAAGAATAGCAAATATATCAGGGACTGCCAGAAGAATGAACAAATCTCTCTTGGAAGACGTACATCCAGAATGCTCCTTAGTTTCAAGGATAGTGGGACTTCGTCTCATGTACTTCGGACGCGTTATCAGGAGGGACCAGTCCCTGGAGAAGGACATCATGTTTGGTAAAGTAGAGGGTCAGCAAAAGAGAGGAAGACCCTCAATTGACAGAGTGGCTGCAATGATGGGCTCAAGCAGAGCAGCAATTTTGAGGATGATGCAGGACCAGCAGTGTTTCATTCTGTTTTACATCGGGTTGCTATGAGTTGGAACCGACTGGGGGCGCGCCTAACAACAGCATCAGAAGTGAACCCTCTGAGCTTGCTTTCCAGAGAGCAGCAGAGGGCTTATTTCTGATCTGGGCTTCCAAGATCACGCCACAAAGTTTCTCCCAGTCTGTTCTTGGCCTCTGTTTCCTCCTGGCACCTGGATGCCTAGAAATAGCTAGGGGAAGAGTGGAGTATTTGCTCAGGGAGGCAGCTGCCAGGGGAAGTCACACTGAAGGTCCTCCCCCCATGTCTGACTGCCTTGCAGCCCAGCCAATCCCTGGTCTTCCTGAGGGCTTGTCACTTGTTGCCGGGGCGGAACTTGGTCCCTTCAGTGAGCTTCTTAGCCTTTCTGGGCTTCCCTGCAGGGTTGGAGAGGGTTCGAGGCCACTGCCAGGACCAGCCAGGTCCAGGGCTTCCAGCCCAGCAAGACTGCACTGAGGGTAGTGTTTGTCCCATTCCAGCTTTCAGTAGGGTGGGGTAGCGGCGGGGGGGGGGGGGGGGGGGGGAGGAAGTCTCTGCCCCAGGGGATTCTGGGTGACTTTTTTCTCTCTTTCTCAGTGTTTTCAGGAAGTGTGTGTTGGCCCTGGGGCTTCAGGGGTGGGAGGGGAGAGGGGGGCGGGGGTGGGGGAGAGGCGGAGAGCAGGAAGCCTAGAGGAGGCCAGAGCTAGACACAGATACACACACTCACACTCACTCTCCTAGACAGATTGAGTTACGCACAGAAACCCACACACACACTCGGAGGAGTGATTAACACACACTCAGAGACACTAATCACAGATGTGCAGAGGCATACCTGCACCCAAACACCTCCCAGAAAACACTGGGCCTCAGACACGCCCAGCGAGCAGGGGCCAGGCTGTCCCCGGGACCAGCCTAGGCCTGCTTGTAGGCTTGTGCAGACAGGCTCATAACACACACAACATACACGCACATACCCTAAGCCCGCTTGGCCGGAGCCGTGTGAGGCCTTGGGCCCAGGACCCAGCAGGCATCTGAGGGTGAGCGAGGGGCAGCCTGGGCTGTGAGGCGGGTGGGAGACAGGCTCTAGCTGAGGGCCTGGGAGGGCAGCAGTCCCTGCCTGTCTGTCAGTCACCTCTAGGCTGGCTTTTCTAGGGTATTCTCCCCCTTCTCTTTTTTGCCTTCAGAATTTTCTCTCTTCCTTCACTTTCTCCACTTCTCTCTTCCTCTGGCCTCTTCCTTCTCTCTCCTCTCTTCACTCCCTCTCCCCTGTTTTTCCAGATCTTAATTCTTCATAAGCCCCTCTCCTGAGTCCACTGGGAGCTCATGGTGCCTGTTTTCTGGGCCTTTCCTGGACTCTGTCCCACAGGCTGCTCTTCTGTAGGGTTTCAGCCCTTTGGGGACCTGGTGCTGATTTCCTCACCCCTCCGGGGAATCTCAGGGAGGCATATCTCAGTGTTAAGTTCAAAGGTATTGTGATCTGGGCAGCTCTTGCCTGGCCCGGCACCCCAGTCCAGGGTCATAGGGGAAGCATGCAGAGGGCTGGCACTTAATTGATGTGGAGCCAGTGTTGGTTCCTACCTCTCCTCCCCAGGGCTGCTAGTGTGGCAGGTGCCACCTGTGGAGTTGGGGCCTGGGCTGGAGTGTGGGGGCTAGCTTCCCCTCCCGCTAGTTGTAGATCCCTAGTGAACTCAGCAACGCTGTGCTTTGGTCATGGGGGACACAGAGAGGACTCTAACCAGGTCCTGCTTGTGCAGCAGGTGCCCTCCCAGCCCTGCCCTGTGCCTCCGGCTTGTCTTTCCATAGGGCCCAGTGGATACCTGTACCCTCTCCTGCCAGGCCAGCCCTAAGATGGGCACTTGGGGTGGGGACTAGGGAGGGGTCCCTGAGGGCTAAGCTTCCTACTGCCGTCCTCAGGAACCAGGACAGGACCAGGCCCAGAAGTTTGGTGCTGCCATGGGAGATTGGCATTGGATCCGGCCTCTGCTTCCTCCTGCCCCCCATGGCAGGGCTGGCGTGTGGGGAAGCTCAGTGTAGACCTGGTGGTAGAAGTGCCAGGAAGGGCCCAAACAGGCTGTGTGAGTTTAGAGGGAGCAGTTAGGTGGACTTCCTGGAGGAGGTAGCGCAATGAAATCGATGAGCACAATGGAATCGATGATACTTGGTCTTTGTGTAGATTAAGTGAGGAAGAGCCCCTAGCAGAATGCCTGGCACATAGTGGGTATTTAGCAAGTGTTAGCTTTTGTTCCAGGGAGAAGCACCAAGGGCTGGGTGAAGCCTTGGTTGTGAGGGTGGGCTCCAGGTTCAGTGGGTACTGCTGCCTGGAGGGGTGGCGGAGCGGCTGACCACCAGTGGTCAAGATGTCAGTGTGCTTGTGGTCATTTGCTCACCTGTGCTTGCCGGTGCCAAGGGCACAGAGAGGAATTGGCCCAAGGGGCTCACAGCATGTGCAAAAGCTGAGATGAGAGATGGTCTGCAGATAACATATTCTAGAAAGCGAGACTCTAAGAAGGGCTTTCTGTGCTGTGGTGTGGGCGGAGGTGGACAGAGCAGAACCAGGGGAGTGCAGGAGGGGGCCTACATTTGGGCCTCATGATGGAGGAGGAGGGGCAAGGGCAACCATGGAGGAAGCAAGGGGCAAGGACTGAGGCCCAGGCCTCGAGCAGGCCAGGGCACAAACGAGGAAGTGGACAGCTGGGAAAGTTTGCCCCTGTGGAAAGGGGAGGTCAGGGTAGGAGAAAGATGTCCCCAGGTCACTGGGCCTGGCCCCACCTCCTGGCCCCACTATCTAGAGTCCAGAGGCTGAGATTGGGCCCAGATCCCTCAGAGGCCTGTGTGACATCTTGGGGCAAAGGTTCTGACTCCTGGAGGGGGTGTAGGCCTGGGCCCTTGGTCCTCTGAGGTCAGCTCTGTGAAGCAAATATTGACAGACACAACTATATTGAGTGATGGGAAGCATGGAGCCTGGGGGGAGCCCCGACGAGGTCCCAGCTCAGCCTAGGTGTGGAGGCTTGCAGTGGAGAGGGGGACTCCGATTTGGCCCCTTTGAAGGAGGAGTAGGAGTTAGCCAGACAGGGGAGGGTACTCCAGGTAGGAGGAGCAGCATATGCAAAAACCTGGGAGCGTGCATTTATGGCATGCAGCTGGGGCTCTCATAGGGTGGGAGGGGACTCTGGAGACCCTGGCCTCAGTAGGGGATCACTGCTCCTTCCCCTGGGGTTTTCCAGCACACTGTGCCTTCCGGATACCACTTCTCCTTTCCTGGGCCTGGCCTGACTCAGCAGGATTTGATCCCCTGCAGTAGGCTGAGGTCAGCCAGGAGGCTTCCTGGAGGCAGTGAATAGAGTGGGGCCCAGAGGCTTATGAGGGACCTCCTTGCTTCCACTTCTTGGAACAGTCTCTTGCCTGGGAAGGCTGTGCTGGGAGAGGAGCCCATTGCATCAGTTTGCACTTCTCGCCATGGTCACCACAGCCGTCAGAGCTGTGATTGCATCCCCTCTCGGACAGAATGTCAGCTCCAGAGTGGCCTAGATCCCGAGCCCACATGGCCAGTGTGAGGATACTGGTGTCACAGAAGCCCTCAGATCCTGGCCATAGCCTCATTCACTGCTGGTGGTTGAGCTTGTGGCTGTGGTGCTGGACTGCCTGGGTTCAAATCCTAGCTTTGGGGCCATGGACAAATTACTTAGTGGTTCTGTGCCTCAGTTTCCTCATCTGTAAAGTGGAGATAATAATAATCCTTACCTTATCGATCCTTTGGGATGAGTAAATAAGTCATATAAAACAAAACCAAACCTGTTGCTGTCGAGTTGATTTTGACTCATGCTGACCCCGTGTGTTATAGAATAGAACTGCTCCATAGGGTTTTTGGGGCTGTAATCTCTATGAAAGCAGATCTCCAGACCTTTCTTCTGTGGCGCTGCTGGGTGGGTTCAAACTGCCAACCTTTTGGTTAGCAGTTGCACACAAATCATTTGCACCACCTGGAAACCTTACTCAGCAGGGATTTATAAATAAGTGAATACCTGGATTAACTATTCTTGTTAGTTACATAATTGATTAACAATAGTTGTGTGACTATTATTAATTAATAAGAATTCACTGGTCCAGGTATTCATCTGTTTATAACTATTATTAATTAATAAGGATAATTAATTCAGGCATTTATAAATTCCTGCTGAGTACTGGGGATACAAATGAACAAGATGAATGTGGAGCTTGCCTCAGGGAACCCACAGACTAGGGAGGCAGGCTTAAGGATGGACAGACACCTTCCAGGATGAGGACAGTGATGGGGGCATGGACTAGGGTGCCCCAGGTGGGAGGATTGATGCTGCTTGGGCCCTGAAGATGAGGAGGAGCAGGTGGGCAGATTTTGCTCTTTTGCCACCACCTCCC
Source organism: Elephas maximus indicus (assembly GCF_024166365.1). Classification (NCBI taxonomy): domain Eukaryota; kingdom Metazoa; phylum Chordata; class Mammalia; order Proboscidea; family Elephantidae; genus Elephas; species Elephas maximus. The sequence goes on from NC_064825.1 coordinate 52,138,353, forward strand.
CCTCAGCCCTGGCCCAGCCCTGGGGAGCTTTGGGAGCTAGGCCCCTCAGCCCTGGTTGGCATTGGAGGGACAGAGGCTGTTCTCACCTCCTCTAGACCACAGTCTGACTGGCCCAGCCCAGGAAGCTTGAGGTTCAGCTCCCAGCTGATCACAGGCCTGGCTCCCAAGAGCCCCTTCCTCTTAAGCTCTGGGAGGCAGCAGTGTAATGGATTGATTTGCTTGTCAACAAGTCCCCAAGGACATTGCACCTGACCAGCTGGGCCAACTCCTAGGCATGGATTTGTCCAGGTCATATTCTTGTGTTTGCGGGCACTCAGCCACTTCGTTATCATTCACCTTTTCATTTACTTTCCTCCCAGTCCTAACGATCAACCTATCTACCTATCCACCCACCCACCTACCTACCCACTTACTTGTCCGCCTATCCATCCACCTACCTACCCACTTACCCATTATCCATCAGTTCATCTGCTCACCTACCCATCTACCTAACCGTGCGTGCATCCATCCCTCCACCCCTCTCTTCATTTGTTGCCCACCTACCCATCTACCTAACCGTGCGTGCATCCATCCCTCCACCCCTCTCTTCATTTGTTGCCCACCTACCCACCCATCCACCTCATCTAACATGCTCTTTTTTTTTTTAACCTCTTATCTATTGTCTATTTAGTGTTTTTCCATTCCCACCCCTCCTTAACATGCTCTTATTGCTGAATCAGCTAGGCCCTGTGATGGGCTGTGGGGATACAGAGTCAAATCAGATGCTGCCCCCACCCTAAAGAGTTTCAGGGTCAAGTGGGGAGACAGCTTGGTGCAGTGCCTACCAGGGAGTCTTCTTAGGTCCTGCTGAGCATTCAGACCCTCAAGACTACCATTGACTATACTTGGCATCCGATTCCCTTAGAAGTAGTTACGGTGGAAAACAGCTTGATAGTAGAGCCATGTCAGGTATTCTTTCCTGTGGGCGTCCTGGTAGCAATTCATGCCACAGTCCACGCAGCCATCCAGGAGCATTCTCTGTGCCCCCCCCCAGGGACATCGCAGGAGTGAGGGAATGAAACTCTTAGTGGACAGGTGTGGGAGCCACCCTGGCTTAGAAACTGCTTGCCCCAAGGAGCCAGTAGTCTCTTATAAGAACTTCGTGGCCAGGTTTCAGGTCGTTGCAAGGGATATGCCCAGTTACGAGTCACCACCCTCACGGAAGCCCAAAACTATGGCTTCTTCCTCAGGTGTAGAGTCTTGTTTATAGTTTCTCTCGGTTCAGATGCAGTTCCCCAATCAGGCCGTTTTTACCAAAGGCAGTGTTGCTTAGTAACATGGTTGATACACCTCCTGTAGAAAGTTTCTAGGGGAACAGAGCTAGAAAGCCACCTGAAGGTCAAGTTCTCACCCAGAAGGGTTTGGTAACCATTTACACATGCATATGTGGAGAGACAATTACAGTGAGATGGAAATAGCCACGGGCCCTAAAAAGCACATAGACTGTGGAGTCAAAAGTCAGAATTCACATCCTGGTCCAAAAGAGATGCTTAAAAAAGTTATCTAGAATCCTTTGTAGGACCCCTGAGTGATGCAGATGGCTAAGCGCTCGGCTACTAATGGAAAGGTTGGTGATTCGAATGGAAGAAGGGCCTGGTGATCTGCTTCGGAAAGGTCACGGCCTTGAAAACCCTGTGGAGCAGTTCTACTCTGTACACACGGGGACGTCATGAGTTGGAATTAACTTGACAACAACTGGTTTGGGTTTTTGTTTTTAATCCTTTGTATTTTTTTTTTTTTTTATAGGCTCACTATGGAGGGAAGCACGGCCAGGGCCGTGGGGAGGATAGAGGGAAGTACGTCAGGGAAGGCTTTCAGAGAAGGTAGACATGAGTTTAGAATTAAAGGATGAGTGGATCTTCCCTAGACAGAGATCAAGGAGAAGAGTATCCCTGATGGAGACAACAGCAGGCACAAAGCCTGACCCCATGATCATGCCCAGCAAACTCCGCTGCTCTCGTCCCACTCTTGCTTGCTTTTGCGGTAGCCACACACTGTCAATCACTGCCAGGATCTTTGGGCAACAGCCCCAGGTGAAAATAACCAGTGGCAGAAGTTGCTGCCCTCTCTGATGCTCCGGCTTGGCCCCTGTAGGACCCTGGGAGGGACAGCAGGTGGGACCAGGCCTCCAGGGCTCCGCTGGTGGTCCCTGAGCATCTTGTTTCTGGGTACATGATATGCTTTGTCTTGGTTAATCCTCCAGCCACCTAGCCAGGTTGGTAATATAGTCCCCATTTTACAGAAGAGGAAACAGAGGCCCAGAGAGGCTAGATGCTTGCCTCATGACGCACAGGAGCTAAGAGGCCGAGTCCCTGATGTGTCAGAGCCCTTCAGGAGACACTGCACCTGCAGGGAACAGTGTGACAGAATGAAGCATCATGACTGGGGGGTCTGGGAAGCACCCAAGCCTGGCCTCAGGGAGCCAGGGAAGGTGGGAGTGGTAGCAGAGATGAGGAGCCGTGTTGTAGAAGAGGAGTGTGATGCAATGAAGTGAGTTTGAGGGATCTGGGGGTCTGAGGAGCACCAAGGAGGGGAATATCCAAGTCTGAGGCAAGGGAAAAGGTGGTCTTGAGACAGAAACCCATGACTCAGAGCCTCAGGAGTTGATTTCTGAGGCTCTGATTTATGCCCTTGGCCTCAATGCCCATTTCAATCTCACCCCAACTTCTCTCGCCAACTAATGCCTTCTTACCCTTAAAAACCTCAGTTTAAGCCTCACTTCCTCCAGGAAGCCTTCCCTGACTGCCCCAGCTGAGATTCCCCACCCCCCCAAATTTTGATCTTTATCCATTCTCAAGAGCAGTAGCCAGTGGACACATGTGGCTAGAGCACTGGGCACAGGTGACGTCACAACAACACAGCTTATACAGGCCAAAGAGGGTGCTTGCTTCCTTAGGCTTTGGGGAGCTAGGAAGGGTGCTGGGTGAGGGAGTGAGGGCTGGGTGTAGGAGGGCTTCTGTCTGCAAGTGCTTTGCTGCAGCTCAGGTAAGCTGGGAGCTCAGTGGGTTTGAGTCCTGGCTCTGTGGCTTACTAGCTGTGTGACACTGGCCCAGTAACTCAGCCACACCGAGCTAACCCCTTGGTGCCCAACTTTTGTTCTGTTCCAGCCTTCCTTCCAAGGAGGAAGAGTTACTGCCGCCATCACTGTCATCTCCTCCCCAGCCAGAGCCTGAGGAGCCTCCGTCCACTCTCCCCCAGGGGCCTCCCCAGCCCCCGTCTCCACCGCCCAGTCCTCCTGAGATCCCCCCAAAGCCTCCACGACTGCCCCCAGAGTTTGGTGAGTACCACAGCCAGGGAGAAGACAGGGCCCTGGGTTGGTCCTCAGGATTCCAGGCCACTCTAGGGTGTACAAGGATCAGACTCCCCTTTCTGCTGGGCCCAGACACTGAGTCATTGTTCAACACCTGAGCCAGATTCTGGCCACGCTGCCTGCCCACTGGGTGACCCTGGGCAAGTTACTCAGCCTCCCTGAGCATCATTGTTTTTATCCTCAAAATGGAGACAGCAGCATCTGTTTGACCTGACTGAAGTGTGGGGACACGGCAAACTTTCAGAGTTATCTGTGGTTTAAAGTCAGGGAATATTTTTCATGTTTGTGGGTGGTTTGCTTTTCCTGGGGTTGTCTACTTCTCTCAGTCCTCTGATTATCTTGCTTTTTAGCCTTTTTTGGGCATTCCCCGCCCCTTCCCCTCAAGGTCAGCCCTCCCTCTGGTAGCCCTCTCTCCTCTGGCCACCAGTTAGTGCCCTTGTCCTACAAGGCCTCGAGGGTATAAATAGCACTTCCTGTCCCCCGTGCCTTTTTTGAAAGCCAGGCCAGGATGGGGGTGGGGGTCTTTCTGGGGCTGGGGGTGGTCTTTGTGAAGCCAGAGTTGTGTCCCAGGAGAGAAGGCCAGGCTCCTAGCATCTGAGTCTCCACCAACCCCTATTTCTCCCCAGATGACTCTGACTACGATGAGGTCCCAGAGCAGGGGCCAGGGGCCCCAGTCAGCGTGATGACCAAGAAGGTGGGGCAGGGCAGTGGTTAGGGGATGGTCTGTTTTCCTGCTTGTTGGGAGGGAGGGAGGGAGGGCTGCCCAGCTCCCTTGCAGACCCTGGGGGCTCAGGGGTTGCTCCAGGGCCCCCATCCTGAGGACCACCAAAGAGAGAAGCGGGGGAAAGGCAGCCATTTCCCAGGAGGGTTCCACACCCCCATGACCAAACAGGGGCCAGGGGTCAAGCATAACCCCAGAACTTTGGGCCAGGGACTGGGGGCCCTGGTCTGTGGCTCTGGCTCCAGTCTTTGGCTGCATCTAGATATGTGTGCCTCCTCCCTTCCCCTGTTTTCTGAGCACATCTGTCTCAGGGTGTCTGTCCATCTCTCTGGTTGGCTGTTTGTTTCACTTCCTGTGTTGCTGTGTCACCCCCTCTCTGTGTGTCTTGTCTATCCCTGAGTCTCTTTCTTGACCCCTTTATCTTTCTGCCTCTGTCTCCGTCCTAGGCGTCTGCCACTGATTCTCTCTGTCCCTGTCTCTCTGGGTCCCTGTGTGGCCTCTGTTGCGGGGGTGAGGTGTGGGGGAGGCGGTATGTGTGAGGAAACAGAAGTAAAACTGCTGAGTTGTCTGCTTTGGGGATGGAGTAGACAGAGCGGGGTGCGGTAGCCTCTGGGTGGATGTGATCTGGAGCTTGAGGGGAACGTGACGCTGAGCGGGTCTGGGAGGGGCAGGAGGAGCCCCCACTGAGCCAAGTCCCGCGGGCCGTGCGTGTGGCCAGTCTGCTGAGCGAGGGAGAGGAACTGTCGGGGGACGACCAAGGGGATGAGGATGAGGATGACCATGCCTACGAGGGTGTCCCCAAGTGAGTGTCACCTCCTCCTGCATGGCTCACCCACCCAGCCACCCTCCTCCCAAAGCCCAGCCCAGCTCCTCATCCCCTACCCTACGGGAGTCCCTTCCCTGGCCCCTAGGAATGACCACATGGCCCTAGGTGCCCTCGTTCTCCCTCCTTTTCCGCTAGCAGTGGATGGCACACTGAGAGCCTGAGCTTGCCCTTGGCCAGTGGCCCCCTGATCCCTGAGCTCCCACCACACCCCATGGACGGGCTACCTGGGGGTCCCGCCCCTATCACACCGGTCATCAAGGCCGGCTGGCTGGACAAGAACCCACCACAGGGGTGAGTATGGCCTCTTGAGTCCCGCTGGTGGTCTGCATGGGGGTGGGCAGTACCCAGGGTACTGGTATCATGGATCCAAAAACCAGACGGGCCAAGGTGATTTGAGCAGGTCTCCCTCCAGGCAGACTGTAACTGCCTGTTATCTCTACCAGCCCTATGTTTTATTACCTTTAAAATTGGGAAGTCCTACTTCAGTTGCTGTTGTTGGAGGTAAAGTCCATTTTGTACTCAGGGACCATTTGGAATTTTTCCTCCCTTTACCTGGCTGTTCCTAAGGTTGTGTGTGGCTGTCAGAGGGGGCTGGGTTGATCCTAGAACCTCTCCCCCATCCCCAGTCCTCTGGTCTGTTGTCCCTTTCTAGATCTTATATCTATCAGAAGCGATGGGTGAGAGTGGATGCTGAGCACCTGCGATACTTCGATAGTAACAAGGTGAGGCCTGCATTGGTCCCTGGCCTGACCGCTGCCCTAGCCTGACCTGAGCCTAGCTCTACACTGAACCTCAAACCTGGACCCAGGTGGAATCCCTCCACAGAAGAGGCCTGGCCAGAGTCCCAGTCTGACTCCTTGAACCATGTCCTCCTGACCCATCAGCCAGGGTGGCCCATGGTCAGGGTCAGTGTAGGGGGGCTGTCCCTGACCACCTGTGGGAAACAGGGCTGTAGCCGTCATTTCAGCTGAGGTTGAGGGGAGTCGGAGGGGTTGACCTCTGGACACCTCACCACCATACCCCTAATACAGCCCCTCTCTGTTCCCCAGGACGCCTACTCCAAGCGCTTCATCCCTGTAGCCTGCATCTCCCGCGTGGCTGCCATTGGGGATCAGAAGTTTGAAGTGATCACGAACAACCGGACTTTTGCCTTCCGGGCAGAGAGTGATGGTGGGGAGTGGGGAGTATAGGGAGGGGAGGACTATGGGGGGAAGAGAAGACTGGCAGTATGGCCAGATAAGGGAAAAGGGAGGCAGGGTGCATGTATTCCCCACTCCCCCATCAAACCCAGAGCAGAGTCATAGCTTTGTGAGGCAGGGGAGGGAAGGGGACACCGTTTGTGACAGGATCTGTGCTGGAGACATTCTTCTAGTCCTCAGAGCCACATATTCCCATTTACAAAGGGGAAGTGACTTGCCCAGTAATAAGTGGCACAGCTGGCATTGGAGCCTGAGCTTGTCCAAGTCTGGGAACTCAGACAGAGTGATAGATGGGCCAGTCCGTGTGGGCTTCCTGGTGGAGGTGTTGCCCAAGGAGCCTGGGGCCAGGGGACCCTGAGGGACTCCTTGCCAAGCTGAGCTCGGGCTCACTCCCTCACCTTCGCGTGTAGGCGAGCGGAAGGAGTGGATGCAGGTGCTACAGCAGGCTGTGGCTGACCAGCGTGCCCGGGCCCGGCTGTCTAGTGCCAATCTGTTGGGAGTTCGAGGCCCAGAGCTGCCTGACCGTGCTGGCAGCCTAGAGCTACGTGGCTTCAAGAATAAGCTGTATGTGGCCGTGGTCGGCGACAAAGTGCTGCTTTACAAGAATCTGGAGGTGCAAAGGGGTCTGCCAGGCCACTGAACCCCTCCCCCTTATTGACCTGGTCCTTCAGCCCCACCCTGTACCCACCTAGTCCCTCAGCCCACCCTGTGCCCATCCTGACCCCTCAACATTACTCTGTGCCCACCCTGGTCCCTCATCTCCACTGCATGCCCACCTGGTCCCCCAGCCCTGCCCTTGCCAACCTTGGACCTGGACCCCATTTCCCTTTTCCCCTCTCCCTCCTTGCACTGAGCTCAGCCCCTCACCTGCCCCTACTTCTCCATCCTAGTTCTGACCCTAGCTCTTGTCTAGTCCCAGAACATTGCCCCTCATTCCCCACCCTGGCTTCTGTGCCCCATACCCATTGGCTACCTGGCCTCTGAGCCCAGACCCATTTACTCATGCTCAGATTCCTGAGCCCTTCTCTGTGTCTTTCCTAGGTACTTTCTAGTCCATAAGGTACCACCCCCCACCCCCACCCCACCCTTGAGCCCTGCCCTCCAAGCCTCACCCTTACCTCTCTCACTCCTTCCCAACTACCTGCCAGGAATACCACCTGGGCATTGGCATCACCTTCATTGACATGAGCGTGGGCAACGTGAAGGAAGTGGACCGGCGCAGCTTTGACCTCACCACACCCTACCGCATCTTCAGGTGAACCTCCCACGCCCCAACACCTGCATCCTCTCTCCCACATTCCTTCCTGCATAATGTGGGACTTGCCCCCTTGCCTTTTGGGGTGGAGCTCTTCTCCCTTCCCAGCCCCACCCCACCCAGCTAGTCCTTTGCATTCACAGACACCTGGTCTGATGTCCCATTCTAAGAAGTCCACTCTCTACTTCATCTCCCTCTGGCCATCACCGTCCCCCCTTCACTGCCACACTTCTCACAGAGTTGTCCATACTGACTTTCTGCACTGCCTGCTCACCCCACAGCTCCCACCAGCCTGCCCTGACTCCCTCAGAAGTGCCCATGTCTGTCATTAACACCCTCTCGTTATCAAAGGCTACTCTTCACTCCTGGCCTTGTGGGACCTGGCCTAGATGCTCCTCCCTGAGCCTCCGAGATTCTGTCCTCTTGGCGGCGTCTGACCTCACTTTTCCCTCATGAGTGTCTGTCTCTGTCCTCTGCCCTTTCCCTGGTAGACCTTGCCCACTCCCAGGCTTTCAGGTGCATATGCAGTGCCAGGGTTCAAATCCTGGGTCTACCACTGACCGGTTGGGAGACCTGGATGAATCACTTTGCTTCTCTCTATGGTTCAGCTTCCTCCTCTGTGAAGCAGGAACGCGATAATCTTTGTAAAGCTGTTGTCTGACAGTGCGTAGTAACTGTTCAATAAACGCCAGCATTGCTCCCACCGTCATCTCTGGGGCCCTAGCCCAGATATCTGTGTCCAGTTGGATTTTTCTTCTGAGCTCAAAACCTGCATGTCTAACAACTTTGTAGGCATCTCTCCCTTTCAACTTCCTCCTCAACTCACTGTCCTCCCAGGCCCCCCTTCCACCCATGGGGGTCCTTGCTTCTCCTCCACAGCCCTGTGCAAATCTAGCACCACACCTGTCTTGCCTCCATCAAGCCTGTCACCCCCGTGTGTTCCCGTATTCCTGCTCCTGTACCATTTTGGCCTAGGCCTATGGGCTCTCTGGCCCTGGGTGCCTGTTGCTTCACCCTTCGGCTTCCTGTCTGAGGCTCTTCAGTCTGTCCCCTGTGACTGCCACCCTGCCCCTGAGCACATTCTGTTTCCTCTGTTCAGAACTTTCTACCTCTTCACCTGGTAAGTCCTTCTTGCCTGTCAAGCCTTAGCACAAGCATCATTTCTTCCCAGCAAGTTTCTCTGCTCACTGGGCTGGATCAGAGTCCCTCGGGGCTCCCCCAGCCCCCATACATCTCTTACATTTTTGTTGTCCTTGCCCTTGTCTATGCCAACCTTCCCACCACACCCAGGATGCCTCTTTCTGGCCATGAGCTCCCAACGCCTTGTCTCCCTGCCCCACTTCATGCTTGTGCTGCCCCCAAATCCCTCTGAGCCCCTTCCCACCAGCCACCCACTCCTGTGTCCCCAGCTTCTCGGCCGAATCAGAACTAGAGAAGGAGCAGTGGCTGGAGGCCATGCAGGGAGCCATTGCCGAGGCCCTGTCCACCTCGGAGGTGGCCGAGCGCATCTGGGCCGTGGCTGCCAACAGGTTCTGTGCTGACTGTGGGGCTGCCCAGCCTGACTGGGCCTCCATCAACCTCTGCGTCGTCATCTGCAAGCGCTGCGCAGGTGTGTGGAGCGGGGGGACCTCGGCAAAGGAAATGGCGACATGACAGGGCTGGTGTGTTGGGAGGGCAGGTGGTCTGTCTGGCTGGAGGGGCTGGAGTGAAGACAGTAGTTGATACAGCCACTGTTTTTGAAGTTCCTCCTGTATGCCAAGTGTTTCCCACTGTGATTAACTTTCAGTCCTTACACAACATTGCAAGGCAGGGATTTGACTTCCCACAGCATGGGTAGGGAAAGTGAGGCACAGAGAGGGAAATTGTCTTGTTTGGGATCACCTAGAAAATGCGTGAGTCTGCGTTCATTTTAGGCCTGTTGGGGTCCAGCGCCCCTGTCACATCAGAAGAGTGGGGGAAGGTGAGGGAGGAGTGGCTGGCATGCAGAGGGGGAGCTGGTGTCTTATCTTGAAGGATGGGAGGCAGGGGTAAGCTTTAAACAGGAGAGGTGAGGTCAGCTTTGTGGGTCAGACTCTGGCTGGTGGGCAGAGGCTGAATTGGAAGAGGTGGGATTGGAAACCGGTGAGCCCCTGCAGGATCTAGGAGAGCCAGGAGGAGGAGACCCAGCCCGGGGGAGGGATGAATAGTATTCAAGGCATGTTTTGGATCTGCAGTATAAAGATCTCAGTGACAGACCAGGTGAGGAGGGTGAGAAAGAAAGCAGATGGAGTCCAAGATTCACTTTTCCATTCAACCAGCATTTACTGAGGGTCTCCTGTGTACCACTGTGCTAGGTGCTGGGGATCCAGCCCTCCTGGGAGTTGACAATGCCCAGGTGGCGGCTTTGGGTGGCTGGAGGTGCCCTCCTGTGAGATGGGGGCCCAAGGGGAGGAACAGATTTGAGGGAAGTCACAGCACTCAGTGAAGAAGCCTGAGGCCTCTGAGGCAGCTAGGACAAGTGTCCAGAATCCTTGGACCATCCAGTCTGGATGCAGGAATGAGATGACCTGGCTGGAGGCCAGATTAGGGAACATAGGCTCATGGAGGGGGGGATGATGATGGGGTGGATGGGGTGCCCCAGTAGGAGATTGCAGAGGGAGGCGAGGCCAAGGCACTTGTTATATCCCCAGTCCTCCTTCCCACTCCAGGGGTCTCGTCTGGGGCCTGTAGTTGAGCAAAGCTACACTCCTTCCAGCCCCAACTCCCCATCTCCCCTTTCATTCCACAGAGATTTATTAAGTGCCCAGTGTGTGCCAGGCTTTGCTGTAGGCACTGAGGATAGAGCCCTAAACCAGACAGTCAAGTTGCCTGCTCCCATGGGCTTACACTGTAGTGGGAGGAGGGAGAAAATGCATACGTGAACCAGTAGAAGTATTGGGTAATACCAGTGCTGGCAGAGAATGTGCACTTGGTCAGGGAAGCCCTCTCTGAGAAGTGACATCTGAATGACAAGGAGGTGGAGAAAGAGCCTAGTGAGTACAAAGAACAGTGAGTGCAAAGGCCCTGAGGCAGGACTGAGCGTGGGCTATTAGAAGGAGGAGAGTGTAGCTGACCAGAGTGGGGAGGGGGGATGCTGGAAAAGGTGACAGGAGATGAGGTCAGAGGGGGATCTAATCCTGGGGAGCCACAGGGAAGTTCAAGCAGGGTTTTGAAGTGAGGGGATCTGTGTTTTAAAGAGATCACTGTGGTGGAGTGGCCTGCTGGAGGCCAACCATGGCTGTAAGGAGCCGAGTGGGGGCTGCTGCCCATCAGGTAGAACGCTGACAGGCTCAGTCCTGTGGAGCAGGAGTACGTGGCTGGATTCTGCAGCAGTTGTGTAAAATGTGGAGCTGCAGGCCTGGATCCCCGTTTGTCCTTGAATGGGCTCTGGTGGTGGATGAGTGCCATGTGGAGGGGAGGACCCAGGATGACGCCCAAGTTTGGCCCTCTGTCTGCAGGGGAGCACCGTGGCCTGGGCGCTGGCGTCTCCAAGGTACGAAGCCTGAAGATGGACAGGAAGGTGTGGACGGAAACACTCATCGAGGTGGGGTGTCCCCGCCTACCACCTGTACCTGGAGTCTACCCAACTTAGCTGCTGCCTGGGTCTCACAAGCCCCATCCCACAGCCCCCAGCACCCTGGAGCTAGAAGAGAGGGGATTATCTAGTGGGTGGGGATTTTGGAAAGGCTGATTTTTGGGAAAGTTGGCAAACTATGGCCTGCAAGCTAAACATGATTTTACATTTTTAAAGAGTCATTAAAAAAAAAAAAGAGCGAGTACATGCAACAGGGACTGTATGTGTCCTACAAAGCCTAAAATTTTTACTGTTTGGCCCTTTGTGACCAGAATTTGCTGACTCCTGGTCTAGTCCGACTCTCATCCCATTTTACAGATGTGGAACCTGAGGCCCTGTAGAGGGCTATAATCTGCCTGCAATTGCCCAGCAAATCCATATTGACCACCAAGCCCTGCCCCTTTCCGTCCCACTACTTGGCTAGCCTGGGCCTTCTCCCCTTCCTTGCACACCCCTTAGGGCCTCTTAGCCTTCATTTCATTTGTACTCACAGGTGGTTTTGAGTATGTACATTGTTGGGTGCACATATATATGTATGTTTGTGCCTGGGTCCTTGGGGTTCCCAGGTACTGGTATGTGTGGTAGTTACAGGTGGGCTAGGCCCAGGGACCTACCAGAGCATTCCTGATGCCCCCATCAGGTTGCAGGCTCCAGAGCAATTTGGGTGTCACATGCATTTCCCAGGTCCTCACTCTGCTGGGCTTGTAAATGCTATGGGATTTGCATATGGTAATTAACTGACCTACAAAACAAGCTTGTGAGTTAGGATAGAATCCCCAGTTTACAGATGAGGACATTGAGGCACAGGGAGAGAATATGACTTGCCCAAAGTCAGAGTAAGTCAGTGACAGAGGAGGTCTTAGGCCTGCATGCCCCTACCCCCAGCCAGCCCCAGGAGACAGCAGGACTATTCCCTCTTTGTTCTCTTCTGTTACCCCAGCACTCTGCAGAGGACCTGACAAAGAGGCAAGGTGGGGGTTTCAGGAAATGGCTATGGAATGAATGATCAGCACAATGAAAGAATGAATAAGCCAACTCCCCAAATGCTGGACCTTGGGCTCCCCCAGAATCTGCCACCACCCCTTCCAGAGAGGAATGTCAGGGACTGTAGGTGTTTCCAGAATCACTGCCCACCCCATTGGCTGACAGGATAGACACCCTCCCTCCCCCCAGCTGTGATAGCCTCAGGAATGCAGAGTTCCAGATGTTGGAGTGGATGGGACAATAGCAAGACCCCCCTGACCAGGCGCCTGGCCTGGGGTGTCCACCTGTCAGCCTGTCTGACTCGTGTCCTGTCACTGAGCTGACGCACTGGGCTCAGAGCCCAGGGTTGGTAGGGGGAGCATTCAGGGCCACATCAGGCCAGGCTGCTCCTCAGCTTTTCCATTGGGAAAGTGGGCAGATGGCCTGGCTCTTCCAATCCCTTGCTTGACAGCCTCAGAAACCAAGGTTTTTTCTGGCATGGGCCCTTGGCCATAGGCTGCCTCCTCTAACCTCTTGTCCACACCTGCAGCTCTTCTTACAGCTGGGCAATGGTGCTGGGAACCGCTTCTGGGCAGCTAATGTGCCCCCCAGTGAGGCCCTGAAGCCCAGCAGCAGCCCTGGTGCCCGGCGGCGCCACCTGGAGGCCAAGTATCGTGAGGGCAAGTACCGCTGCTACCACCCACTCTTTGGCAACCAGGAGGAGCTGGACAAGGTCAGGGCGCTGCGCCTCTGGGGCCCCTGAGACAGCCCCGTTTGTCCTTTCACTGTCAGGGCCTCTTAAGACCACTGGCTGGGACCTCCTTTCTTGCCTGCTACCCTGTTCCTCACCCTGTCTCAGCCCTCTCTTCTACCAGCTCAGAGCGATGAACTGGCATATGGGAAACTAAGGCTCAGAGGGCAGAGGGGCCTTCCCCAAGGCACACCGAGAATTGGGGCAAGGCAGATACCACAGGCAGGGCCACATCCCCAGCATTTGCCTGCCTCCCTCCACATGCCTCTCCTCCCCACCCCTCTCCGCCCCTCCCCATCCTTCCTGATTTCACTGTCTCCCGCACCCTGTCCTGCTCCTTCAGAGTCCTGCCAAAAGGAGTGAACTCAATGGGGATGCTATTTCCTGTCAGGCTCATGAAAAACAGCTGGGCTGCTCTGACCTACCCCCACCCCACCCCCCTCAAGATGAGGCCCCTTATGGGCCCCAGGCCCCGACAGGCTAGGAGCCAAGGCTTGGGTCCTGATCTGACTGGCCCTGCTCAAGAGCCATCCTGCTCCAAGGCAGAGGGATGCCACTTGTGACCTCTGGTCAGCCTTCAGCCCCGTCCCCATCAACTCCACCCAGGCAGGCTCCCTGCAGCTAGAAACTCAGTGCAGAGCCAGGCCTCCACCTCCCAGGGATCCAGGGATCCAGGCATCGAGTCCCTGGCCCAGCCCAGTCTAGCCAGCCAGCCAGGAGGGGCGGTGGCTCCCATTGGTTGAGAGGGCTGGGCAGGCGGCGAGGAATTCAGATGTGGGAGGAATTAACTACAAAACACACTCCCCCGTTGCCTCTCCACAAGGCAGAAGGAGTTTGAGATCCTCTAGAGAACGGGCTGGGCAGCTCGACTGGGCAGCTATCTTTGGGGACCACCAGCAGGGTAAGGCCTAGGCAGCTGGGACCCCAGCCTCTGCGAGGCAGCTCCTGAGCACCCTTCCCCCCTTGGCCTTTCTCTTCTTCCTCCTCACCCTCTTTCATTCTCCCTGTTCTCTTTCATCCTGAGGATAGACCCCCTCACACTTGGGTGACCCCTTCCTCTCCTCCCCCACACCCCCATTCCCTGCTGGCCCCTCACTCCCACCTTGGGCTGACACTGTCCTCCCTCCTCTCTCTCCCAGGCCCTGTGTGCTGCAGTCACCACCACAGACCTGGCTGAGACCCAGGCACTCCTGGGCTGTGGGGCAGGGGTCAGCTGCTTCTCAGGGGACCCTGAGGCCCCCACACCTCTGGCTCTCGCCGAGCAGGCGGGGCAGACACTGCAGATGGAATTCCTTCGGAATAACCAGACCACAGGTGAGCAGCCAGTGGGACTGTCTACCACAGGGGATGGGGCCTTCTAATGCCAGGGTCTGGCCCTTTGAAGGGGAGGCAGGTGGGAGTCAGCCAGGGGCTGATTTAGGTACCATTCTAAAGCTGGGGTTGCAGCTCCATGAGAGTCCCTGGTGCAATCAATGGTGTGTGCGGTTTTGGGTGTGTTTGGGATTGTATGTCAGTGTACATTTATGCATTTCTTCCTATGTGTGTCTCTTTGTGTCTCTGTCTTTGTGTGTATTTGTGCATTTGTTGTCTCTTCCTGACTTGCAGTGTGGGCCACTCTGGGTGGTGTCCCCATACCAGCGTTTGTGCGTCTCTGAGCTCCTGTGGATCTGTTGCCTTGCACCTGGGGACATGGAGGGCTTTGGTGTTTGTGTCCATGTTGCTGTGTGGGGTGGTGTGTTCCCTGTGTATGGGGTGACCTGTCACACCAGCTCTGCCTGGGGTGGAGCTCAGTCGCAGACTGGGGTTCAGTCCCATTTGCCTCCCACTCTGAGGGTGGGTGAGGAGGGGGTGAGGGGAGTGAGTGCTGCTGGTCACAGCCAGGCCTAGTCTCTGGGGCCACATCCCAGGACCAAGGGTGGAGCTCAGTGGCTGGGGCTCTGGGCTTAGGGCCATGGGTGGGTGGGGCGCGCCGGGCTGGATAGAGCCCAGGTGTCCAGGGAGGCACAGGAGACCACCCAGCTGGCTTGGGCTTGGGAGGGCAGGACTCCCTCATTGCTGACTGCTGGGACCAGGGCTGGAGCCAGGCTGCTTCCTTGGGCTTCACACTGTCTGGGACAAACCTCAGTCCAGGCATTATTATTGGGTTTGCCCAAGGCCCCCCTCATCTGAGTATATCTGGCCCTGTGCCTCTCAAACAGGGAGAGTGGGGTGGGCTGGAGAGTCAGGGAGGATTCCTGGAAGGGGAAGTACTAGGGTTGGGCCCTGGGGATGGGGTGGGGAAAGGTGGAGAAATGGCATGGACATAGCCCTGGAGGTGGGAGTGAGCACCTGAGGGACTGGTTTGAAGCTGGGGAACTGGGACTGGGGACTTGAAGCCTGGATGCCCAGCTTAGGTGGGAATACCTTTCAATGGCAAGCATGACCAGCCACCCCCTCTTACCCCCCCACAAAGAATTACCTCGACTGGATTCAATGAAGCCCCTGGAAAAGCACTACTCAGTTGTCCTGCCCACTGTGAGCCACAGCGGCTTCCTCTACAAGACCGCTTCCGCTGGCAAGCCGCTGCAGGATCGCCGTGCCCGGGAAGGTGGGTGCTGTGCCAGACCCCACCCTGGCCCATAACATCTGGCATGGCTGCAAGGCCAGGGACACCAGGGCTCGCCAGGTTGGTGGACCCATGAGGGTGCCAAGTGAACTCTGGCAGTGACCTTGGAGGGCTTCCTGGATATGGTCTTTGGTATACAGTAGGTGCTCGATAAATGGATGAGTTGGCGGGGGTAGGGCCCAGGCACTTCAGAGCAGGTCACTGCCAATGTTTCCTACAGACTAAAGAAGACTTTACTGAGCCTCTGTTGGATGTGGGCCCTGTGCTAGGCATCTGGTTTTAGGGTCTTGGGGATGGTGGGAAGTTTGAAGACTGAGTTTAAAGCTCCATACCTCCTCCTATCTCAGCCCTCCAGTTGCCCCCCAATTCTGGGTAGAATCCAAAGTCCCTACCACATCCCACGTGAACCTCACAACTATTGTACTACCCCATTGTCTCTGACATTGCTCACTCTGCTCCAGCTTTTCTGGCCTCATTGTTACTTCTCAAACATGCTATAGCCGCTCCCACCAAGCTCTGTGCACTTGCTGTTCCCTCTACCCCAAATGCTTTTGCCCAAATAACTGTATGATCAGTCTCTCACTTCAATCAGGTCTTTGTTACTCCCTAAGAGATATGACCCGTGAATACCGTATCGAAAACAGCACCCCCATCACACTCTCCCCTTACCCCACTTTTTCTTCATACTACTTATCTGACATTGTCTCTTTATGTGTATATCTATTGATCCTGCATCCCACTGGAATATGAGCTCCTCTTGGCCACCACTGTAGCCCCAGCTTCTAGAACAGTGCCTAGCCCACAGTGGGTACTTGGCAAATGTCGGCACAATGAGGTCTGTAGGCTGGCATTCCTGGAGGAAGCCCAGCCTTGGGGGAAGGCTTGAGGACACACGGCCCTCAGAGGGCAGTGTCACACCTTCATAGACAGAATGAGAGACAGCGTCTGCCATGGGAACATTTTGAGGCCATTGCCGATTGCATCCCTCAGCACCTTTGGATCAAGCCCTCCAACTCCCTGAAGAACTTCTTTGGTACTCTGCTTTCACTACCTCACTGCCCGTGGTACACTGCCCCTGGTTTACCTCCCTCTGCCTGATAACGTCATTTACGTAATTGCCTGAGTCATCCTTTTTGCCTTGGGTGCCAGGAAGCTCTGAGCCAGTGTGAAGTTCAGGGCCATGAACTATACGAGCCTGTGTGACTTTGATATTCTGTTCTTTTCTTGATCCAGGTTGTCGTTTCTGTTTCTTTTATGGGATCTTGTCAGTCTCCTCAGAACCATTATGGGAGGAGGCAGGGTATAGAGCCACGAGTGCTGCTGCGAGAGGCAGAAGGGGCACAGAGAGGGGCAGTTAGGTCCTGTGGGGGGACATGGAAGGCTCCCTATGGCATTTGAGCTGGCCTTGAAGGATGAGTAGATCACAGACAAGGGGGTATGGGTGGAGGAAACAGGGTCGACCAAAGCTGAGAGAGCTGGGTGTGCCTAGGAGTGGTCAGAGGTGGCTGAAGAGGTGGGCAGGGTAGACCTGTGCAGGGCCTTGAATGTCAGGCTGAGGGGCGTAGACTTTGTCCTGAGGACAAAGAAGACCCATGGAAGGGTCTTATTTTAGCTAGATCACTCTTGGATCTCGGAAGAGGTAAGGCTGGAGGCTGGGAGACGAATGAGGAGGCCAGTGCAGAGGTACAGTGGGGAGGATGATGGCAGACTGGGTTATGGTGGTGGGCTGGGTTATGGTGGTGGGGTGGAGAGAGGAGGATGGATTTGGGGGAATCTCATGAGTTGGAATGAAGAGGAAATGGGGTCAGGTGGGGTATGGGGGACCAGGGAGGATGCAAATGTGGTATTCAGGCAAGGGTGGAGGCTAGGCTAGGCTCCGACATGACTCCTCTGGTCAACTTCTCCCCAGAGTTCAGCCGACGCTGGTGTGTCCTTAGTGATGGGATCCTGAGCTACTACGAGAATGAGCGGGCAGTGACACCCAATGGAGAGATTCGCGCCAGCGAGATCGTGTGCCTGGCAGTACCCCCTCCTGATACCCACGGGTGAGCACTCCTGGGTAGAATCACAGACTATTACTGCTGAAAGGTCCACGCCCCCATTGGGGAAAAAAAGAAACAGACCCATAGAGGAGCAGGATATCCCCAGGGTCACACAGCAAGCTAGGGCTGTACAAGGGCTGACCCAGGCCCCCGCCCAGAACTTTTCCACCACTTCTTAGGTGGCCAGGGTAAGGGCAGACGAGGGCAGTGTGGAGGGGATGGAGAAGGGCAGTGATGAGGGTGGGGGTTAGCTGGGGTAGGAGGCTGGACCTGAGTTCTAGCCTTGTATCTACAGCTTTGAACACACCTTTGAGGTGTACACAGAGGGAGAGCGGCTGTACCTATTTGGGCTGGAGAGTGCGGAGCTGGCTCGTGAGTGGGTCAAGTGCATTGCCAAGGTGGGTCTGGGTTAGAAGGGCGAGTATGGGGGGAACCTGAAAGGGTCTAGGTTGAAGCCTTGTGACCGACACTGGGCAGGGCAGATCTCATGTTTCCCATATCCCGCTTCTGTGATAGAGCAGGGTCTGAATGGAGGGCAGCAGGCACAGGGTGGACTTCTCAGGTCAAGGGCCTGACATAACCTGCAGCCCCCTGGAGCAGGGGGAAGGTCAGGAGACCATATCAGCTCTGGGAAGAGGGCTGTAGGCCTTAAACCGCACAGGTGATCAATTAATGTTTAATAATGAATGAAGGTCAGAGAGATTTTAGGATGGGCAATGCTGCCTCCAGAGGGAGTGAGCTCCTTGCCACTGGACATGTGTAAGCAGAGGCTGGAGGGAAGAGGCAGAGAGGCTGCAGAGAAGACCTCTACCCTGGGAACTAAAGCCAGGTGCCCTGAGAGCCTGACTCTTGTTCATTGTTCTTGTTTGTTGTTCAGCCTTTGAGGATCGGTACTTAGAGCCCTGGGAACTCAGGTGAACGAGTCTTGACTGTGGCTCCTGAGTAACTCCCAGGCTGGTGGGAGAGACAGATGAGGTCCAGGTAGTTGTGGTGCTACACGAGAAGGAAGAATATTTTGGGACTCTGGTGGCCCAGAGAACAGGCATTCCTGATGGCGCCTGGGAAGGCTTTCCAGAGGAGGGCACATCTGAAGGGTGTAGAGGAAGAAATAGAGCTCCCAGGTGGGAGTGGGAGCAGGATCCACTGTGGTGGATTCTCACCTGGAAAGAGAGAGAGGGCTGCTGGGTGGGGAAGAAGGCACTTAACCACAAGCCCAGGAGCAGGGGTGTTCTGGGCACATAGTGGTGTTGGCTGATGCATTCTTCTCTGACCCCTTCCCCTTTCCCCGGCCCTCCCCCCAGGCATTTGTGCCTCCCCTGGCTGAGGAACTGCTGGCCCGGGATTTTGACCGGCTTGGGCGCCTACCCTACAAGGCGGGCCTGAGCCTGCAACGGACCCAGGAGGGCTGGTTCTCCCTCACCGGCTCAGAACTCCACGCCATCTTCCCAGAGGGGCCTTGTGAGGAGCCGCTCCAGCTACGGAAACTGCAGGAGCTTTGTGCGTGGACCGGGACCCAGACCCCCAAACCCCAGGGCACCCTTTCCTGGGCTTTCAGGGCCCCAGCCCCTCTCTGGAAGTCTGAACTCTATCCCAGGCTGGCCGAAAGAGCCAGCCTGCCCTCCCATGCTCTTCCCTGCCTGTCAGGTGCATTTCAGTGCCCCCATATGTTGGTGGGTGGGTCCCAGGAGTATGTGTGTCCAGAGCCTCTGGAGGGAGCAGAATGGGGACCATGAACAAGATCTGGGCCTCACTCTGATTGGGTCCTCCACAGCCGTCCAAGGGGACAGTGAGAACCAGGTGCTGGTGCTGGTAGAGCGAAGGAGGTAAGCCATGGCCTCCCCAAGGGCCTCTGAGAAGCTGGAGGCAGCCTGACAGGCCTGGGGAGGGGTGGAGCAGGGGCATGCCCCGTGGTGACTCACTGTCCCTGGCCCAGGACACTGTACATCCAGGGGGAAAGGCGGCTGGACTTCACCGGCTGGCTGGGGGCCATCCAGAAAGCAGCGGCAAGCTCAGGGGACACGTTGTCGGAGCAACAGCTTGGGGACTCGAACATTCCGGTGATTGTGTACCGCTGTGTGGACTACATCACGCAGTGCGGTGAGCCCCGCCCCATGCATGATTGCCCCCCTCATGCATGATTGCCCCCCCCCAAAACCTCTTGCTGTCTAGATGATTCCGACTCATAGTGACCCTATAGGACAGAGTAGAACTGCCCCATAGAGTTTTGAAGGAGTGCCTGGTGGATTCAAACTGCCAACATTTTGGTTAGCAGCTATAGCTAACTACTATGCCACCCAGGAGGGCTTCCCCGCCAGGGAGACCTTTATCGACTGCCCCAGAGGCCACACCTCCAGGTTCCCAGTATCCCTCTGAAAGCAGCTGCGTGGCCCGGCCCCATGATGTAATGCCCTAGGCCCACCGTGTTTGGCTGAGCCTCCAAGCTCAGCCCTGTCTCTTCCCAGGCCTGACTTCTGAGGGCATCTACCGCAAGTGTGGGCAGACTTCGAAGACCCAGCGACTTCTGGAGAGCTTGCGGCAGGACGCGAGGTCTGTGCGTCTCAAGGAGGGCGAGCAGCACGTGGACGACGTCTCCTCGGCGCTCAAGCGCTTCCTGCGGGACCTGCCGGATGGGCTCTTTACTCGTGCCCAGCGCGTAGCCTGGCTGGAGGCTTCAGGTGGGCCCTGAAGCCCCCGCGCACCCTGAAACCCTGGCCAGTGCTGCTGATGTGCAGCCCACGCAGATTTCAGAATTCCCTCCCCTTCCAAAAATGCACTTGGACTAGGCAATCCCCAGCCGATAGGCTTCAGCCTTCTCTCCCCACACACTGCTTCTCATTCCATTGCCACTCCACACAGAGCCAGGGTCTCCAGATAGAGACCCCTGTCCTTACTGAGTGTCTGGTCTGATGTGCCTTGGAGGGCAGCAGGGTGTGCTGTCACTGAGCATGAGAGGCAGAGCAGCTGGAAGGGTGGGCCAGGGGAGGTGGTTACAGTGAGGTTCTTGATCTGATCTCTCTCCCGACCCAGAGATCGAGGATGAGGAGGAGAAGGTCTCTAAGTACCAAGAACTTCAGGCACGTCTACCCCCAGTCAACCGTGCTACGGTGAAGGCCCTTATCAGCCACCTGTACTGGTGAGGAGCAATACCATTGCAAGGCTCTGGGGGAATGGGAAGAAAAGAGTCTTCTGCTCCCAAGCTGGCTGGTTGCCCTCCCTCCCCTGGAAACCAAATAGGCCTTGAGATTGAGTGTTGGCCTGTGATCTACCCTGATCGTGGACTCTGTCTCTGAGCTTACTTCCTGCAGGGTAGGAAAGTAGAGAGGGTTTCAGTTTGGGGCGAGGATACCTGGCATGTGTCCTAACTTCCTGTCCCACTCCTTGCCAGGACTCAAGACAAGACCAGAAAGACTGTTTCTCTGCCCCTATTAGTGGTCCACTCTGACCAGGACTTTCCCTGGCTTCACTCCAGTGGCCAGTCTTGGACCTGTCAGAAATTGGGAAGGTGAGGTGGGGAAGTTCTGGGCCAGATTCCTCACTCATAGCCTCCTTCCTACCTTGTCCAGTGTCCAGTGCTTCTCAGACACGAACCAGATGAACACGCACAACCTGGCTATTGTGTTTGGGCCCACGCTCTTCCAGACAGATGGGCAGGACTACAAGGCTGGCCGTGTGGTGGAAGACCTCATCAGCCACTATGTGGTGGTGTTCCGTGTGCGTCCCCAGCCAGTAGGCAGGGGAGGGCAGGGCTGAGGTTCCAGGTGGCAGTGACCATCTGTCCCTGCCCCTCCCCATTTCCCAGGTGGATGAGGAGGAGCTGAGGAAGCAGTGGGAGGAAATCACTGCCATTGTGAAGATGCGTGTGGCTGGCACTGCCAGTGGAACCCAGGTGAAGGACAAGGCCTAGGGCTGGGGCTTGGGCATTGCTCCCAAGGCCTCTAGCTGAGCCCTGTCTCCCCACAGCATGCTGGTGACTTCATCTGCACCGTGTACCTGGAGGAGAAAGCGGCAGAGACAGAGCAACATATCAAGGTGGGGACCAGGGACTTAGAAGACAAGGGTCCAGAAGAGTCAGGCTGGGGTAGGCATAAGTGCAGGTGGGCAGGGTAGCAGGACTTCCATCCCAAGGAGAGTCTCGAGTTTGAGACTTTTCTTTTCCCTTCTTCCTCACCTAACTGATCAGGCCCACTCAGAGACACCACGGAGCTCCAGAGAACTCTGAGGGGAGTGGGCTCAGACCCTGGATCACACAGCAGGGTTATGGCAGAGCTGGAGGTGTGGCTGATCTCCCCTTTCTTCGGTCCCTGCAGGTTCCAGCATCCATGACAGCTGAGGAACTCACCATGGAGATTCTAGATCGCAGGAATGTGGGGATCAGGGAGAAGGACTATTGGACCTGCTTTGAGGTCAACGAGAGGGAGGAGGCAGGTGGGTGACCACTGGGGGTTGGTGCAGGACATGGTGGGGCCTGTCCTTGCCTACTCTGCAGTGGTGGTAAAGAGGGGCGTTTGGTGACTGCTACCATGCTAATGAAGGCTGTGATCTCAGTGATGGTGGTGATGGTGTGCTGGCAGGCTTTGAGAGTGATGACTGTAATATGGCCGATGGGAAGGACAGTAAAGGGGGTAGATGGTGTTGGCTGTGAAGATGTTTCTCAGGTGACAATGAGAATGGTGTTTGTTGCTTACAAGAGAGATGTTGCTAAATGTGGCAGTGGAGTTGCGAGTGACACCGGTGGTGGTGGTGAGCCATGATAGTGATGATGAATGTGCAAGATGGTGGGTGAAGGTGGCTGTTATGGTGGTATGAACTGGCCATGGTGGTAAGGCTAGGGGGTGATCGCAAATACATTTTATGGGGAAGGATGGTCTTGATGGTAGCGGAGGATGAGGGTGTATCTGTCCATTTGTTTAACTATTATGTGTTGAGTGCCAGGCGCTGGGCTGGAGACTCAAACACACAATCCCTGCTCTCATGGGGTGCTCCATTCTGATATGAGATAGAGATGTTAATCCGTATCACAGCAATAAACTTACAGCTACAGCTGTGTTAACTGCTGTGTAGGCAAGATCCATGGTGCCACAGAAGCTTATAACGGGGTCTGTGATTTGAGATTCCCTGAGCTGGGATATGAAGGAAGAGTTGGGATTACTGAGTAAAGAAGGGGGATGAGTGCTCCCAGGCAGTGGGAATAGCATGGGCAAAAACCCTGAGGTGAGTATGGACACAGCTTTCGGGGAGCTTGAACTCAGGCCAGAGAGCAGGGTAGAGCTGGAGATAGATGCAGGGACTGGCCACACAGGGCCTAACAACAATACAGGACTATAGCAGGGGAGGGATTGGGGTTTTGCAAAGATTGTTATTTGCTGCTGGGTGGAGGGAGGAGGGAAGACAGGAATGAGAGCACGTTGGTCAAGGAGAAGACGGTGACTTGGGCCAGAATGGTGGCAGTGCAGGTGGACAGAGACATAGATTTGAGATTGGAGGGCGAGAGGGAGGAGGGGTTTGTTTCTGGCTTGTGCAGTGTGGTGGGTGGGCGTGCCATTTATTCTGATAGAGACACACAAGGGAAGATCATGGGCTTGGTTTTGGACGTGTTGAGTTTGAACAGTTTTAGTCACAGCCAAGGTGTGTGAAGCCTAAAGCTCAGGCATGGGAAGGGTGGCCATGATGCTGGTATATCGTGGCACTGGTGGGTGGTATGGGTGAATGGTGACAGTGGACATGTAGGTGATGTGTGGCCTGTGTGCTGGCCCTCTTGGTAGTGTAACCCATGTAGCCCTGGTGACAGTGGGTATGACCTCTTCCCAGAGCGCCCCCTGCACTTCGCAGAGAAGGTGCTGCCGATCCTGCACGGGCTAGGCACAGACAGCTACCTGGTGGTGAAGAAGCACCAGTCCATGGAGGCCATGATGCTGTACCTGGGTAAGTGGTGTCCCTGGGTGGGTGGTATCTGCAGAGTCAGGGTGGGACCTGATGGTGCCAGGTAGGAGCAGCTCAGACAGAAGGTACCAGACGGGCTGGGGCAGGAGGGGCAGTTTCCTTCATCTTGCAGCCCTTCCCAGGACGTCCGTGTCTGTGGGTAGGGATTGCGGCAGCCATGCCTACTTCAGTCCTCCACCACTCCCCCGCCAGCCAGCCGTGTAGGTGACACAAAGCATGGCATGATGAAGTTCCGCGAGGACCGCAGCCTCCTGGGCCTGGGCCTGCCGTCTGGTGGCTTCCATGACCGCTACTTCATTCTCAACAGAAGCTGCCTGCGGCTCTACAAGGAGGTCCGGGTAAGTGGCCCCTCTCGGGTTCTGCCCTAGGCTGGGTACCCATACCCTTTTGTGTGCTCAGACACTCAGGCACAAACGTCCCTCTTGGTTTGCAAGTGAAATATTCCCGAGAAGCCTGTGGTCCTCGGTGGCCACTCTGCTGTGCCCTGTAGACTCACTAGATCCTGGCACCCGGATACCATCACAGCACACACATATGGTGTCTCACCTGGGCATGGGCCTTGTCACTTTAAACACAAGGACATGCTACATGGTGATAGCCCCGAGATGTGGCCCAGCATACTCTGTCACTTTCCAGAATATACCCCTCTTGGCTCATACTCCATCCCCAGTCTGTCCATATGCCAGTGTCCTGCCAGACCAGACTCCATCCTGGCGCAACACCCCCCCATCTTTGGCACATATCTGCCATATCCCACCATTTGCCACTGCACGCACTGTCCTGGCTCTGGACCTGGGACTCCTTCCGTAACCCTGACCCTCTATCAAACAGAGCCAGAGGCCGTGGAGTGGGGCCCCTGAGACCGTGAGTAGCTGTGGGTCGACTGCTGGCTGCCTTACACCACCTGGGGGCCAAGTGAGCTGGGTGGGAGCAGAGGAGACGTGGCCAGGGCTGTCGGCTGTCTCCAGGCATGGTTTCCTGTCCCGTTGTGAGTCAGCACTGGCCTGCACCCTGGGGCCCGTGGCCTAAGCTCCTGCTCGTCATCCCTACCCCAGTCTGAGGGCCTTGCCCCCAAGATAGGATCCCCATCAATACAATGCTCTAGAATTTTTCAAAGGACTCAGCTGTGGAGCCAGCAGTGAATGGCCCCAGGTTTAAGTTAGAGATCTGATCCTTGTCTTACACCCCAGGAACCACTTTCTTTCCAGTCTTGGAGAGAGTTACAGGGCTATCAGAGTGTCCTCACTACTGCCATGGTCCTAAAATGCCAGGGTAGGATCGCAGAGGCCTGTGGGATACTCCCCACCTGTGGTAGAAGTCCCTTTGCAGCCTCCCTGACTGGCTACTGCCCTTGTTCACATACCTTTAGGGGAGGGGAAACTTACCCACCCCTCCCTTGGAACTGCCTGAGAGAAGACCTCAGCTATGCCTCAGGGGCTAGAGAGCATAGAGGACCCTGCAGAGATGGCAACAGAGACCATGACTCCAAGTCCAGCAGCCTAGTCTTAGCCCCTGCAGCTGCCCTACCAGTGTTTGCAACTCCTTCCTTCCCCTGAGGACCTTGGAACAGGCCAGATGGAGCAGGGCAGATAGGACAAAGACCCTCACCTCCATCTCTTTGCACATTATACCTCTATTAATACAGCCTGGCCTCCTGTTTACCTTTATGAGAAATACTTCATCTTCTCTCTTTTCCTCCCTCTATGATCACATCCTCACTTCTGGGCCTGGGAGCCTTGTCTACTCCTCCAGCCTGTCCCTGCTAAGCTCTGGGATATTATCTCCCCAGCCTCTCTCTCTGAGGTACTTAGCCTTATAAAGCAGAGCAAGACCACCACTGTGAACACAGGGGAGGGAAGATGGCTGAGGAACCTGGAAAAGTAGCTGTTAATCCCTTGGCATAGAGGGGAGAAGGTGGAAGAGCTAGAAAAAGGAAACAAATCCAGTGTTATCAAGCCAGGCTTGGTGCTAGGCCCTTCACATACTGGGTCATATAATCTACTACTATCTTGTGAGGAGGGGTATTATCCCCATTTCACAGGTGAGAAAACAGGCTTCAGGTGACTTGTGAAAGGCCATCTCTAGGTGGTAGGATGGGATTCAAGCCCAGGTTTGTCAGCACCAAAGCCCAAGCTTTGTGTCCTCCAAAGTGTAGGAACTTAAGGACTCAGCAAGGTGTGGCTGTTGGTGTGGAGAAATGGTGCTCTCCTTGCCCCAGAGACAGGCAGCCCCTCTCCCCTGACAGAAGCCCCTGGAAAGTGCTTTGCTTACTGAGGCGTCAGTAATTCCGGTGTTTCTTGGTTTATGGGCCACGTGACAAAATATTTGAAATTGGGACAATCCCAGGCAATTCAGGTTATGTGGCCACCCAAGTCTCATCCTGGGGCCTCTTTTTATTAAAGACCCTGAGACGCCTGAGAGAGGTACATTCTAGAAAGATCTTGGTTCAAGCAGAGGTCCTTGACCATCAAGGGGTGAACTTCATTCTCTGCCAGTGACCTCGGAGATGCTGGAAACCTGAGCTGTGTGGTTAGAAATGAAACTCTTGGGGACAAAAGAAGATTCCATTTACTCACGCACCCCTCACCCAACAAGACCCTCCCTCAACCTCTCATCTCAGCCATACTCCCATCGTGCACATGCCCTGGAGCCCAGTGAAGCCGAGGGCTTAGAGTTGTTGACTCAGATTCTTAGGAGCCATCGTCTGATTTGAGTTCTTCAGCTCCTGCAATTCCCTCTGCGCCCGCGTTCCTCTCACACCCACTGCCTTGTTTCTTCCGCTCTGGAGTCACTTTACTCCTTGCTTCTAGTCCTTGTCCTTCCACACCCACGGCCTGACTACTTCCAAGCCTGCAGCCTGTTTTTCATCCCCTCAGCCTGATTCATTCCATACCTGCAGCCCAATTTTCCCTCCAGTTTTTCCTGTCATGGCCAGAGCCTTGGGTTTACCAGACCTGCAGCCTACTTTCTTTCACAGCCTCTGACCCCATCCCAGTGTCTTCCAGCCAGCAGTCTGATTTCCTCAATGTTCTCAGCCTTGCTTCTGCCCTGACTGTATGCAGGTTTCTTCCGTGTTGCATTCTCTCCACTCCTTGTCCCTCCCACATCTGCAGCCTGATTTCCATTCCCTGGGTGGCACAAATGGTTAAGCACTGGACTAATAACTGAAAAGTTGGTGGTTCAAACCCACCCTGAGGTGCCTTGGAAGTAAGGCTTGGTGATCTGCTTCTGAAAGGTCACAGCCTTGGAAATCTTATGGAGCAGTTCTACTCTGCACATATGGAGTCGCCATGAGTTGGAATCGGCTCGACAGCAATTAACAACAACAGCAACAGGGTGAAAGCAGGGCGAAGAGTCCCTAGTAAGCACCTCCTAATCACGCCCCCTGTGACAGCATGGAGGTCTCCACCAGTCCCTAAGCAGCCCATCATTTTGTGACATCACAGGGAAGTCCACCAATTCCTGAAAGTCTGCTTCCCCTGGCCATCCCCTAGCCCCCTCTCTTAGTTTCTGCCCAGGAGCCATGCCTGGGGGTGGCTGGGAGCAATGGTGGGGAACAGGATGGGGGTGGCTCAGTCTTGGTCCCCCAGTTTCGGTTGTAAGTGAGTCTTCCTCCCCTGCTGTCCATCCTGGTACCCTTGTTGGCTCCAGGGGTGCCTGGTGTGGGGAGGGCTTAGAGCAAGTGGCCCCTGGAGCAGGAGGAAGGCTCATTAGCTTGACCTCCAACCAGCTTCTTCCTTGAGGGTCATTGCTCTTATCCCCCTGCCTCCGAGCCAGCCTGTTCATCCCAAGCCCAGACCCATATGCAGAGGCAGGGGCCAGAGGCCAGCACGTCGGTGATCTGGTACCCCTCCCCAGTATATTGGTCTCTTGCTTCCTGACCTAGACCACTGGGAGTTCTTCCTTTGGTCTACTGAACGGCCATTCTGCTTCAGCTTGAGGCATTAGCCTTCTTTTTGTGAAACCAAAGAACTGGCAACTGCTGAGCCCACCACAAGCCTTAATGTTCACACGGTCAACCCTGGAGCCCCCGTGGGGTGGAAAGGGGTGAGGAATGAATAATCGGGGACAAATATAGACTGAAGCAGCTAAGCAAGGTGCTCAGATCACATGCTCACTCCAGTTGGGTGCCCGAGGATTACATGCAGAGTTTTCTCTCCACAAACGATCTGATTTAGGCTGATGCACGACAAGTCATTTCCAATTTGCAGGGATGTAGGGAGGGGCTGGGACTCGATGCTCTGGAGTGGCGGTCGCGGGGACTAAGGGTTGACTGTCTGATGCTGCTGCTGGAAGGGGTGGTACTTCAGGGAGGGAGGTCTGAGTGGCTAGGGTTAGATGCTGGTTGGGCTGGATTGTGAACAGGGAGGGCTTTGCCAGGAAGGCTTCCTGGAGGAGATGCCCTGTGCTGGGATGCCGAGTGGGGCTGGGAGTGGGAGGAGAGAGGTGCCCACCTGGGGAGGATTACCAAGTGCCTGCCCTGCCTGTCTGAAGCCACGCTCTCCGTCTACCCTCCCATACACCAGAGTCACCGGCCTGAGAAGGAGTGGCCCATCAAGAGCCTCAAAGTCTACCTGGGAGTGAAGAAGAAACTCCGACCACCCACCTGGTGAGCTGGGGCCGGGAAGATGGGCCTGTGGAAGGTCAGAATCTGATGAGGCACAGCTGGGAGCCTTCAGCTTGACCGGGGAGGCTCTGACAGCCAGTATACCCTGGTGCAGTGGCTTTCCAGGTGTGGTCCCCAGACCAGCAGCATCAGAATCCCTGGAGACATGTTAGAAACACACATTCTCAGGTACCCCAGACCTACTGACTCATGGACTCTGGGGATGGGGCCCAGCAATCTGCGTTTTAACAAACCCCCTAGATAACTCGGATGCTTGCTGATGTTTGAGAACCAGGGGCCTGGATTCAAATCCTGTCACTGACTAGCTCTGGGACCCTTCTGTGCCTCATCCCACATCCATAGAATGGGGAAAATAATGGCACACCTGTTTCAAAGGGTAGTTGTAGGTTTTAAAAAGTTGAGAAGTGGTACATAGCCACTGTTAGCATTATTAATTGCAGTCAGCGGACTTGGTTTTCTGACACTGTCCTGTCATCAGCTGGCTGGACCTGGCTGTCTCTCTGGGACTAGGGCAGGCCTGAGGTGGGGGCAAGGGTCTGGGGGACTGATAGGGACTGTGAGAGGAAGAGGCAGTGGTCAGGATATGCTGTGCTTCGAGAAGGCCCTGCACTCCATCCCCAGGTTCCAGCCCAGCTACTGGGCTTTGTCCCAGGGAACCTGGGCTTTGAGGCCTCGGCAAGCTGTCAGGTGACCCCTCACCCCCACCCTCTGCAGCTGGGGCTTCACAGTGGTGCATGAAACGGAGAAACACGAGAAACAGCAGTGGTGAGCAGGGCCCCACTCCAAGACCCTGGGCTGAAGAGAGATGGGAGCAAGTTCCCCTTGACTGAGTCCCTCATCATTGCCCAGACTTGTGCCTGCCCCAAAACCCTGGGCTGGGGGGCTGGGCAGGGGTCCCTCCACTGCCAGGTCCCTCACAGCATCCAGACCTGTGCCCTGCCCCACAGGTACCTGTGCTGTGACACGCAAATGGAGCTCCGGGAGTGGTTCGCCACCTTCCTCTTTGTGCAGGTACCAGGTGTGGGATGTGGGGTGGGGCCCTGGGTGAGCGTCCATTATGGACAGTGACTATGTTTGCTTCTTCATTATTCATGCCACCCACTGCCTCAGAAGATTTTGAGTTGGCTCTTAATTCATTTGTTCGTTCACTCAATAAACCCTTCCTGGCACATGCTGTGATCCAATCTTGAGCTGGACACATGAAGGAGAGAGAGCTGGCAGACCCGGGCCCTGCCCTCAGGGCACTCCCCATGCGGAGAGGAAAACAGACTGAGAAATAGCCCACTGTGGCCCAGTGTAATCAGTGCTGTGGCAACGAGGAAGCCCAGGGACCTGACCTGGTGGAGTCTTTGGGGATGAGGGAGGCTCCGGTAAGCAAAGAGGAGCAGCTTCCAGGCAGAGGAGACAGTTCAAGCAAAGCCACGGACACCTGAAAGAGAACTAGAGATTGTTCAGTGGAGTGTAATGCAAGAAGCAAGGGGGCTAGGGAGCCAGGAGCAAAATCTGAGAGAACCTTGAAGGCCACGCCAGGGAAGCTGAACTTGATCCGGTAGGCAGAGAAGACCCCAGGAGTGTTTTAAGCAAGAGAGAATAGGGTGCGGGTTTGAGTCTGAGATGGCTCATTCTGGATATGGTGTGCAGGGGAGAATGGACTGAAGGACAGAACCTGGAGGCGAGGAGGCTAGTGAGGTGGTCACTGCAGTGACCCAGGGTGGTGGTGGTGACTTCTGAGCCAGAGCAGGGTCAGAGAGCCTGGGTTAGACTTAAAACAGACAGGTTAAAGATTTTTAAGTGAGAGCCCAAAATTGTTTAGGGAAGGAAAACTGGGTCAGGGCCCTGGGCTGAGTTCTTTCCTGTAGCTAGGTTCTTCTTTTTATCCTGAGCTTCCTGGTAGTCAAGATCTAAAGGGAAACAGGGTGAGTTCTGCAGTCCTGATAAAAGGAAGCAGAGCCATACTCCTCTAGGAGAAGTGTTTTCTCGGTGCTGCATTCTTGGAGGGCTTGTTTGGCAGATGCTGAGACAGGAATTGTTGAGTAACATAACTGGGCTGTGTTTTGCTGGGGTGTGGTCATGTTCTCCTAACAGCTGCTGCTTAAATCGTTGGAGATCAAAGCTGAGGGTGTCACCTCAGATCAGAGCTGAAGGCATTTATGGGAAGGGTGGGTGGATCTGTTGCCAAGTGACTGGGTAAGCCAAAGCCGAGCCCAGGCCCAGCACCTCTTCTCTCCTCTGCTCCCCAGCATGATGGCCTGGTGTGGCCCTCGGAGCCCTCACGCGTGTCTCGGGTGGTTCCTGAAGTCCGACTGGGCAGCGTATCACTGATCCCCCTGCGTGGCAATGAGAACGAGATGCGCCGGAGTGTGGCCGCCTTTGCTGCGGACCCCCTGTCTGTGAGTAGGTCTCCATCCCTGTGGGCAGTGGGGTAGGACCTGGCTGAATGTTCGTCTTGCATTGTATCCCACCACTCACCTCTCTGCTTCTTCTCTCTGAGTGCCTTCTAGCCCCCTCACTCCATCCTTAGTAGGGGTCAACAGGCACCTTTGGGTCACATAGTTAACCAGAACCCCTTCGTAGGTGGCCCAGGAACCCAAGCTGACTTGAGCACTCCCATGCTGGGAATGGAGAGTGGCTGCAGAAGCTTACAGAGGGCCCTGGCCCCCTGAGCCTTCATGATGTGCTTATGGAATCTGGGTTCTCTGTCTTCCCACAGCTCCTCCGCAATGTCTGAGCACCAGAGCCGACCCCTGCTGCTGGGACTCTGTCGCTGTGAAGCCAACCTTCCTGTCCAGACAGCCCTCAAACCCTGTGCACCTGGTGTGAGCCAGCAGGGGGCACATGAGGAAGCCACACCCCACATCCCAGCCCTGAGTGCAGCATAGGGTTCCCTGGCTGGGGTGGGGGGCAGCAGTGTTTTCCTGGGGAGGAACCTTGCCTGCCCTGTCCAAGGGCTTGCCCCTTGTGGCCTCACCTATCCACCTCCAGGGTCACCCACCTTGAGTTTGTGGGGTTGGAGAGCTGGATGTAAATCAGGAACTCTGGAGGGCCACCATCCTTTCAGAGGCTGGAGGCCCTGGGCGCCCGCTGGAAGGGAGCCCACTCCCTGCCATGAACTCCAGGACAGCAAGCAGTAGGTCGTCTGAAGGAGCACTCAGTTGGGTGGGGAGGGAACTCTTAAGTGAGCTTTTATAGGGCCAAGAACTGGACTTTGGGGCCTTCAGCCCCCCTTCCTGCTGGGCTGACTGGGAGACCCCAGGCTGCCCAATGCCCCTTCCCCACTTTGGGGGCTTTTTGATAATATAAATATATCTGTATATTTAAGCCAGTGGTCCTGAGGCCTATGATTGGTTGAGGGGATCAGGTGTCCTGAGGTAGGAGGGACCAGGAGATTGAGAGGCCCAGAAATGAGTACCTAGCGCCCCAAAGCCAGGGACCTGGATCCTCTCACCAGGCATGAGCTGTTCACTCTCCCCTGCCCCAGGTGGAGCCCTGGCCTGGCTCTATGCCATCACTTTGTCCTACTCTGTAGCCGGGGTGGGGAGTGCAAGTCTAGCCATGGCCCAGTCCTGATTCCAGCCAAGACAGACCCCACCTGGGCCCAAGTCCTGGTCCCTGCTGCAGTGCGGCATGTTGGTGGCTGAGGCAGCCCTCAGCAGCCACTGCTGGAGACGTGAGGTCACAGAATCACAGGAGCTATATTCAGTTAAATTAGGAAGAAGGGCCTCCTGGTACCCTGGGCCCTGTGCTCCCTCCAGGAATGGGCGCTGCCCTGCACTAGGAAGCTGCCCTCACTGGGTACTGCCCGGCCATCTCCAGGAGACAAAGCCTTGGCAAGCAGGGACTATAACGACCTGTTCAGAAATGGATTTGGGACTCCCTGGGAA
The DNA here is from genome assembly GCF_024166365.1 of Elephas maximus indicus. Lineage (NCBI taxonomy): Eukaryota > Metazoa > Chordata > Mammalia > Proboscidea > Elephantidae > Elephas > Elephas maximus. The sequence continues at coordinate 52,170,104 of NC_064825.1, forward strand.
GGTGCCAGACACCACATTCCTGCCTCTGCCTGGAGCCTCATTACTGGCCTCTTTCCAGGGGCCCAGAAGACAGACAGGCTGACCGCTTGTCCCTGGCCTCAGCCAGCCAGTGAGGCTGGGCCAAGGGGCAGAGGATGGACCAGATGACCTCTGACTCTGGTGCATGGGGAGACATGCGTGTGAGTGGGAACCATGCCTGGAGTGGATGCTAGGAGATTGGGACGAGTTGCCTGAGCTTCACTGGCAGCTTTCACAGGCTAGGGCTAAGCCCCTTGAGTCTGCCACCTCTTGTCCCTTCCTGGGTGGGCTGCTTTAGGCCAGACTGACATTTTGAACCTCTGACCATTCCCTATCTCCAGTCAGAACAGGGCTGATGGGCCTCTGTCCAAGTGCTGGGGGGCTGGAATTCTTCCCTGAATCAGACCTTGGACTGACCATCCCTGGGGCCTGGAGAGTAGGTGGGGTAGAACTGCCCTCTTGGGGTGAGGCTGGAGGCACCCTCCCCTCCCCGCCGCACTGTCACTGCCCTATCTCAGGACTGGCTGCAGTGACTGCATTCGGCCACTGGGGGGTAGCCGTAGACAGCTCAGCATTGCTGGTCCCGAAACAGTCTGGAGAACCCTAGTATGGTCACGCTGGTCCAGCCTTGGCCAGGGGTGGGGTGGGACGACAGCACTGTGCAGGAATGTGCCTTCGACTCTAGGAGCCAGGAGGAGGGAACAGCTGTTTACCAAGTACCTACTGTGTGTCAGCACCTACGCTGTGTTTACCATCATCTCTTAGTAAAGGAGCTCTGGTGGTGCAGTGGTTAAGCACTTAGCTGCTAACCAAAAAGTGGGTGGTTTGATTCCACCAGCTGCTGTGCAGGAGAAAGATGTGGTAGTCTGCTTTTGTAAAGATTTACGGCCTTGGGGACTCTATGAGGCAGTTCTCCGTCCTGTAGGGTCGCTGTGAGTTGGAATCGACAGCAATGAGTCTCTTAGTAAAGGAGGAAAGTTAGGTCCAGAGAAGGGAGGTAACTTGCCCAAGGTCACACAGCTCTCAAGAATCAAGGCTGAGGTCCATTCCACCACCCCACTTTAGGGGATCTTTCTCCTAGACTCGCATTTTAACTCCAACCCAGTAAACGCCCAGAGAGCTTCTCCTCTTACTGGAGTTCCCATCCGTCCCCGGGGAAGGGGATGTGAGCTGTCAGATGTTAATGAAGCTGTCTCTGGGGACAGGGGATCATATCCCAGTAGGGACCTTCAGGGCTTCCACCTTAATGACTACGGCAGTGATGACTGTTAGGTTATGGCAGGGAGTTTGCTGGCCTTTGTCATAAGGATTCCCAGAAATGGAGCCTTTTGGGGGTGGTTCATATATCATTTGAGTTTGGGTGGTGGGGGACAATGAGGTAGGGGATGAAGAGCTGGGTCTGCTAAGGGTTGGGGAGCAGCTCTTGGAGAGGAAGGGGCTTCCTGGAGGACAAGGTATTCCTGAGCTGGCCAGGTGCACATGGTGGGGAGGGATGCCATTTGGGGTAGGAGTGGGTTGAATGTTGGGGGAGGAAGACAGGCCTTTGAGGGCCAAGTCCAGGCTTCATCCCAGGGGGCCACAGGGAGCCCTGGGAGAGAAGGCAGTGATGGGTCAGAACCTGGGTGGTAAGAGCATTGTGGATGGAGAGGAGGCTGATGGGGTGGGGGCGTGGGGGAAGGGTTGAGAGTAGGGGCCAGGAGGTTAGGTGGGATGTCTCTGCTCTTTCCCTTCCCCCTCCCTCCTGCCCAACCTTCCCACCCTGCAGAGGGTTCAGCAGAGTTCAGTAGCCATTGAGAAGTCTCAGGAGACCCTTGGGCTCAACAGGAAATTGATGGGACAGGGTGGGGGAGGGGAAGAACTGGGTCTTGCCTCCTGCTCCCCTTGCCCTTAAGCCCAGGGTTCGGAGGAGGGACATGTGGGTGGCCTGGAGCTGAGGTCTTCCTTCCTGGCCCCATGTTCTGGTGGGCCCCAAGTCCCCTGCTCGAAGCTTGCTGTCTCAGAAAAGGGTGTGGAATCCTGGGCAGGTGGTGACTCTCCCATGTACAAGCTTTGCATCTTTGGGTGTATTAGGTCTCTGGTCCTTGGTGTTCTCATCTGTTGTTAATTGCCGTGAGTTGATTCAGACTCATGGCGACCCCATGTGTGCAGAGAATTGCTCCATAGGGTTTTCAAGGCTGTGACCTCTCAGAAGCAATCACCAGGCCTGCCTTCCAAGGCGCCACTGGGTGGCTTTGAACTGCTAACCTTCTGACTAGTAGTCAGGTGCTTAACCATTCGCACCACCAGGGACTCCGTGTTCTTGTTTGTACTTGAGAGATTAATAGTACCTACCCTCTGGTAGTTTGAGAGGGTTAAATGAGCTAACAAGCGTGAAGTATACAACACTATACCCTGTTAACCTCCTCCCCAGACACATCTGGGGAGACATCATGGCATCCAGAGTCCTTTCCAGGCCCAATATATTTTTGTTCAACAAGCATTTATTGAACACCTTCAGTGTGCAGAGCTTTCCTGAGCACTGAGGGGAAGCAGATGTAAGTGGTATTGGGGATGGATGGAACTCTCCTAGTGGGAGATATTGATCAGGATGGACTCCATGGAGGAGGGAAGCCTAGGACAGGCAATATTTTGATGGTTGGAGTTCAGAGGGAAAGATATCTCAGGGATAGGGGATGAGATGAGTAGCGGCAAGGGAATGTGACCAAACTCCAGCCTGTCGTGTTTGGAGCTTAGTGCCCATTGGCACCCCAGGACCTATCCCCCATGCCTCGAGTGTTGATGTCTTTGCCTTCCCCCTCTCTCCACCTCTGAGATAAGACCACATCCCAGTCAAACGTGCTCGTTGGAACCTTCCCACTGCCAGAAAAAGGAGCATCTTTTCTCTTAGCCAGCCCTGTAACCTGAGTGGCCCAGACCCTTCTCTGGAGAGTGTATGTATGTCAGTGTGTGCGTGTGTACACACACACACACTCACACTCACACATACAGCTGGCCTGAACTCCCAATCTCTCCTCCAGTATGACGCTGTGTAATCTGCCTCCTTCAGGAAGCTGCTGTTTCTGGATTGCTCCTCTGTCCTCCGTTCTACTGTGTGTGTACACTTGGAGTATGCGTAAGTGTGCCCAGATCACTTGCGCTCAGCTAGGGACTGGCCCAGGGGAGAGCTGGCAGGGACAAGGTCCTTGGTCAGCCCAAACTGGCTGAGGCCCAGTGTGCCCCTTCTCTCACGCGACTTCCAGCCCATGGAAATTTCCGCACTTTCTCTGCCCTGGTTACAGCTCCTACTGCTGTATTTATCACCCTGGAGACATGGCGGCACCGGCGCACACATGCCACATATGCACAAACATGCATACCCTGCACACGTGCTCGCACACCTCAGCGTGCACTTCCAGATCAGCAAGCCCATGCCACACACAAGCAAAGCACATGTAGGAACAGCCCCCCGCCCCACACAAGGGGCTGCCTAGGAAAACTGCTCCCCCTCCCTCCTGCTGCTCCTTTACTCTGTCCTCCCACCACCACCCACCCTCAAAGCCCAGACCAAAGAGATGGGCTGGACACTGTCTCCCACCACTTGTCAGCCTGGGAGGCACTTCTCCCTCTGTGAGTATCATGTTCTCGATCTGTCCTCACCCCCTGTCTGTCTGTCTCCCCAGCTCTTCCTACCCTCCCCTCCCCCCTCTGCCGCTGCTCTGCACTCCTGTGTATCTCTCCCTCCACCTAAGTCCCTCTGAGTCCTCTGTCACTTTTTTGACCCTCTGAAGTGGAAACTGTTGTCCCTCCCTGTCCTCCCTCCTAAAGGGCTCAGGATGGAGACCTCATAGGGGTTGATGGAGACAAGGGACAGGCCAAGGGAGCCTGAACCTCCTCAGCTTCTGTCACCTCCAGTCCCTCCTTCTGGGTTAGGGGAGAGCTGTGTGCCTGGTACCATGGAGACCAGCGTCATGGCAACACAACTTGGGTGGGTACAGCCTTCTCCTAGGCGGGGGGCATAGGAGGAGCTGCCAAGAGGCCTTGAAAAGGTGGGCCTTGTGCCTGATGCCCAGCACTGGCTGTCAGGCCTGCCTCCTACCACCCCCCAGGACACCCCAACCTGTGCTCCACAGCTTCCAATGCAAGTCACTAATCCCAGTAGGGAAAAAGTCCTATTGCCAACACCAGCTTAGAGCTGGAGACCCTGAGGGCTCATTCATAGACAGGGCCAAAGAGAGCAGGGGCTTGCCCAGGGTCACACAGCAAGTCTGGCTGTTCTCCTAACTCACACTTCAGCTCCCTCCTCTGGTATCCCATCTTCCATCCAGGTTAGCAGTCAGTCCAACCATGGATCCAGCCACCTGGGAGGTCTGACCAGTCTTTAGTGTTGGCAATAATAATGATTGTGCAAATAATAATTCTGGTAATACCATTAGGGAGCACCCATCACCGACCGTGCTAAGGGTTTTGCATGTGTCATCCTATTTCATCGTTATAACAAGCCCTATGAGGAAGATACACTTTTTGTTCCCATTTAATAGGTGAAGAAACCGAAGCGTGAACTTGCCAATGTCAGGAGACTTCGGTGGAAGTGGTATAGCTGGGGCAGGAGCACAGGCCCTTTCCAGGTGGTGCAGGTGGGCTGAGGCTTCATGCCTGGAGCTGTCCCCAGCAGGCACCTTTCTCTAAATGAGTGGCAAACTGTGTCTTCAGGGGATCAGGGAGAAGATCGGAGGCTTAGTCTGTGTCTGGCTTTTGAGTTTCTAGAAACCAACTCCCACTGCTGACTCATAGCAACCCGACCCTGTAGGACAGAGTAGAACTGCCCCGTAGGGTTTCCAGGGAGTAGCTGGTGGATTCAAACTGCCGACCTTTTGGTTAGCAGCCAGTCGCTTAATCGCTGCGTCACCAGTGCTCCCTAGAAGGGAACTAGTGGAGGTTATTTTTCTAAGAAAATGGATAGGGAACAACGCCTTCCTAGCGCGGTTAGACCTGGGAAGACCTTGCGGTCCAGCAGTGCAGAAACTGGCTCCCAGTCCCCAGCTCCTTTTAGACTCGGGTCTGATGCCCAGGCTGGAGCCCACAGGTGAAGGAGAGTAGAACCCTGCCTCCTGAGCCTGGCCTCAACTTTTCTCTCCACCTCGATGGAGTCACGTTGCAGCTGCCTCCCTCTTGGCTTACATAATAATTCAAATATAGCAGCTGCCTTTATCCCACTGAGTCACACCCCCTCTGCCCTCCCCCCACCAGGTGCCTGGAGTTAAGGGGGAAGAGGTAGATCAGGGCTGAGTGGGAGGCCCAGGACAAGGAGGAGGCTGGTGTACCGTATTGGGGAGGAATCCGGGGCTCCAGGGAGAGCAAAACCTTCCCCAGAATGAGACTGCACAGGCCACTTCTGCCCTGATCCATCCCTGCTGAAAGTCCACGTTCCTGGAACACCTCCCCAGGGCCACAAGCTGTACCCTGACAGAACCTACAGCCTTCTCTCCTGGGCCTCTGTCCCAGCTGGATAGAGGAAGGGAGTAAGGAGGAGGGAGAGGTGGAAGGTTGTGACCAGGAGGAGGTAGTCTGGTGGGGCAGTGGCCAGGAGTCCTGGTCCCAGACCCAGCCTGACTTTTACCTGCTGTGTGAAACGTGGGCACATCTCTGCCATCAGTCTCCCCATCTGTACAATGAGGAACTGGACTCTGTTGGTTCTCGCATCTTATGCTCCCTGCTTCATATACCTGGTGATGATCTCAACCTTAGGCAGAAGGCACTTTCAAGTGCCTGGTCCAACTCCAGCCCAGGCTGATTTCTCTCCTTTCCTCTTCCTTTCTTCTGCCCATCCCAAAATCTACCCACCTCTCCTGGGCCAGTTCAACCCACACCCTGCCCCTCAACCCACAGGGGTCAGGGTAGGCAGAAGTCACTGAATGGGTGGAGGACTGAACAGCCAGTCTGCCTCTTCCCTGAACTCTCCATCTGTCCGCCAGCACATCCCCCCCTCCACCCACCCTGCAGAAACAGGAAGCTCTCTGCCTCTACTGCCCTTCCCTCAGAGGGCAGCTGTGATGGATTTTGGAGCCTGATGCAGACCTCTCAACCATAGAATCTAAGTGCCCAAACCTCTCAACCCTAGATTCTGAGCTCCGAAAGCCACCTTCCTGAGGTATGAAGAAGAAGTTGCCCCAACTTAGAGCTGTTCAGGAGGTTATGGAGGCCTTGCGTTCCTTTGTCAGCAAAGGCCTTGTGGACCAGGGTGTGTGCTTAATGCGGGAATGCAGAAACTAGACCAGGCATTTCCCAAGGCCGTGGGACTCCTCCAGCCATTGTCCTCAGAGTTACAGGTGGCAGCTTCCTAGCTGAGGAGAGGAGGGAGGGGGAGGAGCACTGTGAGATGGCTACCTGAGTTCTGCACTTTTCCATCCCCACCATACCTGGGATCCTGTCCCCAAGACCCAGATGTGGACCCATGCTGACCCCCAGCCGTAGGGAGTCACTCAGGGAGGTCCAGGCCAACCGTCCGTGAAATCCATGTTCTGCCAATTACCAGTCTGTCCCCAGAGAGCCTAGGGCTGTTTCACACTCTGCATCCTAAATCTGCCTCCGGGGCGGCTGCCACTACCACCTGCGTCCCCACGTCCACCTGAGCCTCTTACCTGACCTGAGCTGACTCTGATGTGCACCACCTCATTTCCCCATTCACCCCTCTCTCCTTCCTTCTAACTTCCCTCCACTATGTCTCACTGACACCTGCGGGTGCAGAGGTGACTAGGACTTGGGCCAGCCCTTGAGGAAAGCATGATCCAGTAGAAGAAATCAAATGAACTGGGGCGGGGGGGATGAGGTGGTGGGATAGATAGCAAGTTGAGGTAAAGGAGAGGCAGCCAAAGGCTGCTCGGTCCTCTGCCCAGAAGCCAGTGACTTCTGTCTACCCTGTCTCCTGTGGGTAGGGGATAGGATGTGTGCTGAACTAGCCCAGGAAGGACGGGTAAGTGTGGGATGGACAGAGAAAAGGGAAAAGAGAAGTCAGCTTGGGAGAAGAAACAGCCTGCACAATGCCAAGGAGGAAAGGACTGGCATGTGTTTAGGGACCAGCCACTGCCTCACCTGGAGCAGAGGCTGAAGAGACACCAGTGACGCCAGATTGTGAAAGACCTCAAATGCCAGGCTGAGGAGACTTGCCTTTATCTGAGTGCACTGGGGAGCCATGCAAAGGGTTTGAGGCATTACATGACCAGACAGATGTCTTAGAAAGCTGGCCTAAGGAGTGCAGGGTAGAGGTGGGATAGAGAGGGTGATCTGGGAGAGGTGGTTTGGGAATGAAGAGGGGAGAAAGAAGGAAGCTGGGGCATGGGGGGAGGGGTGGAGAGAGGGGATGGGTGTGAGAGAATTGCAGAGGGGGGGATTGACAGGTCTTTGTGACAAGTTTGACACAGAAGGTGGAGGAAAGGGAAGAGGCCAAGTGACTTTGAGATTTCTGGCCTGGGGGTTAGAAGCTTGCTATGCCTTGGATGGAAATCCTGGTAGCGTAGTGGTTAAGAGTTCAGCTGCTAACCAAAAGGTCAGCTGTTCAAATCCACCAGGCACTCCTTGGAAACCTTATGGGGCAGTTCTACTCTGTCCTGTAGGGTCGCTATGAGTCAGAATCGACTCTATGGCAAGAGGTTTGGTTTTTTTGGTTTACGCCTTGGATAACGACAGGAAATTTTGGGAGGTGTGTTGGATGTTGAGTATTTTAGTGTGAGGGGCTTAAGGGATGTCCCCAGGGAAGATGTCCAGGAAGCAACCAGTAACAGACATCTGGAGCTCCAGAGAGAGGGCTGAACCGTAGGGGGCACTCAGAGTGGTTGGGACTTTGGAGGACAGTTCCATGCTCCAAGAGGGGCCAGGTGGGGTGGAAAATGAGAAGTGATGAGAGCCTGATGCTCCTGGGAGAAGCATCCACGTTGAGGGGGCGAGTACAGGATGAGCCAGTGAGGGAGACAGGAGGGGCCGTCTGGAAGGTGGGAGGGAAACTGCCGCGCAGGAGGGGCAGGGGAGGGCGCTGAGAAGAGGCCGCCCCCTCTGGCAGTAAGGAGCCTGTAGTCCTCGGGAGGCGAGGCGGTTGAGGCAAGGCGGAGCCGGATTCCGGAGGCTGCATCCTCCCATCACTTTGGGCAGCTACCTCGCCTCCTAGGAGCATCCTGCCTTTTCTCACCCGCCCCCAGCTCCCCAGCTAGCAAAAAACTGCGCCTGCTGATGAGCTGAGTCCCTGGTGGCGCCAACGGTTAAGTGCTTGACTACTAACAAAAAGGTTGGCGGTTCTAACCCACCTAGAGGCTCCTCGGGAGACAAGCCTGGCAATCTGCCTCCGTAAGGTCACAGTCTTGAGAACCTTATGGAGCAGTTCTACTTTGCATATATGGGGTCACCATGAGTCTTAATCAACTCTACGGCGACTAACAACAACAACGGCTGATGAGCGGCGGGGTGGGGGAGGGGCAGCTGGCCTGGGCCTGTGAGCGAGGCCGCAGGCCTCAGCACCTTGGAGAGCGGCCGACGCCGGGGGGCGGAGCCTGCGGGGGCGGGGCTTTGCCGTGGAATCACAGGACCTTTGGGCTCCTCCATCAGCTGGGCTTGCCCACCTGTTCAAGACATAGGCGGAAAGAACAGGCCTGGACTGCCTCTAGTCTTCTTCTCTCTCTGAACCTCCCCGTCCCAGCACTGCCCTACCGGAACCCCTACCCCAAATTGTTACCCCCTCAGCCCCATGGAAACCCTGGTGGTGTAGTGGTTAAGTGCTATGGCTGCCAACCAAAACATCGGCAGTTTGAATCCACCAGGTGCTCCTTGGAAACTCTATGGGGCGGCTCTACTCTGTCCTATAGGGTTGCTATGAGTTGGAATTAACAACAATGGGTTTTTTGGGCTTCAGCCCCATGAATCCAACCTCTTTGGTGGAGGTGGGAGGGACACGCTGTTTACTAGGAGTTTTACAGGCATCTCTCAAACCTTACAACTCCTCCATCTTGGAATTTGTGACCCCTCTTTCAGATGAGAAAACTAAATTGAGGTTCAGAGAGGTGAAATAAGTTGCCTAAGACTCGGGGCAGAGCTGGTATGAACTTCCATTGGTCTGAAGTCCTGGTGTACCCATTAGACCTGCTAAGTCCTGGAACTTGCACTTCATCCCTGCAGACTCCCTAGTTCTGGGGCAGCTGTGGAGCTTGGTGTGGCAGTGGAAGGGGAGGATACCCTCCCTCCCACCCAGCTTTCTTGAACATATTCCCAGGAGGTTTCTGAGGATGAGGCCACCAGCATCAATTTCAGAGTGGGAGAACAGAAAGGAGGCTGAGGGACAGGTGAGGCCTCATCACACCTGTGTCCACCCGCACCCAAGAGGGGCCCTCCTTGGAGCTGTAGTGTGTGTATGTTGGGGAAATGCAAGGCTCTGACTCAGCTTCTTATGGCCAGGCTCCCCAGGCCCATGAGTGAGCTGTCAGTGGGTGAATGGGAGCTGTGAAAGGCCACCACTGGGCACCGTCCAGGGCCTCGGCTCTCTGAGCCCAGAGAATGTCTGTCCAGCCTGCAGGGATGGAGTATCGGGGCCCCAGGGATACATCAGACTGAGAAGCAAGACAGATTCCGGGCTGACTCAGCTGGTTTAGGACCAGCCTGGGCCTCATTCCCTTCAAGAGAAAAAACAGTTTTCCCAAAGATTTCAGAGATCTAAAATTCTACCCTCTGGAGCCACAATGGGAAGCAAAGACTCCTTCATGTTTTCTTTCCTGACTCTTCCCAAGCCACAAGATAACCACTTTGTGCCACTCTCAGCATTGGCAGGCTTCCTCCACAAGCTCAGTCATTCTTGTCCATCTCCTCTCCCCACTATGTACCCCCTGCTCATCAGCATGGTCCAGGTTTCCACTGGGTCTCATGGGCTCCTCTGCCTAGAGCCTGCTGTGTGGGGCAGGGGCTATTCCACCCACAGCCCAGAAAGGCAAGGTTACTGCTGAGGGTTACACGTAGCTCTTCTAGCCTGGAAAACATACCATTGTCCTGGGGTCCCCTCCTTGCCTTTGAAGACTCTGCTCAGATCCCCTTTCTGGGAATGCTTGCCAATGCCCTGGCTTGGCCGGGGGCTCCCTGTGGGCTCCACATCCCCTCACTGTGCCTCCCACCATCATAGCCTTTAAGTCCTGCCCCTCCCCCCATAGCCTGCATACTTCTTCAAGGCAGGGGCATTCTGAGCCACATCTGAGGGGGCTGGCTTATGGTAGGTGTTTATGAATAAATGAATAGATGAATGAGCAAGCTAGTGGTGGATCCAGGCTTGAACCTCCATCTTCTGCCTCAGGTTGTGGTGCTTTTTCTCCTACATACAACAGGAACTGTGCTGAAACTATGCCCTACCTCATCCACTGCCCAAAGTGTCCCCATTCCATGGGGTTAAGGCTTCATCCTGAGGAGTCCTCAGGACAGGCCAGAGGTGTGGCAGGCTTGTGGGCAATGAAAGCCATGTGGGGTGAACTGTGGCCCAGGTGCCTACAACTCCTAGCGGAAGTCCATGCTCAGGGACCATCTCCCATGTTGTCCCAGCCAAACAGAGTCATCAAGAGATGGGGTCCATAACAAGTCTCTGAGTCCAATGGCCATCAGCAAAAAGTTCCCTGAGCCGTTGTGTGCCTAACTCCATGCTGAGGATGGATCCTAGGACAGGATACAAACCAAGTGAGGGAGCCCAGATGAGCTGGCAGCTAGCTCTACCTGGGGTCTTGGCCCTTTCAGACTTGATGGAATAGCAGAAGGCCTGGGTCCCATTCACCTGGCCCTTGGGTTTCCATCTCCTTCCCTAGCTAATGGAAGATTGTAAGCCCCTCATCCTCACACCTCTCTGGACTCCATCGGCCTCTCCTTTCTCTCTCCATTTCTCTGTCTTTGTTTTTTCTTTGTTCCTCTGTGTGTGTGTTCTCCCCCATAAGTCTCTGATCTCTGTATTTCTATCTTGATCTTTGTGAGGCTCCAATCCTTCTCTTCTCTCTTTCTTCATGTCTGAGTGTTTCTCTTCCCTTCTCTGTCCCTTTTCTCTCTCTCAGTCTCTCCCTCTGTGTGTGAGTCTTTCTTTTCCTCTCTCCCAGTCAGAGTCTCTCTCTACCCCTCCCTCTCCCTCTCTCTGTCTGGGCCTCTCTCTGTTCCTCCTCCTTCCTCCCTCCCACTTCTGCATTATCAGACCTGCTCCAACCTTCTCCTCCCAGAGCCAGCCGAGCCAGCTAGCGGCAGAGACAGCATGAGAGGCGGGAGCAGCTGGGGCAGCAGAGCTGGGTTGGGGTGTTGAGTCCAGGCTGAGTGGGGGGCAAGCTGCTTCTCTTGGCCCCCGTGCCTGCCAGGCCAGCCACCTGGCCCGGGACCCCGGGCAGGGTGGACAGGGCGAGGTGCCACCTTAGTCTGGTGGGGAGGCGGACGATGAGGAGCGATGGGGCAGGCGTGCGGCCACTCCATCCTCTGCAGGAGCCAGCAGTACCCGGCAGCGCGACCGGCTGAGCCGTGAGTACTAGCGAGGGACTGGTGTTCAGGTTGGGCGGCTGCAAGAGGCACTACGGACAGGGTCCTGGCAGTCTCTCCAAGGAGCTGGGCTTGGCATGTAGCTGAGCCACGTGGGAGGATCGATTTTGGTCCTGGGTGCTGGGTTCCCAGACTGCAGCCTGCTGGAAGACTCTGTGCAGGGTGGGGGTGCCTCATATCAACCTAGGGGGCAATGAGGCTGGAGTCCCAGAGAGGGGGCTGCTGGCTGGGGGAGGGTTTGTTGATGAACCTGAGCCAACCCTTCAGGGCATGGGGAGGGGGAGGTCTGCCAAGGAGTTCCAAAGAGCTTTGGGGTCTAAGATACGGTGCTTCAGGACCCTGGAGAGGGACAATGTCCCAGAGTGCGTGAGTTTGTGTGTGTGTGTGTGTGTGAGAGAGAATATGAATAAGAGTGGCCCCAGAACAGGTGAGGGTCTGAGGCAACCACCCTTCCCATGGAATTGGGGTTCAAGGCTGTCACTTTATGCAACTTCACCCCAAAGCACCTGTCCCAAGATGGGAGACAGGGAGCCATGGAGCTAGTTGGAACGAGGCCTGTGTGTGCCAGCCTCGTGTACACCCACGTGCAGATGTGTGTATGCACGTGCAGGTGAATGGAGGGGGGCTTTATGGAGGTGCCCCTCCACCACCTGAGGGCTGCCGAGGTACAGGCAGGTGATGTGTGTGTATGTGTGTGTGTTTCCAAATCAATGGAGGTGCAGGTTTGTGCCAGGCTGTGTGAGGGTGTATGTGTGTACACGTGTGAGGTGTGTGAGGACACGTGTGATGCAGGGGAGCCTGTAGAATTTTGGGGTCCTTGGTGGTTGGATGTGCAGCAGCCTCTCAGCGTGTGTGATCATCCATGTGTGGCTCTGAGAGTTTATCTGTACACGTATGAGTGCAGGTTGGTGCATGTGTGTGTGTAGGTGTGTGTGTGTAGATGTGTGTGTGTTTGAGTTTGTTGTCATGCACGTTAATAACGTACTGCGTCTGTAAAAGACTGTCTCAATATGCATGTTGTTTGATTCCGTGTGCATTTATGTTTGTGTGTATATTAGTGTGTGAACATCGGTATCTCTGTGTGTGTGTGTGTGTGTTGGGATGTATGTGTTAACGTAAGTGTTCTGGTTTGGGTGCTAATGTGCAATAGCATGAGTGTGTATTTTGGTGCTTCTGTGGCTGGTGTGCATGCATGTGTCTATATGTGTGTGTTCATCTGTGTGTGTGTGGGTGGCTGTTTCCTCCCCCTAGTGGTTGAGGACACAGCTGGGATACTGTGACCCACTGAGGCAGGGAGGGAGTGGCTGAATGTGTGACCACCCCCATGAGCTCAGAGCAATTCATTCTACACCCTATAGGGAGATGCAGAAAAGAAATAGGCAATAACGGGCCTTCTAAGCTTCACAGACATAAAATAGCTTGAGAATAATTAAGCAGTAAAGATCAAGATCAAGCTAACAGGTGAAGGGGGTGGGTAATAGCATAAGCAAAGGCCCTGGATTGGGATTGGACTTGTGCCTGGAACAGTGAGGAGGTCATGTGGAAGGAAGCAGTAGGAAGAGGCTGGAAGGGCTGGCAGGAGCCACCTTCTGCAGGGCTTTGAACTCCAGGCCTCTTGGGCTTTATCCTGGGGGAGCCTGGGAAGATTTTATGAGGGGAGGGATGTGATCAGATTTGGGTTTTAGAAAGCTGCTCCGTGGCACCGTCAAGGTTGAACTAGAAGGGAAAGGTGGGGGCCAGGAGGCCAGTGAGGAGGTCAGGTCAATGTGGAGATCAGTGAGGCCCAGGTTGGAATGGGCCAAGGACAGATGAGACCCGGGGCTTCCTGAAGGGAGAAGTCTGAGGGCTTGGGAAAGACCCGATAGAAGAGGGTAGGGAAAGGAGTACTGAGGGGTCTCAGGCTTAGACTAGGCTGGGGGGTGCTGTGGACAGACCTCAGAGAGGCAGGATGTCAGGAGGGAAAAAGCTCTTGGAAGGCTCAGGCCACTGGATGTTGGACCCAGGTAGTGGAAGAGACTCTTGCAGCATACAGAGGGTCAGAGATCATGGAACCACCTACTCCTTATAGAGGGAAACTGAGGCTGTGGCTTTTTCACACACATGCACACACACATACACAACTACACACACAAGTACACATACACACTGCAAGCCTGGGGCTAAACCTCCTCCATCAGATCTCAGCCTCAATCTCTTCCTACAGACCCTGCTCAGGACCTCTTGGTTGGCTGAGCTGTCTCCTGGGGAGCAGCCCTCCTAGGCAGGGTCCAGGGGCTCTGGGTCAGCTCAGCGAGGGTTAACTGTCTTTTTTCTCCTTCCATCCCCTGGTCCCCTGCCCACCAAGCAGCTCCTGCCACTCTTCCTGCTTCCCACTCCAGCTTCTTGTCCCCAGAGGCTGCTGATGGCCTGGCTGGGATCTAGCCAAATGGGAGGGGGAGGCAGAGCTCCAGCAGTGCCCCTTCAGTCTTAATGGACTGGGAGTCTCTCCCTCAGCCATGCTGCTGTCAGGCTAGGCCTGCACTCCCCAGGCTTCTGCCACTTGGGCCTATACATCCTACCCACTCAACCTGGTTCCATTCGTGTATTCGTTCATTCAACAGGGACTCCTTGATGCCAGGGATAGTCTGCTAGGGACGTTGATTCAGACCCTGCTCTCAGGAGTGTCTAGTCTGATGAGGGAGGCAGTAGGAGAAACCTGTAGCCCCACAGTATGAGCAGTGCTGTGCAGGGGGAAGCCCCAGGAACTGTGGGAGCACAGAGGAGGCTCCACACCAAGCCAGGGCTTCAGAGGAAGAGACATTTGAGCTGGGTTCTGAAAGCTAGGAAGGAGCTGCCCAGGCAGGGAAGAGTAGAAGGAACAGCACGTTGGGTTGGTGTGAGAGAGCACGGCATATTCAGGGGACAGAAAGAGTTTGGGATGACAGGAGTGAGAAGAGGAAGAGAAGGCAGAAGGGGCCAGATTCTGTAGGATCTCAAATGCCAAGCTAACGGGCTTGGACTTTTTCTTGTAGGATTAGGGAGCTAGGGAAAGAATTTTGACTAGGAAACCTCCTCTAGGAAGCCCTCCTTGGTTCCCTCCTCCCTCTGATCCCACAAGCCATTCTGAAATCTCTCCCTTCATCATGGTACAGGATCAAGTATGTGGCTCAGACTTGGCCTTCCCCTGCAATGTCCTCTGTGTATGAGTCTCTTACCTAGCCAGCCAAGGAGTTCCTTGAGTCAGGGCCTACCTCATCTTGCTTCCCCACCCCACTCCCAGCACAGGCTGGGCACCTGGGCTCAGTGCAGCCTCTGAGTGAGAAAGGACATTAAGAGCAACTGGGCCACCTTCTAGAAGTTGCTTTACTCCTCTCTGGAGCCTCCCTGCAGATCTGGCCAGCCCCTGCCTGCACACTGCAGAGACAGAACACTCATCTCTTCCTTCCTGGGTAGCCCCTCCCTTGTGGTCGTTCTATCTTCCCTGGGCCTCCCTCCAGGCTACAGGGCCTTGCTTTATGTCCTTTCTCCACCCTGTGTCACCGTCCTTCCTTCTAAGAGGGGGCAGGCTGGGATGTAATGGTTCAGGCAGGAGTGGTATGAACACATCCTGGACAGATTGGGGAAAAATGAGCAGCCTTTATTCCAACTTACAGACTGTGAAACTGAGATGGCGGAAATCCCTGACTGCTCTCCAAAAATAATGATGAAAAAGCAGGCGCGCTCAGAAAAGCAAGTGAAGATAGACAACAGGAAGAACTTCCTGCCAGCATTTCCTGGCTTGATGAGAGTGGGCTGTGGGGATGAGGAGGGAAGTCTCCTAACTGGAAGGGGAGTTGGAGGCAGAGACATTATCCACCCCTGCCACTCCCGAGGATGAGTGAAGTCATCTAGGGAGAGGGAGACTGGTAGGCACCTTTGGGGGCTGAGAAAGACAGAGGAGGGGTGGTCAAGATTCATTTGTTTGTCCATTCATTCATCAGCCATGCTTGGTGGGCCCTCTGTGCTGCCCAACAGAACATGGCAGCCCTGCAGAGAGACAGACAGAGCCAATAACCACATGGAGGGAAGCCCAGGGGTTTCCCCACCTCTGCTGGTGTCAGGGGAAGGAATTTAGGAGGAGGGGCCGTGGGGGCTGGCTTTGGAAGGAAAAGTCACTGTTCTTAGGGCAGAAAGGAGGGACAGCTCCAGGAAGAGGGTATGCCATGTGCAAAGGCCTTAAGGTGAAAGCAAGCATGGCTTTGTTTATGCAAGGGCTGTAGGAGTTCAGAATGACCTAAGCATGAATTAAAAGGGTAGGGAAGAGGACTGGGCTGAGATGCAGCAGGAGACGAGCAACGGAATTGAGGTTAGACTATAGACAGCGCCTTCTGTCACTGAGGTGTGTGGGTGTCTAGGTGCCATTGTAAATTTGCAACCTCTTGGTCTCTCCCAGGGCCCCCATCCAGCACCTGCCAAAGATCTCCTCTTTGCTTGAGAAGAGGGTGTACAGGGACCAAACAATGACCCTGGAAATAGGGAAGAGGCAGTGATTGAAGAAAGTGGGGCCCTTTTAGAAAGTGATATGTAAATATATGCAAAATAACATGCAAATAAGCCAGCTTGAACTTGGCAGCTTTGGTCGGGAGAAGGCGATGTCGCCCCCTTCCGTGCTGGCCTCCCGCCCCCTCTGCCCAGCCCCCGGGACTGCAGAAAGCCTGGTCTGCTGCTCTGAGTGCCCAGCTTGTATGAGCCACAAGACTGTGGCCTCCAGGGTGAGGGCCATGGGCTCCCTGTCAGCATCCCCATCCTCTCAGGAAGTCGATATATATAGCAACAGGAATGTTTTCACACGAATTTATCACCTATTGTTTAGCTACCTGCTCCCTGGGAAAGGCCAGGTCCCCAGTGACGTGACCTACTTCTTGAAGTCCCTGAAGTCACCCTTCTCACTGCCCTCCCCGGAAAACTGGAGGGAACTGGGGTTTGGTGCAGCAGAACAGATTTAAGTCAGACATCCAGGAGGACTTCCCAAGAGTGTAGTTGCTGAGATGTGTTGACCTGAGGTTTCTCAATCTTTGGATGGGTACCTTGGGTTCAGAGGAACCTTGAGTGTGGACTAGAGATGGAGGCAGGCAAGTGCAGGTTCAAATCTCAGGACCATTACATTGTAGCTGTGTGGTCTTGGGCAAGTTACCTAAAATTTCTCTGACCTTCATGTGAAGAATGGGGATAATAATACTTTCCTGGCAGGATAACTGTGAGGAGCCAGTGAATGTGCATAGCTTAGTGCCAAGCATGCAGCAGGTGCTCATAAAGGTTAGCTGCTGCCATTACGAACCACCCACACTCACCTACAGTTTTAGACAGATACGGTGGGAGCCTGAAGGATGAGAGACCAGAGCCAGAGCCTGGAGGCCATGCTAGTGTAGGGGAGAAAACGAGGCCAAGCTTGGGGCCTCATCGGTGGTAGGCATGGCAAGGAACTCTGTGAAGAGGGACCAAAGTGCCTTGAAGACATGTGACCACCTCCCTAGGCTGCCCCTGTCTGGTCTGAATTCGATCTCTGGAGCATTCAGTGGAGGAAAGGGCTCGATGAGGAAAGGGTTAAGCCTGTGGCCACACCCATGACACTGTGTCATTCTAGGAGCTGTCGTCTGGGTGCATGTGCAGTTAAGTACACTTCATGCTGCCTCTTTTGATCCAAATCCACACCCTGCTACTGAGGCTGGTTAGGGGCAGGCCCCAATGGGTTCTGGGCGATGGGGCCCTAGAGGTGAAGCAGCCTCAGCCCCTGCCTTCAGGGATCCCCCAGACTGCTCTGTGTTGGGGAGTGTGGGTGGGGGTAGGGATAAAAGGATTAAGCCGTAATTATGTCACTTCACACATTCGCACAGAATTTTACAGCTTCCCAAACACAGTTTTCATATCTACTATCTCTTTTAATCCTCACCACAAACCCCAGAGGCTCCTGTATTCTGGAGAAAGGAAATTACTTGCCCAGGGGCATTCAGCCAGTGACAGGTGGACCCAGGGCTGGAGTGCAGATCTGTCCACATCCAGGGTTCCTGCTTTTTCCACAGATTACTTCTTCAGGCAAAAAAGGCCAGGTTTGAAGAACAGGCATGATAGGGACAATTAAAGCTGGGGGTGAGATATCTCAGCAGAGGAATAATTGAGCGAAGGCCTAGCTCAGGGGACAGAAGAAAGAACTATGCTCTGTGAGATATAAGGCTGAGAAGTGGGCTAGCCAGGCCCTAGATCCATCCAAGGGTTTTGAGGAGGGGCAGGACGTGATTAGAGCTGGGCATTGGAAGGACTGATTTTGCAGCCTGTGCTAAATGGATTGAAGTGGAGAAATCAAGGTGGCCTGAGATTTCCCAACTCCACTGTTGGTGCTCCCAGTACTTCAATCTTCTTCCTCTTCCACATTTCTGATTTCTTCCTCCTTCTCTTCCTCTTCATTCTCTTCCTCTCACTTGCTCACTATTCCCCTCCACTCCAGCTGGGGACTGATGACTGTGTACGAAAGAGCTGTGCTGTAATGCCACATGATTCCAGCAGGGGTTGCTGTCACAGACAGTCCACCCTAGCCTGTATCTTCCTTGTGTTTGAAGGGCTAGTGGGAGAGAAGAGGCTGGACAAGGAGCAAGGATGAAGAGTGTAGAGAGGGCAGTCCATCATTCTTCATTCCCAGTGGGCCCAAGGTGAGAGGGCCCTGCTGAAATGACATAGGGAGGAGTGAAGGCTGAGGGGAGGCTGGACCCCACACAGCCGGGACAAACACACTGGAAGGGATCGAACCCTGGGATGAGAAATTTTCTCCTCACAGTTCTGGGGCATGCATAGATTTGGAAATGGATTTAAAATAGCATTACAGTTGGGGTCTGGCTTTCTACTGGATCATGGTTTGTTTGATACTGAGTTGGGTGAGATTGGCTGGTTTATTTGTATGTCTCTGAGTATGCATGTGTGTGTGTGTATGTGTACCTGAATGTGAGCTCTGGCTGTGCATGTGTCTGATAGAATGAGAGTGTGTAGATAAGTGTTCATGTAAAAGCGTGGACATATTCACGTGTGTGAGCATGTGAGTGTCCAATTATATGTCTGACTACTGACAAACAGCTATGTGCATGTCAGTGTGGCTTGGGTGTGTATATGTATGTAAAGTGTTATGTACATGTGTTCTAATGAAACTATATGTGGTTGTCCATCTGTGTGTGTATGGTGTCTGTGTGTGAGTGCATGGATGAGTCAATGTGTGTGTGAAGATGTATACGTCTGTTCTGCTGACCCAGCAGGGCCATGCCAAGGTCTGGCTATTCAATACTTTCTCCCCTGGATCCCACTGGACTGAAGGGAGTGACACAATGTGTGTGTGGACTTGGGCTGAAGGAGCATCATGCCCATCATCCATGTGTGGAGCTGGGCTTCCCTCAGGCAACGTGGGGGTCCCTTCCTTTCAGTGAGAGCCCTGGAGGAACCGGATATATCTATGTGTTGAGGGTCAGGATGGGCCATCTGAGATCCTGGGCTATTGGATTGAGGAGCTGGACATGGCTAAGGGGTGTCTAGATTCTATTCTCTTCAGGGAACTCTAATGACCACAACTGCACCCCACTAATGGGGTTCCAGGGACTCCCAACCCAGCCTTTTTGTTGTACAGATATGAATACTGATGTCCAGAGAGGGGCAGTGATTAACCCAAGGTCACACAGCATGATTCAGAAGGAGATGGCAGGGCTTGATGCGGAGAGATATGTCTGCCTAGTGTAGCTTGAGAGGGGGCAGGTCTGGAAGGCCTTCCTCCAGCCTCTGAGAGCCTGGGGGGAGCTCAGAGTAGACGTCCAAGTCTGCAGCTTGAGGCCACCTCCGGCACCTGGACATTTCCACGCTTCCCAAGCCTCAGATGCCACCTTTGAAGTCCCTGCCAGAGCTTCTGCCTGCGGTGCGACTCCTCCCAGGAACTGTGAAGTCTGTCAGGCTGTGGAGCATGGAGACTCCATGGAGAAGAGCCCAGAGGTGGGATGAGGCCAGGAGAGGGGCCTTCTCTAGAAGCTTCAATTTCCTTATCTGTGTGGCAGGTGCTTTTTTAGGTTTCTACTACTCTTAACGTTTGAGTGTCTCCCTATATTTTCCTGGGCTCCTAGTACAGAGGTTCCGTGGCTTGGAGACACCCCTGAGGTTGTGGGGGAGAACAGGAGGCCCAGGTAAGCCCAATGTGGGGGAGGCAAGGCCATCTCACAGGGAAGGGTCTGCCTGGGAGGGAAGTATGAGTTTCCTGTCCATGGGGGAGTGATGTGGTGTGTGTTAGAGTGGGGGCTGGGAAGCCTGAAGGGGCAAGGAAGGTGTCCTCTGTTCATTGCGAGAGCCAGAGCCATGGTGGAGGGGCTTTGGTCACAGTCACTTCTTGTCAAAGGAGGAGGGATGAAGGAGGAAGATAAATACCCTGAGCCTTCTCACTTCTCACCGTCGGATCCCTCGGTTAGGGAGGCTGCAGATGAGACGTCTGCCTTAGCAGGAAAGTTGGCTGCAAACTCTGAAGTCCTTTGAATCTTTAGATGCCACGGGGTCGGGGGAGGGCCGGATAAAGATATGCCTCAGCCCTCTCCGCACGGGGAGTTTTGAGCCTCCCCAGTGCGCCCCCTGGCGGCTCTGGTAGAGGGACGGCGTGAAATTAGACCGACCAGTTGGAAGCAGCGGCTTCCTCTTCTCTGGGGAACTGGGAAGAAATTTGTCTCTCTGGAGGTGGTTTGGGGCTGGATGCGGAGGCACGGACCGGATGCGATGACACTTGGGGATGGGAATGGGGGGATAGAGAACTAGGCAGCTCTGTGTGGGCTCTGCAGCCTCAGCGCAGGCGGGCGGGGAGGGAGAATCTTCGGCAGACAGGCAGACTGGCAACAGGCAGCCTCCTTTGTGCTGAGTCATTGGGGGCTCTAGTTAGTGTGGGAGGCCCGTGGGTGGGGGGCTCAGATATCAGCTCTGGGTAGGGAAGGGGCGGAAGCTTCTTGGAGGTGGGGGATGGCGGGGTAGGTAGGAGAGGAAAGAAGCAGGCAGTTGGGTACCACATCCTTCACAAGCCCTGAGAAGTCCAAGTTATTTTAAAATTGAGTGGGGCGGGCCTTGGGGCTAGATGGAGAGAACCAGTGTTTACAGAGTGTCCTTTGTGTTTTTAAAATTACTTTCTTTAGTCACCTCAACAATCCTTCAAGCAGTTAGCTGTGTTTTGTAGGAAGGAAACAGATGACACACTCAGATGGTTTAATTGAAGGCAGTTTAATGAAGCAGCTATTTACAGGGGTTAGGGTGAGGGTAAGGGAACTAACAGGGGATGTGTAGGTACTTAGGACTAGCATCCAAGAAGCATGAAGGGGCAAGGAAGGTGTCCTCTGTTCTTGTGAGAGCCAGAGCCATGGTAGAGGGGCCTTGATCACAGTCACTGCTTGTCAAAGGAGGAGGGATGAGGGAGGGAGATAAATACCCTGGGCCCTCTCACTTCTCACCCTCAGATCTCTAGCCAGTGCCCTCTGCCCTGCCTCCATTGGCAAAGCCAACTAGAAGACAGAGGGCTAGGGATCCCAGGTAAAGCAGCAGGGAAGTGTCAGCCTCTGGGGCACAGAGTGCAGTGGAAAAGGGTGGAGATTGGATCTGGAGAAGCAAATGGATGAGGGAAACTGAAGCCCGGAAAGGGTGCAGACTTGCCCAAGGCCAAACAGCTAGTTGGTTTCAGAGCTGGGACCAAAAGCCAGGCTCTGCCTCTAAACACCCAGCTTTGTCACATTCACTGAGGCCTAGTGAGCTGCCCAGGTATCACCATCGTTTCCTGAGTGCTCCCACGTGAATCTAGTCATCCTCTGGCAGTGGGGCAAGGAGCTGCTTTTTACCATGACCATCGTTACCTATCTGAGCAGCTGTGTGGTTGCTGAAGAATGTCATTGTTAGAATTCAGTATGCCCTGGAGCCCACCAAGCCGTCTGCACATTCGTTCCACACAACCTTGATGATGTCTTCCTGTGTCCCCTCTCTGTCACCAGGCTTGTCATCCTGGCCATGGAGAGGGCTCAGACAGCCCTTGCCCTCATCTTTGTTGGAGACAGGCACACCCAGGCCCAGGCAATGAACCTGGTGGGGTGAGTACAGGGAAAGAAGCCCAGTCTGGGATAGCTGATCAGAGAACTTCTCTGAGTCTGAACCTTAAAGGATGAATGAGAATTTTCCAGATGGAGGAGAGGAAGAAGGGCATTCCAGGCACAAAGCCCAGCAGAGCAAAGGCTTAGAGAATAGCAGAAAGTCAAGGGTGGCAGATATTGGGCTCATGGGCAAGAAGAAGGGCTGGGTGGTGGAGAGGAAGAGTAGTGGAGACCCGGCTCACACAGGGAGGCTGAGGAGGGTTTAGCAGAGTCAGGCTGTGGTCAGCTTTGGGTTTTAGGAAGCTCAAAATGAAGGGTGAATTAGAGGGGCCAGTGAGAAGGCTGGTGTGGAGATAGATCCAGGTGAGAGGCAATAGGCTGTGTCAGGTGTAGCTGAGGACGTGTGAGTCACATGACAGGTCAGAGGAGGAGTCACAGCCCCCCACCCCAATCCCATATCTTTTCCATCCCCCTCACCCCACTCCCTATCCCCCACCTGAGCTGTAGGCCTAATTCATCAGCCTTCACCCACCGAGGCAGGGATGTTTGGCTCTAGGCCCTCCTCCAGGGAACCCCTCCCTGCCTTATCCTGCCTTGCTTCTATACTCCAGAGCACCCACCCATGGTACCCACAACCATTCCCCCAGACCGTGACACCCAAGAGCAAAGCTGTGTCCCTGCTAACTCACCTCCTGATGACACTTTTGACCTCTCCACTGCCAAGGCTAGTAAAAGTCCTCCCTTTTAAGACCTTCCTCCCAGAGGGTGACCTCAATCCTTCTTGCTGTTCAGAGCCTGGGTCCTGGGCCTCCCTGGGAGATGAGTCAGTGAGGACAGGCCCCTCATTGTGCTAGGGGATTAGGGACTCAGCCCAGCCAGCTTGTCTGTGTGCCAGTGGGGACCCACTTTCAGCCTCCACTGGGCCTCTGATGGCTGACTCATTATCATCATTAATTAGCATCTTTGGTGCACTTCTCCCCCACTAAGTACTTGATGACCATTAGGTGTTATTGTGTGCAACTGGATCCCAGCTCTAGTACCCCGTGCCCCAGGCTTCTCCTCCGCCCCAGCTGCCTGAGTGTCCAGGCCACAAACCCACAACACAGTGAGACTCACACACTATCCAGGCATAGAGACACACAGGGAAACACAAATAAACAGAAATAAACAGAAGAACCCTGCACGCCGAGAAGCAGACCACAACACACACACACAACACAGACACCATATACACTGAGAAAGAGACACAGAACGAATCTCAAAAACTGACCTAGAAACAAAAGAGACAGAACAAATGGAAACACCGGTACACACAACACAGGCATGCACAGCCAGACATTCAGCCCAGGCATAGGTTCAGCACACACACAGTGCACACAGACACCCAGAGAAGCACTTGCACTCAGCATGGACACACAGACTGCCAACAACACAGCCAGACTGAGCTACCCTCGTCCCCACTGGTCTTGGATCTCTCACCTCTGGGCCTTTGCATATGCTGTTCCCTTTGCCTGGAACACTCTTCTTCGATGCTCCCTTCCCTTCACCTGGCTAACTCCTGTCCTTCAGCCGTTGGTGTCTCCTCCGGGAAGGCTTCCTTGAGCCTTGGTAGGAACCTTTCCATACTCCCCAACCACTGGAGCTTTCCCCTGCCACAAGGCACCGTAGTCTGTTTTCCGACCAGTCTCCGCCGAGTTTTGGGGTGAAGAATTTTTGCTTGTTCCCAGTGAGGTGGTGACTTTGGGTGTGAGTGGGCTATTAGAGCTGAGAAACTGGACAAAGACAAATTTGGCGGGCACCGAGTCAGGCATAGCTATGATGGATCTTGACTGCTCAGGGCCTGAGGAGGCACTTAAACCCACAGGATGACACAGCCCAGTGCCCTCTGCCTCAGTTTTTCAGACTCTGCCGATTACTTTCAGGTTCTCTGCCTAATTTCTTTTGTGCTTCTGCAAGGCTTGCCATCTGACCCAATTCACTCCTTTCCAAAGCCAACCTGCCCCTTGCCACCTCTCTGAGTTTACACAGGCTCATTTGTCTTCTCTGATCCAAGGTACCCTGCTCCTACTCCTAAGCCTAGTGAAATCCTCATTATTCAGGGCCTAGGCTCAGAGGGCAAGGGCATTGCTTCCTAACCCATGCCATTAGTGTGGTAAATGGAGGCAGTGTTGTTGTGGTTAGTTGCTGTCAAGTTAACTCTGATTCATGACAATCCCATGTTCAACAGAACAAAACGTTGCCTGGTCCTGTGCCATCTTCATGATCGTTGGTATGTTCTAGTCCATCGTTACAGCCACTGTGTATTTTGTATGCCTCCCAACCTAGGGAGCTCATCTTCCAGCACTGTATTGAACAATATTCTGTTCTCATCCATAGGGTTTCTACTGACTAATTTTTGGGAGTAGATTGCCAGGCCTTTCTTCCTAGTCTCCCTTAGTCTGGAAACTCCTCCAAAACCTGTCCACCATGGGTGACCCTGCTGGTATTTGAAATACCAGTGGCATAGCTTCCAGCATCACAGCAATATGAAAGCCACCACAGTTTGACAAACTGCTAGAGAGTGGTGGAAAGGGAGGCAGTAGAGGGGGGTGATTAGAAGCACAAGTCTTGACGACTATTTCCTGGTTCAAAGCTCGGCTCCTCCACTTCTTAGCTACAGGACCTTGTGTGGGTTGTGCCATCTCTGTTTCCTCATCTGTGAAAGGGGGATGACAATAGCGCCACCTCATTAGGGCTGCGGTGAGGATTAAATGAGACAGAGAGGGTAATGCACCTGGTACACAGTTTGGCTGCCTTTCTGGGCTGCGTGAGTGCAGGCAGAGCGCTAATGAGATCAAGGATGTGTGAGTGCACACGGGGTGCTTAATAACTCCTTGCTAATTGGAATGGAGTGAAGCAAACATCCGTTGTGTGAGCACCTACTATGTGCCCTCCATAGCTGGCTCTTGGCACCTCCCCTCTTTGTTTCTGCATGGCTAACAATTCTGCACAGCTATTACTGCCAAGGGGGTCCAAAAGGTGAGGGTGTGATATCTTACAGGGCTAAGAGAGGTGCTGGGTTTGCCTTGAGCTGACAATCTGGCACTTGGAGTGAGGCTGTCTTTGACAAGCTGGGAGACACCAAGGAATGGCTCACCCTCTCTGGGCCTTGGTTCCTATGGGGCCAGAGGTCATGAGGCCAGGGAGGGAAGAGATGTGCAAGCTATGGTCTTTTGAGGGCTAACCCTGGGTCTGAGGTCTGGATCAGCTGGGAATGGTGACCTCAGGAACCCACCGAGTAGGTGACAGAGAGTTGGTGTTCCCACCAAGCTACTCCTCCCTGGACCAGGTGTGCCATATGTTGGGCTGGAGCAGGGGGATGGCCAAGATGACTCCACTACTCTCCACATCCTTCCTCAGGGGCCTTAAACCCTACTCTGTGGATTAGCAATTCCCTAAAAAGAAGAGGGGCACTTTTGTTCCCCAGTTCTAGAACCAAATATTAAAGCAATTATGTAACTAGCAATAAATTACTTAAAGTAGTGACTCACTCAGCTTAATTAGAGCGAGAGCAGGGAGGGATTAAGGTATTTTTAGATTGCACACCTCGCACCCTCCTGTGGGGGGAGGCCTCTGTGCAAGGTGGGGGTGGAGAAGGGGCTGAAGCTCATGGAAACACCCCAGGTGTCTGGAAGGAGATGAAAGCTGATCCTCTGCCCCAGTGAGTTTCCAACAAAGAAAGGCCAAGTCAGAGCTGCAGCCAGAGTGATTCATATCCGACTCAGAAGACACTTTCCAGTGGTGTTTATTGAAGAAGACTGGGGCAGGTGAACTAGATTATAAACTCTTTGAGGACGGAGACTAGGTCTGTGAACCTTCCATAGGAACAGACCAAGAATGGGACTTGGGAGTCAGACATATCTCGGTTTGAACCCTGCCTTTACTGGTTACTAGCTATGTGGCCTTGGGCAGGTTCCTTTATTATCCAAAGCCTCGGTTTGCTCTACTGTAAAATGGGTATAACAATGTCTACCCTTCATACATATTGTAAGGATTGAGGGGTTAATATGTGTAAAGCAAACCCCATTGCTGACTCTACTAGTCCAAGAGCTCCACAAGGGCAGGAATTAGGTCTGTTCTGTTCTCTATTGTATATACCAAGCTCCTTTCACAGGGCCATACACAGTAGGTGCTCAGTAAATGCTTGTTGAGTGGATGCATGTTAGTTTCCAAAGTTCCCATTCTCCTGCTCCAAATGGGTTCCTTGTCTTGAGGCTCCTTGTCACTAAGAACTAGCTGAGAGGAGGGTAGGGAAGTGCCTGTTCCCTGGTTTCTCTCCACAGGTTGATGAGCTGGTGACTTCCAACGCAAAGAAGCCAGGCTTCCAGTGAGGTCTGGGAGGGTTTAGGACCATGGACAGCTCCACTCTGCTTTAATGGTGGTCGTGAGAGAAGGAGGAACCATCAACCCAGCCTGGGACCCTCAGCCACCATCCCTGGGAGTTCAAAGGATGGGGAGTAGGGAGTGGGGGGGGTGCATCCTGAAAGTCTTGCTGGAGAAGGGAATGGGATGACTGGGAGGATGTGTGCAGAGAGAAATCCAGGTATCTGTAAAGTGGAGTCATAATTCTGACCCTGCAGGTTTTGGAGAGAATTAAATGAGCTGCAGTGTCTGGCCTGCATCTGCCTGGAGGGGGCAGAACATATGGGCTCCCTCCCTCCCTTTTGCCTCCACTCAGGCCCCTCCTCAGGCCCTGTGACATGAGGAAGGACATCTCCCTGCCCTGTTCAGGAGAGCAGGGCCAGGATATCACACTCACAGAGGCTGGGGGAGTGGAAGCTTCCATCCCAGCCTTCTCTGAACCGCCCCCAACTCTGCAGTTGGACAGAGCTGGACACACAGTAGGTGCACAGGACAGACTCCTGTGCTCCTCCTCCTTGACAGGTGCTGGGAGGCCGAGGGGAGGACGCAGCTGCATGGTGTGGTGGAGTTTAGTCCCTGCCCCCCACTAGGCCCAAGGCCCCAAGACTCCTGCCCCCAGTGTCTGCTCTGATCAGCTCTGTCTAGCTCTCCTCACACCTTGCTGGCCTCCCAGGGCTCTGGCAATGAATTAGTGATGACAATATTGAAGCATCACTATGACGACCGTGTGGTGCTCTTAGCCTCCAGTCAGGGTGCAGTGGCAGAGGCCAGAAACCCTTTTGGCTCGGGGCCTCTGTGCTGGTGTGTGCAACAGGGCTGGGCCCCGAGGGAGACTGGGGCCCAAGGGGGACAGGGTAGAGGTGATTTAGGGGATGGGGCAGGGACCAGGACATGGGGGCTCCATCTGCAGTGGCATTCAAGGAAATAGAATTCAGATTGTTAAATCCAAAAGGACCTTGGGGACAGTAATTCTGCCCCTCCCTCCTTCTCTTGCTTGTTTCTCCTTCGCTTCCTTCTACTTTCTCTGAGCTGGATCCTTGTTTGAGGCCTTGGGCTGTCCAACACTACCCACCTACCCCCTTCCTGGGAATCAGGCCAGCCTGGTCATGACCTTTGGGAGGTCAGAGTAAGATGGGGGGATAGACACATCCTGAACTAGGCCCCACGGAAGGTGTCAGGGAGCACTGGCGACTCAACAGGGGATCTGGCTCAACTCTACCAGGTCTGTGGAAAAGGCTTTGAAGAGGAGGCAACGCTTCTGGCCCTTGGTGAGTGAGGAGGAGTTTGTCCGGTGAGAGGAAGTGGAGCAGCTGAGTATGGGTCCAGAGGTGAAACATACAGTGTGGTGGGGGTGTGGCTGAAGTTCAGAGTACCTAAGTGTAGGCCTAGAAGCAGTGGGGGCAGTGAGGAGTTTGCAGTTTTTCTCACAGGAAAGAGGAGCCCTGAAGACTTCTGTTGTTGATGTCACTTGTTTGTTTTTTAAATGGAAGAGTTCATTTTAGAGACGGGAAAAATGAACCCAGGGAGGAAAAGGGACTTGCACAATCCCACTTAGATTGCTGGAGACAAACTGAGCCTGTGGACTTTGCTAGGGTCTTGCCCAGTCTTGCTGGCCAGGACTTTTCAAGATAATCGCTACCTCCAAAAGGTGGGGAGGGCCCATGGGTGACTTTTCCCTCAGTTTGAATAAAATTTGCATAGCAAGGCTATGCTTATGTCTCTTCCTGCCTCTGTCAGGTGATTGGCTTGGATGTATTTGTGTGGTGGGATGGGGTGGGGGTGCCCAGGGAAGGACCTGGGAAGTTAGGAGCTTGGCCAAGTTTAGCACGGGATTTGGGCTCCCAGCCCAGACACTATTCCAATCCTTTTACTCTTCACCCTCCGGGGTCTTTGACTAAGGTAGATACCTGCAGGAGGCAAGGGCATGCCTGAGCCCCTCATACTCTCTGTGGGGCTCTTCCTGGCCCTGAGGCCTAATATTGAGCCTGCTGTGGCTGGAACTTATGTGGCAGAGAAAGACCTTTACCCCCATTGTCCCGATAAAGAAACTGAGGCCCCAAGGTAGCAGTGAATCATTCAGGGTTACAGTTCAGGGTCAGTGGCTGGGCTGGGCTTGGCTGTCTGGCCCTGGGTCTCCCTACACTCCCCTGCCGCCCTCCCCTGCTCTCCCCTTACCTCTCCTCCACTGGCTGTGCAGCACTGCTGGCCGACAGCCTTGATGGATGGCCCGGCAGCTCAGCCTCCCTCCCTCCCATTCCTCTCTGGATGCTGGGCCGTTAGCCTCCTAATCACCAGTCCTGCCTGGTGGCCGCCAGCCCATCCATCTCCCTCACACAGGTGGGGTTTTTTTGGGGGGGAGGGGTAGAGGCACAGCAGGTCCTTCTCCTCTGAGGCTAGTCTGAGAGTGCAGCCATAGCTCCTACTCTGGGGGGTCAAGTGTCAGGGAGTAGCCTGTGCCCCCTTGCTGGAGTACTATAGATCCCTCCTGGGCCTCTCAGGGACACCTATACGTACACACATGTACATGCACACACGCACACGCTCACAGTAACAGTAATAAAAGCTTTCGTGTGTCAAAAAAATGTGGTATGCCCAGCATTGCTCCAGAGCTCTGCATGCGTAATCTCATCCAGCCCTTTAGGTGGCTGCTATTGGTAGCCCCACTGTACAGACAAGAGAACTGAGTCTCAGAGAGGTCCAGTGACTTGCCCAGGGTCACATATCTAGGAAGTGGAGAAGCTGGGATTTGAACCCAGATCTGTATGGCTCACATCTTACATTCAAAAATCCTCAGCTCCACTGACTCACTTACGCACACACACATGCACGCTCATGAACAACCACGAGTTACCATATCCACTCCTGCAACAGCCATCTACCAGGACCAGGTTCCTGAGGAATGGGGAATGCAGGGCTGAGGAGGAGTTGCCAGGTCACTGCTCATCATCCACTGACTGCCCTTAGATTCTCATCTTGGTGGTGACGCTGGCCAGCTGCAGGGGGGGCTGCATGGAGGAGGCAGCCTCCAGGCAGCTGGAAGGGGAGGCTGAGAGCAGTCAGATCAATTATCCCAGCAGTGCCACCTTCCAGGAACTGGGGCCCAGGGGAGTGCAGCTCCGGAGGTTGATTTTCTGGGCGGCAGGCCCAGTGTGCGCGGGGTGTGTGTGGGCTGAGGCTGGTCTGCAGAAGCCTGCCTTCCCTTGCCCCTCCCTGTTCTCCCTACTTCTCCCACTGTCCCCCACCATGGAGACTGCAGACCCTGCGAGTCAGATGCCCAGTTCCCAGGCACCTGTGCACGTCTACTGCTATAGGGCTACCCTGCCCTGGAGCCAGAGGCAGGTGCAGGCAGAGTTGACCTGTGGTGGTGAGGGTGGGGGAAGTGGTGCTAGGGAAACCAGGGGCCAGGAGCTGCCAGGAGGTAGGGGGAGCCAAAGCCCTTAGAGACCTCGCTGGACAATTTAATGAGGTAATGAATGTGAAGTGCTTCACACTGCAAGGGCCACATAGTAGGCGCTTAATTAGTCTTTATCTTGTTCTTCCCTGAGGAGACTTGAGAGACTGAGGCAAGCGGGGGTGGATGAGGGTGCCTGAGAGGGCACTGTGAGCTCTCTGAGCAGGCTGTCAGGTGCTGGTGACAGTGTTAACAATCTCAGGTACAATTAGCTCCACCATCAGAGAAAGGGGAGGGAGAGGGGGAGAAAAAGAGACAGAGAGAGAAATATTAGCACCTGACAGTCTTCTTCCTGCAAGCACAGGACCCTCCCCCAGGCTGCCCCCACGCCGCCTCTCTGGAAGAGGTCCCCGAGCAGCCCTGAGCAGCCCCCCTTCTGGAATAGCTAGCTACTTCTACCCCTGGGGAAGAGCCTCTGCCAGGCCGTCCAGCCTGTGCTGGCCTCAAGAGACCTAGGTTTGAGTCCTGATTTAGGCATCTGCTGATTGGCTAGGGCAAGTCGCTTTCACTTCAGACCTCAGTCTTCTCATCTGTAACAGGATATGGTTAGGATTAAAGGTGATGTTGCCTGTCAAGGGAGTCCCTGAGTGGTATAAATGGCCAGTGGGCTCAGCTGCTAACCAAAAGCTTGGTGGTTCTGAGTCATTCAGAGGCACCTTGGAAGAAAGACCTGGTGATACTTCTGAAAAATCAGCCATTGAAATCCCTAATGAGCACAGTTTACTCTGACACACATGGGGTCACTATGAGTCAGAATTGACTTGATGGCAACTGGTTTTTGCCTGTCAAATCCATCTGCCACTTCCATGACCGCAAGGGGTCAGGCTGCTCCGGGCTCCCCAGAGCATGCTAACTTTCCTAGTCAGAGCCCTGAGATGGTCAGCTGTGGTCCTTCTCTCTACTAGATGCTATCTCCTTCATCCTGGAGTCCTAGGACCTGGACACAGGGCCTGTTATTGAGGAAGGAAGCAAACATCCCAAGGCTGGAGCTCCCCCCCCATAAGGGGGGGATGGGTCCCATTTTAGGCTCTGCCACCTTCTTGTGGCAGGGAAGTGGGGGTGGGGAAGGAGCAATGGACTAGGGGGCCCAATACCTGACTTCCTGCTCTCTAAGCCACTGCTTTGTTGTACGATCTGGGGCAAGTCCTGTCCCCATGAGAGTCAGAGAAATGTGGGACCTATGACTTCCATAGTCTGTTTTCTGAGGGTCTGTGACTAGATGACTCTGTGTTCTGGGGGGAGGCTAGGGGGGGAGAGGAGGATGGTGTACAAGATTGGTGATGCCCATGCCACAGATGGGCAGAGTGAGGAGGAAGGGTCCAGGACTCCTGCGGCTTTGGTGCCCTTGCCCTTATATCACCGTTGTCATCTTGCTGCCACCACTGTCTGTATTTCCCAAGTTGCCTGTCTGTAGCGCCTAGTCCTCTCTCCCTTTATTATCTGCCTCTATATTGCCTCCTGCTTCAGGCTTATCTCCTTCTGTCACTTGTCCATCCATCTCTGTCAGTCCCCCCTGAGGCTCTCTCTGCTGTTCCGGCATACCCTCTTGCTCCCTGGGAGTCCATCCCTCTCTGCCAATTGTCTGTCTAAGTGTGTCTCTGCAACTCTGAGCAGCTCTTGTCCTCTCCCACATTCTCCATCTCCCTCTTCAAGCCAGTATCCCTCTCTTTGACGGTGTCTCTGCTTTTCACTGTCTCTCTGGACTCCCTTTCTCTGTCTCTGTGTCTCCCTCTGCTCTTATCTCTGAGTTTCTGTCTCTCTGTCCCCAGGCTCGGACTGGTCCTGACCTCTTGACATCCCTCCTTCCCTTGCAAGGCCAGCTGGGGCAGCAAGTCAGGCCTTCTAGCCCAGAACTGCGGCCTTCTAGCCCAGAACTGCGGCCCTCTAGCTCACTGGGTTGCCTCGGAGCTCCCCACCTCCCCCCACCCTCACACACACAATGCCCTCCGCCCTGTGCCTCGTTGCTAGGCCTTGGGCTGGCAGCACTTGGCTTCCATAGCGACTGGTGCTTAGAAACGAAACGCCACATCTCCCAGTCCCACCATGGGGCCTTTGCCTAATAGAGTGCCTTTCGATCAATCAGGAAGCAGTGTGGCCCAGGTTTAGGCTGCCTCCAGCTTGGGGAGGCAAGAGAAGAGAGGACAATCATCTCTGCCTTTTGGAGTTTGGGGGCGCTGGGTGCTCTAGTGTTGCCCTGGAGCCAAGAGGAAGGGGGAGCCAGGAGGGTGGGTCCCAGGCTCTTCTCCCTGGAGTCAGCTTCCTGGAAGAGGCTTGGGCTTGAGAGCTGGAAGGGGCCAGATTCAGATCCCTGTTCTACCATATCTAGCCGTGTAACTTTAGACAAATGTCTCAGAACCTCAGTTTTATTAACTGTGAAATGGAGCTAATATCTTGAGGATTAAATGGGGAAATAAATGAGGTGCGCCTAGCACTTAGAAGGTGGTCATTCCCTCTCCTTCTCCTTTAAGGATATTTAACTCCTTAAATCTTAGAGAGGAAGGGGAAAGCACCCAGGCATAAACAAAGGAGTGGAGGCATGTGGATGCAGAGATGCTTAGGGAAGGGCCAGGGGCTGTATCTGGAAATGGTTCTTCCAGAAGCAGTCAGACTAAGGTGTTTCTGGAGGAGGAATGGGGGTTTCCTGAAAGGTGTGTTGTGGCCAGGTGCAGAGGGACGGGCTTGATCAAATTCTTCTCTAGCATTGGGGTTCCTGGGGTGGAGAGCAGCAGCAGCCACATTGGGGTCCCCTTGTCTGTTCCCATACTCCTCCCTGCCTCCCCCCTGTCACTGGGCCCCAGGAGTGTGGCTTCCATTAAATCCTTCTCCCTGCCAGGCCTGCCCCTGAGGTAACCAAGGCCACACAGCCTGAATCCTGGGGCCATGGATTGTCAATGGAGGCCCCGCTCTGTCATTGTACAGATGAGAAAACTGAGGCCCAGAAGTGGGAGGGGCTTTCCTTGTCCTAGAGCTCAGCTCTCTCCACTGTGTAGGTCTGTCTTCTATACTAAGGGTTGCAGTCCACCAGGGAAGAGAGGGAAGAGAGGAGATGAGGTGGGGTGTGGGAAGCCTGAGGGGCAGCAGCCTCATGTCACTCAGGGACCACGAAAAGGTTAAATATCCCCATTGCCATAACCATCTACACCAGCACTGCCAGGGGACTCTGAGGGCTGTTGGGGAATAAAGACAACAGGCGCTATCATTTTCTGCTCCGTTCTATGTGCCAGGCTCTGTGCTAAGCATCTCACTTATTCTTCACAACTACCTTGTGAAGAAGACTGACTGACCCCCAGTTTACAGGTGAGGAAACTGGGGCAGTGTGGGTACTTGTCTAAGGTTACACAGCTCTAAAGTGGTGGGACTAGCCTGAGTAACCCACAATGACCCTGCCAGCTCTGCCTCCTGTGCTCCAGCGCACCTCAATCACTCCCCAGACACTGCCTGTGGGTGCTCATTTCCTTGGGCCCTGTCTAACCTCTGTTCTCAGTCCCCCACACCAGGGCTGTGCCAGGGCTTGCTAGGGCTCTCTCCCCTTGCCTTTATTTACAGAGCTCCAGCATGGAACCTGAGTGTTGGAGTTCTGGAGTCATGGAGACTCAGAAAGTTAGAATAACAGAACGTTAGAATCTAGGGCTCCTGCATTCTCCCAACCCAAGGCTCTCACATTGTTAGAATGCAAGAAGCACAGACCCTTGGAAGAATGGGACGTGATAATAGAGGCTCTGATTTTCCTAGACCCTGAGGCTTGGGGAGTTCTTAGAACTCTGAAGTCACAGGCTGGGGCCTCGCAGTATGACAATTTCTGAGGTGGCAGGGAGTTCTCAGAGCATGGGACCTTGTGTCCCTGTTGCTTTGACTTTCTTTGCCTTCGTGTCCCTGATGGGCTCAGCTCCAAGCAGCTCTGGTTTTGTGTGTGGATGTGCACATGTGCACGCACGTGCGTGAATGGGGTACAGGGGTCAGTGACCTGCTGCAGCCAGAGGCACCCCTGGAGCGGGGCTAGCCCAGGAATAGCTGGTGGGCTACAGCTGTCCAGGTGGGGTGGGGAGGGGTTCTGGGCAGCCACCCTTGCCTGGGGACTGGATTGCCCCCTTATGAACCCAGCCAGCCAGGCGGGGCTCAGGAGGAGGCATTTCCATGTGGCACTCCTAGGACTGGAGTCCGTGTAGACTCTTCACATCCTGCAGATTGGAGGGTAGGAGGCACTGGTGAGGGGAAGAGATAGGTGTGAGAGGGAGTGGGATCTTTATCTGGGTTGGGTAGGGGGAATGTGAGTGAGAGAAGGAATGGAACTCAGTGAAGGAGATGGGATTTAGGACTGAGTGAGGAGCCCTGGTGGTGTAGTGGTTAAGAGCTCAACTGCTAATCAAAAGGTCGGCAGTTCAAATCCACCAGCCACTCCTTGGAAACCCTATGGGGCAGTTCTACTCTGTCCTACAGGGTTGCTGTGAGTCAGAATTGACTTGATGACAACTGGTTTAATGGGTTTGGAGGGGGCAAGGGCTTTGCAGCTGGAAGAACTCAGTGAGGCAGGGACTCTGTGGGAGGGATGGTGCTCAGTGAGGGGGTAAGATTCAATGGGGAGTGAAGGCTCGGGAATGGGGCTTCATGAGAGGATGGGGCTCAGTAAAAGGGTTGGGGGCTCAGTTAGGTGTGAGGCTCAGTAAGGGGGTGTGGCTTGGTGATGGGGTGGGGACTCAGTTTGGGGGGTGGGAAGCCAATAAGGGGAGGGGGCTCAGTTGGGGGTGGATCTCAGTGAGTGAATTGGTACTCCATGGAGGTTGCCAAGGAGTTTCTCAGGCCATCTGTGCACTTCCCCAGGCTCCTGAGGATGGTGGTCTGTGGCTGGGGGGCCTGAGCACCTTGAGCCCCTTTGCCTGTCCCTGGCGTAGGCCGAGAGCCCTTTTTACCATCTCTGCCCAAAGCTGGAAAGGTTGGCAGAGTTGCTGAGAAAGCTAGGATCTGCCTCTCATTTTGCTGTCTTCCTGGTTTCCATGGGAATCTGTGGCTCAGGATGATCAGGGTTTGACAGGAAGATGTTCTGGGAGGAACCAGTGTCAGGCAGAGCCATCTCACATGGGAAGAAAGTGGGCTCCCCATCCCTGGGAGTGTGCAAGCAGGGACTGGATGGCCAGTCAAGGTGACTTCAGAAAGGGATTCTGATGGAGGAGGGGGGAGAGAAAGTGGTCTGGTGGCCCCTTACCTGGCCCAGGTAGGATTTGTGTGATTGCCTCAGGTGGCTCTGCTTTCCAAACACCCCTGAGTTTTCTTCCTTGAGAGGCTACCATGCCCTGGGCTCTAACCCTGTATTCATCCCCACTCCTGTTCTCTGTGCCCAGCCCCCTGCTGGACATGGACACAAGGAGCTAAATCAGACCCAGTCTCTGCCCTGAGGAACACCCAGGCCGATGGACGAGGCACATAGGGAAACAAATACAGTTGGGTAAGTCTTACATAAGGGAGCAGACCAGACTGGGAGGAAGGTTCTTCCACCCATTTTACCAATCACCTGCCGTCGAGTGGATTCCGACTCATGGTGGCTGGTAAATATCGTTTTGAGCAATTCTTTTGGGTTCTAGGTGCTGAGGACATAGCAGTGAAAAAAACAGAACAAGTCCTGTCCCCTGAAGCTGACAGCATAGCGGGGAGGCGGAGTGCCTGACAAAGCAGAAAGGAGTGAATGAGAGGTGTTGGTGTAAAGACTGGTGAGCAGTGCAGTGTGGCCAGAGGCAGGGGTGGGTGTGGCAGAGAGGAGGCTTTTCTGGGGCTAAATAGCCGTAAAGGCTGTGAAGGCCAGGACCAGGGCTCTGACTTTGTCCTGTGGGCAATGGGGAACCATGTGGGTGTGGGTGAGGCAGGGTCATCCTTGGGTGTAGAAAAGATTACTCTAGCAGGTCTGGGCATCAGGGAGAAGGCAGCACTGTGGTCCCAGAAGGAGGCAGAGAGCAAGTGTGTCTGTGCCTCTATGGATGTCAGTGTGTGGGGCGGGGGGGGATGTATGTCTGTGTATAGGAATATGTGTGTCTATGTATAGGAGGGAAACCCTGGTTGCATAGTGGTTAAGAGCTACGGCTGCTAACCAAAAGGTCTGCAGTTCGAATTTGCCAGGCACTCCTTGGAAGCTCTATGGGGCAATTCTACTCTGTCCTATAGGGTCACTATGAGTCAGAATCGACTTGACGGCAGTGGGTTTGGTTTTTTTTTTTAATTTTATGTATAGGAATGTGTGTCTGTGTATAGGTGCATCTGTGTCTATGTGTGTGTCTGTATATAGGAGTGTGTGTGTCTATATAGGAGTGTATGTTTGTCTACGTGTGTGTATCTATGTGTAGGAGTGATGGGTGTGCATATGTATAACTGGAAAGACGTGAGTGTGTAGGGGCTGTGTATGAGTATATGTAGGGGTGTGTATGAGTATGTGGGGGGGTGTATGTGTGCATATGGTTGTGTGTGGCCTGGGGCAGCCTTGTGGAAAGGAAGAATCTTGGGGAGCAGATGCCAAGGCCTAAGGCGTGCCAAGCCTCCTGGACCTTAGCCCTAAAGTGAACTGGCAAATTCTGGACTAGAATCTTATGGGTTCCCTCCCTCTCTAGGGTCATGGAGCCAGCCACATGCAGCAGAAAAAACAAATGTATATGCAAATAACATGGAAATGATATGGAAATGAAGGAGACCTATGGCTGACCTACCCTGCCTCCTCTCATCCCCTGGGCCTGAGTTCACTCAGCTGGTGGGTGCCCCTCCTGACTCAGAGCTGCTGCCGGGGTCACTCAGAGCTGCAATCCACATTTCCCCAGTGCGCACCTCTGGTCAGGTCCCCTCTCTTCAAGGGCCTCCCACACCTGGGGCCACAGCCACAGACATACAAAGCTAGACCAGGGTAGTGGCCATGGATAACACCTCTGTCAGGTGTGAATTGGATCAGGCACACACACTTACACATGTACATGCACATTCATACATAAATGCACACACATGTCAAGCCTGGACACACGTGCATACATACAACCACACACATATAACTGCATGTGTGATACACACTAATACGTGCACACAGACAGACCTGCCTACACACACATATACACACCCTGCTATAGACACACACACATATCTGTGTGTACACACACACGTGCAGCTACACCATGGAAATTTCACACACCTTCACAGAGACACAAACTTACAAACCTGTACTTACACCCCTCACCGCTCACACACATCGTGCTCACAGGCATACAGTGGGCACAGGGTCTTACACACAAGCACACACACACATAGACCTGTCTGAGGGTGGCTTACCCTGCGCAGGTGTACACCCATGCCCACTCCAGGGCTGAAGCTTTGAGAACAGGCTCTACATGGAGGTAGAACCTGCAGAGACATCAGCTTCCTCTAACAAGTTCCCAAATTGTCCCTTTGCAGAGCCCCATGGACAGTGGGACCAGGTTTCCTTCTCTTTCAGTCCAAGGGCTCCACCCCAGGGCATGGAGACACTGAGTTACACACACTCTCTCTTGAGAAGCCTTCTGTGCTGGAATCTGGCCCTTGCCTACACTCCTTGGGCCTAACATGCCCAGGCAGGCCTGCCTGCCCCGGAGAGCTATTTTCTGCCCAGCTAAGCCTGCCCAGACCCTGCCTCCCTCCACCCGAACTGCCTGAGCCCTTCTAACTCTCACAGCTGCTGAAAAGGCTGAGGCCATAGAAGGCCAGAGCTTCGCCTGGGGTCACCCAGCATCTCAGGGCAGAACTTGGATTTGAACCTGAACTTCCAGAGGTCTGACCACAGTCGGTGGCAATAGGATAGATGCATGCTAGGTACTGGGCAGGCTCCTGGAAGCAGAACACATGGGGGCTGAGAGCAGAACTTAGGTTTAGGGTTTATCGAGGGTCTGCTGGTGCCAGGTTGTAGGTGACGGAGAGACGGTGATATAGAAACCATCCTTCTTTTTAACCAGAGCTCTCTGGATGCTACTGTGTTTCTAACCCAAGTTGGACCATAGGGATGAAGTGAAGCATCAGACACAGTTCCTGCCCGTGAGGGGGGCCCTGGAGATGTGTAAGAGAGGGTGAGGACAGTGCGGACTGGGGAAGGTCTTGAGCAGAAGGAACATTCTTCCAATATCTAGAAAGAGCTGACTTTTTCAATTGTTTATCCCCAATGTCTCAACAAATATTTGTGGTATGAAAGAATGAACAAATATATGACACTGACAGGCAGATATGCCTTTGGGAGGGCATCCAAAGTCTGGGGGTAGGGGACAATTTGCGCAAGGACAAAGAGGTGGAAGAGTTGCCAGAAGTTCAGGGTAAAGCTGAGAGTCAGGCATGGCTGATGGCAGGAGAAGAGGCAGGAGAAAGTCATTTGGGGATGAGCCTCGCATGCCATGCTGAGAGTTTGGATGCTGCCTTGGAGGCCATGGGGAGCCTGTGAAGGCTGTGAGCAAGGGATGGAGATGGTCAGAGTGAACATACCCAAGGGAGTCTGGCTTACACAGCAGATGTTTATCTTTAATGAAAAGAGCACTGGATTTGGAGCCAATGGACCTGGGCCCACATTCCTGTGCCAATAAGCTGTGAAATCTGGGTGAGTGTCTACACCTCTCTGAATCTCAGTTTCCTCATTTGTAATACGGGACTAGAGTCCCAAGGCTGCTAGATGGAGCCTAGATGTTGAGGAAATGCTCTGTAAGCCCAATAACCTGCCAATGGGAGGTGTTATTAGGAACAAGGAAGGGCCTCTTCCTGGACAGGGTCTGAGGTCAAGTAGGCCTAGTACCCGGCCTGAGAGGATCGTGGCTGAACCACCTTCTCCTAAAATACCTAGCCCTGGGCATAAGCCAAGTGGCCTCTAAGATCCAAGAGGAGGTGGCCAGAGGGGCTGGGCCAGGCGTTCCCAAGCTGGAGCTGGGCTTCCTCACATCAGATATGGGTAGAGGGTGCCAGGACTGGGAACACAGGATCCCTGAGCTGCTGCATTCTTGGGCACAAAAGGAGAGCAGGGAAAATCTGGTTTCCTTACTTGACTTTCCTTGGGAGGCAGGGCATGAATTTTAGACACAGATTGGAGCCAGATGGCCTGGGTTTGAATTTTGGCTCCACTACTCACTAGCTAGTTCCCTGGGTAGTACAAATGGTTTGTGCTCGGCCACTAACCGAAAGGTTGGTGGTTTGAAGCCATCCAGTGGAACTGTAGAAGAAAGGCCGGACGATCTGCTTCTGTAAAGATTACAGCAAAGAAAACCCTATGGAGTAGCTCTATTCTGAAACACATGGGGTCACTGTGAGTCTGAATCAACTTGAAGGGCAACGCTTTTTTTTTTTTTTTTTACACTCTAGCTATGTGACTGTGGGAAAATTACTTAATCTGCCTGTGCCGCAATTTCTTTATCTGTAAACTGTGGCTAGTAATACTGCCTATCTTATAGGGTTGTTGGGAAGATTAAATATAAGGCACATAGTAAGTCCTCATTAAATGTTAAAGCCCCTCAGACGCAGAGTCCCCCAGCCGCAAAGGTACACATTCAGCCCTTGGGTGCCCAGCCTGGCTCTTGACTCCATGAGACTGAGGGCAGCCTGGGATGAAGTGCATCTAATCCAGGGTTTCAAACCTGGCAGCACTTTAGAGTCACCTGGAAACATTTAAAATTATCCAGGGTGAAGGTGGGGGGTCTGGGCACTTTTAAGTGTTCCCCAGGTGATTCGAACTTGAGCCAGAGTGACAGCCCAGCACAGAATCAGAGTGGAGGGATGGAGTGAGGGCCAGGATCTCTGAGGAAGAGGAAGAAATCTAACCTTGGAGCAGGGATCTTGCCTGGTCGAGTCACTTCTTGGCTGGGGGACCTGTCACCTTGCCACCTTGCAGAGACTTCGTTGCCTCCTCTGTAAGGGGCCTGGTTGGGAAATTTCAAGGATTATGTGAGGGGATGTTTGTGAAAGGGCTCTGCATCCTACCAAGCACTTAAAAAAAAAAAAAAGTTTTCTGTGTGATATTCAGTCTAGTGTGATAACACTTCACAGATGGGGAAATTGAGTCCCAGAGAAGTGCAGTGACCTCTTAGAATCACATGGCAAGTCCAGGGCAGAGTTAGGACTCAGACCCTCTGAGGAATGCTTGAATCTGAAAGGTTGACACAGAAGGAATCATTCTGAGTGGAGGGAGGCATAGAGCATTCACCAAGGGCCCTAGCCATTGAGCTGCAGTATGAGAGATTCGAGTAAGATTTAAGAAATAACTTCTCAAAAGGTGAGTGCTAGAAGGAACTGCTGGAGTTGGGAGCCCAAGAGATGACCCTGGGAGGACAGTTGTGCCCAGGCCAGGGCTGGCTCTTGATGGTAAGGGTCCAACACTGACCTCCCTTGTAGAAAAAGTGGCTCCATCCAGTGGCCGTAACGGATACCCTCTAGGCACCTGTGTCCACCCAGACTTTCCAATGCCCAAAATTGAACCAGTGACATATGCTCAGGGTTTACCAAGAGATTTTGCATACCAGACTCAGACTCAGTCCTTACAACAGCCCTTACATCGGTCACCTGTTTTACAGAGGAAACTGAGGCCATAAAAGGGAAAGAAGTCCCTTTCGTGAGCCAGAATCTTTACGCATCTTAGCCCGCTTAATGCTTTCTACAAAGTTAATAAATAGGACAAATTGCCCCTATTTGCAGATGAAGTAAGAGATACTGACTTGGCCCAGATCACTCATTGACCAACAAGCTCCTTACCTCTCCCCAAGTCTCCAGCCAAGACGCCCAGGAAAAACACAAAAAGAAGGACCAAAAGGACTAAGGAAGCGGCCAGGGAAGGCCTCCTGGAGGAGGTGGACCTCCAACTGACCCCTGTATAAGCAGAACTGACAAGAGGGCATGGCGGGGGCGGGGGGGGGCAGCATGAGCAAAGGCCTGGAGGTGAGAATGAGTCAGTCACTGGCCTGAGTAGAGCAGGAAGTATAAATTTAAGGAACCATGGGGAGGGCAGCCAAAACAAATCAGGGGTCTAGCATGTCAGGCTGAGGGTTTGGGCTTTATTGTCTGGTTGTAGGGAGCCACCAAAGGTGTTTGAGGAGGGAAAGAAGCATGTCTATAGCTATGCCTCAAAAAGAGGTAGGAGAAATCCTGGCATGGGTGAGCCTCCCGCCGAGCTGGTGGGATGGCCAGCAATCTGCCTAGCCTGTGTGCCAGGTGCCTGGACCGTGTCCAGGGACTGGGCTCAGTGACTCAACCTTGAGGAAATTACTCCCCAGGGAGAAAGGGCCCAGGATGAATCAGCCAGTGAGGTGGGGAGGCTGTGAGACTGGGGGCTCACTGAGTCACCCTTGAAGCATTGAGGTAGCTGCAGAGAAAGGGGCCAGCAGTGCAGAGGAAGGGATTGGGGTCAGACCGCACAGAGGGCTGTCAGGGGTCTGCCTTTTCATCATTCTCGGGTTTGATGCGCCTGGCAGTCCTATGAGGGAGATGGAAAAACTGAGGCCCAGAAAGGGGGGAGGGAAGATCTATACAAGGTCACCCTGTAAGTCGCTGGCAAAGGGCAGGGAAGAACCCAAGTGTACCCTCTATTGCAGACACTTCCACCAACCCAGCCAGTCTCATGTCAAGCGGAGGCCAGAAACGGGTTGGTCCTGGACAGGGAGCTGGCTGCAGCGGCCCAGCGGCGCGGCCGCGATGAGACAGCAGGGGGCGCAGGAGCGTTACTGCTGCCGCAGGCACCCGAGCCCAGAGGCCGCTCTGCGGAGAAATGCGCTCCGGGTGTGCGGGTCCCACCGCGGAGCTGCGGACGGTCTGCGACCTCTGGGGAGTCCAGCGTAGACCTGCCTGCCCAGTCCTGGGCGCTCAGTGGCTTTATCCCCTTTCCGGAGGGGTGCGCCTGTGTGTGCGTGTGCGTGTGCGTTTGCGTGTGTGTGTGTGTGTGTGTGTGTCTATGCGCACGTGTGCCCCCCGCAGATCTGCTACTGCTCCCAGGGCCTGTCCGTCTCGGAGAGACTTCTAAAATTCTCCCTGGCTTCCTCCTTCCTCCTGGGTGGAGGGAGAGGAGCAAGCCCAGGGCCCCCGTACCGTGTCTCCCCTCCCCCCCACGCTGCGGCTGGTATCTGCCTTGGGACCCTGAACCGGCCCCAGGACTCTGAAAGTGGTGAGGGGAGAGGACATGATTAGACAGGTGGGGGCTCTGAGAGGCGACCCTGCGAAGCAGCGAAAGGAGTGGCGATGGGCAAGGGGAAGGGAGCGAAGGCTGAGAGCGGGCTACCCGGCGGGGCATCCGGGGAGCGGACAAGCTGGAAGACCTTTGAGAGCGGAGAGATAAGGGAGGTGGGAGCTGGTGGGGGGTCTGGCGGAGGTGCGAAGAGTGGACCGCCAGAGAGGTGCTGTCCACGGTCGCGGGAAGGTGGGAGGGGCCGGGGCGGCCGGGGGGTGGGCAGTGGGCGGTCCGGGGCGGGGCCGGGGCGGGCACTCGCGCGGACCCCGCGAAGCGGTCGCGGACGCGCTGACCGAGTGCAGCTGCCGGGCGGGCGGGCGAGCGGCTGCGAGTATGGTCCTGGTGCTGCACCACATCCTCATCGCTGTTGTCCAATTCCTCAGGCGGGGTCAGCAGGTCTTCCTCAAGCCGGACGAGCCGCCGCCGCCGCCGCCGCCGCAGCCATGCGCCGACAGCCTGCAGGTAGGGGGGCCCCCCCGCGCTGGGCACCAGGAGCTGGGTGTCCGGCGAGCGCTCGGCCGGGTCCTTCGCGGAGTGTGCAGTCGCCGGCTCCATGAGCCACCCTTCCTGCAGCCCGGGACGCCTAAGCCCCCGAACCTTCCTCAGGGAGGGGACCCCTCCCCTAGCTCTGAACCCGGTTCTTGTGCTGGGACTGCAGCCCGCACCCAGAGCCCTAGAACCCCCAGCTCACAGTGCAGACCCCTCTCCAGTGTCTGAACCCCTTTCGGACTGGGGACTCCAACCCAAGTACTGAACTTCCCATCATCCACACTGAGAGCTCTGTTAAAGTTGCTCCTCCCCCATTAGTAACACCACCCGCTCAAGGCCCTGAGCCCCCACTGTATATATTAGGCTTCAAGCAACCCAGGACACCTGAACCCCCAGCTCTCAGCTAGGACCTCACCTCAGAGCTGGGACCTCACCCCAAGCCCCTGAACCCCCACTCCACAGCCTGAACTACATCCCCCAGTTCGATGCCCCCCCCAAACATCTTGACCTTCGGTCCTTACCTAGGGCCCTACTAAAAAAAAAAAAAAGAGGGTCTAAATCCTTCTGCCCATCACAGTTTCTCTCTCATCCCCTGTGGGACTCCCAGTCTGGTTCCATCTTGCGCTTCTTCACTCCTCTAATCAAGAGGCCCACTAATCTCTTCCCTCTGGTTTCACCCCCTCTTCTTGTTTCTCTTTTGGTGTGGCGATCCCACTTTATCCTTTGGTTGTCTCCTCTGATTTCTCCCTGAGTCTTTCTGGGCTCACTCTCTCTTTCCCCTCTGTTTTTCTCCCAGTGCCTCACTCAGTGTCTACCTCTCTGTTTCTTTGGTCTCTCTCCCAAATTTCTCTAGTTTTCTATCTCTGTGCTGCAGTTTCTTTCTGTGGTCATCCCTTCCCGTTATGTCCGCCACTGCTCTTGAGGGAGGAGGGACAGGCTCAGAGTGCTGGGCTGGTGCCCTCAGCATCTCCGCCCCTCCTCACATCCTCAGGCGTGGCACAGTGTGGGTTCAGGTGGAAGGGACTAAACACGGAATGCGCTGCCCTCCGGCGGTGCCCAGGGATCCGAGGTGGGGGGGGGCTCTCATAGTGGGCTACTGGGGTTCATGACTAATAAACCCCTTCATCCCCTCTGCCCTGGTCCTGACTGGGGAAGAGCTTTGGGGCTTGGATTGGGGGAGGGGAGGAGTGGACTGTGACCTGGTGTCAGTCATCTGTTGTGGGAGGTGTCCTAGGCTGGGTGAGTCTGTGTGTATGTGTTTGTGTGAGTGTTTCTCTGTGTGTGTGTAGGATGGGCTACAGGTGCTGGGTATGCCCTGCATGTAATCATGCATATTGTGTCATGTATGCTTGGCTGTGTCATCATGAGCGGGAATTATTTGGGAGGAT
This sequence comes from Elephas maximus indicus, assembly GCF_024166365.1. Lineage (NCBI taxonomy): Eukaryota > Metazoa > Chordata > Mammalia > Proboscidea > Elephantidae > Elephas > Elephas maximus. Next base: position 52,213,619 of record NC_064825.1, read on the forward strand.
TAGTGGGGGGATTATGGTGAATGTGAGAATTGTGAGTGTACGACATTATGTGCTTCTGTGGCTAGGGAAGCAGCATTGTGAGTGTGGAGTGAGAACTGTATGTGTGACTGTTGTTTGTGTAGGGAACTTGCGTGTGTGTGGTTGTGTGCCAGTTGTTGTTGGGTAGAGTTGTAGAAGTAGCTTGCATGGGGGATAGTGTGTGTGATTGTGTATATTATTGGCTGTTATGTGTAGCCAGGAAGAGCCACCATTGAGGTCTAGTGGGTTGCATTGGAGGTCTTGGCAGAGGGGAGTAGCTGGGTTGTGTGTGTCCGAGTGTGTTTGCAGCCTAGGTAACTGTATTACGGCACTGTGGTGCATCCTGGGTTTGCTTGGGGAGTGCGCTAGAACCTATGTGTTGGTGTTAGAGTGTTATGTGTCTGTGTGGGGACTGTGTGTGGAACTCTGGGCAGGAAAAGGTGCAACCAGGGTTGAGGGGGGCCAAGGCAAGGAGATGGTTGGCCAAGTATGCATGTATATGTGTGTGGGGGGAGGTAATGGGCAGGCAGCATTGTCTATGCTGAGCGGCTGTATGTGCCCACAATCGTGTGATATTTTGGTGTGACACAAGGTGTGCACATTATCTATGCAGGGTGTATCTGCACGTGTCTCTATGTCTGGGTGGTTATGTGTGTTGAATTTAATTGGATGCAAGTGTCTGTGGCTGGGGAGGTGAGTGTGAGGTGTGTGAGGTGCATGGTGGGAGGTTGAATGTGAGTGTGATGGGAAGTGTGGGTGTGTGAGCTGTGTGACTTTTTGGTGTGAAATGTGGATTATGTGATCTTTTCTCTGTGAACTGTTTACATGTGTGTTGAGAAGTGTGTGTGAGAGGTGTCCAGTGAGCTAGGGGCGGGTGTGGGTGTGTGGGGGTGGGGTGTCAGGTGGTATTGAGGGCTGTGGAATGTGGTACAGGAGGCAAGGGAGCGTGCACGTTAAGTGTGTGAGGTGAGGATCAGGTATGTAACGTTTGGGGTGTGTGGAATACAAGAGGCGCCCCATAAATGTTTATGGAGGGACGTGTGTGTACAGGGAGGGCCTGGCTGCCATCCTGTCCTTGCTTCCCTCCCAGTTAGGGCCCTAGAGAAGCCCAGTGATGTTTTCACATGGCTCCCCCATCCCAGGCTGCCCCTACCCTTTGCCCTTCATCCTCCTCTCTCTGAACAAGGCCTTTGTCTTGGGTTTCCGGCCGAGCAGGCGCTGGACAGGCGGGCGGCAGGCGATGTTGCGGTCTGGGAACCTTTGTTCTTTTCTTCTTAGCTGGTCTCATGTTTTGGGCCGGGGCTTGGGGTGGGGAGAGGATGCATATGTTGGTAAGGCCGCTATGTTTACCGCCACCTTAGAGTGCTTCCCAGAGGGAAGGGGTCCAGGTGCAGACAGTGAGTCTTGTGTGATATACCCGGTGGCACCGCTTGGAGCAAGAGCTGCTCGGGCTGGGCTTGGAGTTGGGTGAGTTTGCCGAACACCAGGTCTCCAGCCCTACGTGTGGCCCAGCACCCTTCCTGGCTTGCATCATCTCAGGGGTGCTGAGCAGTTGAGCACCCTCTTCGTCTTGCTTACTTTCCTTTTCCTTTCTTTGTGTGGTGGCGGGGGGGGGTCCTTGGGCTGAGAGACAAACAGAAAGTCTCCAATCTCTCTCTACTTTTGTAGACCCACATCTCATGGGGGAGAAATAGTCCCTGTCCTCACAGAGATCCTTATCTGAAAGGGGAGACATGATCACACCTTTGGGGACCCTCTCTGATGGGGGAGATCTCACTCTGTAGGAGGACCCAGTTCATACCTTCCAGAGGAAGCTATAGGAAAACCTTCCTGGGCAGCCTCCCAATAGGTATTTGAGAGCATAATATTAAATAAGTCCAGGAGTCCTTAAAGTTGGAAGGGACAAGACAAACAGAATCAGTCAGGGGAATGGCCTGGGGCCTGATGCATCAGCACCATATTCCAGAAGGTTCTCTGAAGTGAGTGGGATTGAGCTGGGCCTTGAAGGGAGTGTTGGGTTGGACAGGGAAATTTGGCCAGGGGCTGAGAAAGATTCTGGCCCAACTGGAAAAAGGAATCATGAAGACAGCTGGCCCTTCCCCAAGCAATGATGTCTTATTTTGGGTGATCATCCCTGGGCTGCAGCCTTCTCAAACTTTCACATCATCTTTTCTCATCCCATCGTCTTTGGCGGAATCGTCATCGTCGTCACCATTATCTTTTGGGCAGCTCTTTCCAAATTCCAAGGTCCTTTCACAAATGTTATTATCCCTTAACAGATTGACTCATTAAATTTTCTAAAAGCATTTATTGAGCTACATCAAGTAAAGAACCCTGGTGGTGCAGTGGCTAAAGCTCTGGGCTGCTAACTGAAAGGTAGGAGGTTTGAACCCACCAGCCATTCTGTGGGAGAAAGATGTGGCATTCTGCTTCAGTAAAGATTGACAGCTTTGGAAACCCTATGGGAAAGTTCTACTCTGTACTACAGGGTCACTAGGAGTCGAAATCAACTTGACAGCAACACGTTTTTTTTTTTTTTTTAACATCAAGTAGGCATAGTTCTAAGTCCTGGGATCATAGTGGTGATCAGACAGGCCTCATGGATCTCCCATTTTCTGTGCCTGGGAAACCCTGTCTTTCTGGCCCAGCCACACTGTCAGCTTCCCAGGCCCTGGGCAGATGGCCCCTCCATTCTCTGGCTCCTGCACCCTGGTGTGTACCTGGTTTTCTGTGTGCCCCTTATAGTGTTGGGGCCTGGCTCCCACCAGAATTTGAGCTGTTCAGAAGCTGAGCCTGGGTCTCCTCTCTCCCCACCCCATGTGTCCTGTGCTGGGCGTGGTATAGTCTAGTTGCTGATATCCATAGTCAGATGCCCATAACTGCCCTGTAGGATTGGCAGTCCAGTTGCCACCATCTAGGGAAACCGAAGCCAGAGTGGGGAGTATACTTATCAGACCCTCCTTTTACCAGTGTTACTAGAACCCAAGAAAGGTCAATTGACTGGTTCAGGTCTTACAGCAAGGTGGCAGGGCTGGTACCAGTATACGGCCCTCTTGGCTGCCAGGCCGGGCTCCAGCCCCAGCACCATGCTGCTCCTTGGCTGGCCTCCGTGCTGCCTGCGGCGGGTAAACGATTATTAATGACCCCCTTGGCAAGGAGACAGGAAACGTTTCCCAGCCACAGCTGGGGACATGCTCCCTGCCAGCCCCAGCTTTTCATACCCATCCTGGCTATGGTGTCAGCACCGATGTTATCTTCATTCCGCCTCGGCTTTTTTTGCCCCCATCCACCTCCCACCTCCCTGATCCACCAGGGGTGAAGGACAAGAAGGGGCAGAGCTTTTTCTCCTACCTCTGCTTCTTACCACTTTCTCCAACCTGACTCACCTCTGCTTCCTTCCCTGCCCCAAATCAGCCAGAAGTAGCTCCTCCTTCAGGAAGCCTTCCCTGAACGTATGTACGGCTGGCCCCTCCGGTGGTCCTACCCTGGGCTCTGAGTACCGGGCACTGAACCTCCTTCATTGCAGACTCTGGTTTCACTCTGATGGTTTGCTCTGGTGGCCTTAAGACTGGGTGGGAGACTCCCTGGAGCCTGTCCTCAATTGCTGCCTTAGGACTGACACATGAGGGATACTTCCAGGTGCCTCATCCAGGAAGCCCCGAGCCCAGCCCAGCCCAGGGACTCTCACCTTCTCTGAGCACTTTCAGCCCTGTTTCACTAAGTCACGCACTGTGCCCTGCCAGGCCTTCAAAGATGGACATTTAGTGAGCACCTACTACGTGCCCAACAGAGAGGGTGGGCAGAGATCAACAAGATTTAGCCCTTAAAATTCTGCTACACATTCCCCCAAGTCTGAGCAACAAAGCATCTGCCCCATGGCAGGTGGCATAGACCTAGGCACCAGGGCTCAGGGAGGACAGTTGGTGGGATGGGGGTGGGCACAGACAAAGAGAGATTCTGGCAGTGTGCACTAAGGGCAATGATGGAGCTAAGCTCAGGGGCCATGGTCAGACAGAGCAGGGACCCCTAAATCAGGCCAGGATGGGAAGGAGGGATGAGTTGGAGAGTTTCCAGGAGGAAACATCCAAACTGAGAGCCAAAGGATGGGCCAGGAGAAGTTTCTGTACAGAGAGAAGAGAGAATGGTGAGTGTGAAAGCTTGTTGGTGACAGACAGGGAGGCAAAGTGCACAGTTCGGTGTGGCTGGATCCTGGACAGCCGGGTGGCTGCCAGGTGGGATTGGGGTGGGGGGATAGAGCACTGAGAGACACGATTGGTAAGGGTGGCAGGGCCAAAAGCTGCGCAGGACTTCTAAGCCATCCCAAGGAGTTTCACCTTTTTCCAGAGGGAAATGAGGACTGGGAGAGAGTTGAAAGCAGCAGAGTGACTGAGCAGACCTATGTGTCAGGGAGCTCCCCCCGCCACGGGCTGGAGAGGTCCTGGAAGGGGTAAGGTGAGAGGCCGGAGGCCAGTTGGGAGGCTGGTACAATGTGGTCCAGGCAAGTTGTGATGAGGCCTGGACAGGGGCCTGGCTGAAGGATGGAGGGGCAGGAACAGGGTGGCAAGGGGTGGAGGAGGGAGAAGGGACAGGGCATGATGGGTCAGCCATAGAGGGGAAGAGAGTAGGAGGAGTGAAGAATGCAGCCCAGAGTGTTGGTGGGCAGTTGTGCATGTCACCCAGAGGCATGCGAGAGAAGACAGGCTTTGAGGGCAGAAGCCTGGGTCTGTGTCAGGGCCCTCTGAGGACTGAAAGGTCCCGGGAAGGCCTTACAGGAGGTTACAAGCTTTGAGGCTAAACAGAGACCTGGAGCCAGCTTAGGGCTGCCACCTCCTCAGCTGTGACGCCAGGAATTCAGGATCTGCCCTGGGCAAAGAGTGTTCAGAATTAAAAAACGAAAGCAATCTGTGAAATGTAATATTTAATACAATTCAAATCCAAAAATGTATGCATACATTCCAAAGCAAGTAAAAATGTAAATTTATGAAAATACAAATGCTAAACATCCCTGCTCGTTCTAATATAAATTATAAGCCTCAGCTGTTTCCCTTCACTTTGGCTCTGACTCCCTGGGAGCTGCTGCTTCTGATGTGGCTGGACCCCAGGGGCTTAGGAGCTTCCTGCTATGTTCAGCTGTCTCGAGAGGAGTTGCCAGGGTCCCTTCTCTGGGTAACCTGCCCTCTGGTTGATGGCTTCAGGTAGCAAGCATTTGGCTTTTCCTGACCCGGAATTGCCAACATCATGGAGTGGCCTTGCGCACACCTCCAGCCCATGCTTGGCTTTATTTTGGGGACCAAGGGGAAAAGGAAAGGGTGAGGGATTTGCGGGAGCTCCCGGCAAGGACCTGAGGGCTTGAGGTGTGGGCTACGAGGTCTAGGTGGGACTCGTGCCAGGGGAAGCAGGAAGAATGGAGGACGGCTGGAGGGAGAGCTAGGGGAAGTGAGCAAACCTGAAAGAGCAGTGTCACCCCCACCTAAATACTGGCATTTCAGAATTTAAAAGCTGCACCATTTCCTGAACATCAGAATGCTGAGGTCCAATCTTGCAGTCTCGGGTTTGGGCATTGCTTGGCTCTCACTCCGCGGTCACCTTGCACAAGACCATTTTCTGGGCTGTGTCTTCTTACCTGGAAAAGAAGGAAGTTGGCTCAACATCTCCAGGGATGTATGTGCTCCAGCTCTAGGCATGTATGATTCTGCGAATCAGGAGTTGTCAGTGGTCCGAACTTGGGGCAATTCTGTGAGCCTAGCCTTCTGCAACTCTCAGCTTCCAGCTGGTGCTGTGGGGGATGTGTGGTGTGTGATTCTGACATTCTGGGACTTTAAGATGCAGAGATTCCAGGAGCCAAAGATGCGGACGGTCTATGAATCCAGGATTCTAGGATTTGATGATTCAATGATTCTAAATGGGGCTGCTGGGAAGAGCTGCAACCACCTGCCTTGTTAATGTCAATGTTCAGTTATTAAAAACATAACAAGAAGCAATGGAGACAGATAGCTTGGGATGGCAGGTGGCCCCGTTCTCCCAGTGAGGGAGCAGAAGAAGGGGCTGGCATTAGGAGGGCCGAAACCCTTTCAACCTGGGTCGCATGGGCCATCTTCCTTGCCATTGCAGAATTGGCGTGTGTGTGTATGTGCGTGAGATCTGCCACTCCTGAAAACTTTCCTAAGCTTGCAGGGCAAGGGGCCCTTTCCTTCATCCCCATGCCTCCATCCCTCAGACATTTCAGACAGAATCTGAGAGAGATGCCCGTTTCATACCCTTTCCTCTCAGCCCCTAAAAGTCTCTGGGCAGACATTGGAAGAAGGAGAGGCCTGCCCCTCCACCCTTCCCAGGCAGCCTCGGCCTGAAGGGGAAAACAGGACATGAACACTTCCTGGACACAGACATGGAAACGTGCAAACCCCTGCCTGTGAGGGGCCCGAGCACAAAGGGCCTCCAATGAAGGCAGAATCCAGGGAAGCCCGAGCGGCAGTGGTGGGCATTGGCTAGGCCTCCTGTCACCACCCCCCTGAGTGCAAGCTGAAGAGGGAAGACTCTGCTCTTGCCCTGGGGGTGGCTGTGAGAGGGGTCAAGGAAAGGGGGTCCCAGGTCAGAGGGGCAGGAGGAGTTGATGATAGATGGGTCCTCCCCTGTGGCCCAGGCCCACGGCCCAGCCTAGCACAAGGCCAACCCACTTGGCCAGTCACTTTTGGATTCTGCACATACCTCAGCACCCAGGCCAGAGCTGGGGCGGGAATGTCCAAGTCTGAGGAGGATCTCAGCCTCCTAAAGAGCCCATTCCAGAGGGGTCCTCAGGAAGACCAGTGCAGCTGACTGAACACCAGGGCTTCCTAGCCTGGTGCGTTCACAGAACGTGGATGGAGACTAGCAGCTGGCCCAGCTCACACAGTGCAGCAGGGCCTGAAACCAGGCGTCCTGAGTCCCAGTCCTGGATGCTCCCCACTGTTCACAATCTTCTTCCTTTCCTCTGGGGCACCTGGGGAGAGAAGTGGAGATAGGACTCAGGCTAGCCACCCCTCCGGTGTTCTCCTGTGGGCCAGGAAGCAGGTGGAAGGTGACAGCTGCTCCCCCATCATCCACAAGGCTCCATTGTCTACCACATCCTGCCTTGGCCCTGAGGCTAAGGTCTCCAGCAGGGACCCACCTCCCGACCTCAGCTGCTCAACCCACAGCTTGCCTCCCTGGGGTTCTCTTCTCTCGTCACTCTGCCACACTCTTCCTCCTGCTGTCTCAGCCCTCACTCTCATCTCCACCTTCCCTTGGGATTGCTCCTCATCCCTGAAATTCTCCACCTCTGGCTTTCTTTATGTGAGCCTCTCTTAATTTCTAAAGATTTTTAGACCCTGAAGGGCCCTAGGAAATCATTTGTTGTTGTTGTTCAGTTGCCATTCATGTGATTCTGATTCATGGTGACCCCATGTGTGCAGAGCAGAACCGTTCCATACGGTTTTTAAGCCTGTGATCTCTTGGACACAGTTCGCCAGGCCTTACTTCCAAGTAACCTCTGGGTGAGTTCAAACCGCCAACCTTTTGTTTGGTAGTGTAGTGCTTAACCGTTGACGTCACCCAGGGACTAAGCCCAACCATTTGATTCTACAGAGGAGCAACTAGCTCAGAGAGGGGAAGGGTGCTGTCCAAAGTTGCACAGTAGTTGTGCAGAGCTCACTGCAATCTCCTACCACCCCTGGATGCAAGGAGGCACACAGCCCTTGGCATCAGTGCCTGGGATTTGAGGACTGACTCTGTTACAGACAACCCAGTGCTGAGTACAGGCACCTCCGGAAGCACAAAGGGCTCAGCCCTTCCCCGCACTCCTGAGTAGCTGCCCTCCCTTCCCCTTCTTTGCCCAGCCTCCGCTCTTCTCCTTCTCTGCCCCTGTGGCCTGGCTGACCCCATCCTCGGCCCTTGAGACCGATGGAGGTCAGGCTCCGTGTTCGTGATGTGGACCCATGCACACACAGACACACACAGACATGTGAGGACACACAGGAGTACACACTAGTCCCAGGTGAGAACCTGTCCTCACACAGCTAGGGGACTACTCCAAAGCCTAGCATCCTGGCCTGACCCCTCCTCTGTGAGGCACCACTCGCCTCCTCCAGGAAGCACACCCCAGGACCTCACTGCAGACTGTATCCCTCCTACCAACCCCTTTGTGACAACTGAGCTCTGAGAGCCTGGGCTCCTCCTGTCTTCAGGAGGGGCTCAGCTTCCTGTGGCTGGGTGGGGGAAGCCCTGAGGTCTCCAGAGAACTGTGGACAATGGGGAGGTGGTGACAGATGAGACATTGCATCTTCTCCAAGGCAGGTTCCTCCCTACTCTGACCTCCCCGTCTGGTGTCTGGGCACATCCCTGGCCTGTGGACCCCTGAGGACTAGGATCCTGGTTTGACCCCCACCTCTTGCCCTCTCAGTGCATGACCCCTGACTCTCCAGTGGCAGTTCTCTAACCGGAGGCTGTGGAGTCCTGGTCTCCTGGGTGCCAGCAGCATATTGGTGGGGGTAGTGCTGATTCCCAAGGCTTCTAGGAGGGATGAGCTGGGCTTCTCTGACTGAGGGAGCTTGTAGGAGGGTGGTAAACAATAAGGTGGGATGGGATTATGGAGGAGCCCTGAAGGCTTAGCTGAGCCTCCCCACATCCTATCTGCTCCCCCCATGGTTGAAGTTGGGTGGAGGGAGAACCAGGAGGGTTGGGGTAGGACCCTCCCCAGGAAGTGGTGGAGAGGCCTGAGGAGGGAGTTGGAGAATCAATAGAAACCTGCACTGTCCTGGCAGTTCAGTGGGTGGACAGTCAGGGGTGGGGGTGGAAAGGAAGGCTCAGGCAGTGTGGACAAAAGGCATAGGCCCTCGGGTCAGACACTTATCGTGGCCCTCGTCATTTCCTCTGCCGGACATGGCCGGGTTAACGGGGTCATCTTACAGAGGGAAAGAACAGGCTGGAGCCAGCATGCACAGCCGGCGACCTCGTCACACCCTGGGCTGAAGTCCGTCCCCTGGAAAGGCCCACCCAGGCAGCCACAGTCACCCCAGGAGATGGTCACACTAGACTATTACCCCACACATAGATCCAGTTGCCCTGGGTAACACTTTGGGTGGCACACAGGCCAGTTGCAGGCACGGCTGAGGGAGGAGATCCCCAGGGCACAGGAACATGTGGCACAACCAGATACCCTGCCGCAGCCACCCTACAAGTGTCCACACACCTGGTGCAGCTCCTGTCACCTACCGTCACTGAGGAGAACCACAGATTCCAGCAGTCACGGGCAGGCGTCCAGCTCGTGGTGAGAAGAGGGGGGCGCCAGGCAGGGAACCCAGATCCCCCCACCCCATGCCAGACTATGCCCTGCCCCCAGTTCTCTGAGCACCTCAGGCTGTTTATTTCCTAGCGCTGATGGGTGTCTCATCCCCCTCCCCCGCCCCGTCCCCACCACACGCTTCTGAAGCTGCCAAATCAAATCAGCCCCTGCGCCCGCGCCAGGCTGGCATGGCGGCCAGCAGCTGACGGGAACGAAGCCAGGCTCAGAATATCCCGCCGCCTTCCCAAAGCCTGGGCACGCTTGTCGGGTGGGGGTTGGGAGGGGCAGTGCCTCTCAGAGAGGCTGAGGTTTCTGGACACTGGCCCGGCGGTGGGCTCCCAGAGAACGACTGAGTGGATCCCTGGTGCTCCATCAGGCTGCTTCGGCAGCGTCTTTGGTCCTAGCATTGGAGGAGCTGTGGAAGTGGTGCTGATGGGACACGGGTTGTGGTGTTGTTAGGTGCCATCTAGGGGATTCCGATTAACAGCGATCCCGTGGGACAGAGTAGAACTGCTCCATAAGGTTTTCTAGGCAGTAATCTTTATGGAAGCAGATCACCAGATCTTTCTTCTTCAGGGCTGCTGGGTGAGTTGGAACCTCCAACTTTTTGGTTATTGGCCGAACACTTAACTGTTTCGCCATCAGGGCACCTTGGACACAGGTTGGAGGGTATTCTCCTGGGTACCAGGCTGGGGCTGGGGCTCATACGTGATCACCTTCATTTGGGATTCACAGCAGCCCTGGGCTGGGAGCCCTTTGGTTGTCTGTGAGCAAAGTTGCAGCCCACAGCAGAGACTTGGTGATTGTGTGGGGTGGACGTTGAAAATGCCCATTTCATAGATAGGGAAACTGAGGCTTCAGGAGGAGCAGTGAACTTCCCTGGAGAGAAGCAGAAGTGGAGGGGGACCTCAGATAGGGTAAAGATGTGGTCACTCCCACTCCCTAGGGGTCTCAGACTGAAGAAAAAAGTATGGCTCAGGTCTCAGAGTTGAGGGGCAGAGAATATGCCAGGCCCAGAGGTGCCCACAGTAAGCAGTTACCTGTGATCAGTTACCCACATCCTCTATGTGGCTACCAGAAGGTTCTTTCTAACACACAAACCTGAACTTGTCACTCTTCTGCTCAAAAATTCTCTGAACTCCCCATTCCCCTGTTCCCTCTGTACTCCCAGCCAGGCCGCAACCTCCCTTCATCCGTTCCTGCCCCCCTAAAACCTCTCCCGCTGGCTCCTCCCCCCTCAGCTCCTCAAATCCAAGAAGTGAGCCTGGGGAGAGAGCAGAGGTACAAACAGGCAAGGCTCCCTGGAGAAGGAGGCCACCTGTGGGAGACAGGAGGCTTCATGACTTGCTGGGGGCAGGGGGGAAGGGCAGACTGGGGAGGAGGGGAGATGGTCTGGCAGGCCTCAGCCCCTGGCCTTCTTGTCTCCGCAGCTGGCTGGGACCCCCTTGCACAGGAGACAGCACCCCCAGGGAGTAAAGACAATCAACTGGAGGTGAGAGCTCAGTGGAGGGAGGAGCGGGTGGACTTGGTGGGGGGGTGAGCGGGGGCACAGGCTGGAGGTCAGTCTGAACATTGCCCCCAGCCCTGGGAGGACTGGGAGGCTGGAGCCGTGTCCTAGCCCCACCCCCTCCAGCCTAGACTCACCCGCACACACAGACCATCTACCCCATTCTGTTCCTGTCTGGGGTTCCTTTCCACCGAGGATACCCTCTCTCCCAGCTCACCCGGGTGTCATTTCAGACTCCTCCCTCCTCCTTCCCACCCTCGTCTAACCATTCCCTGTTGATTCTCTGCTCTAAGTAGTTGGTGAGCTGCCCTCCTCCTCTCCATTCCTACTGCCTCCCCTGATCATCTCTGCCCTGGACCACTTGAGGTTGCCTGCGAGCAGTTACCCGCATCCTCTATGTGGCTACCAGAAGGTTCTTTCTAACACACAAACCTGAACTTGTCACTCTTCTGCTCAAAAATTCTCTGAACTCCCCATTCCCCTGTTCCCTCTGTACTCCCAGCCAGGCCGCAACCTCCCTTCATCCGTTCCTGCCCCCCTAAGGCCCCTCCCACTGGCTCCTCCCCCCTCAGCTCCTCAAATCCTTCTGGGCTCAGCTCTAGCCTCCCCTCCTCCGGGAAGCCCTCCCTGCCCAGCCACAACCAGGAGCGGGCTCACTCGCCCTCCTTCCTCTGAGCTCTCCTGCTCTGGCAGCCAGGTGCTGGGGTATTCTGCTGTCTGTCACTCACTGTGCTGTGCTACTAACTTCCTGTTTTCTCCAACATGTGACTGTATGTGTCTGGCTCATCCTCCCCTCTGAACTGTGAGCTCCTTGAGGATGGGGACAGTGCTTTTTTCATTCTTGAATCTCCCTCTGCCCTCCACTGGGTGCCCAGTGCAGGGCTCAGTTGGTGCAATTCCTTTGATATGGGGGGGTGCGACTCTCCAGCCCCTAATTGTACCTTTAGGGTTCCTCATAGGAATCTTCAGGACTCAAAGATGCCTTCAAGGGGCCGAAATGGGGTGGGATGAGAGCAGGCTCTTATTATTCCTCTTTTACATTTGGGAGGGACTGAGGCCCTGGGTGGTACAAATGGTTAAGTGCTCAACTACTAACTGAAAGGCTGAAGGTTCGAAACCGCCAGAGGCGCCTTGAAAGAAAGGCCTGGCAGTCTGCTTCCCAAAGTTCACAGCCTTGAAAACCCTATGGAGTGCAGTTTTACTCTGACACACATGGGATCACCATAAGTTGGGGTCTACTCTAGGGCAACTGGTTAGGTTTTGGTTTTGGAGGTCCAGTAGGGTCGTACAGGGAGTGAGTGAGGGACAGAGCTGAGATTGGAGCCCAGCTATGTCTAGTCCCTACGCCTCACTCTCTCACTGATCTCAGGTGTGATGGGGAGGGAGAAGCCCACATGGGGCTTGGTTCACGAGGGGTCAGTGTGGTTCACTGCTGGAACATAGGGCTGCATGCCGAAAATGTTCCTTGAGTGGGGCTGGGGAATGGAGAGAGCAGGGAAGGGCCAGGAAAGTCATTGCTAATTTATTTATTGCCATGGCGTTCCCCATGGGATGGGGGCTCCCCCCAGAACGGGGGACAGATGGTGTTCCTGGGAACTGGCAGTGTCTCAGCAGCCACTGCCACCCGCCAGGGAAGACTGGATTTGTCATCCTCCCAGGAAGCCACCAAAGGAGGGGATTGAGACCCTCCTGGGTGGTAAGGACTGGGCCTCAAGAAAAGGAGCCAGGCCTCAGGACTCCAGGTTTGTATCTCTATGCACAACTCCCTCTGCCTAGCCTCAGCCTTTCCCCTCTTCCCTACTAGCCCCGCCAAGCCTCACACCTCCGTGAGGCCTCCCTGAATCAGCCCCACTGGCTCCCGTCACTTGTGTTCTTGCTCTGCCTTTCCTTGGCCTGGGTCCTGCTACCTCATTCCTCAGATCAAGGATCTTGGGCCACGAGCCCCCTCAGCTCTCAGCTCTGTGCTATTGCCCAATCCTGTACCCCCTACCACTGAGGATGCCAGGTGTCTGCATTGCCTCCTTGTACATCCTGTTCTATTTCTGGATTCAGTCAGCATACCCATCCCAAGTGCCCAGGCCCATGCTTAGCCTTGCTTGGGAGACTTAGGGGTTGCTGCCTTTGGGAACTCCCCAACATTGAGAGGACAAGACTGGGGACAGTGGGGACCCTAGAGTGGAGCTCAGCTAGGGACAGCTGGAGGGGAAGAGGGACTGGAGGGCCTGATGAGGAGACCTCCTGTTGGAGTGGAGGCTGGGGAGACCAGATGGCTTCAGATAGTGGACAGAGCATGGTGTCAGATCTGTGTGGTTTCAGGTCCCAGCTTCACCACTTCCTAGGTGCATGACCTTGGCCAGTCACTTAACCAGCCTGAGCATATGTCTCCTCACCTGTCAAACAGGGATAAGATCCTCCATTATTACTGGACACGTTCACTATTATTGGATATATTCATAGCAGAATTGTTGGGGGAAGTGAAAGAGAGTATGTGTGGGGTGCCTGGCCCAGGCCTGGTCCTGGGTGGGTCTTTGGAGAGGGTTGGCACCCTCTCTGCTTCCCTTGAGGACTAGGCTGTGCCCCCATGAGACAGCACCCCGCAGGGCTGGGTCAGGGTTCATGGAGACTCTCGGGGCACAGCATGTTCTCCTGGCACTGGCAGGGTGACAGGCTGCCAGTGCCCATCCCCATCCAGCGGGCATCTGTTCAGCACATCCTCTTGGGATGGCTCTCTGGCCCCTGTGCCAGCTGGCCAGCCCGGGGGAGGGGCTCTCCCTTCTCAGTCTGGGCTCATCCTACAGGGCCAGGGTTTGCATCCTTCCTTACCCTCTCTGGAAGTCAGGTCTGAGGCAGTTCAAGCCTGTGGGCTGAGCACACCACGTTGATGTCCTTTCAGTGCTGGGTGCTTGGGAGCCCCAGCTGGGGCAGGGTCTGAAAGAAGGCAGATGTGGACAAGATCACAACTATCCACACTAACACCAAAATGGCTGCCCAGCACTGGCTCCTCTGTTGCTTTGTGAGAAAAGACAAGACCACACCCCTTGGCATGACATTCCTGGCCCTGCCTGCTGGCTGGGCTGCCTTATGTCCATCCCTTCCCCCAGACAGCCAGTGCTTCAGCCACGTGGAAGTGCTCACTCTCCCCAGGACACATCAGCCCCCTCCCAGCCTTTGCTCACACTGACCCCTCTGCGTGGAGAGTCTTTCTCTCCCTCTCTACCTACTATCTTTTCAAGACCCAGATTAAATGTCGCTTCCTCTGTGAAGTCCTCTCAAACTGCCCCTTCCACCTCAGGTCAAGTCAGTCTCCTTTTCTGGGCACACACAGCCCCCATGCTTCCTTGAGCTTACAGTTGGGTAACTTGTCACCCTGGGTGGTCATGGTTTCCTTTCCCATGTGATTGTAAACAGCTGGGAGGCAGGGACCAAGGCTGAGTCACCTCTGTCTCACCTGGGCCCACGTGGTCCCTGGCATAGGCCTGGTATAGAGAAGGTGTTCAATTAATGCTTCGTGAATGAATGAGAATAAATGTAAGAGTTGGAGTTGTTCCAAAAAGGGAAAGTTGCTGAATTGGGGCAGTCTTGAAGACTTCCTGGAGGAGATGGCCTTGGAACTTTGAAAGGTGGCATTAGGGGAATGGAGAGAAGAGGGCCATTGACTCGATGACACCAGAGATCAGTTGAGTAGTCAGAGAGGTCCATATGGTCAGCTTCTGAAAAGACCAGATGAGGGCAACAGGGACCAGCACAGGTCTGGGAACAAGCAGATGGAGGATTCTGTAATGAGGACTCGGCCCCAGAGGGGGCTGCTGGAGGCTGGCTCAGTGCTGAGAACCCAGCTCCAAAAACTTTTCCGCTCCCAGGTCCTGGGCTGAGGAGGCTTAGTATTAGAGTCTGGGATGAGGCTGAGACCACTAACATGAAATAAGTGGGTCCAGCTTAGCGGAAGAGCGACAGGCAGGGGCAGGAGCCAGGGTGGTCGGCTAAGGTGGGGTTGCTATTGAGAGGTGGAGAAAGGCTTCTCAGGTGGAAGGAGCACCTGGCGCAGGCAGGCAGGCAGGTTGCCCTGGGTCTCTGGGGAGAAGGCCTGGTGCATCAGTGGAGCACAGGTTACGGAGCAGGGAACGCTGGGATGAAGCTGGAAGGGGTGCTGCGAGCAGCACTTTTCAGGACCGTGTTTAAATTTCTCAAGTGAGCACCCCTAACTGGCAAATTTGCCTGCCTCCCTCTGGGTTCTGCACATCAGCAGCACATCAGGAATGCATGGCATTGGCGATGCCCTGGGGCCCTGAGGGAGCTGCTACCAACAAGTTGGCTGTGGCATCTGGCATCCATGGGGGCCCTGAGGCCCTGCCATCTGTCTGTGCCCACCTGTCGGGCTGCACAGGCCTGGGCATGTGGGGACTTGGGGCCACAGAGGCAGTCTCAGCTGCCACTCCAGCCTGTCTTTCTGACTGTCTGCCCGTTCATCTGTCCACACCCCTGACTGACGGAGGACAAGGCACAGATGGACAGGCATAGGCCTGGCCACCACAGAGGCCTAGTCTGAGAGGGGAGGTAGTAAGCTCAGAGACTTACACCCAGAGAAGACACAGCTGAGACCGGGCCAGGCTTGTGGATAGGTCTGAGCCCAGGGAGTGGAGGCCCAGAGAGGCAGGGACTGGCTCTGAGTTCTGCAGCAGGTCCGAGGCCATGCTAGACGCTGTGGGCCTAGGGATACGGTTCCTCTGGCTGGCACCTCCCCCACCGGCCCTGCCTGGCCCTTGGCTGTAAACACAGAGAGAACAAGTTCCGTTTCCTGGGAAATATTTATCTCAGGCCGTGTGGAGAGCGTGTGCGCTGGCCTATGCGTGTCCTTCCTGCGGCAGCCCAGGGCAGGAGGCGTGGGGGCTTGGCAGCTGTGGAGGGCAATCTGTGGGGCAGTGGGCTGGGCATCACCAAGTCCACAGAATCATTTCCCCCATCTCTCACGTTCCTTTCTTCATCACTGTTAGCCCTGCCTCCTCCAGGTTCCTGTCTCCAAGTCCTGAGTCCTGCCTGGCGCCCACATCTGGGATGCCTTTCCTTCCTTTTTGCTAAGGGAAAACCAGTTAAGACCAGTTGCCGTAGAGTCTATTTTGATTCGTGGTGACCCCATGTGTTGCAGAGTAGAACTGCACCCCATAGGGTTTTCATGGCTGTGACCTTTTGGAAGCAGATCACCAGGCCTTTCTTCTGAGGCATCTCTGGGTGGCTTTCAACTGCCAATCTTCCCAGGGACTCCTTACGAAGTGAAATTCTCCATATTTCCTAGTTCTCAGTTGGCTTCCTCTGGGAAGCTCTCTAACCCCTTAACTCTGTTCTTCCTCGGCCTCTCCTCTCTGCCAGGCTCCCAGCAGCTTCGGACTGAGCCCCATAGAGCAGCATTTAGCTGATACTGTCCCCAGCTGTTTAGACAGTGTAGCAATTTCTTCCAGGCTGTCTGCCTGAGAGTCCCTTCCTGGGAGCATAGGCCCGAGCACCCTGGTGGTGGGCAGGGCCTAGAGGTCACCTTCTCTGCCCACCCCTCAGTGGGGCCAGCACAAGCTCAGGCACATGAGGAGTCCATAGTGATTGAATGGGTGTAGGATGGAAAATCCCACAGGCCCATCCAGAATGGGGGGGGGGGCAGTCCCTAGGTTCCTGTTGGCCGGCTCTTGGGCTTTGGGCTGTGTCTCCCAGGCTGGGCTGGACCTGACGGGGGCCCTGACAACAGGAAATCCTTGAGGGAACAAGCAGTGGCGAGGGCTCTGAGCACAACAACAGGAAACAGCCATGACATGGGGCAGCAGCTCCGGCGACTGTGCCCCACAAGGGGGGTGAGCATGTAGGACATGACAGTGAGACACTGATTGTGTGACAGTGGGTATTCTTCAGAGTGTGTGACACCGAGCTTATGATGTTGTGTGATGATATCAAGTATGTGACCTTAATCATGGAAAACTGTATGGGGAGTGGATCAGTCACTGAGTGTGTGACACTGAATGTGTGACACTGAGTGTGTGACACTAAGCATATGACACTGACTGTGTGACATTGAGCATGTGATACTGAGCATGACACTGAGTGTGTGAGACCAAGCATGTGACACTGAGTGTCTGACACTGTGTCACAGTGAGCATGTGACAATGAGTGTGTGACCCTGTGTGACAATGAGTGTGTGACACTGTGTGATACTGAGTATGGGACAGTGTGTGACACTGTGATACTGAGCGTGTAACACTGAGCATGTGACACTGTGACACTAAGCACGTGACACAGTGTGTGACACTGAGTGTGTGACACTGAGCATGTAACACTGAGCATGTGACACTGTGTGACACTAAGCATATGACATAGCATGTGACAGAGTGTGTGACACTGTGTTGTGACACTGTGACTCTGTGTGATATTGATTGTGTGATATTGCATGTGTGACATTGTGCGTGAAATACTGTCCGCCACCAAGTCTGTGTCACTTAGTGGGATGACAAGTGCACTGTGACATCATGAGAATCAGATATGTCAACATGAACACAGGACACTGAACACTAACAGCTATGGCACTGAGTTTGTAGCTCAAGTGTGTGGCGCTGAGTTATGAAACCGAGTGTGTGCCCTGAGCATGCGATAGAGTGTGCAACCAAGGGTGTGACGTGGAATCACATCAGGTGCATAAAGAAGACTGTGTGATGCTGGGTGACACTGAGCCTGACAGTGAGGGTGTGATGCTGTGTGTAACGCTGTGATAACGGTAAGTGTAAGCACATGACACTGCATATGACACTGTCATGGGAAGACATCGATGGGTTTAGGCAGGGAAGTGACAGAGTCCAATTTACGGTTTTGAAAAATTAGTCGGGCTGCAAAGTATATGTAGGGGATGAAGTAAAAGAGGGGACGAGCAGAGGCGAGCCGACGAGGTGGAGGCTACTGCAGCTATCTAGACAGGTGAAGGCAGTGCCTGGGCTAAGGGCTAGCAGAGGAGTTAGGGTGAAAGGGACAATTTTGGAGATATTTGGGAGGTATAAATCACAGGGCTTGATGAATGAGAGTCGGGGCGGGGGTAGTGGTGGTGAGCAAGAGGGATAAACTGGGAAAGGCTCCCAGGTTTCTGGCTTGAATGATCACGGTAATGGATGATGGAGATGTCCCTTCCTGTTGGAGGAAGGTCAAGGTTTAGTGGGGTGGAGGGGTGAGCAAGGAAGCAATACAGAGACCTGTTTTGGATGTGTGAAGTCCAACATCCAGGTGGAGACATCCAGCAGGCAGTAGAGGCCAGGCTGGAGGTATATTTGGGAGTTGGCAGGCATAGATGGCTTCTAATGCCGTGGACCTGGCTGGCATGACTAGGGAGAGCATCGCACGGGAAGAGGCAAGGACTGAGCCCTGAGCCCAGCACACACCATCATCTAGATGTTGGGAAGGTGACGAGGGGCAGTAAAGACAGAGGAGGAATGTCGAGAGAGGAGGAGGACAAGAAGGTGAGAGGTTCAAGGGGGAGGGAAGGGGCTGCTGTGTGGTCAGGTGGAGTGGTCCGGGGGGGAATGGGGAGTGGGCTTTGGACAGGGCCATGTGGAAGAGCTAGACTGACAACAACCATTTGGTAACACAGTGGGGCCAGAAGCCAGGCTGGCCTGGGCCTGGCCGTGAGTAGGAGAACGTGACCATAGACAGCACTGTAGAGAAGCTTGGCCGTGGAGAAATGCAGAGAAGAGCGTGGTGGTCAGAAAGAGGTGAGGGGTCCAAGAAGGATTAAATATATATATATATTTTTTTAATCATGGAATATTTTAAACACACACAATTGTAGGGAGAATAATACAATAAACTGCCATACACCCACGACCCAAATTCAACACTTACCAAGATTTGGTCACATTTGCTTCATTATCCTTTTTTTCCTCCCATTTTTCTTCGCTGAAGTGTTTTAAAGCAAATCCTAGACATGGTGGGTGTTTTAAGGCTGGGAGGTTCTGGGTGATGCTAGAGTGTGACAGTGTGACATAGCGCTCCCACCCTGCCTGTGACAGTGTGACAGAGCCAATGTGGAACTGTGTGTATGTCACCGTGTGGGGTGACACTGTGGACCCCTGGAGCATGGGGTGTGACACCAAGGGTGAGGGCCATCCTGGTGAGAGTGACCGGGGTGGTATCACTGTGTGTGACCCTGTGGTGTGAGAGACTCAGTGATGTGTGACTCCGTGGACACTGTGAAATGATTGTGTGCCACTGAGTATATGTGACACGCATATGAAGGTAATGGTGATTGTGTCACTGTGTCTTGTCCTGGGATAGTTGATGTGGCACAGAGCAAGACAATAATAAGTGGGAGTGATAGCTAAGTAGTGCGTGCTGTTGGTGATGGGGGTGTGCGTGGCCCAAGTTGGATTAGCCCTGGCCTCAGCCACTGACCATCAGAACGAGGATGGACATCATAGGGTGGACAGATGGAAATACCCAATGGGGAGAGAAACGGTGTCTGGGTCCAGGCATGAGCTGGGGTGAGGTCTCCTCCTTTCTCTGAACAACCCAGGAAGGCTTCCTGGAGGCAGGGTGGGAGTATTTCAGTGGGATGCTGTAGGTACTGAGGAAGAGCAAAGGCTATGGTGTCAGAAAGCCCCGAGTCACAATCTAGATTCTGCCACTTAGTGAGTCATTTTATCTCTTGAGCCTCAATTTCCCCAGTTATAAGACGGAGCTGTTGGTACTTGGGACTTGGTAAACGCTCAGTGATCTCTTGGGGAGCACCACCCCTCCAACCCTGTGCCCTGGCACCTAGTATCATCAGAACATTAGTGGGTACACAACGAGGGTTTATCAAATGAGTGATGTCATGGTCTCTTATACACACAGCCTTTTTCTCTCCCTTTCCACAGCCCCCTCCCCATTCCCTGCTCGGTGTTGCCCATGCCCCCCTGCTTTCTCCAACACCCCTCCCTTCCTGGCTCCTGCCATCCTCACCCACTGTCAGCCTCCAGCCCAGGCTCCTGCAGCCTCATTCAATTAGGCCGATGCAATTTGCTCAAGAAAAAACCCCATAATTTGTTAATCACACCAGCAGGGGATCTGACCCTGGTGGGAGGGTGGGATGGGCAGGAGGTCCATACCAGCAGCGGAGGACACCGGGTCTTGCCGTGCCTGTCCCTCAGGACCCCCACCCACTCCCTCGAGCCCATTCAGGAGCCACCAGAGCTACACCCACCCCCAGGTATGGAGGCTGGAGGCAGGAGCCTGGACTGCCCAGGTTCACTTGTGTCCATGGGTGGGCCCCTGCCGCTCTCCAGGCCTCAGTCTCCCAGTCTGACAATGGAAATTGGGTTGGGGGTCTCTGAGCCTCTGGCCAGCCTGGCTGGTCTCTGCCTCCCAGCTCTGATCAGCCCCGCTCATGGCTTCTGCAGTGGGGTCTTGGAGAGAAAGGGTTGGAAGGGAGGCTAAGGGGATCTTCCCAGGGGAAGTTAAGAATAAACGGGGGTCCTCAAATTCTCGTCTGGAACATGTCCACTTAAATTCTGGAGCCAGAAACCCTCTTGGTCCCAGATTGTGTACCTGGAGGTGGGGGCAGAAAGAAAGGCAACTGCCATGTCTTGGTTACCTCTAGGGCCACTGCCTCCAACCATGTAGGCTGTGTCTTGAACAGAGAGTCAGGAAGAGGGACTACTGAAGCCCAGCCCACCCTCCTTCACCAAGCCTTGCCCCTGCAGGGCTGCATCTGCCTAGAGGGGTGGGAGCACCTCTTTCTAACTTGCACAAAGGTGGTCCAGGCCCCTGCTGGGACCCAGCTTAGGCAGCACTTGTCTGGCTCCACTGAATCTTCTCAGCAGCTCTGGGAAGAAGGTACCATTATATGGATGCAGAAACTGAGCCCAGAAAGGTAAAAAGCTTTGTCCAGGGCCCCAGGGTGGTATGTGGCGGGGCAGGGCTGTGAGCCCAGTCTGGATGAGGCATGGGGAAAGGGATAGGGTGCACAGGGAGAATTAGACCTTCCTTATGCACAGACCAACACTCCAAGCCACACAGTCTCATTCACTGATTTGGAGACAACATCAGGCACCCGTGCACTAACGGTCCCTCAGACAGCCACATGCTCACTGCACATGCCCAGGCCCACAGAGCCATCGATGGCCCAAATCACACGTGCGTGGACACAACTGGTGACTGTCACCTGCACGTGCAGACGGCTCACACACAGGCATGGACGTGGGGGGACTCGCACACACTTATACTCACACACATTCTCCCACAGAATCACAGACCCACATACTTTCACACAGACATTCTCCTAGTGCCCCCAGGGACATATCCTGCTGCGGTCACATGGTGGCTCATAGGGACACACCATTATGGACAGCTAATGGGCAGGCCATGCACATGCTGCTATCACCAGCAAACCCACAGCTCCCCACAAAGTGAGAGAAAAGGACAGTTTTGATGAGCTCATCCAAAATTTTGCAATCAGAAAAGCTACACAAAGCTGTTTTACTTTTCACTTGAAAGATAAAATCGATTTTGAGTTGCATATAGGGACTGGTGGAAGGGGGCAGTATCATCATCTTTTCAGGGCTTTGGGCCTCAAAAGGAGCCATACAGATTCATAGGCACAAACAATCCCCCCACTCTCACCCGCCACCCTGAGGTCGCAAAGATGCCTATGTTTACCTAGCCCTGGGGTGTGTGTATGTATGTGTGTATACACACACGTGGTGGCTCCCGGATCCTTGGGGTATGAGGAGGGAGAGTAGGAGGAGCTCCAGAGACTCCGGATGTTTGTTCTCTGGCTTCCTGGGTCCTCCAAAGGCAAATAACTTTGGATACCAGCCTGCCTGTCCGGGAGGGGTGGGTGGGGTGGGGGGCTGTGTGAGGAGCCAGCCCTGCCTCTGAAGCCCAGCTGACTGGAACCTTTCTACTGATGCAGATGACCTGTGGGCTTCTAGGTCCATCACCTCCCTGCTCTGGGGCGAAAAGTGGAGGCAGGGAGGAGGTGAGGCTGGATGGGCTTTCTCCTAGAAACTGAAAGAGAATCAGAGAGACACAGGGCCTGGGACGCAGAAGAGAAAAGCAAAGCTGGGAAGGGGAGAAGTACAGGGCCAAGAGGGTCCGGGGTTCAGGGCAGGGTGTAGGTCCCCAGAGCCTACAGTGTCTCCCCACAATTCTCTCCTTCAGTGCCCACATCTGCTCTGGGTCCCTGCCACCCGGCCCCTTGCTCAGTCTTCAGTGGGGAACACGGGAAGGAGGAGGTGGAGACGAGCATCCAGTGGACATGCGGAGGGCAAGACCAGGGAGCAGAATCCAGCAGCCGGGGCAAGGGCACGAGAGCAGGCCTGGGCTTCTGGGAGGACCGGACCAGGGCTGGGTTGGGGGACAGGTGAGGAGAGAGGACATCCAGGTGCAGGGAATGGCAGAAGCAAAGGCCTGGAGGAGGACAGGGAGAAGGAGGTGGGGGAACAAGTCTGGAGAGTTGGGAGGAGGCCAGATCTCTCATGCAGAGCCTGGATTTCGGGTCATGGAACAGCAGCTGCCCCTTTGTAAGCATGTACTCTGCTCAGGCTCTGTGCTGAGTGCTTTACAAACAGCTCCCAATAAGGATCTCCGAGCCTATCCAAGGGGCCGAGGAGCCACGGACATTTTATAGGAGGGAGGGATACAGTCAGAATTTACGTTTCAAAAACACACTGCAGGTGGGGGTGGGGCAACTCAGAGCGGCCCTTGTCCACACTATGGGACATAGTTGATGGGGGCCCAGGCGCAGGGGGATGCCTGAGGTGAACCCTGCCCAGAAGATTCCTCACCCCAACCCCCAATAAAGACAGGCTATTTTTAGGAACAATAAAATTGCTCACACATTCTTGCATGGTGGGGACAGGGAGCCAGTGCAGAGGGGGAGGTGGACCCCACCCCTTCGCCTGACTCTGGTTTTGTCTTCTGGGTGTTACACTTATGGGCTGGGAGCCTTTCTCACCAGGCCCAGCCGTGCCTTCTCAGTCCCTGTCCCCAGCGTCTCCTCCAGTCTTTCACGTCTGATTCTGAATCGGTCCTTGTCTCTATTTCTCATACTCCCATCCCCCTCTGCCCTGCTCCCCCTACCCTTGGGATTTGGGGAACAGCTGGATGGGCCAGGCCCTGAGGATAGAGCCAAATACAGTCATGGGACAAGGCAGTGTGAGGCTGTCCCAGAGACACACCAGAGAAGAACAGCCGGACAGAAAGAGACACAGACACAGAGGACCCAGGGAGACTGAGACAGACTGAGGAACAAAGACAGCTCAAGACAGAGTTAGGGAGAACCCCAAGAAAGGGCTCACGTGGAGCTACTCTGTGGCCTGCTAGCCTGCCTTGTCGCTGGGGACACCAAGCATTGCCAGGCTCCACCCTTCCTCTACTCCAACCACCCCCTTCCAGGTAGGCCCTTCCTCCTTGCCCTCTGCAGGCTGCACTAACCCAGTTTGAGGACCGTTCATTCCACACTTACCTCCCACTATGGGCGCTGTGTCTGGGATGGGGCGGAGTGGGGGGAGGCATGGGTGGGGGGTGTTTTGGGGTGGGGGGTTACAAGTGGCCCTGTCCCTGGCCTGAAGGAAGAGACTTAGCCCACCTTGCTTTTAAAAGGGGCTCAGCCCAACCCTTGGCCAAGGCAGGCAATTAGTGGGGACCAAAACTGAATAGTGCTGAAGAGGAAGGTGGCTTAGTGTGACTTGAAGGACTATGAACTGGGGCATGGGCCTCCTAGCTCCTGGTAAGACCCTGGACAAGTCATTCCCTGCCTCCTCTGGGCCTTAGTCTACCCCCATCAAGCTGGGGATTGGACTCCATGAGGCCTGGATCTCTGCAGACTCTGAACCTGTGAGAATTCTCTGGAGGCCTGGGAGGATGAAAAGTGACCCAGGAAGGCTTCCTGGAGGAGGTGACCTCACTTATAAAAGAAGGTGGCAGTGACAGTGCTCTTCCTAGGGAAGAGCCCCATCCCTCCTGACATGCTGTCCTCAGCCCAGTCTGCACTAGGAGATAATCCTGAAGCACGAAGGGACTCCTGGTCTGTGGAGATGAATTCGAAGAGCTCCCAGCACAAGGCGCCCTCATTCTTCAGGCTCTTCTCTAAGACATTCACTGTGTCAGACTTGAAGGGCATTGAGAGGTCTCAGCTGTTTCCCCTGTCTGGGGGCCTCCAGGAGTTATGGAGTGCACCTCTCTGCTCCTCCATGGCATCTACCCATCACAGCCCAACAGCAATAAGCATACAGGAATTCAACCAGTCATTTCATAACTCAGCAAACACCTCTTCACACCTACAATGGGTTGAATGATGCTGGGGACCCAGTGAGAAACAGGACACAACCTCTATGCACTAAGAGCTCCCAGTCTGATGGGGGGACAGATGGTAAATAGTGGCAATGTGCTGATGCATTGGGCGAAGCACAGGGCCTGTGAGAGCCCCAGGTGGAAGGGACAGATTTGTCTGGGATAGAGTGCAACAATAAAATCTTCCTGGAGGAAGGCCTGGAAAAGTAAGGTCACCTACCCTTCTGCCTGCCCACCTACCATCAAACCATCCATTGTCCATCCATCCATCTATTCACTTACCTACCCAATCTTCTTTTGGTCATCATTGCCTGAGGGACGTAACTCTCTTTTCTGGCACTGCCTCAGGTCAGATCACTTAGCTCTGTTCTTCTTTCCTGCCTGAACCACTGTGCCTGCCTTTCAGAGGTTCCTGGACTTACTTGGTCCAGCTCCTACCCTACCACAAAGGCCATGTAAGGGAATGAGGCTGAGGAGGGTTTATAGACATTCAGTGTCGTGGAACCCAGAGCTGGGGGCCAGCAAAGGTCACCAAGACCTTTCCCCAGGACATAGCCTCCCTAGCAGGGTCCCATTCCTTGCTTGGACACCCTTGGGGACAGGGAACTCACCCCTCTCTCCTGCTCAGGTTGCTGTCTTGTGGCACAACTCTGATTCACAGCTAGCTTGCATCTGCCTCCTTGTGACTTCCCCATTGTGCCCAACTCTTCCCTCTTGAGCTCCAGGCCAGAAGGATGAGGAAAGTAGAGGCACCAGGTAACCAAGATGATAGGGACAGCAATGGTGAGGGTGATGCTGGTGATGTGCTTGAGAGGAAGGCTGTGGCTTCAAGGGGAATGTATGTGGCAGTGATGGGAGCCATCTTTGGTTCTACCATATTGAGGAGGCAGCTGAAGGTGGGGAAGGGGGCGGGGAGAAGCCCTGAGCCTGTCCTTCTCCCCCTGATCTGCTGTCTGTCTCCCAGAGCCATCTTTCCCCCTCCCTACAGTCAACTCTTGCCTCCTTGCCTCAAACCACTCTGGCTGTTTCCTTATCCCCTCATTTCCTGACTCCAGACCCCGTGCTCCAGACTGAGGGGATCCACTGATCATTCAGACAACTCCCACCTTCCCTTTTCTCCCTTCATCCACCTCCAAACTTAGCTCTTGAGGGATCTGAGGGACTTGGGATAATTGGGAGGGCTTCCTGGAAGGGGCACTAGCTAGAGTGGAAGCTGAGTTTGGCTTGGAAGGGGTAAAGGGCCTGGGAGGAGCTAGTAGTGAATATGGAAAGGTGAGGCCAACAGTGTGGGGTCACGCTCATCAGGGAGGGGGACACCCATGGGAGGCACCAGGACTGGGCTCAGGTGTATTCTACAGTGCACGTGTCTCCAGTGTGGCTCAGAGGCTGGAGACGCGGCCCTGTTGGAGTAACAACTGAAGCTGGAGTCTGCAAAGGGTGGGGAGGAAGGAGAAGGAGGGACAGAAGGAGGGAGGAGGAAGAGGGAGAAAAGCAGAGGAGGAAGGAGGGGCCTCTGGCAGGCTCTTCCTTTAGGCTGGGCTCTCGAACTGCAAGTAGCCGCTTCCGGGGTGCAAGTAGCCCCTTCTGTATGCCCTTGTCCTGGGTTTTCCATTGCTCTGCTTCATTTTCTACTTCTAGCAACCCACCCTCTCCCCTTCTTTGGGACCTTCCTTGAGGGATCTCCCACATGGACTTGTATCCTGAGTGGGTTCACTCTGCCTCTTGTCAGCCATTTTCACCCAAGCAAGGCCTCTCCCCTGTGATCCTTAGTGTACTTACTTAGAAAATGGGTTAATCAAAACAGGCACCTCCCAGGACTTATAGGAAGATTAGAGAGTATAAATCAGTGTTTCTCAAAGTGTAGTCCCTGGACCAGTAGCATCAGCAGCACCTAGGGATGTGTTAGGAATGCAATTCCTGGGCCCCACTCTTCCATGTCCCATATTTGAGACCTACTGTATCAGAAACTCTAGGGGTGGAGCCGAGCAGTCTAATTTAACAAGCCTTCCAGCTGATTCCGGTGTACATTAAAGTTTGAGAACCACTGGTGTTTGAGAAAGGTGTCTTCCCTTCCCCAAGGCCCGATACCCACTCACCAAGGCTCCCTCTGCACTGATGCTTGAGCTAGTCTAACTGTGGCCTGGGGCTCTGTCCTGCCTCCTCCTCTAGACCAGGTCTCCCAGGGTTGCCAAACTTCTTTCCTCAATTTCTCTTGCCCCAAGTCCAGCCCAGCTTTACTGAGGGGAGACCTGGTCGTGCAGGATCTTTGCACTCACGGGCAGCTCTTCTGTGAGTATTTAAGGCTCCAGTGTCTGTTGGAGATGGCTTCTCAGGCAGATGGCAAGCAGTGGGTGGTGGAGTGGGTGGGAGGAGGGGCATCCTGGTCCTGCTTCCTTACTGTCTCCTGCCTGTGCTAGGTTGGGTATGCTGTGGAGGCAGGAATTACAGAGTAAGCTTAGGATGCCGGGGTTCAGGCTGGGGTCGGAGGACCCAGCCAAAGGGGATTTCTCTGGTCTGTGCTTCTAAGAGGCCTCCTTTGGGGGAGTTCTGTCAGTTGCCTCTACTGAGCAGCTGTGCCATTAATGCCAGACCCATGCTGGGCCATGGGTAAATTCTCCATCGAAGGGCCCTGTCCTCTGGGAAGACTGTGTTTATTGCTCACCAGAATATGAGGCAGGATGCAAAAGAGGTATAGATGGCATCTGTCCTAGTACCCCCAGTTTCCCCCACCATAGCCGCCTTCTTGTGTTCCCCATCCTGTGGGTGCCCATCTTAAGCCAGGTGCTTTCTCCCCACCTTCTCAGGGTGGCTACTTGGAGGGTTGGGGAGGAGTGGGCAGGAGAGACAGGAGCGGGTGGGAACGGGGAGTGTGGGAGAGTGAGAGATGGCGAGCGGGAGGAGATGCCATCTGAGAGGAAGAGAGAGGATGCGGAGGTGGGAAAAGATGCAGAGCCTCATGGAGATGAGACACGGGAGCCGCTTGTGACAGAGAGATGGACGCTGGCTGTGGCAGTAGGCAGGCAGAGAGGGAGAAATTGAGCGAGCGAGCGAGAGAAACACCCAGAGAGAAGGAAAGCAGAGCAGAAAGGGAGAAGAGTTCCAGGTCCTGGGGGATTCTTGAAGGACCCCTTCCCTTTAAAGAAGGGGACACCAAGGCCCAGAGAGATAGAAGCCCCCATCCCAGGCCACACAGGTGACCTAGCAGGCAGGGTGGGCAAATCACTGTGAATGGCCAGTCTCAGTAACATAGCTTGAGTCTTGGGAGGTACTTGACTGTTAAGTTTGATGTTATTATCTTCTTCTAGGCCACCGTGAGGGGCACTATGGAACGTTGCTCCAGAGAGGGAGAGTTGGAGTCTAGGTCTTGGGCAGGGAGAGAGCAATAGGAAGGGTTGTGGAAGTGGGAGAAGACATAGAAACTCAAGGAGATGACACAGGAGAGGTGCTTGTGACAGACCTGCCACTCCAGGAGAAATAAGGCCAAGGCCACTGATTTCATATATGCTTTGACTTTAAGAAGGAGCTAGAAGTTACTTAGTCCAGACCCTTTCCTGTTCCCAAACTAGTGCAGAAATGCTGATCCAGCCCCACTCTGAGCCCCAGCCCTGGCTCCAGAGGAGCCCTGACTCAGAAGGGGTTCCATTTCTTGGTACCTGGGGCAAA
The DNA here is from genome assembly GCF_024166365.1 of Elephas maximus indicus. Lineage (NCBI taxonomy): Eukaryota > Metazoa > Chordata > Mammalia > Proboscidea > Elephantidae > Elephas > Elephas maximus. The sequence continues at coordinate 52,241,392 of NC_064825.1, forward strand.
GAAAAGTGTGGAGGGTGCGGTGCTGTCTGTGGTGCTGACTGGCACCTCCACCTGCAGAGCTCGCAGGTAGGGGGTGCGGAGAACATGAAGTTCCTTCCTCCCATTCATCCATCCAACCACCCTTCCATACATCCATCCATCCTCTTTCAATTAAGCCAGAACACCATAGGACTATATGCTGCAGAGCTGGAAGGACCCATTTTTACTAATAAGGAAACCAAGGCTCAGAAGAGGAAAGGGGCCTGCTTAAGGCCACACAGAATGTCTGTAGACAACCTGGGACTGGAAATGCTGCTCTTTTCTACACACCATAAAATCTTCCCTGAAGTCTGGGATATTGCCTGGTTGTTATGCTGATATTTATACTGAAGCTTGTTAAAAAAAAAAAAAAAAAAAACACAAAAAAAACCCCTGCAAGGGCAGGAAATTGACCTCCTTCTCCCACCCTATGCCTGGGCTATGTGTGTTTGCATATGCAAGTACATACTTGTGTGGGCATTGTATACATGGTTGCATTTCTATCTGTGCGTGTGCATGTTTGTATGAGGTGTGTGCATTATGTATGGGCAGAGGTGTGCACATGGCAGTGTATGTATGTGTGACATTTGTAGATGTACATGTGAGTGGATGTGGCTATGTTTGTATTTTTCCTTTCCTCCTCTTTTTAAGATTCCTGGGGCTCTAGCCCTTGACTTGAGCCTTACTCCCCAGCTTGATCCTTTGATTAGGGAATTTCCCACTTCCCATTCTCAGCTGCTCCCCCACTGGTTCTCTTCTCCCTTCAGTCTCTGAGTCCCCACCTCATGGGCTTTGTTTTGGAGTTTGAGCTATTCCTGCCCTGAGTTGATGTAGCTGAGGTGGATCTGGGGAGGATTCATGGAGAAGGTGGCATTTGAGCAAGTCTTGAAGACCTCTTTGAGGATGAGTTATGAAGCGGCCATTCCCAGCTGCAGTTTCTGCAACCAGCACCCCACCCACCCCCCATTCCTGGGGTGGGATGGGCAGAGTTAGGAGGTAGGTGGACAGAAGGATGCCAGGTGGAGAGCCCTGGGCTTCATCAGTCATAACTGCATCAAGCCCACTCTGTCCGAGGATGTAAATGCCCGTCCTTGTTATTGCCTCAGCCCTCCCCAAGTTTCCTTTCCCACTCCAGCTCCCCACCATTACCCTACCTGGCCTGAAGAGTCGCAGAAAACTGAGCAATCAGAACAAAGGCCAGACAGGCATCCACCAATTCCAGAAAAGGACAGGTCAGGGCATCACCCAATTGAAGCAAAGGACAGGTCGAGGAGCCCACCAATCAGAACAAAGGACAAACTCTTCTAAGTCCCCTGGGGTGGGAGTTGGGGGGAGGGGTGCAGGCATGCAGCTGGGGGAGGGATACTCCTGCCAGGCTGGGGCTGGAGAGCCAGACACTTGAATTCTGGACCTGGCCTGACAGGCTGGCTGACCACAGATGGGTCACTCTTGGTGCCTCAGTTTCCTCATCTGTCAAATGGGGAGACTTAGTTGTCTTAAGCTTGTGACTTTGGAAATCTTCTCCACCAACATCAAAACTCAATCCGTCATTGCCTTGGCCTCTTTTCCCCAATTTCTACATCACACACGTATCAGACTCCACAGAAGGGCAGGGGCTCTCAGGGGTCAGCTTGCCAACCCCCTTGCCTCCAGGAATTGACCTAAATCATCTCCACCTTTTGGGCTCCCACCCTTGGAGCCCCAGTTTCAGGAGCCTGGGTCTGGCAGATTTTATTTTGGGATTATCTGGGGCATTGGTTCTTCCTCCCTTTGTTAGTCTGAAGAATTGACATTGAAAGGTCACACTACCATATGTGTATACAGGTGTGTGCAGGTATTACTTGAGCCCTTGCCCCTGAATGCGCGAAGAAATAGCTGCACCCATTAGGACCTGTGAGTGTGTGTGGCTAGAGGGTATCTGAAGGCATGCTGGGGTGTTTCTGCAGGGATCTGGTGGTTTGTGGCTGTGTGGCTGTGCATGTGCAGCATAGAGGGTATGTGAACTGGGGTATGAGGTGCCTAAGAGTCAAAGAACAACGGATGCAGCTTGGTGATTGTATTTTTGGGAATGAGCAGCTTCCAGTGTCCTAAGGCAGAGACCAAGATGTGTCTTCACATCTTGAGCAGTACGAGGGACCAAAAGGAGCCTGGGGGTTGGGGAGAGCAATGCTGAGTGATCAGTGTTCAGGGAGAAATTTCATGCCGCCCCCTCTCCTGGAAGCATAGGATTGGGTGGGGGTGGGGGTGGGGGTGGGGGAAACTGCAGCCAAGGAGTGAAATTTCACCCAAGGTTGAAATCTGGGGCTGAAATCTAGACCCCAATGCAGAACTCCCCTCTGCAGCCTCTTGAACAAATGGGCATTCAGCTCATTCTTGTACCCTCTCAGGGATGGGGAGCTCACTTCCTCCCTCCCTCCCCCTTCCTCCTGGTGGCTTCTGCCTTTGTAGGATGGCTCTGTCTGGAAGAAGGTCCTTCTTCCCACTGGGCCGAGGCCAGCCTCTGCGGTATCTTATAGGTCCCCAGGCTGTCCCTGGGGCCACAGAGCCAAGTCTCCTTGCCCAGGAGGGTCTGAGAGATTGGAGTCAGAGACTGAGACTTCTGAGTCTGCTCTGTTTTAGGCTGGCTACCCCCAGGTTCTCCAGCCTTAGTCACAGACAGGACTTGGTTTTCAGTTCACTTCTTATATGAGCCATCTCCTTTGGATGCGTCTCATCTTGTCCTCACCTGGGACACAATGCACTAGGTAGGGTCTGGCTAACCTAGAGAAGTGGGGGAACCATAATCTTCCTTATCTGGGTTAACAGATCTTTATTAATACAGCCTGAGCATTTCACCTTTTACCAGCCGTGCTTACACTGTGGGCTTGTGCTGAGCTTGTGGTCCACTAAGATTCTTGATCACTTATGGTCTTCATATGAAAGGGGGCCAAGCTATGTCTCCTCCATCCTATAGTCAATCCCTTTGCCTTTTGAACACAAACCCAGCCATCCACAGGGAAGACACCAGAAAGGACTTCCAAGGGCTGGAGGAGGGCATGGCTGAGTGGATGGTGTGAGTCATGATCCTGCCTTGGCTCTGGATTCTTTGTTCTGTTACCTTTCTCTTTGATCCCTGTGGCTCTGGCCAAGTTAATAGAGCGAGAAGTGGGAACCTTTGTTGTCTCTGTTCCGGCTCTCCAAGGACAAGACCTGATCCTGGGAGCGGAAGGCTGTGAGGCAGTCAAGGCTGACCTCTCCTTTCTCTCCTGTGGTTGCCAGGGATGGCCCAGCTGTACTCCTCCCACCTTGTGAGCTCACACATCTCTTAGACTCATGCTACTCCCAGGACAGCCCCTCACTAGGTTGGAAAATGAGACGGGGTGAGACCCCTCCCTTCTGGGGAAAGCTGGGACCCAGTGTCAACGAACACTCAACTGAGTACCTACTCTGGGCTAGACAGTCCGTGAGGTGCTTTAATTGCTCAGTTTCATCTTGATTTCATGTCAGCCTGTTGGGGGGATAGCTACAGTTGTTTCCAATTTATAAATAAGAAGATTGAGGTTCAGTGACTTGCCCGAGACACACATTCTAATACATAGTGGAGCTAGGATTCAAATTCGTTTATTTTGGTTTACTGCCTTTGTTTTTATGTGGAGGCTTGTGCTTTACCTACCATGCCAGCATTTGTCCTTGATTAAAGGATAAGACACCTGGGGTGGATCCAGGCTTGCCCTCTTGACTCACTGGAAGGCCTTTGCTAAGTCCCTGGCCCTTCTTGGAGCTTTTGTTTCCGCATTGGAAGATGAGGGGACTGGATTAGAAGATGCGCATCCAACTTGGACATTCTGTGGCCTTGAGACTGATTCTGAGATCCTAAGACCACAGTATTCGACTGTCTAAAAGCCTCAGTCTCTAAGTCTAAGCTGCGGGGTTCATGTTCACGGCCCTCTGGGCAGATGGGGCTGCCCTGGGGTTCCCTGATCTGCCCGCTGACGCCCCTCACTGCTCTTTCCTTTCTTCCAGGATGCTTTGCTGAGCTTAGGCTCTGTCATCGACATTGCGGGCCTTCAACAGGCTGTCAAGGAGGCCCTCTCAGCTGTGCTCCCCAGAGTGGTAGGTGCTAACCCTTGCCCCACACTTGCCCACCCTTTAGGCAAACTTTGCCCAGCTCTGTGCTGGATCTCACATAGGGTTGAGGAAGAAGGAAGAGACAGGGTCCCTGCCTAGATGAATCTCAAAAGGAACTGAAGGGTTTGGGTGTATGTTCTGAGAAGCCTTCCTGGAGGAGGAGGAATTAAACTAAGCCAAGCCCCAAAGAATGAACTTATATAGGAATCCTGGAATGTCTGGGCCAAAGAGTCTTAGAGGTTAACTGGAAAAATCATGTCTTAAAGATGGAAGGGATTCACCTAGGATAACACAACTAGGACAAGGTGGAGTCAGGTGGGTTTTGGAATCTGTGCAGCAAGAGTGGCTGAGGGTAGACATGTAGAAGAACTTCCTGTATAAAAGGTCTGGAACATGCTGAAATGGGTTAAGCCGTGATAAATGGGTCTGCACTGGGTTAAGGTATTCTGTCTGGAGACAGGAGACTGGACAAGATGACCTCCAGCAACTTTTAAGCTTCTCTCTGGAAGAGGTCACAACACTGTGGATGAGGTCACAGGTTTGGGGCAGGTAGAGGGTGGTGACCATTGTTGCCTGGACTGTGTTCCCCTTCAGCTGCACCAGGCCACTCCCCACCCTGGCTCCACTGGCCACAGTTCATTCCTTAGGTAGGATGATGGATAAACTGGCCCTTGAGGCCCAAAGCATCAGGGTCTCAGTTGTGCCAGACAGAGGAAAGCAGGGCACTATGGGAGCCTGGGGAGGAGGGTGTGATCCAGCCTAAGGGACATGGAAGACGTTCTGGAGCAGGAAATGCCCAAATTGAGTCCCAGAGGCCTGGAATGTCCTCTCTTCTACTCTAGACACCAGCCAAAGGCAGCCTCTACTCCAGGAAAGACAGCTAATTCAGAATATGACCCCTGCTTCCTGCCAGGGCCCGTCGTCCTTGGATCTGCTGATGAATGAACCACCAGAGGCCCAGAGAGGGAGGGTGCATCCCCCAACGTCACACAGCATGACAGAAACAAACAGGGCTTGGCCCCTAAGCACCCCCACTCTATCTCCTCAGTTCTGCCTTCCCTAAAACCTCCTAGAAGTTCACAGCCCAAGAGAAGGGCTAATGAGCAAGCTTTATTGAGCGTGAAATTGGTAGGAAGTGGGTGGTGTGTTGGCACCCAAAAATAAATCTTCCCGGAGAGGGATGGGACTGAGGTAACATCTGGCCCAGGGTGGGTGGAGGCACATCTGGAAAGGTAGGGTGGGGAGACTGGCGGGTTAGCATCCACAGGGCTGCCCTGGGCCTCTCTGTGGCCACTTAGGTTGCCCTGGGAGGGGGGAGGAAGAAGTGACTGGCCAGGTCTTCACCTCATGAATGCCCCACGTTGGGTTAATTGTCCCCCGAAACCTGGGAGCTGGGAAGACAGCTGTGGTGGAGGCAACTGGGTTCACGGGACAGGGGGAAATATCTACCCTGGCCCACTCAAGAGACCTGTATGAGTTACCAGGGCCCTGACCTTGGGGAGCCCTGGCTTGATTGCAAAGAAGGCTCAGCCCTTTGGGAGGTGAGGGAGCTGAAGGGTTTGCTCAGCCCCCAGGGAGGGAAGGGGAGCTGGGGGGTCTGCTCAGCTGCCAGGGAAGGGTGGGGAAGTGGCGGGGGGGGGGGTCTGCCTATCCCCCAGGGAGGGGCGGGGAGCTGGCACCTGGCTCCCTCATTAGCACCCATTGTGGCAGGCAGCCCCGAACACAGATGGTGCTGATGTGTCTGAAATGTTTCCCTCCCTCTCTCTGATAAACTCGGCTAATTTTAACCCAGAAGGCCGTGAGTAAGGGGCTGGGAGACAGAAGGACATCCCGGAAGTGAGGATCTGTGCCCCCCACCCCTCCATGAATTATCACCCCTCTTTGCCTGGTGTCCCTTGGATGGTCTCTTAACCCCTTTGGGCCAAATCCCTCAGGCCTCCCCCAGGCTGCAGGCAGGGTCAGATGACAACAAGTAGGCTAGGTGTAGATGAGGAGTGGGTAGCCTCCTTCTCACTGATTCTTTTACCCCTGAACTCCTCACCTTGACCCTCATCCCAGGAGGACAAGGGGACCCCAGACCTTCACTGTATCTGCCCCCCACCCCCTTCAGGCCTATTCATTCCCACCCCACCCGACGAAGCTTTGCTTGGTGTCTCTGGAAGTATTGGCTGGGGCACCTCCTGGGGGCTGGCTGGGGACTCCAAGGCCTATAGGAGCCCCTGGCCGATTGTGGACTCTCCAGTCACTGAAGGCCACTGCTTCTGCTGAGAATTCCACCCAGCTCTAATGTCACCTTCCACTGAAGCCCTCCCTGATACCCTCAGCAGGCAGGAGAACCCTCTCCTGTCCTCCCTGCCTCCCAGGCCCTCCCAGATACTTGGCTGGGCACGTGGGTGCCTCCGTCACTGGAGTACACTCCTTCAGGCAGGGACTGGTGTCTTGACCTTACCTAAGTCAGACACAGCACTGGCAGTGGAGATGCTCAGCAAGGCTGTGTTGAATGGAGCTTGGTTGTGGATTCCTAAGGGTAGCACATCTTGCTTGGAGGAAATGTGGATTTTGGCCTGTGGGTCAGTGAGGGCAACTACTTCTGCCAAGACATGGTCCAGAACTGAGGCCTGAGCCCGCTCTGGGTCCTTGGGGAGCACAGATCAACGAACCAAAGACTTGACAATCTTCGAGCAGAGCTTTGATCCCACTCTGGGGAACGATCTTTCCAAAATGCAAATCTGCTCATTTCTCTCCCGGCTCACTGCCCATCAGCAACCCTGTCATCCTTCCCCAGCTGGGTTTACAAAGCCCTTCCAGCTCAGGCCCTGCTGACTTCCAGGCCCAGCCCTCCCCGCCCTGGTCAGTCCCAGAAATGCTTGTGCCCTTTACACTTCTGGAGCTACAAACGTGCTGCTCTGCCCAGAAGCCGTGTCTTCTGTACCCAGTCCCCTGCCAGAATGTGTCTAATTCCCACTCCAGTTACAGCTTAAAGGCCACTTCCTCCAGAAAGCCCTCCCAGGCCTCCACCCAAGGGTGGGTGTAGTGCTCTGGCTCAGGTCATGGTTGTGTAGTTTCTTATAGAGGTGTCTGTTTCCCTGGAGGGAGGAGGTAAGCTTCCGGGAACATTCTCAGCCCCTCCAGCAGTAGATGCTTAGTTATTAGTTGCTGAATGCGGGGAAATTTCCTTGGGAGGGGGTGATCTGTCTGCCCCTCAGCCCTTCCCCCAGAGCCTTGGATTTAGTGTCATAAGTAAGGAAAGTCAGCAGGTTCATGGCCAGAACTTCTTCCAAGAAGAGAGGGGGAGGTGCTGCATTCATAAGGTGTTTTCCACCCTGGCAGAGCGTTAGAACCACCTGGGGAATAAAAACAGACAGACGGACAAACAAATGCCTGAAACCCACTCCCGGAGGGTCTGATGACCTTGCCACCCAGACCCCTGTATACGGGATGAGAGGGTCTCTCCACAGGGTCTCATGAGAGCCTTCTGTCCTAGGAGACGGTCTACACCTACCTGCTGGATGGGGAGTCCAGGCTGGTGTGTGAGGACCCTCCGCATGAGCTGCTCCAGGAGGGGAAAGTCCGGTAAGCTATTCTCCCCATCCCCACTGTCCTCTGAACAGTCAAGGATTCTCTGGGCTGGGGCACCCTCCACGGGCATCTGGTCTGATCCTCCCCATCCAACCTTGACCTCAGCATCCCTGCCAGAGGGCTGTTCCTTGGCTCAGTGGCTGGCCTCCAGCACAGGAGAGAGAAGAAATGTGTTCCCTCACTTTGGGGAAGTGGATAGGCACAGGGAAAGTGCCAACTGGTAGGTTTTCTCATCATAGTTCTAAATTGCTGCAGTCTCTTCCTCAGAGCAAAATCTCAGAATGTTGGAGCTACAGTGTTTATTGGTTAGAATCCAGCAAGCTCTGAGATCTGCCTGTGAGGCTGGGCTAGGAATCACAGAACGCTGGGCCTGTAGGAGCCCATGGTGTCAGTACCCCTGTGTCTGAGAACAGGGAAATCAGAGGCTGTGTCCAGCTGTGGGATCTGGGGCCTGACTGCCTGGGTTCAAGCCCCAACTCCCTGTTTACTAGCTGTCTAACCTTGGCCAAGTTCCTTATCTTTTCTGCGCCTTAGTTTTCTTGTTTGTAAAATGGTGATAATAATAGTACGTATTTCATAGGGTCATTACATGAGTTTAACGTATAAATCACTTACGGGCCTGATCCATAATATATGCTAAGTGTTTGGTAAGCACCCTGGTGGCACAGTGGTTAAGCACTTGGTTGCGAAGTGAAAGGTCAGTGGTTTGAACTCACCAACCACTCCTCAGGAGAAAAAACCTGGTGATCTGCCTAGAACACCCTATGGGGCAGTTCTACTCTGTCCGACGGGGTCGCTATGAGTCAGAACCGACTCAATGGCACACAACAAGTGTTTGGTATTATTATGATTATGATAGAATGTCAGAGTCACTGATTTTAGGATCATGGATTCAGCACTCTATGGGCCCCTAAAACCTCTGAACCCACTGAGTTCAGACTCCTCACTTTCCGGAAGGGCAAACATCATGAGATGTGTTCAAGTCACATACCTGGTGTGAGGCAGAACCAGGCCTGCGACATGGGCATCCTGGCTCCTGGACATTCAGGGGTCAATAAGGGGAAGTAAAATTTGTCAGATGAGAAAGTGTTTCAATGCTTGTCAGAAGGAGGGCTGGCCCTGGAAGACGTGACCACTGCCTTCTCAGCATGAAAGGGCCCAGGGAGTAAGGAATCAGGAGCTGAGGGCACAGTGGGTACCAGTGGAGGTGACCAGAGGCAGCTTTCCCTTCCCTGTGAGGAAGGCTGTTCTAACAGGTCAAGCAAACCAGTGATGTGGCTTTTTTAGATAGTAGCTGAGGCTGAAGGAGACATGGTAGTACAACAGCTAAGTGCTCAGCTGCTAACCAAAAGATTGGTGGTTCCAATCTACCCAGCTGCTCCATGGGAGAAAGGCCTGGAGATCTGCTTCCATAAAGGTTACAGCCAAGAATACCCTAAGGGGGCAGTTCTACTCTGTAACACATGGGGTCGCTATGAGTTGGAACCAACTCAATGGAATCCCAAAACAAAACAATTTAGTCTGGGGAAGACCCTCGCCTTCCACAGAAACCTTGGAAAGAATTCCTGCTGGGGGATGCTGGGCCCGGGGTCTTGAGGCCCCTCCTGGCACCTGGGAACCCTGGATTCTAGGATGCTGGCCCCCAACCCCTGCTGTTTCCATGGAAATGGTTGGTGCCTCTCTGATAGCTCAGCGTCCTCCCACCTCCTGTTCTCCTGCTTGATTCCCCATGCGGGTATGTGGGTGGGTGACACTTTCCGTTTCAGCATTTCCTGACAATTCTTCCCTGCAAGAACTATGTGAACCAAGCCAGTCACTCTCCCCCTCCAGCCTCCACTGTCTCATCTGTAACATGGTGGGATAGCGCTGGAAGGTCTTCAGGATCTTAAAGAAAAAAATGTTATAATGGCCCTTTTTCTCCTTGAGCCAGTGCCCCTAACCCCTAACTCTGAAGAACTTTGCTTAATACGAGCTTGCCCCTCCAGGATGGCTCCCTGGAGCAGCCTGGGGAGGCCTCCTTGGGGCAGGCAGGGGTGCAGGATGACAATTCAGAAGGCAGAAGGCGAGCATCCTGCAGGGTTGGCTGCCCCTGCAGCCCCTGCAAACGCTCCTGCCAGGCTCTCTGCTGCAGGCTGAGAGGGGGCGTGGTTGAGGCATCTTTGAGGGGCTCAGATGCTCTGTATCGGGGGTCCTGTCAGCATTCTCCCCGCCCCCAGCCACTTCAGACTCAGGAAAGCCTTTTGAAAAGGTACCAGAAAAGCAATTAAAAGTGAATACTCAAATGCAATTAGCCTGGAGCTCAGTGACAGTGGGGAGGTGAGTGCCTGCTGGGAAACAGGGCTCAGAGATTCCAGGAGGCTGAGGAGGGCAAGGGGGCTTGAGGATTGTGGGCAGGGAGATGTCCCCAGGGACAGAGAGATCAAAGTTCTTTCAGGCAGGCAAGGATTAGGGGTGGGGTCCAGTTCTCTCCGTCCTGAAATCTGTTTTCTGCCTGCCCACTCCGTGTCTGGTGGTGCGCCCACCTCCACAGCTAGGGCTTCGGGGCCTCAGGGCGGCTGAGCTCTGCTCTTGGGAGCTTCCAGCAGAATCAGGGCTTGAGATTTCGGTATGTGGAAGATGCAAGAGCACTGGAATGGAGGTCAGACAGGCCTGGATTCTAGCCCATACTCAGCCCCACCTCACTATGTCCCCTCCCTTAATCTGTTTTCTCATCTATAAAATAGAGATAAGAGTAGGGCCTATGTATCTGCTTGCTCTGATGGTTTAAAGGAGCCCTGGTGGTGCAATGGTTAAGTGCTTGACTGCTAACTGCAAGGTGGGCAGTTTGAGCCCACCCAGCTCCAGGGTGAAATACCTGCCATCTGCTCCTGTAAAAATTGATGATGGCCCCTAACAACAACAACATGATGGTTTAATGAGATAATACATGCCAAGTGCTAGCACAGTGCCCAGCACATAGTAGAAGCTCAGTGATTGCTAGTTGCCCCCACTCCCAAGTCCCAACACGATTAACTCATTGGGAGACCTTGAGAAAATGACTTCCTTTCTGGCCTCCTCTGTTTCTATAAAATGTGTGCAGGGTCTTTCTAACGGTAACCTCTGTGGCTCTGGACCCATTAGGAGCTGGAGGCACCTGCCCACAGGCTGAAATGGAGCCTGAGGCTCTGGCAGTGCCTGGTGTGGGATGGGAGGGTGTTGGCGTGGAGAGGGGAGGGAAGGGTGAGTGCTTCTCCAGGACACCCTGGAGAGCTGGCGGGGCTGGCAAACAGCAGCATGTGTGACGTGAAGTCTGGATCATAAAGACAGATAAGGCTCAAGGGAAGGGACAGAGGATGGGCTGAGAGAAGAGGCAGGGTGGAGATGGGCCAAGGTGGGGGTGAGGAGTTCCCTGGCAGCCATCCAGCCCCACCTACCACTCGCCAGGCTCTCAGATGTCTGGTTTCACCCCAAAAATGTCAGGCTTTCTTGCCTCCTTGAGCAGGCTCAGGCTGTTTCTTCCCCTGCAAAGTCCTTTTCTGCTCCATCTCAGCCTCAGCCAATCCACATTTTACTCATTTTTTGTGGCCCAGCTAGAGGCCCTCTTCCAGAAGCTGAGCCTGATCTATATGTGGAAAGCCCCCCTTCTTTTTCACTAAGAAGGTTCCAATTTTCAGAACAGGTGTCTGGACAGGGGTGGGTCTGTCACAAACAGTCCTGGAGCAGCTTTTGCTTATGCAGAGGGGGTGGGAGGGAGAGCCCTGGGCTGGGGGTCAGTAGACCTGCAATCCAGGACAGCAAGGCCACAATCACAATCCCACACAATCGCCCTGGGCCTCGGACAACGCTTCTATAAAATGATAATGTTGGACATTCTTATATCCGATGACTGACCCTGCTCTGAATCCGGCTCTGCATTCTAAAGGCTGACATACAGCCTCAGGTCCAGAGAGAATTTGGGAAAGCTGCCTGGAGGAAGGTCTTCCTGGAAGGCTTCACCTCCCTCCTGGTGGTGCCTCCCACCCTGCTCTCCCCGCCTATTTCGGTCCCCAGCCCTGCCGCCTTCCTCTTCTTATTGTGTCTTCTGCCATCTTAAAGCCTCTGATTACCCACTGCTGAGAGCAGCAAATTCTCAGGCCTTTCAGCTGCAACTGAGCCACCCCCACCAGCCTAAGCTGGTTATCGCCTTCAGCTACCACTTAGGGGCTCCAGGGCCCAACCTTGAGAAAGTCCTTCCTTACAGCTAACCTGGTTTCCTCTCACTGCAATATCTCTCTGTCCCTCTGGTTTGTCTAAGGGGACCCAGGGGATGATCTATTCGCATGTCTGGATTCTCATATTCTGGGAGAGAGAGAGGGAGAAGAGGGTCCAGGTCTATCTTCAAGAGTGAGATAAACGGTCAGAGAGAGGTTTAGGCTAAGTGAGGGGGATGAGGGCTCAGTAATGGGGGATGAGGGATCAGTGAAGGGGATGAGGGCTCAGTGAGAGGGGTGAGGGCTCAGTGAGGAGGATGAGGGCTTGGTGAAGGGGATGAGGGCTCAGAAAGGGAGATAAAGGCTCAGAAAGGGACATGGGTTGGGGTTCAGTGAGGGGGATGGGACTCAGTGAAGGGGATGAGGGCTCAGTGAGGGAGATGGGGCTCAGTAGGGAGGGATGAGGGCTCAGTGAGGGGGAGGAGGGCTCAGTGAGGGGGATGAGGGCTCAGTAAAGGGGATGGGGCCTTACCAAAGAACGGCACCCGAGAAGGATGACTCAGAGACTGGTATGGAGGCCTAGGTACTTAGCTCCTTCCAGGCCATCACCCCTACTACAGAGAGCCTTTCCTTCTACACTTTTTCCACTAAACAAATAGTTGTTAAAGGGACGAAACCATCATAAAATCTGTACCCGTTCCTCTCTTCCTTCTCTACCCATCTGTCTTTATCTTCAGCGGGGCCGACCATGACCACCCAGGAACCTAGGGCTGAGTCATTAGCCTTCAGCGTAGACAGCTGGCCCTGGGGTGTGGGGCCCCACCCCTCCCAGCACCATCCTGGAAGGTGGGGCACAGGGTTGGAGAGAAGGAGTAGAGGAGGCAGGGAGGGGGTTCTGAATTGAGGAGAGGTCCAATGGGGGGAGTCTGAGCAGTAAACAAAGCCCCACCCCGTCTGCGTGGGTAGGGGGATCAGCCTTGGCGCCCCCCTCCTTTCCAGCCTGTGGGCACTTTGGAGCACCAGGGGGACAGCAGTTTTGGGAAGGGTAGTGCAGAGGAGGAAAGGGGCTGGGGGAGCAGGGAAGAGAGGGCGTATTGAGGTGAGCATTGCTTGCAACACCCCTGCCCAGGGCTGTGGGATGTGGCAGGGCCTAGGGAGGGCTGGTTGTAGAGGAAGGTGCCAAGATAAGGGACTTCTTGAGGCTTGAGGATCCTTAGAGGCCTCAGCGTGTGGCCGGGGGATCTGGACCCAGTTAAGATTCATCTGGCCCAGTCCAGTCCCTCCTCTGTCCAGGAACCACTGAAGGCTCAGGAGGCAGGAGGGGAGCATATTGCAGGATTTGCACTGCCCTCCAGACCCCGCAAATGCTCTTCTTAGCTGTCTGCTGTGAGGTGGCTTGAGGGCATGGATTTCCGGTCTCAGATTTTCCCTCTCTAGTGAGAGTCTCACCCAGGCGGCCAGCATGATCAGCCATTACTCCCCTGCCAATCCCTCCCAGCCTCCCACTGCCCTCAGGATCAAGCCCAGCCTCTCAGGCACCTGGCCCCTCTCCAGCTTTGCTCTCTGCTGTCCAGCCACACCAGCCTTCTTGTGCCCGGACCTTCCAGCAGACACACATTCTTTCTCTCTTCTGAGGCTTTCCACAAGCAGCTCCCTCTGCCTGCACATCCTTTCCTGTTGGCTTCCATAACCTCTGCATGTCGCACCTCAGATACTGCCTCCTCCAGGAAGCCTTCTCCGACTCCACTTCCATGCTGCACGGGGGTAGGCTGGAGCCTGCTTGTCTTCCCGTTGTCAGAGCCCTCATCCCTGGACTCCAGGGTGGGTGTCTGTATGTCAGTCCCCCACCATACTAGGTCTCCTTGAGTCAGAAGACATCCAACTCATCTTCTTATCTTCAGCCCTAAGTACAGAACTGGACCCAGAAGGACCCTGAATAAATGCTCTGTGAAAGGAAGGACTTTTAAGTAGAATGCTCCCGTTAGGACTTTAGAATAGAAAATTTGCTCTTGCTTTGGTATGGAGGCAGGGGAGAGGCTGCTGCAGGGGAAGAGATACGTAGGAGGTGACTCAACCCATTAGATGGGGGAGGTGAGGAATAGGGAGGCATCTAGGACAGTTTATGGACCAGCCGAAAGGAACTGAGTGGACGGTTGTGCCGCTTTGGGGTTGGTGGAGGCAGTAAGTTCAGAATGGCATGGGCTGCCTTTGGGACACCTCGGTGACGTCCAGGGGAGGCCTCCAAGAGACCTTGCGTATGTGGGGTCTGGAGGGAACTAGAAAATCATGAGGCCACAAGCACAGACGAGGGAGTTTTGTACAGAAAAAAAAGTCTGATGGCAAATTCCTTCTTTGGGGTCCCCGGGAAGAGAGGTTCCTTGGATCTAGGGGGTGGTGAGGGGGGAGTTGGGGTTCAGTGGGATGAGGCTGCAGTGCTCACTGACTAGCAATGCAGGGACCAGCGCCACCTTGTGGCTTTCTAATAACCAGATTGTCCGAGGCCAAGTGGCTGGATGGGGTCCAGGCGAAGGGGGCTTGGCTGAAGGTCACCAAGGGCAGCCCCTGCCTCCATGAAGCCTCAGCCTTCATCGATGTAGTCATCAGGAAATGTGCTTTCTGTTGCCCTCCTGCCACCCTAGCTCTCTATTCCTTCCTGGGATGACTGGCACAGTAAAGACAGGCCAGAACTGGAGCCTACCACTCCAGAAGTCTTGAAGGTCCAGGGTGCGAGTGTTGAAAGGTGGGGGGAAGGGGGACCACTGGTTCTTACAGATTCTGAACCAGTGGAAGGGGCTAGAAATGAACAAGTCTGGTTCACCATGCTGTGTGATCTTGAAAGAGATGCTCAACCTCTTTGGTCCTCGATTTCTCTAGTGGGTTTGACCTCCCTGTTTTGGAGACTTACAGGCCACCCCCTCTTTTGTCCTCATCTGACTTTTGCTGTGCTCCCCTTATGCACACACCAATGTCCCAGCCCCCCAAATGTCCCTTTTGTCCAGGCCAGGCAGTTCCTACAAACCCAATTAAGTGGAGGCAGCATGAGAGATAAAGGACCTAGGACAATTAATCATCAGAGAGTGACATTTGGTGAAAATTCAGGCACATAATTAAGCAGGAAGAGCAAGAGACTGGGGTTGAGGGTATGTGTGGTAGGGGCAGAGAGAAACTCATTTGTTCCATTCCAACCCACCCTGCCTCAGTTCCCGCTTCCCCTTTCCATCATCACACACATGCCTTTTGCCTCCTCGACACTCATGCTAGTGCCCTTCGCCTCTTTGGGAAGGTTCAAGTGTAGTGGTGAAGAGTATGGGCTCTGGTGCCAACAGCCTGGGTTCAAATTCTGGCTCTATCACTTATTAGCTATGTGACTTTGGACAGGTTACCTAACCTCTCTGTGGTGTAGTTTCTCCATTTGAAAATGGATATGACGATGATATCTAACTCATAGGTTTGTTGGGAATTTTGAGTTAATCTGTGTAAATTGCTTGGACAGTGCACAGACACAGGAAATGCCGCAAAAGCTTTGGTGATAAAGATTATCCCTGGAGGTCGGCCTCCTGTGCCTGGTACCAAAAGTTGCTCTGTAATTGTTTACTGAGGATGGTGATGGTTAGGATTTTACTCTCCCCCACACTAGTGCTCTCAGAGAATCAGAGAGGTTAGGACACTTGTCTAAATACAAGGAGTAGCAATGGCAGGTAGGCCTTAACTTGGACAGTCTTGCTCATGCCATTGCTTTTACTTGCTCTACTCTCCCCGTTGCTGGGGATCTGAGTTGGATCCCACGTGTGCCTTTCCCACGTCTACTGCCTGGAAAGGCAGCAGAGGACAGGCTGTGGCGACCTGCCCCTCCTCGTGTCCACCCTGCAGCAAGTGAACTTGTCCAGACCCTTCCAGATGAGCAGGGTCCAGCACATTGATTCAGGGCTTGAGAGGTGGCTTCATGTCCTCTTTTCAGAGAGGCTGTGATCTCCCAGAAACGGCTGGGCTGCAATGGACTGGGCCCTTCAGACCTGCCAGGGAAGCCCTTGGCCAGACTGGTGGCTCCACTGGCCCCTGGCACCCAAGGTAAGGGCTGGGAGCTGGGCAGGGGCAGGGAGGGATCGTGGCCCCTGATCCCCAGGTCACGTCTGTCTTCTTCTGTTTTCATCTCTCTATCTCATTCTTTGTCTTGCTCTGTGTCTCTAGCAATCCCTCCATCTAATTCTCTCTCTATTGTGCTACTAACCTCTCTGAACCTCAGTTTCCTGATCTATAAAATGGGAACAATAGTACCTACCTTGAGGGGGTGCTACAAGGAGGCTCAAATGAGATAACGCATGTTAAGGGTTTGGTACATACTAGGGCTCAGTGGCTAGTGGCCTGTGGTCACCATGTGCTGATGCCTGTTGCTAGATGGGGCTGTAGTTGTCATGCTCTCTCTGTCATTATCTGTTTTTCTCTCTCTTCCTCTCCATGCCCCCTGTCCGCCATGTCTCCTCTCTCTGCCTCGTGTCTCAGTCTCTCTAGGTCTCTGTCCTCTGTCTCGATGTGGAAAGTGCACAAGACTGGGAGTCAGGAAACCTGACTTGCTGTGTGATCTTGGGCAAGTCACTTCCTCTTTCTGGATCTCAGTTTCCTAATCTATAAAATAGGAATGCTCAGCCTTACTTGCCTCCCTGCCTCCCAGGGCTGCTGGGAGGATCTTGAGAGAGTTAACAGGTGAAGGGGGTTTCCCTCTATGCAGGGGTTGTTCTGTGGTTGTTTTCATCACTGCCTCAGGCCCCTCTCTCTGCCTCTCTGGGTCTCTGGGTCCCTCTGTGCCTCTGTTCCAGCCTCTCTCTGTCTGCGTCTTTGTCTCCCTCCCTGGGTCTGGCTCAGTATTTCTGAGCCTCGCTGGCCCCACAGGACCACCTCATTGCCCTCTCCCCCTCAGTGCTGGTCATACCGCTGGTGGACAAGGAGGCCGGGGCTGTGGCTGGTGTCATCTTGGTAAGAGCCTGTCCAGGTGGTTGTGGGGTGGGGTGGGGGGAGGAGAACAAGGGAGTGAGGTGTGGATGGAGTCTGTCTGGGGTGTGTGTGTGTGTGTTTGTGTGTGTGATATGATGGCAGCAAACTGCTGTAGTGGTGGGAAATGCGGGTGTGGGAGGAGTCTGGGGCTTCTCCCACACCCCAGTCCTTGGCCCCACCCTGAGTAGGCAGCACAAAGCTGGTGGCCCAGTCAGCAATTTGCACAAGGTGTACAAGCTGCACCTGGACCCTCAGCCCCCATGGAGCTGTGAATGCTCAGCCCTTGGCCCAACTTTGACTTTGCCTCCTCTTTGGGACCTCCCCCTACCATGGGTTGGGGGGTGGGTTGGGGGCAGTAGTGTCCAGAGAGGGCACAAATACAGGGATGTGAGAAGTGACAGAGAGACACTAGGAGGGATGAGAGGGACATAAGGCACTGACAAATAGAGACAGTGTGGGAAACCCAGGCAGAGATTCGGGTGGCTGGAGCTGAGAGTCTTGAGGAGAGGAGGCCCACGGGGATGGCGCTGCATGGGAGGGCATCCAGCCCAGGCCAGAGCAGAACCCAGGCAACTAAGGCGGGCTTCCTGGAGCAGGTGATGCACAGGGAGGGGAAGGAGCATTATCAGAAAGTGGAGGGGACCCTATGCGGGGTGGAGTTGAACGGGGAACCAAGGCCAGAGCTCCCCGCTGCCTTCTGATCCAGTGGGTTTCTGCTCCCCTGGCTGGTATTGTAGGGAAACCCTGATGGCGTAGTAGTTAAGAGCTACAGCTGCTAACCAGAAGGTTGGCAGTTCAAATCCACCAGGTGCTCCTTGGAAACCCCGTGGGGCAGTCAGGATCGACTCGACAGTAAAAGGTTTGGTTTTTGGCACAGGGCTGGTATTGACGGTGCCTTGTGAGAGTGCGGGGTTCTGCCAGTCTTCCAGGCTCCCCTCCAGTATGGAGATTTTGTTAGCTGCTGTGGATTCTGCTCCTGACTCATGCTGACCCCAAGCACCACAGAAAGAAATGCTGTTCACTCCTGTGCTACCCCGTGATCCACAGGGTTTTCACTGGCTGATTTTCAGAAGTGTATTTCCAGGCATTTCTTCCTAGTTCATCTTAGTCTGGAAGCCCTGCTGAAATCTGCTCAGCATCATAGCAACGCATGATTCCCCACTGACCGAAAGTGCTGGCTGTACACGAAGTGTGTTGGCTGAGAATTAAACCCAGGTCTCCTGCCTCCAGTATGGGGTAACCAAAAACCAAAAACCAAACCTGTTGCCGTTGAGTCGATTCCTATAGGACAGAGTAGAATTGCCCCCATAGAGTTTCCAAGGAATGCCT
The DNA here is from genome assembly GCF_024166365.1 of Elephas maximus indicus. Taxonomy (NCBI): domain Eukaryota; kingdom Metazoa; phylum Chordata; class Mammalia; order Proboscidea; family Elephantidae; genus Elephas; species Elephas maximus. Next base: position 52,259,583 of record NC_064825.1, read on the forward strand.
GCTGGATTTGAGCTGCCAACCTTTTGGTTAGCAGCCATAGCTCTTAACCACTACGCCACCAAGGTTTCCAGTATGGGAGTACCCAAACCAAACCCACTGCCATCGAGTCGATTCCGACTCATAGCGACCTATAGGACAGAGTAGAACTGCCCCGTAGAGTTTCCAAGGAGCGCCTGGCAGATTCAAACTGCCGACCTTTTGGTTAACAGCTGTAGCACTTAACCACTACGCCACCAGGGTTTCCGGCTCAAAATCCTTGTCCTGTCCTGGGAACGGAAGGGTTACTGCCCCCAAATCGCCATAATTGGGGGCCTGCTTCCACTGAGGTGACTGCCATTCCAATAAGGGACAGGCTTTGGGCACGGACAGATAAATGAGCCGGCCTTGGTGCACCCAGGGGACTCTTCCTGGGCTCATTAAAACAGAACTAAAGGTTTCCAAGGCGTTTGACCTTTCCTGAGCTGCTGGTGGGGAAGTGGTTGGGGGCAGGGGGGAGTTGGAGGCAGCTGCAAGGGAGAGGAAGGAGGGGAGGGCTGGGGTAGTAGGATTGGTCTCCTCCTCCCCATCTGCCTGAGTGAGGGTGCTGTGGTCCCTTCCTGGCTTTTCCCACAAGCTGCTCCCCACCACCCCCAGCTTCTGTTCCCTCAACGGATCTGCTGTTGGCAGAGTTCTCATGGAGGTGCTTCCTCCCTCCTTTGATCCTAATCTGTGCCAGAGCTGGGGGTGCCAGGTTCCATATATTGAGACCATGAGGCCTTGAGCCAAAGGGAAGCAGCTCCTGCAAGGGGAAGCCATTTGGAAGGTTGGTCACTATATGGGCAGGGGCATGGCTGCCATGGCTGCTGCACACCTTGGTTGAAGCCGGAGTCCAGGCTTCAGCTTTCTCCTAGGGGAAGAAAAGCCAGTATGTGTGTTACAGTCAACCTACCTTTGTAGAATGCTGCTCTGGGTCACCCCCCAGGCTGGGTGCTGGGGCAGAGAAAGGAGTCAGACCCACCTCTGCCTTCTAGGGGCTTTCTGTCTGGGGAAGGCAGGGATGCCCTCAGGCCTCCACAGGCCAAATAAATGCTGCCACCTGGTGCTCTGGTGGTAGAGCAGAGAAGGCGTCACAGTGGAGGTGGCATTTGACTGGGGCTTTAGGGCATGGGGAGCCCTGGTTAAGAGCAGTGGTTAAGTGTTTGACTGTAAACCAAACGGTTGGTAGTTTGAATCCACCAGCTGCTCCTTGGAAAACCTATGGGCACTTCTACTCTGCTCTATAGCATCACTGTGAGTTGGAATTCACCCAATAGCAATGGGTTTGGTTTTGGATTTTGGGGGCATGGGTAGGAGGTCAACAGGCAGAGAAGGGAAAGGGTATTCCAGACAAAGGGAACAGCATGAGCAAAGGCAGGTGGGAAGAAAAGTGTGATCAGGGTTAAGTAGAAGTATGGGGTACATACTATTGAGGAACATGCTCTCTGGGCCTTTGGCTGTCCAGAGAAATTGCCGACAACCCTGCCCACATCCCCTAGAATACCCTGGGAAGTTGAGAGCTCTTGAAAGGTGTTTGTTGTTATTCACAGCTCTGCCTCTCCTCCATGCCTGCACCTTCCCACTCATGTAGACAAGCACTTCCCCTGGAGCCCTCTACTCCCCACCCCTCCACCCTAGCCCACCTCCCAGTGCATACACATCTACCAGGTCCTGTCCTGCTGCCCTACCCCCAGCACTCTTTGGCCACAGGATCTTACATCTTCCCAGAGGCAGCACAAGCAGTCCCAGGCCCTCCAGCTGCTACTGGATCCTGAGGGCAGACAGTGCAGAGGGTAGAGGGGGTGCCACAGGGCAGATCTTTTGGGAGGTCCAAGTTGCCAGCTCCCTTCTCAACAAGCCCCATACCCTTCACGGAGCCTCTGCTCTTGGTATACATCAGTTCACTCAACCATCCACCCATCCACCCAGCAACTGAAGAAGCATTTCTTGAGTGCTCACTACGTGCCGGGCACTGCGTGCTAGGTGGGAACACAGCAATGGCTAAGATAGACCAGGAAACCTCCTGCTTTCATAGATCATCCAGTCCGTTGGGATGGAGGGGAAGTGCACAAAAATAAAGATAGAATTGCAAAGTATGGCAAATGCTAGCAAGTGGTAACCAGGGAACCCTGCAAGGAATAATAGGGCCTGACTGAGATACGGTCAGAGGAAGGCTGTCTGCGGACTAACTATACTGGCCAGGTGCAGAGCTTTGCGGCTCAGCTTTGGGTCTCTGCAGCTCACAGCTCAAGGAGCCTTGATTGTAGATGCTTTGTGTGGACTCTCTTGCTCTTTTCTTCAATTCTGGGATAATAAATCCCTTTGAGAAGGAAGCAGCCCTTGGTCTCTGGTATTTGATGCCTGATTTGTGCCCACTCTTCCCCCCCAGCTGCACCAGTCACACCGGCTCCTTACATGGGAACAGGCCTTGATGCAATTAGCCATGTCAACAAAACTTGGTGGGGAGGGGTGGAGGCTGTGCTGGGTTTTCAGTCCCCTTTGCGGCCCCAGCACCCACTGTGGAGTGCTCCCACTGGGCCCTGGACACCCCCACCTCCAATTAGCAAACATGTGTTCCTATTGGTGAGCAAAAATCTGTATGTGTGTTGGGATGATTGAGTGTGTTTATGGGGGGCAAGTATGTGCATGGCTCTTGGGTATATTAACTCAAGTATGGGTATGGATGTGCAGGCGTGGGTGGATATAGACACTGTGAGGTCTTTGTGACTGTGCTCTGTGTGTGTGCATTTGTGTGTGTGTGTGTGAGTATGCACCTCAGTGTCTCCACGAGATTGTGTGTGTGTGTGTTTGTGAGAGAGAGAGAGAACCTGAGTGTGTGTGTGTGTGTGTCTGAATATCTCCTTGGGAGAGTGAGTGAATGTATGTGTGTGGATGGACCTGAAGGTCTCCATGGGAGTGTGTATGTGTGTTTGTGCACATGATGACTGCTAGTGGGCCGAGGCAGCCCAGGAATGTGTGCTTGGGGTGGAGGAGGCCCAGTGGGGTGCAGGAGGACTCCATGATTCCTTTCTTTCCCTTGCCCTTCTGAGTCTCTCCTTCAGTCTCTGTCCTCTGTACCTGGAACCAGGCTGTTTTGGCAGGCCAGGATCTGGTTGACCCACAGCCCTAGGAGGACCTGGTCTTCCCTTTTCCTGAGAGATGGGTCCAGGTGGAAGGAACAAAAAAGATCTAAGAGTAAAATGTCAACAAGCTTATGCAAACTGTATGCAAATGAACCATGCCTCTCACCTATTCCATTCCACTCCTCGTCCTGTGGAAACCATAGACAGAGCTTCATCCAGAGCTTAACTTTCACAACACCATCTTGGTGGCCCAGGCCTCCTCCAGGTCTACTTGCCTCTAGTCTTGCCCCTTCAATGTATTCTACAGCCTATAGACATGGCCCTTAGATGCTAAAATCTGCCATGGCTGCTCAGTACCATCAGTCTAAAGTCCAATTTTTCAGCTTGGCACTCAAGGCCCTTCCTTCTGTGGGATCATGGACCTCACCTTTGCCTGAGTCCTCATCTACCCCCTACTCCACCTACTACCCAGGACATCTTCCTGCCTGCGGAGCCTCCCTCTTCAAACTCTACCTATCCTCCCCAGGCTTCAGTGTCTAGTTCAGGTTCAGGAAGCCTCCCAGATGCCCTCACATCTGGGCTCCACAGTCTTTAGGGTCCCACCCAGTCGGTCTGCCTTCTCCTTCCTCCTAAGATATGAGGCTTCACATACCCTTCCCTCATCGTGCCTCCCCCGCCACCCCACCATCCTGCCCCAGCTAGACCATGAGCTTCCCAAGAACCTGCTGGTCTCCTCCTCTCCATCTGCTCCTGGCAGGGGACCCAGAGCAGAGGCGAGCAGGGGCTGCTGAGTGGGAAGGGAGGCTTGAGGGAGGGGCCCAGCACAGGCACTGTGGGGAGCCCCCCACAGGAGGTGAGCAGCTCTGAGTAGGCGCTGGAAGCTGCTGACACAGGTGGGGGAGCCTTCCTGGCAGGCCCTGCAGTGGGCCCCCAGATTGCTACTCCTCCCTCTGTCTAATTTTCCACACCAAGCTCCCAAGCAGAGGTGGAGGAAGGGACTTCACAGAGTATGAAAGATGGCCTGAGGGGACCCCTGGTGACTGGTACAGGGAACTTGGAGAGAGATAAGGATGATGGAATGGTGGTGAGAGTGGATCTGGAGAGGGGAAGGTGTGAGTAGAGATGGGGAAGGAGTGGGTAGTGCTGTCCCAAGTCTGCCACTTTTTGCTGTGTGCCCTTGGACAAGTCACTTACCCTTTCTGGGCCTTGGTTCATCTGCAAGGTGGATGCTTCCTCAGGTGTGGTGAGAATAACATGTAAGGCAAAGCACTTCATGACTCCATTCATTCATTCATCCCCTCCGTCTTAGGTATAGCAGATGCATCATAAATGTTGGACCTCTTTACTTACTCCAGACTCAGGGGCTGCTCAAACCCTACCTCAGAAAGGATGGATCTGAGAGGCTGAGACCAATGTCACTGATTCCATAGTCAGGCTCTGAAGGGCTGCATGGGCTGGGGAACAGAGAGAGGGATCTAAGGTCATCTCCCCCTCCCCACATGCACACACCTGCTGAAAACCTGGCTGTACCCCTTGGTGGCTTGTGCTGTTGGTGGACAACAACTGAAAAGGCAGAAATGGGAGGAGAAACTTCACTTTTTTGGATCAGCTCTAGGAGGCTTCCTGGAGGAGGGGATTTCCCTGGAGCTCTCTCCTTGGTCAGAAGGTGGGCCTATGCTTGAGGTTCACAGGCTGGAGTGTGTATGTGCTGGTGAGGACAGTTGTATGCTGGGCATGGGGAGGCCACTTTGGCAGAAGCAGGAGGCTGGAGGAGGTCACGGCTGGTTCCCCTCCCCCGTCTCTCCAGGTGCACTGTGGCCAGCTAAGTGACAGTGAGGAGTGGAGCCTGCAGGCCGTGGAGAAGCATGTGAGTGGGGATGGAGACAGGGCAGGATGTGGGGGGGCGGGGGGAGGGGTGCTGCTGCAGACCTTCTTCATCAGGGCTGGTGGAAAGATGTGACCAGGGAGCTGGACAGACCTGGGTTACCTTGAGCAAGTCATTTAACCTCTTTGAGTCTCATTTGAAAATGAGAATAATGATAACACTGCCCTCCCTAGGGTCGTGGTGAGATAAGGTGATCAAACATCTTGTAAATATTAAAGGAAGGTGTACGTAAGATTATCTACATCAGCAATGTTGAGGAAGGAGGTTGGAGGAGCAGAGCCCTGAGGGAAGAGTTGTTTGGGTTGGGGCGAGGTGGTGCGGTGCGCACCCTAGGCAGAAGGAAAGGCAAGTCTCGAGGCGAGGAGCGCGGGGAGGGTGGGATGACTGGCTCGCTGACTGCTCGGCCCGCCCTAGACCCTGGTGGCCCTGCGGAGAGTGCAGGCCCTGCAGCAGCGTGGGCCCACTGAGAGCCCCGGCGCGGTCCAGAATTCCCCGGAGGGGGCGACTAGGGACCAGAAGGGCGGAGTTGCGTACACGGACCAGGACCGCAAGATTCTGCAGCTGTGCGGTGAGGGCTGGTGCGGGGCGGAGTCCTAAGGGTGAGGCAATGGAACCTGGAGGGGGTGGGGGGGCCTATGGATGTGGGAGGGGTTGGAGGGACTGGGTCTGACAGGTGGGGTGGGGCCCAGGTGAGAGGGCTGCTGGTAAGGGGCCGTTTAGAGCCCGACTGGCCCCTGACGGACTGTGTTGAGGGGCAGGATGGGATGGGCCTGAGAGGTGGGGCACTCCCGCGGGCAGGGCAGGGGAATAAATTGGAAGGGAGGTCTGTGGACTGACCCGAGGCAGGGGTGCAGGGCCTTGGGAGGGTCTGTGGACTGGGGAGAACCTGAGGGACTAGGCCAGGGAGGCAACGCGGGCTGTCTTTTTGATCGGCGCCCGGCCCTTGCAGGGGAGCTCTACGACCTGGATGCCTCTTCCCTGCAGCTGAAAGTTCTCCAATACGTGAGTTCCTGAGCCCTTCCCGCCCACCTCCCCACCCTGTCTCCCTCCAAGGAGCAATCCATTTCAGTTAAGGTTCCCACGTCCCCAAGCCCCACCTGTTCCCTGTCTTCCACCTGCCTGCAGAGGCTCAGGAGGGTAGAAGGTGGGGGAATGGGTGTGGCTCTAGATCCGTGGTCAGCCCCTCGCTCTGTTCCTCCCTCTCAGCTGCAGCAGGAGACCGGGGCATCCCGGTGCTGCCTCCTGCTGGTGTCCGAGGACAACCTTCAGCTTTCCTGCAAGGTGAGGGCCCAGGTCCGCGGGGGGCGGGTGTGGGGGTGGGGCGGGACGAGGGACGAGTATCTCCTAGGGCGAAATCCTGTCTGCCCTTCCTTTAACTGGACCCCTGACCTCCGCCCCTCCGCTCCTCAGGTCATTGGAGAAAAAGTGCTGGAGGAAGAGATCAGCTTTCCAGTGAGTCGGGTGTCCCATCCCCCTGAGGCTCTGGGGCCTGCAGGGGCAGGCACTCATGGAGCGGGCAGTGGTGGTTCAGTGACAATTCTCAACGTCCATGCGGGAGACCCAGTTCCATTCCAGCCAATGGCACCTCAAGTGTAGCTACCACCCATCTGTCAGTGGAGGCTTGTGTGTTGCTAGGATGCTGAACGGGTTTAAGGGGGGCTTCCAGACTAAGACAGACTAGGAAGAAAGGCTTGGCAATCTACTTCCAAAAAACCAGCAATGAAAACTGTATGGGATCAGAGCGGTCCAATCCTGTTGTGCATGGGCTTGCTGTGGGTCAGGGAGAACTCCACCGCAGCTAACAACAGACACTCATGGGATCTGCCTGGAGGGGCTGGCATAGACTCTCTTGAAATCTGATAGGATTTTCTGGATTTTGGAATCAGCTTATAAATGTTACAAGAAATCATAACCTCTCACTATCTGGAGACACACTGGAATCCACTAGGAGAAATCTCTTATGATCTACAGACCAGTTGCGCTTACGTGGGACCAGTTAACTTCTGATGGAATATTTCTGGATCTGGATCTCTTAGAATCTGTTGAGATCAGTGGGAATCCTTGGAGTCTGCTTGTCCTGCTTAGGGAAGACCCCAGAATCCTCTATGGGGGATACTGATCAAGGGCAGACTCTCCCTTCCTCTTTTTAAATCATAAAGTTAACCCCATCTGCCATTGGGCCTGACTGAAGTGAGTGTTGAAGCTTCCAGACTGGGGGGAGAAGGCTGAGATCTCTGCTGTGCACTCTGACTCAGCCTCTCCCCATTTCCCAGCTGACAATGGGTCGCCTGGGCCAGGTGGTGGAAGACAAGAAGTCCATCCAGCTGAAGGACCTCACCTCTGTAAGCCACAGCCTAACCTAACCAGGGAAGGGGACAGTCCACTGCCCAACCCCCAGAGCAGGATCTCTGGGGTAGGGCAGCCTAGGAATGAGACAAGACCCCAGGGATGGAAGTGCTATGGCATGAGGGTAGTATGTCATAGCGCTTCCATCCCTGCATGATTCCTTCCCTCCGAACTGCCTGTTGCAGAAGGTGGTGGAGGGATGGAGGGGGGAAGCATACTCCCTCCCTCCTTCTCTTTCCTGACTTGACTCCCTTTTGCCTCCTCTCTGCAGGAGGATGTGCAACAGCTGCAAAACGTGCTGGGCTGTGGGCTGCAGGCCATGCTCTGTGTCCCTGTCATCAGCCGGGCCACTGACCAGGTGGTGGCCTTGGCCTGCGCCTTCAACAAGCTTGGAGGAGACTTGTGAGTCTGGGTGGGCAATGTGCATGGGGACATGAAGCTGAGAGGCTGGGACAGGCTGTGTTAGGGTAATGATGTGAGAAGGATGCTAACCGGGGGTACTATCCCAGTGAGGTAGCAGGGGGCATCATGGAGCACAAGGAGGAGGAAGCCGCAGGGAGAACAGTGAGGGCTGAACAGTTTTTCAGTGCAAGAGACTGTGGGTTTATGGGTAGCCCTTGTAGCCACTGCTGGCTGAAACACAGGTGATCGTTAACTTTAACTCTCCATCACCCACTTTGGCTTGTTAAAAGTCATGTTGAGGCCCAAGCCAGCTCCTCTTCTCTTTCTCCACTTCCTGAAGTTTGGATTACCCTCTGTTAGGGCACTGGCCTTCCCCAACCTGCCATCTCATTTTGCCATTACTTCTGGGAACTGCCTGATGGAAGGGTGGTTGAGCTCTGAGATGAAAAAACTCTCCCACACAGCATCATCAACACTGTGGACAATGGCTAGAGGAGGTAGCTGGGGCTGGGATAAACTGGGGGTCTTTAGAGCTACTGGCTGGTCTAAGAATCACACAGGGTGCAGTGTCCAGGTAAGACCGGGAGGCTCAGTCAGGAGGCATATTTTAAGAAATGAGGTCAGACTTGGGGTCTGGAAGTGGTGTCATAAATCGATTTCATGTTCTACACCAACTCATTAATTGGTGGTAGCTGCCTGAATCATTGTGTCGAGAATGAGTCTTAGTTCAGCGAGAAACAGTCTTGTGATCATTAGCCTTGTCTGTCTTGGGTGTAGGCTCAGGACGTGAGTGCCTCATGGCCAGCATACTTAGTCTAGCAGTTTGTGTTGTGTCATACGAGTAGGAGAGGCATGGAGTCCTGAGTATAGGATGCAGAGAGATGCTGACAAGATGGAGGAAGCTGCCCCTGAGGGCAAGCAAGCAGGCCCTGAGTTCCTGCAAGATGAGGGATGAACGGCTCCAGGTTGGGATTAGAGAGGTGTCAGAAGTGCAGGAATGGGATGTGCAGGGGTAGGGCGGAGACCTGGGAGTTATAGATCTGAGCAGCAGGAGCTGGCCGTGTGGCACTCAGGAAGCAGTTGGGTGGGACTGGGAAATGAAAATGTGGGGACAAGGTAGGTGTGGGCAGAGCCAGCTAAGGCAGGCAGGGTGCGGGATCTGTGAGATTTGGGACTGGCAGGCATCTTGGGGGTGGAAGCATGTGTGGCATTCAACAAACCTATGTTCGGTCCTTTGCCAGCCAGAAGGCCACGGCAAGGCCTTTGGGGATGGGATTGCAGGGTGAGCGGAGGTCCAGCAGGGGCTGTGACCTCTGGCTACTGACTGTGGGCCTGGATTCTGGGATGGCCCCAGACCTGGAAGATAGTTGGTATCAGAATGGAAACAAGATGGGGCTGTCACGACAGTCCAAGGCCCAGGGCAGGGTGGCTGCCATCTCTGAGTCTCACACATTTCTGGGAGTGAGTGTTGAATGATTGAATGAACCAGCGTGGGGAGCAGTGAAAGCAGAGAAGCTTCCTGGGACCTGGCTAAGTTGTCAGATAACAGGGATTCCAGAATCCCTTCAGCTGGGAGGGGGATGAGGCTTGTGGCAAGGCCAGGGCCCACCAGGGGACAGAGTGGGGTACAGGTAAGGCATTCAGCAAACACCTCCCAAACATCTCCCCTGTGCCAGGCTCTCCACTGAGCATGGGTGATATAACCAGGGCCCCTCCCTTCAAGACCTGATGTTTATTTTCAGGGCATAGAGGGAGGAGGCTGGGAAGGGTGTTCTAGACAGAGTGAACAGTGTGGAAAAAGCATGAAGGTGTGAATGAGCCAGAGGTTTTCTCAGAATGATGAAGATCTTAGTGTGGCAGAAGCTAAGAGATACCCATAGATGAGGGAGACAGGTCGGTGGGACCAGACTGAGGGGCCTTGAATGCCATGGTTAGGAAGGTGGGCAAACAGGCACAGCATGTTGAGGGTTGGGATCTAGACCTGAATCACTGGGCAGCATGCATGAGTGGAGGATATCCTGGCAGTAAGGTACACTGAGGCCAGCAAAGAATGTAAAGGGGACCAAGGCAGGGAACTCTTGGGGCCAAGATGACTGAGGCAGATTTCCCCAGGTCCCCATGACCACCAACTACAGAGACCTACCCACATCCCAAGTCCAGGTCCCACGCAACCTCGCCCATCCAGTCAATTGGTGGCAGGACTGAACGACATCATCAGGATTTGGGTCTGATCTTGTCAGGCAAAAGCAAGCTCTGTGAGTGGTGTGGGCCCTGCCCTCCTTACCACCACCTTAGGATTTGTGGAGGCACCAAATCTGGGCCAGCAATGTCCAGAGAAAGTGAGGCAGTGACAGGAGCTGGACTAAGCAAGGCCAAGCCCTCACACTTGGGCAGTGCCACTGCCCATCCCCAAGGCTGAAGGGGCCCCTCCCAGCTCTAGCCTGGGCCAGTCTCAAGTCTGAGAGAAGAGACCCAGCCTTGATCTCAGTGAATCCCAAGTCAGGCGGGAGACACGGCTCTGGCTTCAAGAAGCAATAGTCTGAGGAGGAAAACACATTTGGGTCTGAGGGGGAAGAAGACTCCTCAGAAAGCCCAGGGTTTGAGAGGGGAAGCCAGCCCAAGCCATTAGTGCATGGAGCAGCCCCAGTAGAGAGGGTTATATTAGTGGAATTTCCAAGTGGCTTCCTGGAGGAATGGGAGTAAGGAGAAATGGGGAGAGAAGACCCCTTCCTCTTCTGTGACCCCTGTACCCCCTGCCTTCCCCAGGTTCACAGAACAGGATGAGCACGTGATACAGCACTGTTTCCACTACACAAGCACCGTGCTCACCAGCACCTTGGCCTTCCAGAAGGAGCAGAAACTCAAGTGTGAGTGCCAGGTGAGTGGCCCACTTTGTGCCTCTCTGAGGGGTAACTCGCCCAGCTCTCAGCCTGAGAGTCATCCACAAGGGAAAAGTCCATGTCTTTTGGAACAGACTGCAGCCCTGCCCTACACAAGGAGCTCACCTAGTGACGTGGGGCCTCTTCTTACAGAGAGGTCACTGGTTCCTCCGGACCAGCTGCACTGGCGGCAGGCACTGTATATGACTGCCCTCTACTGTCAGATATGGGTACTACAGCAGCATCTGGGTGGCGAGAGCCCAAAGTGAATGCACATCTGAGAGGCTCAGGAGATTCCTACCCGCCTTCCTTGGGGCTATTCTTCCTATTCCTTCACTCAGTCGTCAAATGATATAAGTAGACACTGCCAGTTTCCAGCCTATCCTGGTACTTTTAGGGGAGAAATGAGGAGACCCTGGGGCTCTTGGAAGTAGGGGGCTGAACAGGGAGACATCTGTAACCTGAACCCCCATCATCTCCATTATCTCCATTCCAGGCTCTTCTCCAAGTGGCAAAGAACCTCTTCACTCACCTGGGTGAGTGCACTGTCTTTCTCTATGCCTGGCTGTGGGGTGGGAGTGGGGGCTGGCGTTCTGGGTAGGAGAGAAGTGGGAGGGCTTGTCCTGGGTACTCCAGCCAGCCTGGTCTCACCATTACCCCTGCACTGCCCACTCCCCCAGATGACGTCTCTGTCCTGCTCCAGGAGATCATCACCGAGGCCAGAAACCTCAGCAATGCGGAGATGTGAGTGAATCTACCCAGGGGATGGCGAGAGGGAGGCTCCTGGGCCTCTGTCCTCACCAGCTGTCCCTCCTCCCACTCCCTCCTTATGGAACTCATCACCTTTTGTGTGGTCCTTTCTGTCATGCCAATCTCCCTCATTGGAGTGAAGGCAACGATGACAGCAGGGGTGGGGCTGGCTTTGCTTGCCGTGGTGTCCACATCTTCTAACACGCTGCCCAGCACATAGCAGGCTTTCAAAAAATAAAAAATCATTTGAATGGGCGACTGATTTGAATGGAGTCAGCCAGCCCTAAGGAGAGTCTGTCACCACGGAGCACTCCTCCCAGGCCTCAGAAATCAAGTCACTGAAAAGTGGAGGGGTGGGAAGGATGTCCGGGGCCTGTGGACAACCTCCCCTCCCCACAGCTGCTCCGTGTTCCTGCTGGATCAGAACGAGTTGGTGGCCAAGGTGTTCGACGGGGGCGTGGTGGATGATGAGGTGAGGCGGGGCCTCGCGGAGGGAGTGTGTGGCCATGGTCCTGAGGACAGGAAGTCCGCAGGGGCCGCTGGGGAGCAGACTCGACGTTTGATGGCCCTGTCGCCGGGCCCCTAACTTCTTCCTCGCTACTCGATCCCTGACCCGGCAGAGCTACGAGATCCGCATCCCGGCCGACCAGGGCATCGCGGGCCACGTGGCGACCACTGGCCAGATCCTGAACATCCCGGACGCGTACGCGCACCCGCTTTTCTACCGCGGCGTGGACGACAGCACTGGCTTCCGCACGCGCAACATCCTCTGCTTTCCCATCAAGAATGAGAACCAGGGTGCGGGCTCGCGGTGGCCGCGGGCGAGGCGCGGGGCAGGAGCGGAGACAGTCCTGGGTGGGGTCAGGCCGGGGCCTGGCGGGGTGGGGCAAGACCGGGGCGGGACCAAGCGGAGTTGGGGGCCTGAGCAGGACGGGGCGGGGCGGGGCCTGAAAGGAAGGGCGGGGCGGGGCCTGAGAGGATGGGGCGGGGCGGGGCCTGAGAGGATGGGGCGGAGCTGAGCAAAGGGTTGGCAACCTTTCCCCACCACCAGTAGCGACCTATAGCAGAAGGGGCGGAGTTTCCTACGCATGAGACAAATCCTCAAGACACCATAGGAGGGCAGGTCCATGCCAGACCCTTCCACCAGCCGGTCCTAGCCCCTCTCCTGCCCCCTAGAGGTCATCGGCGTGGCCGAGCTGGTGAACAAGATCAATGGACCTTGGTTCAGCAAGTTCGACGAGGACCTGGCGACAGCCTTCTCCATCTATTGTGGCATCAGCATCGCCCACGTGAGCGGGGGACGACGGGGGCGGGCTGGTGCAGGGGTCTTTCTCCACCTTGCCCCACCGAATCTCCTTGCTCTGTTCCCAGATGGGTTTAGCCCTGGGCTGGGACTCAGAGCCCTGATGCTGGGATGCTGTGCAACCTTCAGTACTTGCTGGCCATCTCTGGGCTCGGTTTCCCATCTGTAAATTGGGAGTACTATTTCCGCCCTGCTCAATCAATCAGTCTCCCAGGGCCGTGAGAGTCAGAGAAAGGAAGCTAAAGAATGCTTTGAAATCTTACTTGTCATTATTTACCCCTTCTCTGAAAGCAGAGTCCACGAGTGGGGCAAATAGTTAACATACTTGGCTTCTAACAGAAAGGTTAGAGGGTCAGTCCATCCAGAGACACCTGGGAAGAAAGGCCTGGCAATCTACTTCCAAAAAGTCAGCCATTGAAAACCCTAAGGAGCACAGTTCTACTCTGACACACATAGGGTTGCCATGAGTAGGAATAGACTCAAGGGTAACTGGTTTTTTTCTGAAAGCAACCTCAACCCAAGCCCCTAGTCAGCTTCTTTTTGGGAAACACTGGGACTCATTGTCCAGACCTGCTGGCAGCTCTGACCTGGGTATCTGGCTCCTAGGTCCTTGACCCTATTCCCCCTCCTTTGTTCTCTTTCCTTGCCATGGACTCCAGGCTCCATCATGAAGACTGGGACAGGAAGGAGGGTGTGGTGCTAAGTGGCAGATCAAATGCTAAGAGGGCCTGGGGAGGAGGAGGGAGGTGGGGCCTGACGAACACGGGGGAAGGGGTTCCAGCTCTGAGCTGGAGCTCAAAGGCTCAGCCTGGCGCCAGAGGTGGACAGCAAGGGGATTTCTATCTGATCTCTTTGTACCAGTGCTGGGCATTTCTGAGATTTCACCGCCAACTTTCTTGAGCCCCATCTTTCCTTCTTTCCCACCTCAGTCCCTCCTGTACAAAAAAGTCAACGAGGCCCAGTATCGCAGCCACCTGGCCAACGAGATGATGATGTACCACATGAAGGTGAGGGCTGTGTAGCGCTTCTGTCTTTCTTCTCAGGGTTCCAGGGCCAGCTGCTTCTCTACGCTCTTACCCTGCCTCTCCAAATCCTCAGAGACTCAGGAAGAGGCTGGGCTTTCTGATTGCCCTCTCCTGAAGATGTGAAGAGAGACCCAGAGGATACTGGCCTCCTGCTCTCCTGGTCACTCCTCAGGGCCACCCTTCCCCTACCCCACTGCTTATAGATACTTCTTCCAAGAAGTTTCAGAGTTTAGCTCCAAGGCTGGAAGCAGCCAGCAGGGGCCAGCCCAGGAACATTGGTTCAGCCAGGTATTCCCCATGTCCAGGGAGTAATTCCCATCTTGGGAATTACTGAAGGCTAGGAAGCCCACCCTGGGCCCTTCCCCATAGCTTCCCTCAAACACGGTGATGAAGCAACTCTGGGAAGCCCTAAGTGCTGTTATCCCATCCCATTCCCAGCCCCTGTGTTGGAAAAGCTGTCCCAGGTTTTAGTTCAGAATATGTGGTGGCCACCACTGTTCGTTTGGAAATTTCCTTGCACTCATGCCCAAGACAAAGGGTCCCTGACTTTGTGGATAAGATCAAAGCTGAGGTCAGAAGGATTGAGCTTAGACACTGGGAAAGCACCCCACCTCCCTGCAAAAAAAAAAAAAAGAACACTTGAATTAGTGTTTAGGAAAGGCTGCCATGGTTTGGGGGTGTCATGAAGGGGTGTTCTGTATCTTTGCCAAGGACAGGCTGTTACAGATGAGGATGGCCACAGGCAGGGAGGCATAGCAGTGGCTGCAAGACTGTGAGGGTGAGGGTAGGGTGATCTGCCCAGTGACAAGTGTGGAGCAGATGACCCAGTTGTGGTGCATTCTGGGTAAGGAGTCTTACTCCCGTGGTGGGAATTTGAGAGTGAGACACTGGATGGGTGAGGGTGAGCTTCTGATGCCCTTGCTGGGCCCCTCTAGGTCTCTGATGACGAGTACACCAAACTTCTGTATAACGGGATCCAGCCTGTGGCTGCCATTGACTCCAACTTTGCGAGTTTCACCTACACCCCTCGATCTCTGCCCGAGGATGACACGTCCATGGTGAGCTGGTCCTCCCCTGCTTGACTGGGCAGGTGGAGGGTGTGCAGCCAGGTAGATGTGCCTAAGAACTTCGTGGTAAGGCAGAATCATTGAGGAAGGCTATGGGATCTTCCTCAGAGATGAAGTAGGTGTGGGGCCTGCCATCATGGGCCATGGGCCTGCCCCAGGGTCAGGGGCTAGCCTGTATGACCGCCGAGGCCTGCTCTTGAGCACCCAGGGCCTGTCTCCACAGGGTTTGCACCTCCCTCCCGGTTTTTCTAAGATTTTGTGTGGTTTGATCCCAAACCTCCTTAGTTCTTAGATTGCATATTTCTGATAGTTCATGGCTCTGAGAATGCTTGGCACTATTCTTTTGTGGTTCTGTAGTTTTCATCTAAGTCTCTAAAGACTCTAAGATTTTGTGTGTGGGACTTCACAGAGGGCTTGAAACAGGGGCTCCAACTTTTTTTTTTTTTTTTTAATGCTAACCATGTTGTTATTTTAATCATAAATCCTCACATTTTAGTGCAAGTAGAATCACCAGGGGCACAATCTTTTTTTTTTTTTTTTTTTTTACATTGCACCCCTTTCCTCCAACCCTCAGTGTTTTAGATTCAGGGATTCAGGTTTGGAACTCAGGGATCTGTTTTATAACCAAAAGTTCCATAACCAATTTTTTTGTTTAAATTTTTTTTTGTTGTGGTAAAAATATAAATAACACAACATTTGCCAGTTCAACGTGTTTTACATGGACAATTCAGTGACAGGGTTACATTAATCGTGATGGTTGCACCACACAATTACATTAATCGTGTGGTGCAGCCATCACCAAGTATCCATTGAGGGGCTGTATCTTGGTGCTTGACCATCTCTCTGACTGCCCCCCTTCCGTCTTCTGCAGGCTATCCTGAGCATGCTGCAGGACATGAATTTCATCAATAACTACAAAATCGACTGCCCAACACTGGCCCGGTATGTGCTCCCAGCACCCCTCTCTCTGTAGCAGACAGACTCAGTTTCTGCCTCCTTCTGTCCTCGACTCTCCCGTCCATTGCCCTCAAGGTTCTGGGGAGGGATCTCTCTGAGGATGACTGGGAGAGACCCAGTCCTGTGGGGGTGGGGAAGACTGAATGAGAGATGATTTCCAGACACTGTGACCGCAGTCTGGGGGGGAACGTGAGAAAGGAAGGGGGCAGGGCAGACCTTGAAGGGCTTTCTGGAGGAGGAGGGCTGAGGCCCTTCTGCTGCCCTGTCCCCTTCCCCAGGTTCTGTTTGATGGTGAAGAAAGGCTACCGGGACCCCCCCTACCACAACTGGATGCACGCCTTTTCTGTCTCCCACTTCTGTTACCTACTCTACAAGAACCTGGAGCTGGCAAACTACCTCGAGTGAGTGGTTGCACCCGTACCCCCATCTGGCAGCCACTTGGAGCCCCTTCCCTGGGGCAGGGAAGTACCCCCTATGTGCCAAACCCTTTATGTGCCCCACCCTTGTGTGATCCTCTTAACAGGCAAATGAGGGTGCAGTGCCCCATCATCCACAGTCACATAGCCAGGCATTGATGAGTCTAAAGTGAACCCAGGCTGCCAGAACCCAAAGCCAGTGCTTTTTTCTTGGTAGGGGACCCAGGCGTCCTGACCCCCTACCTGGGCAGCTCCTAGGAGTCTCTCTCCTGCTCTGGGGGTTCCGGGGAGGGAGCTGTGTGCTGACCTCTCTCTTCTCCATCCGCATCTCAACCAGGGACATTGAGATCTTCGCCTTGTTTATTTCCTGCATGTGTCATGACCTGGACCACAGAGGCACCAACAACTCCTTCCAGGTGGCCTCGGTGAGACCCTGTGCTCCTCAAGATGAGCACCCTCCCAGGGTCTCCGGAGTTCTTACCCCTCCCAGCCCAAGGAGAGGTGGGAGCTGGTGAACCAGGCGCCAGTTTTAGATACAGGAGGAGGCTCTCCCAGGGTTTCCCCTGGGCTCTGAGGTAGGGGCGAGTGGTGCAATTGGTTGGTTAAATGTTCAACTACTAACTGAAAGGTTGGTAGTTTGAACCCACCCAGACATGCCTAGGAAGAAAGGCCTGGTGATTTGCTTCCAAAATGTCACAGCCTTGAAAACCCTCTGGAGCAGTTCTACTCTGCAACACCTGGGGTTGCCATGAGTCAGAATTGACTCGACAGTAACTGGTTTGTCTTGGTTTTTGGAGAGCAGCGGGGAAGATAAGGCCAAGCTCAGCCTAATATGGCGAGCACTGGGATCTGGATATGAGCAGTGACAGGAGTTTTCCTGGACTTTTCCAGAAATCTGTGCTGGCTGCACTCTACAGCTCCGAGGGCTCTGTCATGGAGGTATACTGCCATTCTGCCCAACCCCCTAGCCCCTGTTATCCCCTTTCAGCCAGTGCCTTGACCCAGCTCCTCCCTGTCCCAAACCATGCTCACCAGAAGGGCTGTGAGAGCTGCAGCCGCAGCCACACCCACAGCATGTTTGGCTCCATTTCCTGGGGAGGACTTGGAGGGGTACAGGTGTGGAAGGGGGTGTGGTTAGGGCTGCAGGTTCTGCCTGAGCCCCACCTTGAGAAGAGAAGACCTCTGTTTGGCACGCTTCTCTTTAGCTTCTGAAAACACCCTGTGCAACCCCCTACCCCCAAGCCTGGGATGGGCTCCACTCTGATCACACTCAGCTTTGCCTTAGATTGTTTGGTTGGGGTCTGCCACCCCCAGATAAGGACTCTGTGGGCAGGGGTGAGGTCTCAGACATCTCTGAGATTCCTGCGCTCGACACTGGGCTTTGTACGGAGCAGAAGCCACATCTCCAACTCTGGCCCTCCAAAGTCACCTTGCCCACGCTACCTCCCACCGCACCCCTCCAGAGGCTGCCCTTACCTGGACCCCCAGCGACAAGGTGCTCGCTCACTCTCCTGGGAAGCTGGGGGCAGCCCTGTTGTGCCGTCTGGGCCCTGGGATAAGCCTGCTTCTTCTCCGAGTGACAGCCCTTTAGCGTCAGGAGACAGGGGCTTTGCCCTGTCCTCATCACTGCCTTTCCTTGTCAGCAAACAAATGTTTGCTGCATGAATTAGTGTCTAGGACTCCAAGGGATCATTTCAGAATTTTTCCAGCTTGAGAGGCCCTCAGCGCTTACCTTGTCAGCCTCTCCATGTGACGGCTATGGAATCTAAGGCTAAGAGTGGGTCCCAACTTGCCTGGGTTCACACAAAAGGTGGAGACAGAGCTCAGAAAGGGGAGTGGGTCTTCAAGTCCCCTGTTTCTGCTGCTCTGCTGACCTTGGGGGTTGGGGCTGGCCTGGGCCCTGCTCCCTCTCTGGGCTCAGTTCAGGGGGAAGTTCCCCCTTCGCTGCTCGGCCCCCATCACTCCTCTTCCCGCAGAGGCACCACTTCGCTCAGGCCATCGCCATTCTCAACACCCACGGTTGCAACATCTTCGACCACTTCTCCCGGAAGGTGATGGGGCGGAGGGTGGGATGAGAGGGTGGGAGCCGGGAGCTAGCTGGAAACAGGAGCTGAGGAGTTGAGGTTCCTCAGGGGTGGTGAGAGGGTGGGAGTGTCGGGCAAGCCATGATGCCCCTGCCCCACCCACCCTGACCCAGGACTATCAGCGCATGCTGGACCTGATGCGGGACATCATCTTGGCCACAGACTTGGCACACCACCTCCGTATCTTCAAGGATCTCCAGAAGATGGCTGAAGGTGCCTGCCTTTAGCCCCGCAGCTCAGGGCTGGGAAGGGACGCCAAGAGGGGGATTCGCCTCCAGAATCAACCCGCTCCTTGGCTGCAGGGCCCCATCAGGCAGACCTGGCACCGTCCACTTGGCTCCCATCAAGGGCACCTAATTCCCTGGACCATTTTGGGGTGGGCCCTGGAGTCCTTGTCCTTAGAGAGAGGGGTGAAGGAGGCTGGACCCCTATTCCTCACTCCATCCTCCCCTCAACAGTGGGCTATGACCGAACCAACAAACAGCACCACAGCCTCCTCCTCTGCCTCCTTATGACCTCCTGTGACCTCTCTGACCAGACCAAGGGCTGGAAGACCACAAGAAAGATTGCAGTAAGTGCTGCCCCTCCTGGGGGAAGGCACAGGCTGCACACTGTGCCCAGCACTGAATGGCCCCTTCAGCCTGAACACCCCCTCTTTGAGACAAAACTCTGACCAACTGAGGGCTACAGAGGAGTGACTCAGAGAGGGGCACAGCCACCCCTCCCCATTAACTGGGGGCTATCCCAATGCCAGACCAGAAATGATGAGGGCAGGGCCTGAGATGGGACTGAGGGACACAGCTCAGGTCCCAGAATCATTGGGCCTCAGTTTGTCCTCTTGGGAATGGGCTATCAGTGGAGGCTGGGTGGGTGGATCGCACTCACAGGATGTGATGAGAGTGTTGGCCTTTCAGGAGCTGATCTACAAAGAGTTCTTCTCCCAGGGAGACTTGGTATGTCTGGAGGAACCTCAGGGTGTCCAGGTTGGGGGAGGTTTCTTGGCCTGGGCCCGGGAGGGGCTAGGTTATTCTGACCCTGGTACCTGATGAAGGAACAAGAGGGCCAGGCGTGATGGCTGGTGACATTGTGCCCACAGGAGAAGGCCATGGGCAACAGGCCGATGGAGATGATGGACCGGGAGAAGGCCTACATCCCTGAGCTGCAGATCAGCTTCATGGAGCACATAGCAATGCCCATCTACAAGTGAGTGAACTGCCAGGACACTGTACGGAGTAGCGGGGTGGGCCAGGGCCAGGTAGACAGGGCAGTCCTGTGGACATCACAGTAACACAGGTACAGGGCTTGGCTGGGCCCAGGTCTATCTGATCTACTCCCTGCCTCAGCACAACTGTCTCCTACTTTGCCATAAATGGGGCCTTGTCTTCATTCTTTGTCTCACATGGAAAGAGACTTCCTGCTCTCCTTGACTGTCTAGTCCTGTGCCTCACACTCTGGTGGATGTTCTACCTGTGGGCCAGTCCCAATCTTTCATGCTGCCCTGGGTTGACTTTTGATCTCTGAACCCTGCCCTCATGCACCCCCAGGCTTCTGCAGGACCTGTTCCCCAAGGCGGCAGAGCTGTATGAGCGTGTGGCCTCAAACCGTGAGCACTGGACCAAGGTGTCCCACAAGTTCACCATCCGAGGCCTCCCAAGCAACAACTCACTGGACTTTCTGGATGAGGAGTACGAGGTGCCCAAGATGGATGGTGCTGGGGGCCCTGTCAATGGCTGCTGCAGCCTTGACGCTGAGTGAGCCCCTCCCAGGACCCTTCCCCATCCAGGCCTTCTCCTACAACCCTCCACTGGCCTGGCCAGAGCATTGGGGACCAGAGCCAGAAGTCCTGGGTCCTAGACTAGGACTTCCCATGTGATCCTGGGCAAGTCCTGCCTTTCCCGGGCCTCAGCTTTCTCATCTGTAGAAAGGAGCAAGGCTTTCAGCCTCACCAAGAGTTTGTAAGTTGTCCTCAAGGGCATTGGGGTGACCAATGAGTAGTGGTCCCTGCTCTACACCTCTGACAACACCTTGGCAAGTCCTCCCCAACCCACTCCTCCTCTAAAGCAGCCTTGATTGTTCCTCCTGTGCCCCACTCCTACCCCACTAGACTTGTGCCCTTCTCCCCCGGGGGATATACCCGAGGTCTCAAGGGTCCTCATAGAAGGGGAAGGTGGAGCATCTGAGTGAGCAGAGGGCAGGGGCTTAGCAATGGTCATTAGCTCTGCAGGAGCACTGGAAATAGCCATGGGGCCAAAGGTGCCCCTGAGGACTGCTGCCGCCATATTTATGTCTGGGGCCTGGGGGGATAGATGCAGGGGCCCCAGGTCGAAGCTGCCAGAGTGGCAGCTCAGACTCTGGGGAGAGGGGGCTCAGGAAGAGAGCAGGATGGGCATGATGAACAGGAAGGTTCCCTGGGCTGGGAGACAGGCCCTGGTTTGAGTCAGCAGTGCTTCCTCCCGGCTGTGTGACTCTGGGCAAGTCCCTCCCCATCTCTGGGCAAAACGGGAGGGTAAGACAATCCATTCTCTAAGATCCCTTTTAGATCAAAGGCTCCATAGCTCTGAGGAGTTCAAGGAGAGGCCATGGCCTGTACCTGCCACCCTAGGGCACAGAGAGCTAATCCAAGTCCTTCAGTGGCCCCCTGACTGTGCCCCCTTGACCTGAGCCCCTCCCCCACTTCCACAGCCAGAGAGGGACCTGGCTCAACCCTGGCAGGGTGTCTCTCCTCCTTAAGGCCATATCCATCTGTGCCCGGGGCTCAGGAGACCCCCAAAGGGCCGGACTCTTGGGTCGGCCAGACTCTTGGGTCAGCCAGCCACTGGCTTCTCTCGACTTTGTTTTGTTCTGTATGTGTTGTGGGGTGGGGGGAGGGGGGCCACCTGCCTTACCTACTCTGAGTTGCCTTTAGAGAGATGCGTTTTTCTAGGACTCTGTGCAACTGTTGTATATGGTCCCGTGGGCTGACCGCTTTGTACATGAGAATAAATCTATTTCTTTCTATCAACCGTCCCCCATGGGGCTGTTCAAAGACTTTGTGAATGTGGGGGGAGGGGCGGCAGGATTGAGGGAGGCAAAGGCCCTTCAGAACTCTCTAGCTACTGGAGCCCGCTTCTGGGGGAGCTTATAGACCTACTCCGTGTGCCAGCCCTGTGCCAGATGGTGGGGGGGGGTAGATGGAAGATGAGGAGACGTGGGCATGGAGCAATGAGAGGACACCCTGGCTGGCAGAGATTGCAGACTGGAAACAGAACCGAGAAGCTGAAGCAAATGGGGAGGCTGCCTGGAGGAGGTGGCTCTGGGGCTCCACCTAGACCCCCTGACTGCTGGCCTGTCTTGGTCATGAGTGCCCACACAGCCAAGGCCTGGGCCTCTGAACTCCTTCTAGCCAAAGGAATGCCTGTCTGTGTCTCCGTGAGTTTCCACGTCCCAGGTTCTCTAAATCCTTTCAAAGGGGACACCCCTGCATGTCCAATCCAGCCCTGCGGTGTGTCTGTGGAGTTAGTACCCGGCTCTTCCAGCTGTGAGTCTTTGCCTCTGCACAGAGTGGGGCAGACTCCAGGCTCGGGGGCATGAGGAGGCTCTGCCTGGCGAAGTCTCCAGGCCCCATCCCCCTCCTTTGCCTACATCCCTCCATCTCCCCTACCTGCTCATTTCTTCTGGGTCAATAAAGGTTGGTATGTTAAGGGCAGGGCACTGGAGCCTCCTTTCTCTGGAGGACCATGGCCTGCTTTTCCTGGGAGAAATGAGGAAGGGAGGATAGGGAGGACACGAACAGGGCCGTTTATAGAGACCACCCCAACGCCACCGGGTGCTGGCCTTGCCTTTGGGACTGCGAAGCATGTCTGCTCACCCTGCCCCACAGCCTCTCACAGCCTGTCATGGTTAGGAATCTGCTCCTCTGGGCTGAATAGTCTCAGAGGTTCTAGCCTTCCCTTGGGAGCATGGTGTTCCAGGCCCCTCCCGTGCCCAGCCCCTGCTTTGGGCTCCCGCAGTCTGTCTGTCATCTCACAGCACAGGATCCTGACCAGGCCAGCCGGCCCGTGGGTGGGAGTGATGGTCAGGTCATGGCCCAAGGCTGACAGGAGATGGTTATTCTAATGATGCCTGGCTAACACCAGTGTCAGGTGTGGGTTGATGTGGCTGTCCCTCTGCCTTTGACCCCCAACCCTGAATATATATGTGAGCGTGTGTCCCTCTTACACAATCCTTTGGGCAAAGGGAAAACAACCTGGAGTGCAAATCCCAGGGGCCTTGTCCTCTATATGCTGTTTGTCAACAGTCTTCTCCAGAGGACATTTAATCCCTTTTGAGGCCCATGCTGTGACACATCTCTCCTTGTCAGCAAATTAAGTGAACAGTCCACAAACATCTCCTTGTGCGTTCAGTACCCTGTGCTGAGGCCCAGAGCTAATGAGCCTTTGTCTCTGGCCTGGAGGGTCTAACAGCTTGTTCCTGGGGAGACAGATCCAGACTCAGATGCAGCCCGTGATAACCCAGTGGGGTACCTGGCCATGGGGCCCCAAGTAGGATCATAACTCTGAGGAGACACACAATGAAGTTTTGAAAGATGAGCAGGCGTTTTC
Source organism: Elephas maximus indicus (assembly GCF_024166365.1). NCBI lineage: Eukaryota > Metazoa > Chordata > Mammalia > Proboscidea > Elephantidae > Elephas > Elephas maximus. Next base: position 52,282,375 of record NC_064825.1, read on the forward strand.
CTGCAGGCAACAGGGACAGGCGTTCCTGGTAGAAGAAATTATGTGGACAAAGGCAGAGAGGGAGAGTGACTAGTATGTGGGGGAGTGCAGAGATGTAGGGACAATAAGGCCAGCAACGTTGAATAGGCCAGGTCATGGAGGGCCTGGAATGCCAGGCTGAGGTGTTCGACTTTATTCTGTAGGTAGTAGAGAGTAGGGGAGTGACTCAGACATTCATCTTAGAAAGATCCTACTGGAGGGGAGAAATGATTTCAGGGGGAGGTTGGGCAGGGGCCATTCTAGTGGTGATGCTGTCTGCCTGGTTGGATGCGGGAGGAATTCAGGAGGTGCTGGACTGGCAGAAGTTGGTGACCAATTGGATGGGAAGTGCAGAGGGAGACTGGGAGGTGGGGTCCATGTGACCCCGTGGACAGCCCGGCCTTCGGCAGCTGCTCATCACCACCCTCACCTGCAACGTGGTATTGGGTGAAGCCTCTGGGAGGATGGGCAGGGTGGATGTATGGGCTTGCCAAGGGAGGAGGAGTGGGAGGGGGGACGGAAGGAGAGATGGGAGGAGGAATCGGATAGGGGAAGGGAGAAGGGATAGAAGAGGGATAGGAGGAGGGATGGAAGGAGAAGTAGAAGGAGGGATGGAACGAGAAATGAGAGGATGGATGGAAGGAGGAATGGGAAGAGGGATGGGAAGAGGACTCTGCCCCTGCACAGAGCCTTTGAGCAGCCCTCACCAGGTCACAGAACACGGCTTAGCCCCACTGTCTTCCTGTAGCTGCCCTGCCCTCCCAACTTAATGGTTTCATTTTACATTTCATATAAGCAGCCTCATAATGATTCTGCGGAGTAGATATGATTATTCTCATTCTGTAGCTAAGTAACCCGAGGTTCAGCGGGGTTAAGTAATCTGCCACTGTTGGCACGCAAGCTGGCCTGACTGACTCCCCATCAAGGGCTCTATCTCTGGGATAGGAGGAGACTCAAAACGACAGGGTCTCCGTCTACAGTTTCAGACAGGCTTTCCTTGGGGGTAGAGGTGGTGAGCTTGTGGGTTGAGATCCCAGAGAAGGAGCTAAGATCAGATCTGTGTTGGGTGTGTTGGTGGGAGACTGGAGGCTGGGTCAGTGGCTTGTAGTACACGCTATGACCACCAGGTGGCGCCCAACCTTGTGGCCTCACCTTCCCAGAGGTCATACAAGTGTTTGTGGGGGGGTGTGTTGTGGGTGCAAAACTCACTCCCATCCACTCACAAACAGGCATTCCCTCACAGACACATGCGCACACAGACTCGCACATTCATTCTCTCTTATATACAGACACGCTCTACATGAATTCACAGATACCCACAGGGAAAACGGGAAATGTCTCTTGGGGGCCTCGAGCTCTTTTAGCTGCTCTCTGAACAGGACCGAGGCCCATCAGTTCTCCATGAGTTCTTTCCGCCTGCTGAGTGGTCTCCCTCTGCAGAAGGATCCCTGGGAAGGCAGGACCAGCCTTGAGATCAGATAAGGGCAGAGCTGCTGTCTCCCCCACACCCTTCTCTGCATGTGAAGTAACAAGACAGCACTGAGGGGCTGGGTCATATGCTGATGAAGTGGGACAGAGCGGGGATCGAGCCTACCCCAGGAGCCTCAAGGGGGCTTGCTGGAGGAGGCTGGGCCTCAGGCGGGTCTTGAAGTTTGTGTGGGGAGGGTTGGGATAGGAAGTGAGGGCATTGCAGATTGACCAGGAGAGCAGGCTGCGAGGTGGGAGGGGCAGGGGGCTACGCGGAAGGTCTCAGGGTGCTCTTGCACTCTAGTAGCGGAGCATCCCAGGGCTCAGACTCCTAGAGATGGTTGTGGGGGCTGGGTGTGAGGAGAGGAAGTGAGCCAAAGGGGGCAAGAGATGGTAGAACGGGATAGGGGTGTGCTGAGAGAGGATGGTGGGGAAATGCTGTTTTCACAACCTCGGCTGTGGTCTCCGAGGAGGTGAGGGGTTAGAGGCTTGCTCTGGGCAGGAGCTGGACCCCCAGTGGGGATCAAGGCAGCTACTGCCGCCAGACCAGACTCTGGACAGCACCTAGGGAAAAAGGGGAGAATTGGGATGGGGGAGGAAGTGAGGGGGAGGGGCAGAGGACGAGGTGGGGAAAAGCTGGGGAAGAATTTATTTTCAGCCAAATTATTATTCAAATGAGAGCATAATAAAAATACTCTCAGGCATCCAAGGCCTCAGGAAATTTGCCAAATAAAATAGACATTGAAAACTTTCTTGGAGGAAGTACCCCTCCACAAAGGTAAACTAACCCAGGAATGTTGCAAGAGTTATGGGAAATAATGGTGGGCAAATACTCGGAATTTTTTTTTTTTTTTTTTAAATACTTGGTGAACTATAGCTGTTTAACAAAAACAAAACATACACATCTATTACCCGTTGCTGCCAAGTTGACTCCAAATCATAGGGATCCTATAAAAACCCGTTGCCATTGAGTCGATTCTGACTCATAGCGACCCTATAGGGCAGAGTAGACCTGCCCCATAGAGTTTCCAAGGAGCACCTGGTGAATTCAAACTGCTGACCTTTTGGTTAGCAGCCTAGCTCTTAAAAAAAAACTGGCTAAAATCCAAAGAACTGATAATAACAATTGCTGACCAGGGTACGGAGTAAGAAAAACTCTCATTCATTGCTGGCTGGGATGCAAAATGGTACAGCCACTTTGGAAGACCGTTTGGCAGTTTCTTATAAAGCTAAACAGAGTCTTACTATACAATCCAGCAATTGAAGCTCCTAGGTATTTACTCAACTTAAGTCCACACAAAAATTTGCACACAAATGTCTATAGCACCCTTACTCGTGAGCTCAAGCACAGGGACTTTTACAGCAGTGAAATTATTCTGTATGACACTGTACATTCTGTGTGTAGTGGTGGACACATGATACTATACATCTGTCAAAACCTATAGAACTTCATAATATAAAGAGTGAACCTTAATGTATGCAAATAAAAAAAATCGTTTAGGACTTTGGGAGATCCTAGGACAGAATGTACAATGTGACAATCCAACTGTATTATTACAAATGCGTGAAACAACCTCGCTGGAGGGCATAGAGGGAAAGGTGCTGACCTAAGTAACTTCAAAAGGTCACAGTCTGTAAAGCTAAAGGCATAAGAAATAGTATGTAAGCACTGTACTATAGTTGATAAAGATGTTTCTCATGGGGGTACAGGTTAACAATTCTGATACTGCTATACATGTATAAAGGATTTGAACAATAAAGTAAATGGATAGTGGATAGTGGGAGCCAGGTTTCTCACTGTTGGAGTGGGAATTTACAGATAAGCAAGGGTAGGAGGCTAGAATGATCCATGTGATAATGGATTAGAGTTGGAGACATCACTATGAACTCAGGATTAGCTTAATGTACATAAGCCAAAACCAAACCCACTGCCGTCGAGTGGATTCCAACTCATAGCGACCCTATACATACAGGTGCTTAAATGTAGAAATATTTGTAGATATGCATATTTACAGAGCTGTGGAGGCACAGTGGTTAAGAATGGTTAAGAGCTATGGCTGTTAACCAAAAGGTCGGTAGTTCAAATCCACCAGCCGCTCCTTGGAAACCCTGTGGTGCAGTTCTACTCTGTCCTATAGGGCTGCTATTAGTTGAAATCGACTCAACGGCAATGAGTTTTGGTGTGCATAGGCTAGAATAAATACATGTTTTCTTGCTCTGTCAGCTGAGAGGGTGTGAAAAGGGTGTGATGGCATCAGACTTCACAAAATCCGTGGCTGTCAAGCTGGCAAGGGGGGAGGATAATCAAGATCTACATCAGCCCAAAGCTGATTCCTATGAGGTGGAGGTCAAACATACCTCCACCCTCCAATCTTTTTTACCAATTCTGACACCAGTTGTCCCTCCCACGGCACTCTCTACTTCTCTGCTGGGTTTAATAATTCGCTGCAATGGTCACACAGAACTCACAGACCATACGTACAGTTATGGAGTTTATTAGGGAAGTAACAGTTTACAGTTCAGGATGAGGAAGGACTCAGGATGCAGTTCTTCGATTAGGACAGCTTCTTCTCAGACATGCCTCCCTCAGGTCTTAGCCCATTGGCCCCTTGGCCCAGCTTCTACCCTGCTCCAGCAAGTGTTGCAAAGCTCTTTAGCTCCACCAATAAGTGCCTGGAGCACTCCACTCCACCAGTATGCCTCGAGCCTGAAGGAGCTCAGCTCTTTCACTCTATGGATCTGCATACCCACTGTAGCTTCCTCTCTCCATGGGTTGGAAAGCCCACCGTCTCCTGTGCTGTCTCCTGGTTCTGCTGCTGCTGCCATTTCTCTGCTGCACTTGCAGCCACTTCTTGCTGTCTTGAGCCTTCTCTGATGTTACAGCTCTCTCTGTCTCCTGAGTCTAGGAGCTTCTCAGTGCAGGGACCTCAGGTCCAAAGGACATGCTCCTATCCTGGCCCTTCTTGGTGGTAGTGAGCTCCCCTCCCCCAGCCTCTGGGATTCGCTTATTTTAAATCTAGTGGGATGGCAAAACTGACCAATTCCCTACATGGGTTCCATGCACCTTATTTACATTATTAGCAAGCTGTCCAATCCCCTTGGTGGGCCACAAGCACTTTATTTGCATAGTCCGACCAATCATGTTGTGGGAATCTCAAGACCGTGGCTAGAAGGGCCGTATTAAGTAATTCATTGCACCTCTGGGGGCCTAGAATCAATGAGACCTCAGTAGCAACAAGCATACCTAGGCCCCAGATCTTTTTTTCTAATACTATTCTCCAATAACAGGAACCAGGGCTCCTTGGAAAAATGGCTGATTCTAGGACTGGGACAGGAGATATACAAGATGAGCCTGGAGCATCTTGTAGTGCTACTAGAAAATAAGAAAGTTCTCAAAAACAAACAAATCAACAAATAAAAAAAACAAAAACATTCTAAAATAATGGAAGGTTGTCAGAGAGGCACAGGAGTCTACTGAAAGAGCTCCCAGTGGCCAAAGCTAGAACAATCTGAGGAAAAAAAATACAAAAGTAGTATTGAATTTTAAATCAAAGTATAAAATAAATATTCATGACTCCACATTGATAAAAATAAATGATTGAATACATAAATAAATATTGGCTAATAGATAAATCTCTCATGCAGAGGAGCTCCAAATAATTTATGTAGATATCCAGCCCTCACAGGGATGGAGCATTATTCTCCATTCTGTAAGAGTGGGCTGTGGAGGTGGAAGTACATAACGGACTCTGATGATTCTATGCAGGTTGATAGGATCATCTAGTAAGTAGCTGTGGTGAAGGTGTCTGGATGTTCTATGGGCACACATGGAGGTGTTTCTAATATTCAGTGCTTTACCTAGGTATTAAGCAAGGGGAGACAAGGTGATGATGTTTCCACTAGAAAATTCCCATGATGTGGTTGGATATTTTGGCTGATCAGATTGTCCCTGGCTCTGTTGTCTTAGGCTGTGTAGTACTAAGCTTTATTTTCTACTTTTTTTTATGCTTAAACCTGTGTGGATTCTGACGTATACAACTAAGAACGCTGACTGACACAGTGCTTTCAAATCACCGATCCCATTGTTTGTAATTGCCTGTTTCCCCCAATAAAATGTGAGCTCATTGAGGGGAGAGACTAAGTCTGTTCTCCCTATCCTCAGTGCCCAACACAGAGCTTAATACAGTGTAGAAACTCAGCAAAAATTCATTGAATGCTTATATGAAATGTTAGTCATTATTATTATAAATCCAATCTGAGTGATTTTATCTGTTGAGGAGTGTTGGGTTTGGCCTGCATATCTTGAGGAGTATCTTAGTGGTAACTATGGTCATGCAAGAGTTACTTCATTCAACTGAAGAAAATAGTCTTTCAGTAAAACCATGCTTGCATGATGAACAGCCAGGACTCTGATCAAAGGAAATCATGTTCGCAGTGAATCATGCTTGCATGACCAGCACTGAGAATCAATCAAAACAAACTGACTTTCAGGGCACAGGCAGGTTTGGGGACACAAGACAAAATTCACGATGAGCGAAGCATAGAAAAGTAAGACAGAGAAAAATAATGGAATTTACCTTATATCATTATTAAATCAATTTTCAAATATCACCAATGGAATATTCAGCCAGCTACCTGGTGGCAGGCTGATTGCATTGGACCACTTCCATCATGGAAAGGGCAGCATTTTGCTCTTACTGGAATAGACACTTACTCTGGATGTGAATTTGCCTTCCCTGCATGCAATGCTTCTTCCAAAACTACCATCCATGGACTTACAGAATATCTTATCCACTGTCATGGTAGCCTGCACAGCATTGCCTCAGATCAAGGGACTCACTTCACAGCAAATAAAGTGCAGCAATGGGCCCATGCTCATGGAATTCACTGGTCTTACCATGTTCCCTATCGTCCTGAAGCAGATGGCTTGATAGCACAAGGGAATGGCCTTCTAAAGACATGATTGTGGCACCAACTAGATAGTAACACCTTGCAGGGATGGAACAATGTTCTCGAGGAAGCTGTGTATGCTTTAAACCAGTGTCCAATCTATAGTGCTGTTTCTCCCATAGCCAGAACTCATAAGTCCAGGAGTCAAGGGGTAGGAATGGAAGTGGCACCACTCATTATTACCCCTAGTGATCCATTCACAAAATTTTTGCTTCCTGTCCCCACAACCCTATTCTCTGCAAATCTAGAGGTCTTAGTTCCAAAGGGAGGAATGCTCCCACCAGGAGACACAACCCTGATTTCATTGAAATGAAAGTTAAGAATGCCACCAGCCACTTTGGGCTCCTCATGACCCTGGATCAACAGTCGAAGAACGGTGCTACTGTACCGGCTAGTATGATTGATCCTGATTACCAAGAGAAAATCAAATTGATGTTACGTAATGGGGGCAAAGAAGGGTATGTCTGCGATACAGGAGATTCCTTAGGACATCTCTTATTACTACCATGCCCTGTGATTAAAGTCAATGGAAGACTACAACAACACAATTCCAGCATGACTACTAATGGCCTAGACCCTTCAAGAAAGAAGGGTTGGGTCATCCTACCAGGCAAAAAACCACGACCAGCTAAGGTGCTTGCTGAGGGCAAAGGGAATATGGAAAGAGTGGTAGAAGAAGGTAGTTCTAAATATCAGCTAAGACCACATGACCGGTTGCTGAATGAGGACTGTAATTATTTTTAGTATTTCTTCCTTGTTTTGTTATACATGTATGTGTGTGTGGATCAAATATCTTTGTTTTCTTTCCTCCCTTATTCCATTATTTATTATAAAATATAAAATGTAAATGGGGCTAGTGCATTTTCGGTGGTACATGTGTTAGTTATATCAAGTTAGATGCAAGTGTGACTTTTTAATTGTCTTTATTTAGAGAGTATGTATGGTTTAAGGAGATGTGTACAGGTGCCAAGTTGACAAGTGGTAGACTGTGATGGTTAAGGTTATGTGTCAACTTGGCTAGGCCATGATTCTGAGTGATTTGGCTAATATTATGTAATCATTCTTCTTTTAGTGATCTGATGTGAGCAGCCAATCAGATGAAAGCCAATCAGTTTCCTTGGAGGTGTGGCCTACATCCAATATATATGAATGCTCTGGCAAAGCTCTCTCTGAATCATGTATCTGACTTGTCATCCTCTAACCTGCAGTTCTTAGGACATGAGCCAGCAGCCTTCCACCTGACCTGCCGATTTTGGGTTCGTCAGCCCCTGCAATCGCATGAGGTCAGGAGAAGCTTCCAGCCTGATGACTGACCCGTGGATTTGGGACTTGCCAGCCTCTACAACTGTGTGAGCCATTTCCTTGAGTTAAATCTCTCTCCCTCTTTCTCTCTCTATATATTTGGTTCACTGGTTTTGCTCCCCTAGAGAACACAGCCTAAGACTCCCTAGAGAAATGTCACCCCAAACTGCCCCTAAGTTTTCATACGCTCATGTGCTCTGTGACTCCTTACCTCTGGGTCCTCCCAGGCTGTAATCTTTACAGAAGCATGCTGCCACATCTTTCTCCTGTGTGTTTGAGCCACTGATCTCTTGGTTTGCAGCCGAGTGCTTAACCACTGCACCACCAGGGCTGCTTAGACAAAAGTGCAGACTCCCAGATTTGTGTTTTCTTTTATCTTGTAAGCATTTTTTATTTCATAATACTCTTGTAAGTTGTTAGATGCGCTTTTACCTTCCTTCCCCCACTAATAAGGCTAATTTCCTTAAACCCCATCCTTCCTCAGCTCTTTCCCTTTCCTGTCTTACTTACAGGTTGCTTCTAACAAGCACTCCCATCCCTGTCAACCATGTAGTCATCTGTCACTTAAAGTGTTCATCACACACTTCCCCAGGCACAGGCCTGTGTGAGGTACTATCAGGGGAGCCAAAGCAATAAGGCAGGTACTCTGTCCTGAGGGAGCTCACAGTAACCTGTGGGAAATGCTAATTAATTAATTCAATACACATTTGTTGAAAACATACTAAGCGCTGTCCCTGGCTGGGCATTGGAAAAGCTACAGAGGTGAACAGAGCCAGACACCAAGCTTACAGACTAGTTGAGGCACAGGTGTTAGTCAAATAAACCCATAAACAAAGGTAAAACTGCAACTGGCCAACTGGGTTATTAGGAAAAAGTAGATGGTACTGTAAGAGCTTATGATAGCGGGATTTGACCTGGTCATGGTGGTCAGAGAGTCTTCCTAGAGGAAGAGATGCCTGGGTTAAGACTTGAAGTGAGCAAGAGTTAGGTAAAGAACTAGGCTAGAAGAGGAGGAAACTGTGTGTGTGCAACAATTTCAAGGCAGGAGAAAGCAAGGAGGAACTTGAAGAAGATCGCTGAAATGGTGTGACTGGGAGAGTATGAGAGAGGAGATTGTGTAAGACAAGGCAAGGGAGGCAGGCAGAGCCCAGGTTGTGTTAAGGAGTTTGGGCTTTATCCTAAAAGGAATGAAAATTCAGGGTTTTAAGTAGGCAGGTGACCTGGTCAGAAACTGAGATGACCACTCGGCTTGGAGAAGAGATTGGAGGATGGGGGCAGTGCTGTGGGCCAACTAGGCAGCAGTTCAGGCGAGAATATGAGAGTAATTTGGGGCAAGGTCATGGAGGATGTACAGAAGTGCACAGATTTGAGAGATAACTTTGGTGATGGGTTGGATATAATGGGTCGAGGGAATAGGAATGGGTGAGGGTGACTCTTAGGTTTCTGGTTTGTACACCTGGATAGATGCTGGTGTCATTTGCTGAGACAAGGATTCCTGGAAGAAGACAAGGTTTGGGGAAGAAAATCCCAAACTCAGGCAGAAGTTCTTTGTAAACCATAATGGTTGCAGAAATGTCAGCTGTTACCATCTACTCATTCAAAAATATTATCTCTGTGGCAGCCACTAGAGATTAAAGGCAAGGAGATTAACATTTGATGCACAACTCTGGGAGGCAGCTGGGTGACGAGGTTAAGAGATACATCTTGGTGTCACACATGGTTTTGACACCTGGCTCCCCTAGTTGTATGAACTTGGGCAAGTCATTTAACCTCTTTATGTCTCAAAAACATCTGTAAAATGGGATTTACATCCCTGTTTCCTAGGGTGCTGCATAGATTAATGACATAATGCATAATGTTTTTGGTGATTTGCACAAAGAAAATGCTTCATCTAAAGATGCTATTATTTGTTCTCTTGTAAGGCATTATCATATGTCACTTTATCTAATCCTCATAACAGCAGCACGAGGGGAGAATTAACATTCTATCTCATTTTATAGATAAGCTGGCACTGTTCATTGCCAATCCAGCAGCCTTTCCCCTCTTCCTCACCGTAAGAAAGTAGCTTTTATTTGGGTATTCATCATTTCATGCCAGGGAAGGTGGCTTCTCTCTAGCCTCAGGGTGTAAATCCGGATTAGTCTAATCAATCATCGTAATTCCATTCCCCTAGTCAATAATTAATTTAGACAGAGTCACATGATCCATTCCTAGCCAGTTACCAACTCACCCCAGTTTAATGTGCTTGGCCAAATGGTTAGCTGTTTAAGTTTATCCAGAGGAGCCTCGAAAGAAAAGCCTGGAGAAGCACTTCTGAAAAATCAGGCACTGAAAACCCTCTGGACTGCAGTCCTAATCTAACCCACACACATGGGTTGCTACGAATCAGATAGAATTTGAAAGCAACTGGCAATATTTGAGTACTGCATCCCAGGAAATCCCTTGGTCCTGGGCAAACTGGGATGGCTTGTCACCCTAACTAGCCACTGAACTCCGAACTTTTACAGGGATGGGGGTGGCATCTGGACAACTTTTTTTTCTTGCTAAGAATAAATGGCAAAGACATACATGGAGAAAACACCCTTCTTCTTTCTGGGTGTCTTTTTTTCTGTGTGTTATGCTGGAGCTGCTGTGACCATTCCTTGGCCATGAGAGGAGATAAACAACAAGCTAGTGACAGACTGAAGAAATCAAAAGCATTTGGGTCCCTGAGGACAATGTCATGCTGACAGCACTTGACTCAGGAGTTCTTGTTATGAGAGTAATGAACCATGATACCTACCGATATCTGTTACTCGCAGCCCAAAACATCCTGATGCAAAATGGAACCCAGATAGTAAGAGGCAAAACTAGCAATGAGCCCATCTCCAACCTGCTGTTCATATTCAGATGCTAAATACTATGACATAAATAAGTTTAAACTTTGGGAACAATTCCATTTGTATAGGACAGTATTTCTGAAAGTGTGTTACTTCCAAGAGATACTCTCTGTACTAAGATTCCCATGGTCAAATGGGTTTGGGAAACATGACGTACTTTAGTCTTAATACCAAAAAAAACCAAACCCAGTGCCATTGAGTCAATACTGACTCATAGCGACCCTATAGGACAGAGTAGAACTGCCCCGTAGAGTTTCCAAGGAGCACCTGGTGGATTTGAACTGCTGACCCTTTGGTTAGCAGCCATAGCACTTAACCATTACGCCACCAGGGTTTCCTTAGTCTTAATAATACCTGTTAATTTTGGGAAATCCTACAGTAAAGAAATCCATTTATCTTATATTACCTCAGAGTCTCTCAAGATCATTTCAATGTGCAAATTTTAGTTTGTTTTGTTTTTGTGAAGCCCCTATTAACATCCTCTCAATCTTTCACAGAATATAGTTTAGGAAATGGTGATCTAACAAAAGAAGTTGCCTAGAAGATGAGACTTTGGAATTGGGCTCTGAATTGGAGACCAATCGTCTTGGTTTGCCTGTTGTCTGCTATAATTATTAACAGTGCACACTTTTACTCTCCAAATGGTCCCAGTTCGGGATGGTCAACCCTGCAATCACCCAGCTCTGAACAAGGAGGAGGGGGTTCTCAGGTGTCTTAGTTTCCTAGTGCTGCTATAACAGAAATACCACAAGTGAGGGCTTTAAAGAACGGAAATCTATTTTCTCATAGTTCAGGAACCTATAATTCTGAATTCCGAAAATTCATTCTAGGGGAAGCCTTGCTCTCTCTGTCAGCTTTGGGAGAAAGTCCTTGTCTCTTTCAGCTTCTCTAGCCCTGACATTCCTTGGTTCCTTGGCAATCCTCAAATTGTGTCTCTCTTCCCCTGTTAGCGCTTGCACACATCTCTGTGTCTATGTAGCTATTTATACACTCAGAAGTGATTAGGTTTAGAACACACCCTGCACTGCACTGAGATAGTCTCATTAACATAACAAAGAAAACCTTGTTTCCAAATAGGATTACAGCCACAGGCAGAGAGGTCAGGGCTCCAATACATATTTTGGGGGATACAATTCAATCTACAACTCCAGGTAGGAAGAAAATGACCAGAATAGTGTGGCCAGAACATATGGGTTGGAAGATGTACTGCACTTCAGGGAGAATGACAGAGGACCTTAGGGCAATACAAACAAAGTTATACTGTGGCTCACACTGTAAGCATGATGAGGAAAGGCAGATGGGGGTGGCGGTACAAGGGTGGGCAGAAAGGAATGGGACAGACTTGCAGGCTGAGGAGACATGGGGTGGCCTGCGGTGAGGAGGCTGCGCAAAGCACCCACAGCGAGGATCCTCCCCAGGCAGCTATTTCCCAAGTACTCCTGGAAGCAGGGCTGTCCAGTGAGGGGCTTGGGCAACAGGAACCCACGTGTGTAAACGATCTGGAAAGGCAGAGCCCTAAGTAAAGGGAAGTAAGCTGCCCAGTCCTGAGTTTGTTAATCCTGTCTCCTTCAGCCCTCCGAGTTTCTCTTTTGTTTATCATCTGTCTCCCTCCTTAGAATGGAAGCACTTTGACGTCAGGACTGTGTGTGTTCTGCCCACAGTTGTATCCATAGCCGCTAAAGCAGTTCCTCACCCATAGTAAAGGCTCACTAAATATTTGTTGAACAAATGAATTGGACAGGGAGAAAAACATTTTGCTAAACCACCTTGTATGGAGGATCAAAAAACCAAAACTGAACCTGTTGTTTTCCAGTCCATTCTGGCTCATGGAGACCCCGTGTGCTACAGAGTAGAACTGCGCTCCATAGGGTTTTCTTGACTGTATTCTTTATGGAAGCAGATCCCAAGGACTCTCTTTTGAGGCGCTGCCGGGTGAGTTTGAACTGCCAACCTTTAGGTTAGCAGCTGATTGCAAACTGCTTATTTTCACGCAGGGACTTTATACTGAGGATCAGAAGGTCATTAACACTTATGAGCCTCTACTGTGAGAGATTTGCCAGGCAGTTTACCTCCTTTGGCTCACTTGCCTCTCGTGGGAAATCACGTGTAGGATAATGGGATAATGGACTTCAACCAATCCTATCCATCTTTGGAGGCCCTGTTCAAGCCTCTCATTCTCCAGGAAATCTTCCCCATCTAAGGCACTTCACCTTTGCTGAGCTCCCTCTCCTTCGAGCTTTAGAAAATCCAGCACTTAACTTCCGCTTTTCAGTGCCTTGTTTCATCCAACCACCTCCCACTTGACTATAAACACTTTAAGAGCAGAGGCTACATCTCTTGTATCCAAGCCTCCCCCGCAGCACCAAGAGCTGAGTTGAGAAAAACAAAAGCAAAATCAAAACTATATGGATTCATTAATTGGTAGATTTATCTTTAACACTGGCTCCAGCATGACCTGGACCTGGATCACTCTGCTGCAGCAAGTTTCTGCTGCTCTGTGTATGCCGTCTCAGTTAGCAATGCTTTCTGCTCTAAGACAGAACACCTGACAAGCAATGGCTTAAACAATTGGGCATTTAATTAGCTTGCATAATGAGAGGTCTGGAGGCAGGCAGACCTAGGCTGGTGCGGAGCTTCTGGGATGCAATCAGAGACTCGGACTCATGGCTTTCTGCTCTGCCACCTTTAGTATGTCGGTTTGTTGCCTCATGGTACAAGATGGCTGATGAAGTTCCAGGCTTCACATCTGCGTTCCAGACAGGAAATGGGAGAAAGGGGTGAGGCCAGCTCATGTGCCATTTTGATCAGAAAAGCAAAAGCTTTCCCAGAAGCTTCTAGCACACTCCTGCTTCACCCTGTTGGCCATACTTTGTCATGTGGCCATACCTAAATACAAGGGAACCTGGGAAGAAAACTATTTAGGTTTTCCAGCCTTAAAAAAGGTAGACAAAGAAAAAGGGGTTTGAGAATGAGTGTTGCGTTAATTAGCAAAGATTGCTGTAGACTCTATAGAAGTAAAAGAGGAAAAAAAAAATCAGATTTATCAGAACCTAGCTTAGATGCATTTGTTCCTGGAGAGACACTCTAAACACCTGATTACACATAAACACGGATGCCTATAGACATAAAAGGCACAGTCCATGCCGTTCAGGACCACACAGTCTGGTGAGGAGGATGGGAAGAGTGGCAGAGATAAAGCAATCATCTCAATGTTGTGTGCTATTATACAGTGTGCCTAGAAAGATGTGAAAGGAGAACGTAACTTATCCTAGTGGGCGGTGGTCAGGGAAAGCTGCCCAGAGATTGCAATGACAGTCAAATACACAAACAAGGGGCTGGGGCAGACATTCTCATTAGAAGACAGTGCATGGACATTGGTATGGTGGTAGGAAGACAGCATGGTCTATTTGGTGAGCCTCAGAAAGTTCAGATTTGCTGGAGTGTAGGGAGATGATGTAGGATGAGTGTAGGAGAGAGACGAGGCTGGTGGGGCCAGATCATAAAAGGCATCATGTGCAATGTTGAAGGCTCAGGTCTCCAGCGTGGGTGCCTGGGTAGATGGTGGTGCCATTCACTGAACTCAGTTTGGTTATGTTGATTTTGGGGGCCTCAAGCTGCTCCTATTCTACATGATTTTCCAGGGCAATCTCATCCACTCCCTTGACGTTGGTTACCATCTTATAATTCTTAAATCTATGTTCACTGTCCAGATCGCTCTTCTAAATTCCTAATCTGCATACCCAAGTATTTCAGTTAGCTTTTGCTGCATGACAATCATGCTGAAAATTTAGTACCTTAAAACTAAATCCATTTATTTAGTACCTGAAACTGCGGGTTAGCAATTTGTTTGGGCTCAGAAGTTCATGCCACCCTGAAAGACTTAAAGGATACAAGGGTAAAAGCGGGGAGTGGCCCTTCTAACCATCATTTCTAGTGACGCACTTGCAGAATTTTTGCTTTGTGTTCAGGCTCTGCTGGATAAAAGTCCTAGTTCCCAAGGAGGGGTGAGCTCTTCCATCAAGGGGCACAGTAGGATTCCACTGAACCTGAAGCTGCAACTATTACCTGGTCACTTTTAGGCCTCTACACCAGTGGTTCAGAAAGCAAAAATGGATTTATTATGCTGGCAGCATAGTCAGCCTTGATTTTCGTGAGGAAATAGGCTTGCTGACACTTCATGGAAGCAAAAAGAGAATGTGTGGAGCTCAGCGGATTCCCTAGGATGCTTCTTGGTGCTCCTATGCCCAGTGGTAACACTGAATGAGCAACTGAGGCAAACATAGCCTGACAATGGCAAGGCAACCAAGGACTCAGGCCCCTCAGGGGCTCAGAGGGAAATGATATGTACCAGTTAGAGAAATGTAAATTCAAACTACACTGAAAGACCATTTCTCATCCATAAGATTAGTAAAAATCCCCAAAGTCGAACAACAATTTATGTTAGTGAGTCTGAGGAAAAATTATTCTCCCACATTGCTGGTGGAAGTGCAAAATGGTACAACCCTCCAATATCTAACAAATTTACATATGCGTTTACCCACTTCTAGGAATCTATCCCAAATATACACTGGCAAGCCCTGAGTTGACATTGGCACAAGGCTGCTCACTGCAGTACTGTTTGTCTTTGCAAAAGGCCCAAAGGAATGTCAAGAGGGCTGCACTTCTTCTTTGTGGCAGCTGTTGGGAAAGTGTAGAAGTCTTGATAAAACACTGGGTGATTTATTTGTTTCTAACTAATGTGTACTGAGTGCGTGCTAGGTGCTTGGTAGTTTACATATGCCATTCCATATAAACTGTTCAGCAAGCCTGCAAACCTTCTGGAAATGAATTTGTATCAGGAACTTGGAACACAGAAATTCTAAAAATATATCATGAAAACGTAATCCCAAAGGGCCACAATTCTTTATGCGTAAAGATGTTTATCACAACACTATTTTTCAGAATTATTTTCTCTGGACATGATAAAAAACCAGGCAGTGCAGAAGAGCTTATAATGTTGTCAACAATCCCCACTTCTATCCCCAGTTCTATACCTCCCTGCTCCCAGTATAGTCTTCAGAGGCAACTCCTTTTTTTTTTTTAAATAATTTGTATTGTGCTTTAAGTGAAAGTTTACAAGTCAAGTCAGTCTGTCACATATAAGCTTATATACACCTTACTCCATACTCCCACTTACTCTCCCCCCAATGAGTCAGCCCACTCCCTCCTTCCAGTCTCTCCTTTCGTGACTGTTTTGCCAGTTTCTAACCCTCTTTACCCTCCCATCTCCCCTTCAGACAGGAGACGCCAACACAGTCTCACGTGTCCACCTGATACAAGTAGCTCACTCTTCATCAGCATCTCTCTCCAACCCATTGTCCAGTCCCTTCCATGTCTGATGAGTTGTCTTCGGGAATGGTTCCTATCCTGGGCCAACAGAAGGTTTGGGGACCATGACCGCTGGGATTCTTCTAGTCTCAGTCAGACCATTAGGTCTGGTCTTTTTATGAGAATTTGGGGTCTGCATCCCACTGTTCTCCTGCTCCATCAGGGGTTCTCTGTTGTGCTCCCTGTCAGGGCAGTCATCGGTTGTGGCCGGGCACCATCTAGTTCTTCTGGTCTCAGGATGATGTAAGTCTCTAGTTCATGTGGCCCTTTCTGTCTCTTGGGCTCATAGTTATCGTGTGACCTTGGTGTTCTTCATTCTCCTTTGATCCAGGTGGGTTGAGACAGATTGATGCATCTTAGATGGCCGTTTGTTAGCATTTAAGACCCCAGATGCCACACTTCAAAGTGGGATGCAGAAGGTTTTCATAATAGAATTATTTTGCCAATTGACTTAGAAGTCCCCTTAAGCCATAGTCCCCAAACCCCCGCCCTTGCTCCGCTGACCTTTGAAACATTCAGTTTATCCAGGAAACTTCTTTGCTTTTGGTCCAGTCCAGTTGAGCTGACCTTCCCTGTATTGAGTATTGTCCTTCCCTTCGCCTAAAGTAGTTCTTATCTACTATCTAATCAGTAAATAACCCTCTCCCACCCTCCCTTCCTCCCCTCCTCGTAACCACAAAAGTATGTGTTCTTCTCAGTTTATACTATTTCTCAAGATCTTAAATAGTGGTCTTATACAGTATTTGTCCTTTTGCCTCTGACTAATTTCGCTCAGCATAATGCCTTCCAGGTTCCTCCATGTTATGAAATGTTTCACAGATTCTTCACTGCTCTTTATCCATGCGTAGTATTCCATTGTGTGAATATACCACAATTTATTTAACCATTCATCTGTTGATGAACACCTTGGTTGCTTCCAGCTTTTTGCTATTGTAAACAGTGCTGCAATAAACATGGGTGTGCATATATCTGTTCATGTAAAGGCTCTTATTTTTCTAGGGTATATTCCGAGGAGTGGGATTTCTGGGTTGTATGGTAGTTCTATTTCTAATTTTTTAAGAAGATGCCAGATAGATTTCCAAAGTGATTGTACCATTTTACATTCCTACCAGCAGTGCTTAAGAGTTCCAATCTCTCCCCAGCCTCTCCAACATTTATTAGTTTGTGTTTTTTGGTTTAATGCCAGCCTTGTTGGAGTGAGATGGAATCTCATTGCAGTTTTAATTTGCATTTCTCTAATGGCTAATGATCGAGAGCATTTTCTCATGAATCTGTTAGCTGCCTGAATATCTTCTTTAGTGAAGTGTGTGTTCATATCCTTTGCCCAATTTTTGATTAGATTGTTTGTCTTTTTGTGGTTGAGTTTTAACAGAATCACATAGATTTTAGAGATCAGGCGCTGGTTGGAGTTGTCATAGCTGAAAATTCTTTCCCAATCTGTAGGTGGTCTTTTTACTCTTTTAGTGAAGTCTTTAGATGAGCATGGGTGTTTGATTTTTAGGCGCTCCCAGTTATCTGGTTTCTCTTCGTCATTTTTGGTAATGTTTTGTATTCTGTTTATGCCTTGTATTAGGGCTCCTAACGTTGTCCCTATTTTTTCTTCCATGATCTTTATCATTTTAGTCTTTATGTTTAGGTCTTTGATCCACTTGGAGTTAGTTTTTGAGCATGGTGTGAGGTATGGGTCCTGTTTCATTTTTTTGCAAATGGATATCCAGGTATGCCAGCACCATTTGTTAAAAAGACTATATTTCCCCCAATTAACTGACACTGGGCCTTTGTCAAATATCAGCTGCTCATATGTGGATGGATTTATACCTGGGTTCTCAATTCTGTTCCATTGGTCCATGTGCCTGTTGTTGTACCAGTACCAGGCTGTTTTGACTACTATGACTGTATAATAGGTTCTAAAATCAGGTAGAGTGAGGCCTCCCACTTTCTTCTTCTTTTTCAGTAATGCTTTATTTATCTGGGCTTCTTTCCCTTCCATATGAAGTTGGCGATTTGTTTCTCCATCACATTAAAAAATGTCATTGGAATTTGGATCGGAAGTGCATTGTATGTATGGATGGCTTTTGGTAGAACAGACATTTTTACTGTGTTAAGTCTTCCTATCCATGAGCAAGGTACGTTTTTCCACTTATGTAGGTCTCTTTTGGTTTCATGCAGGAGTATATTGTAGTTTTCTTTGTATAAGTCTTTTACCTCTCCGGTAAGATTTATTCCTAAGTATTTTATCTTCTTGGGGGCTACTGTGAATGGTATTGATTTGGTGATTTCCTCTTCGATGTTTTTTTTGTTGATGTAGAGGAATCCAAGTGATTTTTGTATGTTTATCTTATAACCTGAGACTCTGCCGAACTCTTCTATGAGTTTCAGTAGTTTTCTGGAGGATTCCTTAGGGTTTTCTGTGTATAAGATCATGTCATCTGCAAATAGAGATAATTTTACTTCTTCCTTGCCAATCCGAATGCCCTTTATTTCTTTTTCTAGGCTAATTGCTCTGGCTAGGACCTCTAGCACAATGTTGCATAAGAGCGGTGATAAAGGGCATCCTTGTCTGGTTCCCGTTCTCAAGGAAAATGCTTTCAGGTTCTCTCCAATTAGAATGATGTTGGGTGTTGGCTGTGTATAGATGCCCTTTATTATGCTGAGGAATTTTCCTTCAATTCCTATTTTGCTGAGAGTTTTTATCATGAATGGGTGTTGGACTTTGTCAAATGCCTTTTCTGCATCAATTGATAAGATCATGTGGTTTTTGTCTTTTGTTTTATTTATATGGCGGATTACATTAATGGTTTTTCTAATATTAAACCAGCCTTGCATACCTGGTATAAATCCCACTTGGTCGTGGTGGATTATTTTTTTGATATGTTGTTGAATTCTATTGTCTAGAATTTTGTTGAGGGTTTTCGCATCTATGTTCATGAGGGATATAGGTCTGTAATTTTCTTTTTTTGTGGTGTCTTTACCTGGTTTTGGTATCAGGGATACGGTGGCTTCACAGAATGAGTTAGGTAGTATTCCACCATTTTCCATGCTTTGAAATACCTTTAGTAGTAGTGGTGTTAACTCTTCTCTGAAAGTTTGGTAGAACTCTGCAGTGAAGCCATCCGGGCCAGGGCTTTTTTTTTGTTGGGAGTTTTTTGATTACCGTTTCAATCTCTTTTTTTTGTTATGGGTCTATTTAGTTGTTCTACTTCTGATTGTGTTAGTTTAGGTAGGTAGTGTTTTTCTAGGCATTCATCCATTTCTTTTAGGTTTGCAAATTTGTTAGAGTACAATTTTTCGTAATAATCTGATATGATTCTTTTAATTTCAGTTGGGTCCGTTGTGATATGGCCCATCTCATTTCTTATTTGGGTTATTTGTTTCCTGTATTTCTTTAGTTAGTCTGGCCAATGGTTTATCAATTTTGTTAATTTTTTCAAAGAACCAGCTTTTGGCTTTGTTAATTCTTTCAATTGTTTTTCTGTTCTCTAATTCATTTAGTTCAGCTCTAATTTGTATTATTTGTTTTCTTCTGGTGCCTGATGGATTCTTTTGTTGCTCACTTTCTATTTGTTCAAGTTGTGGGGACAGTTCTCAGATTTTGGCTTTCTTCTTTATGTATGTGTGCACTTATCGATATAAATTGACCTCTGAGCACTGCTTTTGCTGTGTCCCAGAGGTTTTGATAGGAAGTGTTTTCATTCTTGTTGCATTCTATGAATTTCTTTATTCCATCCTTAATCTCTTCTATAATCCAGTCTTTTTTGAGCCAGGTATTGTTCAGTTTCCAAGTATTTGATTTCTATTCCCTGATTTTTCTGTATTGATTTCCACTTTTATGGCCTTGTGGTCTGAGAAGATCCTTTGTAATATTTTGATGTTTTGGATTCTGCAAAGGTTTGTTTTATGGCTTAATATGTGGTCTATTCTAGAGAATGTTCCATGTGCACTAGAAAAAAAAGTATACTTTGCAGCTGTTGGGTGCCGTGTTCTGTATAAGTCTATGAGGTCAAGTTGGTTGATTGTAGCGATTAGGTCTTCCGTGTCTCTATTGAGCTTCTTACTGGAAGTCCTGTCCTTCTCCGAAAGTGGTGTGTTGAAGTCTTCTACTATACTTATGGAGGTGTCTATCTCACTTTTCAGTTCTGTTAAAGTTTGTTTTATGTATCTTGCAGTCCTGTCATTGGGTGCATAAATATTTAATATGGGTATATCTTCCTGGTCAATTGTCCCTTTAATCATTATGTAGTGTCCTTCTTTATCCTTTGTGGTGGATTTAACTTTAAGGTCTATTTTGTCAGAAATTAATATTGCTACACCTGCTCTTTTTTGCTTGTTGTTTGCTTGATATGTTTTTTTCCATCCTTTGAGTTTTAGTTTGTTTGTGTCTCTAAGTCTAAGGCGTGTCTCTTGTAGGCAGCATATAGACGGATCGTGTTTCTTTATCCAGTCTGAGACTCTCTGTCTCTTTATTGGTGCATTTAGTCCATTTACATTCAGCATAATTATAGATAAGTATGTGTTTAGTGCTGTCATTTTGATGCCTTTTTGAGTGTGTTGTTGACAATTTCATTTTTCCACTTACTTTTTTGTGCTGAGATGTTTTTCTTTGTAAATTGTGTGTTCCTCATTTTCATAGCAGTTGAATTTACGTTTGCTGAGTCGTTATGTTTTTCTTTGTTTTTATTTTGAGTTATGGAATTGTTAGACCTCTTCGTGGTTACCTTAATATTTACCCCTATTTTTCTAAGTAAAAACCTAACTTGTATCATCCTCTATCACCTTGTTTTCCTCTCCATATGGCAGTTCTATGCCACCTGTATTTAGTCCCTCTTTTTGATTATTGTGATCTTTTACATAATGACTTCAATGATTCCCTGCTTTGAGCATTTTTTTCTTTTTAAAATTAATCTTAATTTGTTTTTGTGAATTCCCTATTTGAGTTGATATCAGGATGTTCTGTTCTGTGACCTTGTGCTGTGCTGGTATCTGATATTATTGATTTTCTGACCAAACCATTTCCTTTAGTATTTCTTGTAGCTTTGGTTTGGGTTTTGCAAATTCTCTAAGCTTGTGTTTATCTGTAAATGTTTTAATTTCACCTTCATATTTGAGAGATAGTTTTGCCGGATATATGATCCTTGGCTGGCAGTTTTTCTCCTTCAGTGCTCTGTATATGTCATCCCATTGCATTCTTGACTGCATGGTTTCTGCTGAGTAGTCTGAACTTATTCTCCTTTGTAGGAGACCTTTCTTTTCTCCCTGGCTGCTTTTAAAAGTTTCTCTTTATCTTTGGTTTTGGCAAGTTTGAGGATAATATGTCTTGGTGATTTTCTTTTTGGATCAATCTTATATGGGGTTCAATGAGCATCTTGGATAGATATCCTTTCATCTTTCATGACGTCAGGGAAGTTTTCTGCCAACAGATTTTCAACTATTCTCTCTATATTTTCTGTTATCACTCCCTGTTCTGGTACTCCAATCACTTGTAGGTTATTTCTCTTAATAGAGCCCCACATGACTCTTAAGGTTTCTTCATTTTTTTTTTTAATTCTTTTATTGGATTTTTTTCAGCTATTTTTTTATATTGGTGTCAATTCCCTTATCCTCCAGGTCCCCCACTCTGCATTCCAATTGCTCGAGTCTGCTCCTCTGACTTCCTATTGAATTGTCTAATTCTGTAATTTTACTGTTAAGCTTTTGGATTTCTGAATGCTGTCTCTCTTTGGATTCTTGCAGCTTATTAATTTTTCCACTATGTTCTTGAATAATCTTTTTGATTTCTTCAACTGCTTTATCAGTGTGTTCCTTGGCTTTTTCTGTAGATTGCCTTATTTCATTTCTGAGGTCATCCCTGATGTCTTGAAGCATTCTGTATCTTAGTTTTTTATATTCTGCATCTGGCAATTCCAGGATTGTATCTTCATTTGGGAAAGATTTTGATTCTTTGATTTGGGGAGTTGTAGAAGCAATCATGGTCTGCTTCTTTATGTGGTTTGATATCGACTGCTGTCTCGAAGCCATCTATAAGATATTGTAATAACTTAGTTTATATTTGATCACTGAGTCTTATCTTGTTTTGTTTTCTTTCAATATATGTAGATGGGCTACTAGATTGTGCTGTCTTGATTGTTGTAGCCCTTGAATCACTTATGTCCTATTACCAGCTGGTTTGGGCTGTTACCAGATATATAAGCCTAAGAGTCCATTCACTGTTCTTCAGTAGAATCTGATTTTGGTCACCAAGTATGTGGTGCAGACTGTCACCTATCCACCTAGAGGAGTAGTAGTGATAGTTGTGTGCACCAGATTTTGTAGCAGCAGGGTTTCACACTCCGGGGGTGCGGGCAGGATGCTCACAGGGTTCCCCCAAGTGCCAGTGAGGTAGGTGTATCTCTATTCCTAAAGTACTTTGGTGGGTGGGCTCTGCCGCTGTACCTTAGGTACCCAATGCATGTACCTCTGCAGGTTGGTAGGTGTCACCATCCTCAGACCCCTAAGGCAGGAGGCTAGGTGGTCTGGGGGGAGCTTCAGCCCTTAGTTCCCTGTTGTGGGTCAGAGGCAACTCCTTTTAACCATTTCTGATTTTATATTTTTTTACTGTTTACTTCGAAGGTCCTTAGGTGGCACAGACAGTTTTCAATCAACTGCTAGCCTAAAAGTTGGAGGTTCAACCCCCCCACCCCAAGTTGTACCATGGAAGAAAAGGCCTGGTGAGGATCTGCTTCCGTTAGGATTACAGCCAAGGAAACCCTTTGGAGCAGTTCTACTCTGTAACACACGGGATCGCCATGAGTTTGAATCGACTTGCTGGCAACCAACAACAACAGTGGCTGCTTCTGTATCTTTAAAAATATGTGTTTGTGTGACTCTAGATTATCAAGTTAGGTATTATGTATTGGCTTCCTGCTGTATTAGACTAGGATTGCTTCAAGAGCCAGCAGATTTTTTGGTGGGGCCCCAGAACCTGACCTTGAGACTGGCAGGGAGTGAGTGTTAGGTACTTATTAAGTAAATGAACAACCTGGGTGGTCAAGGGAGGGAAGGATATTTGAAGAAGAGGAAAAAGCCTGGGTGAAGGGGCAGAGCCCTGAGAAGGCATGAGACAGACACCGCTGGATGCCTACCTGACTGCCACTCCACTTCTTCCTCACTTACCAAAAAACCCCCAAGCTGTTGCCCTTGAGTACATTCTGACTCATACGACCCCATGTTTTACAGAATAGAACTGCTCCATAGGGTTTTCTTGCTGCAGTTCCCTGGGAAATAGTTAAGAGCTCGACTACTAGCCAGAAGGTTGGTGTTTGAGCTCATCCAGGGGCACCTCAAAAGACAGGCCTGGTGATCTACTTCTGAAAGAGCACAGCCTTGAAAACCCTATAGGGCAGTTCCACTCTGCACACATGGGGTCGCCATGAGTTGGAATCTTCTCTACAACAACTAACGACAACCCAACAGTGCAATGCCTCCCTTGGCTGGGTCATGTTTCTCTTTCTTTCTGCCCAGGACTTCTCTGAAGCCACAGTGGGGAATGCCTAAGGGAACTCACAGGCACTCACGCATGTAAGCCCTGGGTGTGGAAGGAGTTAACACCCCAAGAGGCAATGCTTAACTAATAGGAACAGGAACCAGTTGATAAATGGACCCCACTTCCATTCTCCAGCTGGTCAATTCTGAGGTGACCTCTATATAGCACCTCAGAAGTTCCCCTGGGATCAAACCAACTCAAGAGCTCACCCTTGCATTGGCTTTTCTTCCTGTTATGGATTAAATTGTGTCCCCCAAAATGTGTGCTGTAAATTCTAACCTCTATGCTGTGATTATAATCCCATCTGGGAAAGAGTTGTCGTTGTTATGTTAATGAACAGGATTAGTGTAGGGTGTGTATTGAGTGAATCTCTTACAAAATATAAAAGGAGCAGAATAAGGAAGCAAAGATGGGGGAAAGAGCGATGCCAAGCCATAAGATTGCTCGGGAGGAGAAACTCAGAAGAGAAAAAGACCTTCCTCCAGAGCCGGCAGAGAGAAAAAGCCTTCCCCTGGAGCTGGCACACCGAATTAAGACTGTTAACCTCCTAAACTGTGAGAAAATAAGTTTCTGTTTATTAAAGCTACCCATTTGTGGTATTTCTGTTATAGCAGCACTAGATAACTAAGGCACCTCCTCTGAGGCTATCTCCCCACTTCCCGTAGTGATCAACTCCTCCCGGTGTGCTTGAGGCTTGCCCAGTTTTAGCACTGAAAGTCTCACATCTTGAGAAACGTATCAGTCGCCAGCAAACAGAGATAGCTGGTCACCCTATCGGTTCTTTAATTCTGTGTACTGGGATCCTCTCAAATAAAC
This sequence comes from Elephas maximus indicus, assembly GCF_024166365.1. NCBI lineage: Eukaryota > Metazoa > Chordata > Mammalia > Proboscidea > Elephantidae > Elephas > Elephas maximus. Next base: position 52,306,693 of record NC_064825.1, read on the forward strand.
TCCTTTCAGGCAACTCCTTGTCTCAAGCTGTTTTCAGGCTATGACATGACATTCCATTTGCGTCTTGTAGCACCTCCGTCTGTGAAATCTGTCTCTAAGCAGCTCTCAACAAAGATATCGAGGAGCAGTTGGCTAACCACGTAGAGCATGGAAAGTGAAAAACTGCAGTTTCTGCTTCCTGTTGCTGTGGGTTATCATCTTGCGGCATTTGCCAGATGTTCTTGGGTAAGAATCCAGGCAATGTCGGTGGAATCTTCTGTGAGGCTGCCAGCAGTCAGATCAGATGGAAGAGCTCTGGTTTTTCTGTCTCCTGAAATCAATGCTTCTAGTTTCTAGCTTTGAGTTTTATTTGATTGGAAGCTGAAGAATATTCTTCGTTTGAATTAAGGCCCAGCTAAGTGAATTTTCCCTAGAGGCTTTGAAAGGCAAAACTCTGGACCAAAGTTGTTGTCCTTCAGAAATGGGGAACTAACGCCCCCTACAGGATAAATATATCTATGAGCATTCAGGAAGGTCAGGGCAGCTTTGTGTGTCTTTTCTGAATAGCTGCATGGTTTTTTCTTTCTTCTCAGTATAAAAATTATACTGCTTAATATTCAGATAGTCCAATAATTTAATAATTTATTCTGTTGTTTCAGTGATATATTTGCTCCCCTGTGTAAAAGCATGAGCTGAGCGAAATAAGTCAGTCTCAAAAGGACAAATACTGTATGATCTCACTTATATGAAATAAGCAAATATACATTGTTGTTGTTTGCCATCAAGTCGCTTCTGACTCCGTGTGTGACAGAGTGGAACTGCTGCGTAGGGTTTTCTTGGCTGTAATCTTTATGGGAGCAGATGGCCCCCTGGAGTTGCTGGGCGCGTTCAAACCAACAACCTTTCAGAAAGCAGCAGTGTGCTTAACCGTTTGCACCACCAGGGCTCCTCAAGCAAATATATATAGAAATCAAAAATTATTAGTAGTTATCAGAGGTGGGAGGAAGGGGGAAGAAGAGTGTTTTTGCTTAGGGGGTAGTGAGTTTATGTTAATGGTGGTACATTAATTTGGAAAAAGATAGCAAGATTTGTCACAAACTTGAAGAATGTAATTAATGCCACTGAATTGTGCATGTAAAAATTGTTGAATTGGTTTATGTTTTGCTGTGTATATTTTCACCACAATTAAAAAAAAAAATGCTAGTATGAATTGAGGGATTGGGAGTGGGGAATCCGAGAGGATTCTAGAACTCCAGGAGATCTTTCAACTTGTTCCAGGAGGATTGGCCTGCACATACTACAGATGACAAAGGAATGAGTTTAATTTTAAAGGTAAATTTGAATTAGTTAGGCCAAAAATTTTTTTTTTTTCTCTGTAGGTTTGTGGAAAATATAGCTATAGTCCCTCAGCCACAGTGGACTTTCTATGTGCTTTGGTTTAAGGAATCACAGAGTGCTTATATAAAGGGACTCAATGCCTCCCAGGGGGAAAAATTAGGAAATCAAGCCACACCTCCAGTACTGTAAATGCGCTAGCTCTTTGTGGAAAGCCCTCCAGGCTGAGAGAAAAGAAAATAAAACCTTCCAAATTGCAGAACACCACGTTTACAAAGAGACTTGAGCTGTAATCTGTGCTCTGTGATGTATGTTAAAACATTTAAGTAGTTTAAAGAAATTACCCATCAGAAGCATTTATCTTTTAATGTTTTTTGGCTTAGAAAAAAGTCACTTCCAAGTGAAAAACTAAAACTACTCAATTTGAGTGTTAAAGCCTTTGGGTAAAAGGTAAGTTTTATATTCTTATAAGAATAAAATAAGTGTAAATAACCTTGAAAAATGATAATAAAAAAAATTGATGTCAGGTCAATTCTGGCTCATAGTGACCCTATAGGACAGAGTAGAACTATAGAAATCCTGCAGGGTTTCTAAGGAGCATCTGGTGGATTCGAACTGCCGACATTTTGGTTGGCAGCTGATCTCTTAACCACTTTGCACCAGGGCTCCAAAGTAGGTTTATTCATAAAAATTTTTAAGCACTATCCAAAAAAAAAAAATTTTTTTTTTTAATCCTTATTTTAAAATCTAAGCCCTTTCTTCAAAATGTTTTTGCATGAACAACTGGACTAAACCAAAAGCAAAGAAGTTTCCCAAATAAACCGAATGATTCGAAGGCCAGCATAGCAGGAGCAGGGGTCTGGGGACCATGGTTTCAGGGGACATCTAAGTCAATTGGCATAATAAAATCTATTAAGAAATCATTCTGCATTCCACTTTGGAGAGTACCGTCTGGGGTCTTAAAGGCTAGCAAGCAGCCATCTAAGATGCATCAATTGGCCTCAACCCATCTGGATCAAAGGAGAATGAAGAACACCAAGGACGCAAGGCGATTACAAGCCCAAGAGACACAAAGGGCCACATGAACCAGAGACTACATCATCCTGAGACCAGAAGAACTAGATGGTGCCCAGCTACAACCGATGACTGGCCTGACAGAGAACACAACAGAGAACCCCTGAGGGAGCAGGAGAGCAGTGGGATGCAGACCCCAAATTCTCATAAGACCAGACTTAATGGTCTGACTGAGACTAGAAGGACCCTGGTGGTCATGGTCCCCAGACCTTCTGTTAGCCCAAGACAGGAACCATTCCCAAAGCCAACTCTTCAGGCAGGGATTGGACTGGACGATGGGATAGAAAATGATACTGGTGAAGAGTGAGCTTCTTGGATCAAGTAGACACATGAGACAATGTTGGCATCTCCTGTCAGGAGGGGAGATGAGAGGGCAGGGGGAGTCAGAAGCTGGTGGAATGGACACGAAGAGAAAGGAGGGAAGGAATGCGCTGTCTCATTAGGGGGAGAACAATTCGGAGTATATAGCAAGGTGTATATAAATTTTCATATGAGAAACTGACTTGATTTGTAAACTTTCACTTAAAGCACAATAAAAATTTTAAAAAAGGTTTTGGATAGGAAATGAGAAAATCTGAAGTTGGTTTAATGGCTTCAAGGTTCCTGCTGAGTTATAAAATAAATATGCAGATCAGGCACAATGATATGCAAATTAACATCAGACAAAAAATTGATAGTCATGAAGGTTTTAAGAAACCCATAGGTACTAAGAAGGAGCCCTGGTGGTACAGTGATTAAGCTCTCGGCTGCTAACAGAAAGGTTGGCGGTTCAAACCCACCAGCTGCTCCTTGGGAGAAAGATATGACAGTCTGCTCCTTTAAAGATTTACAGCCTTGCAAACTCTGAGGGGCAGTTCTAGTCTGTTCTACAGGGTTGCTATGAGCCGGAATCAACTCGATGGCAGTGGGTTTTGTTGTTTTTTTTCAGTACTAAGACCTCTAATCAAAGTTTAGAGAATTATAAACAAAAAAAACCCCCAAACCTGTTGCCATCAAGTCGATTTTGACTCATAGCAACCCTATAGGATAGAGTAGAACTGTGTCCTAGGGTTTCCAAGGAGCACCTGGTGGATTTGAATTGCCGACCTTTCAGTTAGCAGCCGAACTTTTTAAAAATAATTTTTATTGTGCTTTAAGTGAAAGTTTACAAATCAAGTCAGTCTCTCACACAAAAACCCATACACACCTTGCTCCATACTCCCAATTACTCTCCCCCTAATGAAACAGCCCGCTCTCTCCCTCCACTCTCTCTTTTCCTGTCCATTTCGCCAGCCTCTAACCCCCCTCACCCTCTCATCTCCCCTCCAGGAAGGAGATGCCAACATAGTCTCAAGTCTCCACCTGATCCAAGAAGCTCACTCCTCACCAACATCCCTCTCCAAGCCATTGCCCAGTCTAATCCATGTCTGAAGAGTTGGCTTCGGAGATGGTTCCTGTCCTGGGCCAACAGAAGATCTGGGGGCCATGACCACCAGGGTCCTTCTAGTCTCAGTCAGACTATTAAGTCTGGTCTTATGAGAATTTGGGGTCTGCATCCCACTGCTCTCCTGCTCCCTCAGGGGTTCTCTGTTGTGTTCCCTGTCAGGCCAGTCATCAGTTGTAGCTGGGCACCATCTAGTTCTTCTGGTCTCAGGATGATGTAGTCTCTGGTTCATGTGACCCTTTGTGTCTCTTGGGCTTGTAATCACCTTGTGTCCTTGGTGTTCTTCATTCTCCTTTGATCCAGGTGGGTTGAGGCCAATTGATGCATCTTAGATGGCTGCTTGCTAGCCTTTAAGACCCCAGATTCCACTCATCAAAGTGGGATGCAGAAAGTTTTCTTAATAGATTTTATTTTGCCAATTGACTTAGATGTCCCCTGAAACCATGGTCCCCAGACCCCTGCCTCTGCTACACTGGCCTTCGAATCATTCAGTTTATTCGGGAAACTTCTTTGCTTTTGGTTTAGTCCAATTGTGTTGACCTCCCCTGTATTGTGTGCTGTCTTTCCCTTCACCTAAAGTAATTATCTGCTATCTAATTATTGAATGCCCTTCTCCCACCCTCCCTGCCTCCCCCATCGCATAACCACAAAAGAATGTTTTCTTCTCAGTTTAAACTATTTCTCAAGTTCTTATAATAGTGGTCTTATACAATATTTGTCCTTTTGCAACTGACTGATTTCACTCAGCATAATGCCTTCCAGGTTCCTCCATGTTATGAAATATTTCACAGATTCCTCACTGTTCTTTATCGATGCGTAGTATTCCATTGTGTGAATATACCATAATTTATTTATCCATTCATCTGTTGATGGGCACCTTGGTTGCTTCCATCTTTTTGCTATTGTAAACAGTGCTGCAATAAACATGGGTGTGCATGTATCTTCGTGTAAAGGCTCTTATTTCTCTAGGATATATTCCAAGGAGTAGGATTGCTGGATGGTATGGTAGTTCTATTTCTAGCTTTTTAAGGAAATGCCAGATCAATTTCCAAAGTGGTTGTACCATTTGACATTCCCACCAGCAGTGCATAAGTGTTGCAATCTCTCCACAGCCTCTCCAACATTTATTATTTTGTGTTTTTTGCATTAATGCCAGTGTTGTTGGAGTGAGATGAAATCTCATGGTAGTTTTGATCTGCATTTCTCTAATGGCTAATGATCGTGAACATTTCCTCAAATATCTGTTAGCTACGTGAACGTCTACTTTAGTGAAGTGTCTGTTCATATCTTTTGCCCATTTTTTAATTGGGTTATTTGTCTTTTTGCAGTTGAGTTTTTGCAGTATCATGTAGATTTTAGAGATCAGGCGCTGATCAGAAATGTTATGCTAAAAACTTTTTCCCGGTCTGTAGGTAGTCTTTTTACTCTTTTGGTGAAGTCTGTGGATGAGCATAGGTGTTTGATTTTTAGGAGCTCCCAGTTATCTAGTTTTTCTTTTGCATTCTTTATAATGTTTTGTATACTGTTTATGCCATGTATTAGAGCTTCTAACGTCCCTATTTTTTCCTCCATGATCTTTATCATTTTAGATTTTATATTTAGGTCTTTGATCCATTTTGAGTTAATTTTTGTGCATGGAGTGAGCTATGCGTCTTGTTTCATTTTTTTGCAGATGGATATCCAGTTATGCCAGCACCATTTGTTAAAAAGACTGTCTTTTCCCCATTTAAGTGTTTTAGGGCCTTTGTCAAATATCAACTGCTCATATGTGGCTGGATTTATGTCTGGATTCTCAACTCTGTTCCATTGGTCTATGTATCTGTTGTTGTACCAGTACCAGGCTGTTTTGACTACTGTGATGGTAGAATAGATTCTAAAATCAGGTAGAGTAAGGCCCCGCACTTTGTTCTTTTTCAGTAATGCTTTACTTATCCAGGGCCTCTTTCCCTTCCATATGAAGTTGGTGATTTCTTTCTCCATCTCATTAAAGAATGTCGTTGGAATTTGGATTGGAATTGCATTAAATGTATAGATCGCTTTCAGTAGAATAGCCATGTTTATAATGTTAAGTCTTTGGTGGCAGTGGGTTTTATCCTTGAGCAAGGTATGTTTTTCCACTTATGTAGGTCTCTTTTGGTTTCATGCAGGAGTGTATTGTAGTTTTCTTTGTATAAGTCTTTTACCTCTCCGGTAAGATTTATTCCTAAGTATTTTATCTTCTTGGGGGCTACTATAAATGGCATTGATTTGGTGATTTCCTCTTCAATGTTCTTTTTGTTGGTGTAGAAGGAATCCAACTGATTTTTGTATGTTTATCTTGTATCCCGATACTCTGCTGAACTCTTCTATTAGTTCAAGTAGTTTTCTGGAGGATTCCTTAGGGTTTTCTGTGTATAAGATCATGTCATCTGCAAATAGAGATAATTTTATTTCTTCCTTGCCAATCTGGATGCCCTTTATTTCTTTATCTAACCTAATTGCTCTGGCTAGGACCTCTAGCACAATGTTGAATAAGAGTGGTGATAAAGGGCATCCTTGTCTGGTTCCCAGTCTCGATGGGAACGTTTTCAGGCTATCTCCATTTAGGGTGATGTTGGCTGTTGGCTTTGTATAAATGCCCTTTATTATGCTGAGGAATTTTCCTTCTATTCCTATTTGCTAAGAGTTTTTATCACGAATGAGTGTTGAACTTTGTCAAATGCCCTTTCTGCATCAATTGATAAAATCATGTGATTCTTGTCTTTTGTTTTATTTATATGGTGGATTACATTAATTGTGTTTCTAATGTTGAGCCATCCCTGCATACCTGGTATGAATCCCACTTGGTCATGGTAAATTATTTTTTTGATATGTTGTTGAATTCTATTGTCTAGAATTTTGTTGAGGATTTTTGCGTCTATGTTCATGAGGGATATAGGTCTATATTTTTCTTTTCTTGTGGTGTCTTTACCTGGTTTTGGTATCAGGGATATGGTGGCTTCATAGGATGAGTTTGGTAGTATTCCATCCTTTCCTATGCTCTAAAATACCTTCAGTAGTAGTGGTATTAACTCTTCTCTGAAAGTTTGGTGGAACTCTGCAGTGAAGCCATCCGGACCAGGGCTTTTTTTTGTTGGGAGTTTTTTGATTACCTTTTCAATCTCTTCTTTTGTTATGGGTCTATTTAGTTGTTCTACCTCTGTTTGTGTTAGTTTAAGTGGGTAGTGTTTTTCTAGGAATTCATCCATTTCTTCTAGGTTTTCAAATTTGTTTGAGTATAGTTTTTCACAGTAATCTGATATGATTCTTTTTAATTTCAGTTGGGTCTGTTGTAATATCGCCCATCTCATTTCTTATTTGGGTTATTTGTTTCCTCTCCTGTTTTTCTTTTGTCAGTTTGGCCAGTGGTTTATCAATTTTGTTGATTTTTTCAAAAAACCAGCTTTTGGTCTTGTTAATTCTTTCAATTGTTTTTCTGTTTTCTATTTCATTTAGTTCAGCTCTAATTTTTATTATTTGTTTTCTTCTGGTGCCTGTGGGTTTCTTTTGTTGCTCTCTATCTGTTCAAGTTGTAGGGATAATTCTTTGATTTTGGCCCTTTCTTCTTTTTGGATGTGTGCATTTATTGATGTAAATTGGCCTCTGAGCACAGCTTTTACTGTGTCCCAAAGGTTCTGATAGGAAGTGTTTTCATTCTCATTGGATTCTCTGAATTTCTTTATTCCATCCTTAATCTCTTCTATAATCCAGTCTTTTTTGAGCAGGGTATTGTTCAGTTTCCAAGTGTTTGATTTCTTTTCTCTGCTTTTCTTGTTATTGATTTCCACTTTTATGGCCTTATGGTCAGAGAAGATGCTTTGTAATATTTCAATGTTTTGGATTCTGCTAAGGCTTGCTTTATGACCTAGTATGTGGTCTATTCTAGAGAATGTTCCATGTGCACTAGAAAAGAAAGTATAGTTGGTTGCTGTTGGGTGATGTGTTCTGTATATGTCTACGAGGTCAAGTTGGTTGATTGTGGCATTTAGATCTTCCGTGTCTTCATTGAGCTTCTTTCTGGATATCCTATCCTTCACCAAAAGTGGTGTGTTGAAGTCTCCTACTTATATTGTGGAGCTGTCTATCTCACTTTTCAATGCTGATAGAGTTTGTTTTATGTATCTTGCAGCCCTGTCATTGGGTGCATAAATATTTAATATGGTTATATCTTCTTGGTGTATTGTCCCTTTAATCATTATATAGTGTCCTTCTTTATCCTTTATGTTGGATTTAACTTCAAAGTCTATTTTGTCAGAAATTAATCTTGCTACACCTGCTCTTTTTTGCTTGTTGTTTGCTCGATATATTTTTTTCCATCCTTTGAGTTTTAGTGTGTTTTTGTCTCTAAGTCTAAGGTGTGTCTCTTGTAGGCAGCATATAGACAGGTCTTGTTTTTTAATCCATTCTAGCAGCCGAACTCTTAACCACTGTGTGGCCAGGGCACCACTAGAGAATTATATTACTCTGCAAAATAAATATAAGGAAGCCCTTGATCCACTCTGCCAAGTGGCCTGTGTTTAGCGATGCCCCAGGTGCTTCCTCCCAAGGCCTGTGAATTGTGGGATTTCCTTTTACTGCTCTTACCCATGACTCCACCACCCAGCTGCAAAGAGATTTAGCATAGTCTTCATCTGAATTCTCCTTTGGGAAGCCCCAGGCTCCCTCATTTCCCTTCCAGAGTCCCTCTTTGCTAAAGCAATTTCATCTTGTATTGGCCAGGGTGGTCCTTGTTTCACTATCTGGAGAATATTATGGGTAAATGACAATGAGTATGCTGATCACTGACATTGCCCTTGAACTTCTTAGGCTTAGTCTCTTTAAAGGTGTTGAAGGCACTTTATTTTCTGTTGATGACTCACCTCTTTCACAAGTCAAGGGAAACAAGCTACTGGGCTACCTGCGTGAGTTCCAGATCCACCTTGAAAGGCTTTCGTGATGCTTCTTGAGGTTCAGAAACAGCTGGGTTAACATTCAAATCACATCCCCTAGTGGCTGCCCATGCCTAACCACTGAACCAATGTTGTTAGTTGCCGTGGAGTCGATTCCAACCCATGGACACCTCATGTGTGCGGAGTAGATCTGCTCCATAAGGTTTTCAAGGTTTTGACCTTTTGGAAACAGATTGCCAGTCTTGTCCTCTGAGTGGCGCCTGGGTGGGTTCAAATCACCAACCTTTTGGCTGGTAGCACTTAGGCTTTTGTGCCACCCAGGGACTACTTATGACAGACTGTTAAATGCTAATGGAGCTAACTCAGTTCCTGGAGGAATTTATGAGTCTGGGTGAAGGCTGGACCCTTCACTGTCTTCATTCAAATAAATACCAGAATATTTTCGAACCTGAACACAAAGCTGGTTTGTGGGTGGGAAGCCGTCTGTCTTCCGCACACAAACATTTTAGCTAGTGTTTCCCCCAACCCCCACCCGGGCTTCTCATTTCTCATTTCCTAAGCAAATACTTGGAAAAATTTAGTTGTTTTCATTCTAAAAGAAAAATATTGGTTTCTGCTGAGTTAGAATCTGGTATTTTAACTTGCTCAGCTTTCCCTGCAGCAGAAGCCAAGGGTGTGTCCTCCAAGGACAGAAGTACTCTCTCTGACCAGCTTTGTGGTGTGGACCTACTGAGAGTAACTATTGATTATATTCTAGCATTGCTTGCCCTCACCCTTGGGGAGCTAGTTTGTTTAGTCAAGAATCTTGCCAAGGCCTGGGGTTTTAAACGCTAGCAAGTGGCCATGTAAGATGCATCAATTGGTCTCAACCCACCTGGAGCAAAGGAGAATGAAGGACACCAAAGACATAAGGTAAAGATGAGCCCAAGAAACAGAAAGGGCCACATAAACCAGAGACTATGTCAGCCTGAGACTAGAAGAGCTAGATGATGCCTGGCTGCCACCAATGACTGCCCCGACAGGGAACACAACAGAGAATCCCTGATGGAGCAGAAGAACGGTAGGATGCAGATCGCAAATTCTGGTAAAAAGACCAGACTTAATGGCCTGACTGAGACTAGAGGGACCCTAGAGGTCATGATCCCCAGACCCTTTGTTAACCTAAGACTGGAACAATTCCTGAAACCAACTCTTCAGACAGGGATTGGACTGGACTATAAGACAGAAAATGATACTGGTGAGGAGTGAGCTTCTTGGCTAAACTAGACACATGAGACAATGTGAGCAACTCCTGTCTGGAGGAGAGATGAGAAGGGAGAGGGGGACAGGAGCTGGTTGAATGGACATGGGGAATACGGGGTGGAGAGGAGGAGTGTGCTGTCTCATTAGGGGGAGAACAGCTAGGAGTACACAGCAAGGTGTGTATAAGTTTTTGTATGAGAGACTGACTTGATTTGTAAACTTTCACTTAAAACACAATAAAAAAAAAAAAAACTTACCAGAATCCCCAGTTTCAGCCTTTTGATCTGCATGGGTTCCTGAGAGGAGTCCTGGTGGTGCAGTGGTTAAAGAGTTTGGCTGCTAATCAAGTTTGGGGGTTCAAACTCCCTAGCCACTCTGTGGGGGAAATATGTGGCAGTTGCTTCCCTAAAGATTTTTTGTTGTTGTTAGGTGTGGTTTAGTCAGTTCTGACTCATAGTGACCCTATGTACAACAGAACGAAACACTGCTCCATCCTGCATCATTCTCACAACCGTCGTTATGCTTGAGCCCACTGTTGCAGCCACTGTGTCAATACATCTCATTGTGGGTCTTCCTCTTTTTCACTGGCCCTCTGCCGAGCATGATGTACTTCTCCAGGGACTGATCTCTCCTGATAACACGTCCAAAGTATGTGAGACATAGTCTTGCCATCTTTGCTTCCAAGGAGCGTTCTGGTTGTACTTCTTCCAATACAAGTTTGTTCGTTTTTCAGTCAGTCCATGGTATATTAAATATTCTTTGTCAACGCCACAGATCAAAGGCGTCAATTCTTCGGTCTTCCTTATTCATCATTCAGGTTTCCCATGCATATGAAGTGATTGAAAACACTGTGACTTGGATCAGGCGCTTCTTAGTCTTCAAGGTGACATCTTTGCTTTTCAACACTTTAAAGAGGTCTTTTGCAGCAGATTTGCCCAATAAAATGTGTCATTTGATTCTTGACTGCTGCTTCCGTGGGTGTTGACTGTGGATCCAAGTAAAATTAAATCCTTGACAACTTCAATCCTTTCTCTGTTTGTCATGATATTGCTTATTCGTCCAGTTGTGAGGATTTTTGTTTACTTTATGTTGAGGTGTAATCCATACTGAAGATGGTAGTCTTCGATATTCATCACTAAGTGTTTCAAGTCCTCTTCACTTTCAGCAAGAAAGGTTGTGTCATCTGCGTATCGAAGGTTGTAAATGAGTCTTCTTCCAACTCTGATGCTTCATTCTTCATATAGTCCAGCCTCTCAGGTTATTTGCTCAGCATACAGATTGAATAGGTATGGGGAAAGGATACAACCCTGATGCACACTTTTCCTGACTTTAAATCACGCAGTATCACCTTGTTCTGTTCAAACAACTGCCTCTTGATCTATGTACAGGTTCCTCATGAGAACAGTTAAGTGTTCTGGAATTCTCATTCTTTGCAAAGTTATCCATAATTTGTTAAGATCTACACAGTCAAATGTCTTTGCGTAGTCAATAAAACGTAGGTAAACATCTTTTGGTCTTCTCTGCTTTTAGCCAGGATCCATCTGACATCAGTAATGATATCACTGGTTCCACATCCTCTTCTGAATCCAGCTTGAATTTCTGACAGTTCCTGTCAATGTACTGCTGCAGCTGTTTTTGAATGATCTTCAGCAAAATTTCACTTGTGTGTGATATTAATGAGATTGTTTGATCATTTACACATTAGGTAGATCACCTTTCTTGGAAAAGGCATAAATATGGATCTCTTCAAGTCGGTTGGCCAGGTAGCTGTCTTTCATATTTCTTGGCATAGATGAGTGAGCACTTCCAGTGCTGTACCCATTTGTTGAAACATCTCGGCTGGTATTCCATCAGTTCCTGGGGTCTTGTTTTTCACCAAAGCCTTTAGTGAAGCTTGGACTTCTTCCTTCAGTACCATCGGTTACTGATCATATGCTACGTCCTGAAATGGTTGAATGTCGACCAATTCTTTTTGGTATACTGACTCTGTGTATTCATTCCATCTTCTTTGGATGCTTTCTGCATCGTTTAATATTTTCCCTGGAGAATCCTTCAATGCTGCAACTCAAGGCTTGAATTTTTAATTCAGTTCTTTCAGCTTGAGAAATGCCAAACATGTCATTCCCTTTTGGTTTTCTATCTCCAGGTCTTTGCACATTTTTGTTATAATACTTTACTTTCTCTTCATGAACTGCCCTCTGAAATCTTCTTTTCATCTCTTTTACTTCATCGTTTCTTCCTTTCACTTTAGCTACATGACATTCAAAAGCAAGTTTCAGAGTCTCTTCTGGCATTCATTTTGGTCTTTTCTTTCTTTCCTGTCTTTTTAACGATCTCTTGCTTTCCTCAGGTATGATGTTCTTGATGTCATTCCACAATTCCTCTGGTCTTTGGTCATTAGTGTTCAACGCTTCAAATCTATTCTTGAGATGGTCTCTAAATTTAGATGGGATATACTCAAAGTTGTACTTTGTTTCTTGTGAACTTGTTCTAATTTTCTTCAGGTTCAAATTCAACTTGCATATGAGCAATTGGTGGTCTGTTCCACAGTTGGCCCCTGGCCTTGTTCTGACTGATGATATTGAGCTTTTCCATCGACTCTTTCCACAGATGTAGTAGTAAATTTGATTCCTGTGTATTCCATCTGGCGACATCCATGAGTATAGTCTCCATTTATGTTGGTAAAAAAAGGTGTTTGGAATGAAGAAGTCATTGGTTTTGCAAAATTCTTTTATCTGATCTCTGGCATCATTTCTATCACCAAGGCTATATTTTCCACCTACCAATCCTTCTTTGTTTCCAACTTTCACATTCCAATCACCAGTAATTATTACTACATCCTGATTGCATGTTTGATCAATTTCAGACTGCAGAAGTTGGCAAAATCTTCAATTTCTTCATCTTTGGCCTTAGTGCTTGGTGTGTAAATTTGAATAATAGTAGTATTAACTGGTCTTCCTTGTCGGCGTGTGGATATTTTCTTATCACTAAAGCATCGTACTTTAGGACAGATCTTGAAATGTTCTTTTTGACAATGAATGCAATGCCATCCCTCTTCATCATTCCTGGCATAGTAGACCATATGACTGTCTGATTCAAAATGGCCAATATCAGTCCATTTCAGCTCATGAATGCCTAGGATATTGATGTTTGTGCGTTGCATTTCATTTTTGACAGTTTCCAATTTTCCCAGATTCATGCTTTGTACATTCCACGTTCCTATTATTAATGGATGTTTTGCAGCTGTTTCTTCTCATTTTGAGTCATGCCACATCAGCAAACAGAGGTCCTGAAAGCTTGACTCCATCCACGTCATTAAGGTTGACTCTACTTTGAGGAGGCAGCTCTTCCCCAGTGGTATTTTGAGTGACTTCCAACCTGAGGGGCTCATCTTCCAGCACTATATCAGACAATGTTCCACTGCTATTCATAAGGTTTTCACTGGCTAATTCTTTTCAGGTGTAGACTGCCGGGTCTTTCTCCTAGTCTTTCTTAGTCTGGAAGGTCAGCTGAAACCTATTCAGCGTAGGTGACCCTGCTGGTATTTGAATACCGGTGGCATAGCTTCCAGCATCACAGTAACACACAAGCCACCACAGTATGACAAACTGACAGACATGTGGGGGTCCGTAAAGATTTATAACCATGGAAACCCTATGGGGGCAATTCTGCTCTGCCCTGCAGGGTCATTATAAGTTGGAATCGACTTGATGGCAGTGTTTTTTTTGTTTTTTTTTTTTTGTTTGGTCTCTGAGAATCTTTGCATTCAGGAGGAAGAATATGTTCCGGGTAAGTATGTGGGTTTGTATGATCTGTCCCTGCTGAGGAATTCATTTTAAACAGGTGTAACAGAAGTCCTCATAGCAAAAGTGTGTCTGTGTGGAGCAGACTGGCTTAGAAAACAGCTCCTGTTTGTGATTTGGAGTTGGAGGAGCAAAGGGAGAAGGCGAAAGTAAAGGCCATCTCTAATATTGTGCCTGTACACCCTTCATCAGAAGGAGTTCTGCCTTATTTGTTCCCAAGGTATTTTGCAACAATGTGCCTTACCAGTTATGGATTTTACAGGCAAAGCTCTGAAATAAACATGCATAATGTGGAAAAATAAATACAGAGGATTAAATGTTAATGCATGCACCCTTAATACTCTAAGTCAAGGCAAACCCTTTGATAAAATAAGTTGTTTTGTGAATTTTAGTTAAAAGCTGATTGTAGGTCTTCTCCCTGATTTTACCTTAGTGGGAAATAAAAATGCAAATGTGGTATTTTTGCTTCTGCAATACTTTGAATTTAGTTTTTTAATCCCCCAAAACTAAATTAAGTGGCATTTCCAAAACCCCTGATTATTATCACTTGCACTAATATTTAAGAGTATGTAAATGTAAGCATGAGTTTTCAACCAAACTGAGTTATTTTAAAGAACCAGTGTTTCATAAATTGGTTCTTTTACTGCTGGAACTTATTAATAATTATGTAATGTTGCAAACTATGTGGACCTACATTTATACTACTTGAAAGTGAGTAATGTTTTGTTTCCATATTTCTGTTATAAATTCTTAAAATCAACAATGATTGCAATTGTTTAATGTCACAACCAAAAAACTAAACTTGTTGCCTCTCTGAATGCGTACTCTTTCATTTCTCAAAAGCCTGTTAGCATTTGTATCAAGTCTCACTATGCTTTCTTTTTTTTTTTTTTAATTTTGGTGAAAATATACATAATAAGACATTGTGATGGTTGAGGTTGTATGTCAACTTGGCCAGGTCATGATTCTCAGTAGTTTGGCAGTTGTTATGTAGTTTGGCAGTTGTATGTTATGATCACTTCCATGATGAGATTTGATACAACGTAATCACCTCCATAATGGGATGAGTTGAAAAGAGTTTCCTTGGGTGTATGGTCTGCATCAAATATAAGTGGAATATAAGTGGACATTCCAGCAAGGTTTGTGAGCTTTTGCTTTCTCTGGATCCTGCAACTGGCTTTTGTTCATCTGACCTCTAGTTCTTGGGACTTGAGCTAGCAGTTTACCTTTGGTCTTGCCTGTTGATCTTGGGATTCATCGATCTTTGCACCCTGTGAGCAAGAGCCCTGGTCTCTGACTGATCTTGGATTTGCCAGCCCCTGCTTCTACGTGAATCAGGAGAGGCCTTTATCCTGACCCACAGACTTGGGACATTCCAGCCTCTAAAATGGTATGAGATATTTCCTGGATATAAATCTCTCTATATATATGTTTATATGCTTTACTGATTGTGCTTCTCAAGAGAACCCAGCCTAAGACAGACAGATATATGCCAATTCAACAGTTTCTACACGCATAAGTCAGTGACATTGATTACATTCTTCAAGTCGTGCAACCATTCTAGCTATCCTTTTCCACCTTATTTCATCACCATTAACATAAACTCAATGTCCCCTAAGCAAAAACTCCCCTTGCCCCCTCCCTCCCACTCCTGCTAAGCACTAATAATTTTTAGTTTCTATATATTTGCTTATTTCTTGTCAGTGAGATCATACAGTCTTTGTCCTTTTGCTACAGACTTATTTCACTCAGTATAATGTTTTCTAGGTTCATCCATGTTGTGGCATACTTCAGGGCTTCATTTCTTTTCATGAATAGTAATATTCCATTGTATGCATAGACCACATTTTGTTTATTCATTCTTCTGTTGATGGACATTTTGGTTGTTTCCACATTTTGGTTATTGTGAAAAGTGCTGCAATGAACAATGGTGTACAGGTTTCTGTTTGCATTCCTGCTTTCACTTCTTCTGGGTATATACCTAGGATTGGGGCTTCTGGGTTATATATTCAACTTTTGGAAGAACTGCCTGCTTTCCCCAATTGCTCTGCCATTTTACAGTGATGGATGAGGGTTCCTAGTTTGTCTACAATATCACCAACACCTATTGTTTTCCTTTTTTTTTTTACCATTGCCATTCAAATGGGGTGAGATAGTATCTCATTGTGGTTTCTCGCTATGCTTTTGAGTTCTACATGACTGTTGTCGTTAGGTGCTGTCGATTCGGTTCTGACTCATAGCGACCCTTTGTACAACAGAATGAAACTCTAGCTGGTCCTGCACCATCCTTACCATCATTGTTATGTTTGAGCCCATTGTTGCACCCACCATGTTAATGCATCTAGTTGAGGGTCTTCCTCTTTTTCGCTGACCTTCTATTTTACCAAGCATGATGTTCTTCTCCAGGGACTAGTCCCTCCTGATAACATGTCCAAAGTATGTGAGACGAAGTCTTGTCATCCTTGCTTCTAAGGAGCATTCCGGTTGTACTTACTCCAAGACAGATTTGTTTACTCTTCTGGCAGTCCATGATATATTCAATATTTTTCGCCAGCACTGTAATTCAAAGGCTACAATTCTTTTTTGGTATACCTCATTCATTGTCCAGCTTTTGCATGCATATGAGGCAATTGAAAACACCATGGCTTGAGTCTGGCCCACCTTAGTCCTTAAAGTGACATCTTTGCTTTTTAACACTTTCAAGACATCTTTTGTGGAAGATTTGCCAAATGCAATGCGTCATTCGATTTCTTGATGCTGCTTTCATAAACATTGATTGTGGATTCAAGTAAAATGAAATCCTTGACAACTTCAATATTTTTCCATTCATCATGATGTTGCTTACTGGTCCAGTTATGAGAATTTTTATTGTCTTTGGTCTTCATTAGTAAGTGCTTTGAGTCCTCTTCACTTTCAGCAAGCAAGTTTGTGTCATCTGTATATTAAAGGTTGTTAATGAGTGTTCCTACAACCTGATGCCCCATTCTTCTTCATATAGCCCAGCTTCTTGGATTAGTTGCTCAGTATACTGATTGAATACGTATGGTGAAACAGTACAACCCTGATGCCCACCTTTCCTGATTTTAAACCAGGCAGCATCCCCTTGTTCTGTTCAAATGACTGCCTTTGGTCTATGTACAGGTTCCTCATGAGCACACTTAAGTGTTCTGGAATTCCCATTCTTCGAAGTGTTATACATAATTTGTTATGATCCACACAGTTGAATGCCTTTGCCTAGTCAATAAAACACAGATAAACGTCTTTCTGGTATTCTCTTCTTTCTGCCAAGATCCGTCTGACATTAGCAATGGTATCCCTTGTTCCACATCTTCTGAATCTGGCTTGAACTTCTGACAGCTCCCTGTTGATGTACTGCTGCAAACACTTTTGAATGATCTTCAGCAAAATTTTACTTGTGTGTGATATTAATGATATTGTTCAATAAGTCATGTTGAATTATTGGACATGACTGTAAACAATTGTAAAAGAAAAAAACAACAAAAAACAGTAACATTCTCATTCTCTTCATTCTCACTAATGAAGTAACTAAAATTCTTAATGGTGCTTATGCTACCATCTACTATGGCTATCATAAAATATTTTTACTCTGATTAATAACTGAATAGGCTGTAGCTACTTCCTGTTTTCAAACACTTCATTAGTATTTTTAACAACTGACAACTTCCAGCAACTCTTTCAGATCTTGCCCTACTCCAAGATCAGGTTCTACATTCAGAACTGTTGGAGACTGACAAGGGTGTCTTTTCACTCAGACCATCTTCAGTGCTTCCCAGGTGGTTGGTTGGTAGCACCAAGGGTTTTCTCTCTTACCTCGTACATGTAACCCAGGGCACAGCACCCACAAACACAAAATTCCAGAAGCAATATGTTTGAGATGGCCCAGAGTTTTCAGAATTTCTAAGCAGTATTGTAAAAGCTATGTGTTTTTCAGGAATACAGTGTGGGGAAACCTGTCAAAACAAGGACAGCAACTCAAACTCCCCCTTTGGAGGATAATTTTATAGATTTTTATATAAGTGAAGTGTCTTTCATAGGAATACATTTTAATCAGTGTGTGTACTTTATAAGCAGGCTCAAATGCAAGGCCTGATACAATATTTTTGGCAAATGAACTCTAGAAGTTTTCTAAGTTTATTTTTAAGCTTGGATTATCAAGCAAATTGGTGTTGGAGGAAGAATGTTCCTTAGAAGTGAGGATGGCAAGACTTCATCTTGCTTACTTCAGACACTTATAAGGAGGGACCAATCCCTATACGGAAACCCTGGTGGCATAGTGGTTAAGTGCTACGGCTGCTAACAAAAGGGTTGGCAGTTCGAATCCACCAGGTGCTCCTTCAAAACTCTATGGGGCAGTTCTACTCTGTCCTATAGGGTCACTAGGAGTCGGAATCGACTCGACGGCACTGAGGTTACTAAGGAATCCCTATGGATGGACATCATGCTCAGTAAATTAAAGTGTCAGCAAAAATGAGGAAGACCCTCAGTGACATGGACTGACACAGTGACCACAACAATGGGCTTAAATATACCTATATACTATTGTGAGGATGTTGCAGGATCAGGAAATATTTTGTTCTGTTATACATGAGTTGGAGTAGGCTCGACAGCACCTAACAACAACATCCTTGTCTGTTGGTAATTATCAAAACTTTAAAGGAAGTTTGTAAGGCCCCCTTTACTTATGAATGTCTTATGGCTCACATTATCTGGAGTCAAACTTCAAAATAGAATTCTAAAAATGAGAACTGGTAAGGGTATACGCAGAAACTGAATTAGAGTGGCCAGGTGCACTATGCACAGCTTCTATAAGCATGGCATCTATTGCAAAATGAAGACTGGGACTCTTCCCACATGATCCAGCCACCTGTGGCCTCTGCAATTTCCAGTTGCTCCCCTAGAATCACTCTCTGGTAGAGTTTTTGTGTGCCAGATAATATTGTGTTGATCGTTTCAAAGTTCTAACAACACGCATCAAAGCATTCTATTCCAGATGCAACCTACCAGCTGATCTCCATAGACAGAGTAAGGATAAAAGCTATTGACTAAGATTACATAAGGCTCATTAAAAGGAGTCCTGGTAGCACAGTGGTTAAAGCTTGGCTGCTAACCAAAAGGTCGGTGATTGGAACTCACCAGCCTCTCTGTGGAAGAGATATATGTGACACTCTGCTTCCATAAAGACTTACAGCCTTGGAAACCCTATAGGTCGCTATGAGTGGGAATTGACTTTATGGCGGTGGGTTTGGTTTCTTCTAAGGCTTGTTATAGGATGACATCGCTCAAACTTCATTGAAAAGAGCCTTATCAAGCCTTGCCAAGTACCAAAATGACTAAGAAGTTTCAAGGTTTTCAGTCTTATATCCTGTGTTCTCACTTTAAGAAAATGTACCCTACCATTTAACAGCTTCCTATTATGAATTTCTGTTTTTCTCTTAAACCCAGGGACCAATGATTTGCTTCTTACTTGAGGTCGAGAGAGAGCATGGCAACTCCCAGGAAACTCCTGGAATGGTGTGCAGATCTTCTACTTTAACTCTGACCTGCTGGTCAATTGGATATCTATATGGAAGTTAATGAAATTTGACTCCTCCTTCAACCATGCCTCAAAATCAGTTCCATGTGGGCTGGTGGTCTACATGTGAAAGACAAAACAATAAGCCTTCTAGAAGGTAACATCAGAGAATTTCTTTATGATGTTGGGGTAGAAAACATTTTCTTGAACAGGACTCAATAAACATCAACAATAAAAAAAAAGACTAAATAAATTGGACTACATTAAAATTAATCATTTCTATCTATATTTATAAAATTACCCAGGGAGCCCTAGTGGTGCAGTGGTTAAGAGCTTGGCTGCTAACCAAAACGTCGGCAGTTCGAATTCACCAGTGGCTCCCTGGAAACACTATGGAGCAGTTCTACTCTGTCCTATAGGGTCGCTATGAGTCGCAACGACAACGAGTTATGGGTTATATTTATAAAAACACCATTAAGTGAGTGGAAAAGGAAGCCAGAGGATGGGGAATTGATATTTGCAACACATATAGCCAACAAAGAGCTTATTTTCCAGAATGAATCAAAACTCCTACATATTACAAAGAGAAACACAAAGAAGGGAATAGAAGAATGGACAGGAGACATGAACAGCACTCCACAGAAGAGGGTACCCAAATGACCAATTAGCACTTGGAAAAGTGCTCAACATCAATGAACATCAGGGAAATGCAAAATTAAAACCACAGTGAGATACTCATCAGGATGATCAAATTAAAAAAATAGCAATAGCTATTAGTGATGAGAAAAAAAGCAATAGGAACTTTATATACTTCTGGTGGGAATGTAAACTAATAGAACCACTTCAGAAAAATGTTTGGCAATATCTACTAAAGTTGAAAACACACATACATACCATATGACCCAGCAATTCCATTCCTAGGTATATATCAGCAGAAATGAGTGTATGTGTACATCAAAAGACATGTACAACAATGTTCATGGCAGCATTATTCCTAATAACCAAGATCTGTTAAGAACAAAAGACCCATCAACAGTAGAATGGATAAATTGTCATATATTCATACAATGGGATGGAATAGGATAATGAAAATGAATGTAATATAGCTACATGTAAAAACATGAATGTATCTCACAAATTTAATATTGAATAAAACCATGTCATCCCATTTTTATAAAGTTATAAAACAGGCAAAATTAATCATTGGTGTTGGAAGTTAGAATAGTGGTTACCCTTGGGGGAAGTAATGGCTTGGAGGAGGTGCACAGGGGGTTTCTGTGTTGCTGGTAATATTCTGTTTCTTGATCAGGTGCTGGTTACATGGGTGTGATCATTTTGTAAAAATTCATCAAGCTGTACATTTACAATTTATGCACTCTTCTATATGCACATTACACTTTAATAAAACATTTTTTAAAATAATGTAGTTCACTCACTGCCCAAGTTACCCAGCCAAAAAGATCTGCCTCTTTTTGGCTGGGTACCTTGAGAGTATTCTGTTCCAAGCCTTAATTTTCTCATTCACAGAATGAAAACAATTCACTTATTCAACAAAGATTTTCTAAGCTATTCACTTGCATATGATTTTCTATATGCCAGGCACCATTCTAAGGGCTTAGACTGCATGAGTGAAGTAAGCCCGCAGAGGTCCTTGCCCTCATAGAGCTTATGTTCTAGAGGTGGGGGAAAGACAGGCAATACACAAATAAGCATATACAAATATACAATACAATATACAAATAAATGAAGTGTGTAGTGTGCTTGGAGGTAATAAATACTATGGCAAAAAGAAAACATACAGAAGGAAAACATACAGAAGAATCAGGAGTGTGGAGGGGAAAGTTTCAATATGAAATAGTGTGGAAAATATATAATATTGTAGATTATGACAAGTGCCAAGGATAAACAAAGAAGGTAAGGGGGAATATGTGTGTGTGTGCGTGTGTATGTGTGTCAAGGGGAGGAGGCAATTACAATTGCAGATAGGATAGACATGGGAGGCCTCACTGAGAAGGTGACATCTGAGTAAAGACCTGAAGTAAACTAAGTAAGCCGTGCAGATACTCGGGGGAAAGTAAGCTCTAGACAGCAGGAACACAAATCAAAGACCCTGAGACAAAAATAAGCCAGAATGTCTGGGAAACTACAAGGAGGTCAATGTTTTTAGAGCAGAGTGAGCAAGTTGGAGAGCAGTAGATGATAAACTCAGAATGGTTATGGGGCGACAAATGGCATATGGTCTGTCTTAGTTATCTAATTCTGCTATAACAGAAATACCACAAGTGGATGGCTTTAACAAAGAGGAATTTGGAGGCTAGAAGTCCAAATTCAGAGTGCCAGCTCTCGGGGAAGGCTTTCTTTCTGTAGGTTCTGGGGTGAGGTCCTTGTCATCAATCTTCCCCTAGTCTAGAAGATTCTCAGTGCAGGAACCTCAAGTCTAAAGGACAGGCTCTGCTCCCTGCACTGCTTTCTTGGTGGCATGAGTTTCCCTCTGTCTGTCTGCTTGCTTCTCTCTTTTATATCTCAAAAGAGATTGACTCAAGATACAACCTAATATTGTAGGTCGGGTCCTTCCTCCATTAATGTAACTGCCTCTAATCCTGCCTCATTACCATAATAGAGGTAGGATTTATAACACATAGGAAAATCACATCAGATGACAAAACGGTGGACAATCACACAACACAGGGAATCACGGCCTAGCCAAGTTGACACATATTTTGGGGGGACATAATTCAATCCATAACATGGCCTTTTTAGGGCATTGCAAGGATTTTGACTTTTACTATGAGTGTGATGGAAACCGTTTGGGGATTCAAGCAGAGAAGCAGCATGCTTTGACTTAAGTAAACAGGTTCACTCTTTTGGGGAAGAGAAGGAGCAGAGAGACCAGTTAGGAGATTGCATCAGTTGGGGTTCTGTGAATGAAACAGAAATCACTCTAGGCATTTCAAACAGAAACAGATTCAATACAGGGAATTAGGGTCTTACAAAATTACTGGAAGGGCTGGAGGAGTAGAAGTTAGGGTTCCACACTGGCACTGGACTACTGATTTCATGATCACATCACTGTAACTCCAACTACTTCCAAAACCCTGGCTATTCTTCCTTGCCACAAAATTTGCCACCTTGATTTCTTCTAATTTTCTTTTCCATTTAAGCTTCTAGCACTTAATCTCTGAAAACTTTCTGGCTTTCCAATCAGCTAAAACGTTCCTCTAGGAGATGTATGGTTGGAGACCTCCCAGAATCCTCCTAATGTTCAACAATTGTAGTGAAAACTAGTGGACAGGCTGAAGAGACTGGGTAGAGCCTGAGTGGTCAAGACCCCTGATTCCAGGAGAATGGAAGATGCCTAAACATAGATGCTAGACTTCAGAGGCTAGGCTCTGCCATTTTTAGTTTGTGTTTAATTCCAATAATCATTTATTGGATGGACTGAGGAGAAACCAGTATTCCAGACATGAGAAAAGTCTCTGAAGTCCCAGTTTGCTCATCTTTACCTAAGATAGGTATCTTAGGCTGGGTTCTCTAGAGAAGCAAAACCAGTGAAACAGAGAGAGAGAGAGATTTATCTCAAGGAAATAGCTCATGCAATTGTAGAGGTTGGCAAGTCCCAACTATGTGGTTCAAGCTTCAGGCTAGAGGCTTTTCCTGACTCATGTAGCTGTAGGGGCTGATGAACCCAAGAGCAGCAGATCAGATGGCAGAGTTCTGGCTCATGGGCTGCAGAAGTTGACAAGTCCCAAGAATGGCAGGCAATATGGTAGGCTTCTGGCTCAAGTCCCATCAGCTGAAGGTCAGATGATGATGAGCCAAGTACAGAATTCCGAGTGAGCAAAAGTCAGCAAGATTTGCCAGGATGTCCATATATATTGGATGCAGGCCACATACCTGAAGAAATACCTCTTACAACTGATTGGCTGATCACATCAGATCACATCATTAAAGTGATTATATCATAACTGCCAAATCATTGAGAATCATAGCCCAGCCAAGATGACACACAACCTTAGAGTTTCTTCATTTTTTAAAAATCTTTTATCTTATTTTTCTTCAAATATATTGGTGCCAAGTGTTTTATCTTCAATCTCACTAATTCTGCCTTCCATTTCCTCAGTTCTGCTCTTCTGACTTTCTACTGAGTTGTCTAATTCTGGAATTTTATTGTTAATCTTCTGAATTTCTGATTGCTGTCTCTTTATGGATTCTTGCAGCCTATTAAATATTTCATTATGTTCTTGAATAACCTTTTTAATTTCTTTGACTGCTGTATGTGTGTTCCTTGGCTTGTTCTGCGTTTTGCCTGATCTTCATGATCTCTTGAAGAGTTCTTTATATTAATCCTTTGTATTCTACATCTGGTAATTCCAGGAATATATCTACATCTGGAAGATTCCTCGATTCTTTGTTTTGACAGCTTGTTGAAGCAATCGCGGCCTGCTTCTTTATGCAATTTGATATTGACTGTTTTCTTCCAGCCATCTATAAGTTGTGTTCATTTATTTTATGTTTGCTTACTGTATTCTAGCTTCCTGCATTGTTTTGTTTTGATATGCCCAAATAAGCTGCTTGAGTGAGCTAAATTGATTATTTTCACCTTTGAAGCTGTAACATCCTGTCACTAGATGGCTAGAGCTGTTACCAGGTATTTGAGCCTAGGAGTCCATTCACTTTTTTTGTATGGATTCAGCTCAGGTGTCCAGGTAGTTGGTCATCAAGTGTGTGGTACAGGCTCTGTCCTACAATCTTAGAAGGGCAGGGTGATTAGCATAGGCAGGGGTATCTGGTTGTAGCAGGGGATCATGTTCTGAACAAGGCAGAGGGCTGACAACCATCCCCCAAGTCCCTCTTCCCTAGAGCGCACAGGTGGGTGGGCTCTGTAGCCAGACCATGGGCACCCAATGCTTTTGGTTGTAAGGGCTGGGAGGCACCACTTACCCCTGGATCCCTGTAGTGGGTGGTTAGGTGATGTGGGTGAAGCCACCAGCCCTGAGGTCCTTGATGTGGATAGGTGCAGACCCTGTTTAATAGGCAAAGCGGTGTCAGACATCAAAAACCCACTTCTCCACCACACAGCTGAAACAGTTGAAGTCAGATCTCAAGCACATACACTGTTGCAGCCTCCAAGGGCCTAATCTCCTGAAATGGGCCCACACAGGTCCATGCAGGGGTGAAAGGTATTCAGTGTCCACAGACTGTTTGTGCCTGGACAGGAGCCGCTTCTGTCCTGAGCTCCCCAGCTTAGTGGAGCTGGCAGATTATCTTTTCCCCCAATTGTTAATTTATTCCTTCTCCAAGGCCGGGAGAATGGCTCAGGACATGCAGCAGAACCTATCTCAGACCCAGGGAAACTGACAGCCACTGAAGCCAGCTTGGGGGCTTGGGGCACAGTAAAATATGCAAGTACTTAGCTTTTGCCAAGAGCACTGTTCTTCTCTGGTTCCACAGAAATGAGATTGTGTGGCTCGCTGTTTCTCCCTGAGGAAACCGCAGCCCTGCCACGGTCGCTTCAGGGTGATTGTGCCTGAGGGGCACTTGTTCCCACTGAGCCAGGTCTGGCAGTTCTTTGCCACTTCTGAACCCTCTCTCCCTCCCCCTGCTGCTCAGTCCGATTTCTTAATTTTGCTTTTGATGTTCAGGGCTCCTAGCTTGTCATATATATAATCGTTTCACTTGTTTTTTCAGGGCTTTGTTATAAGAGGGATCACTGGAAGCATCTGGTTACTTTGCCATGTTGGCCCTGTCTCCTCGACACACAACCTTAATCATCACAATAGGTATCCTTAGGAGGTCTGAGGCTAAGCATGGAGCTAAACTCTTCTACAAGTTAATTTGTGTGGGGTAGGCATGCAGTGACTTGAAAGAAAGGGAATTTGCAGATATGTCATGACTGTAGAAAGGGAGAACAGAGAAGTGAAAAGAGGTGTCTGACGAGGCCCACAAGAACAAGGTCTGGCAAATGGAAAGTAAAAATGGAAGAGCAGTGGATATTTGGAGACAGAGGAAAAAAAAAAAGATTGTAAAGTGGAAAAATAGTAGAACCTACACACTCCTTGAGTTTGTGCATTCTTGAACAAAAAAATTGTACAAAACATTATTCTGATAAGGTAAAAATTGATCATATGTTGCAGTATTACTTATAAAGTGTTGCATAACTTACAGCCTAAAAGGATAAATAAAAAATTTTAAGTCTTTGGATAT
Source organism: Elephas maximus indicus (assembly GCF_024166365.1). Taxonomy (NCBI): domain Eukaryota; kingdom Metazoa; phylum Chordata; class Mammalia; order Proboscidea; family Elephantidae; genus Elephas; species Elephas maximus. The sequence goes on from NC_064825.1 coordinate 52,332,193, forward strand.
TGGATAAGCAGTGTCCACTGAAAAGAAATGATAAGAACAAGAGATACAGAATCTCAGCAGAGTCAAAGCTAGGATAAGATGTCAATTAAGTAGCACAAGCTTGATAAGGTCTAGCGGCCAATCTTGCAGAAGTCATATCTCACTGTTGTTTCAATTTCAATTTGCATAAACATGAGCATTTACAAATGTTGAGGGCCAGCAAGCTTTTCTCATTGGTAGATTGTTCACTTGTTTTTTCTAATTTTTTGGAAGGCAGATTGTTTGTCTTTTAAGAAAATTGATTTGTAGATGTTCTTTAGGTGTTAAAAATCTTGCAAAGATCCTTTCCCAGTCTGCTTCTGCATTTAATTTGGTTTATGGTGTCTTTTGTCATTGTGAAGTTCAAGTTTTTTGCCCTGACTTCACTTACTAGCTGTATAAAAGGAAAATTTTGACTTGCCTGGGAGATATCAATGCTGAATGTTTTATTTCATCACAACTTGTTCCTTCCAGCTGAAACTGATAAACAACCGTAAACTTTTAGTGATTACTGGACACCAGATCTAACTGAAGATTTCTTCCTGACCAAAGAACAATAGAATTTATTTTAGACAATTGTGTGCAGACATAGGGACTCAATCTATCCCATCCGAAGTGCTAGTTTTTGCTACTTCATTAACATAATCACCAGGAAACACTTCACTTAACACTTAAGATCTCTGACTTTTCTCTGGTATGTTCCCTTCCTGTATTTCTTGGCTCTGTTTTATTCTTTGACAGTCATTACATAACCTCTCAGTGCCTCAGTTTCCTCAATTGTAAAATGGGGAAATAATAGAACCTTCCTCACAGGGTTATTATAAGTAAACATATAAAGTGCTTAGAACAATGTATACTTGATACACAGTAAAAAAACAGTAAGCATCCAATAAATGCTAGTATTCATATAGTTATTATGTCATTTATTTACCTTTTCCTTTATTTGTGTGCTTTTTGGTCTTATTTAAGAAATACTTCTATAGTCAATAGGACTTCTCACAAATTTTCCTCTTCTCTCCTTCCAGGTAACTGGAAGGCAACTTTTAAAGTTAGGTGTGGCCATGTGACTTGCTTTGACCAAGGAAATGTGAGGAAAAGCGATGGCCTCACTTCTGGACAGAAGAGATAAGATCCAGGAAGCTGGTCACCCATTCATCCCATTCTTTTTTCCTGCCTCCTTAATTGTGAAAATATGCGATGGAGCCTCCAGCATCCTGCATCATTGAGGGACTATAAGCAGAGCCCCACTGTGGTTTGAATGATGCATGAACAAGAAATAAATTTTGTCTTTGGTTTTTTTGTTTGTTTGTTTTTGGTAAAAATTCTTTCCTTCTCTGAGGTTACGAAAAGTTTCTTCTACCTTTTTTTCTGATGGTTTTACTTTTCACATCTAGGTTTTTAACCTCTTTGGGATTTATTTTTATATAAGGTGCAATGGAGGGATCCAATTCAATTTTTTTTTCCTCATGGGGTGTGTTAGTGTCCCAACACCATTCATTTACTCACCTTTCTTTCCCCCTTTATTTGTGAGGCCATCCCAGCCATATTCTCAGGGCCTGTGTTTGCATGGGTCTTTTTCTTAACTCTTTAATCTCTCCAAAGATCTCGTTGTCTTTTGTACCATTATACTGTCTCATTTTACTTATTATTTCCTTGTGATTTGTCTCAATAGCCGGTAGGTCAAGGGCAGTGGAGTCGCTAAGTATGGAGAATGAGAAATGAATTACATTCTGTACAACTTAGCTAACCTACCGTTAGACCCCTGACACAAAACTTAACTTACTTCAACAACTATCCTTGGTGAATAGAGTGCTAGACTCTGGGCCTAGACTTCCTGGCTTCGTCCACACTTCGGACTGTGCCTATCCATTTCCTTGGAGATAATCAGAGGGGATGAAAACAGGAAGGAATAGATTTGAGAGCTATTATTAAAGCTAATTGGCAGGTCTTGGTAACTGCTTGAATTTCTGGTGGGGTAGTATAGGGAGAGGAATTTATCTAGGACAGTGTTTGTATTTCTGGCTTAGTCAAGCAGCACTGCAAGGATATCTTTGAGAAGACTATGACACGAACCTACTCAACTGTGAACAACACAAGCATCAAATCTAACGCTATGGGACAATTTCTTGAGCAAATAATACAATCTAATTGCAGAAAATGAGGTGATGATTATAAGTGTAAAGACGGTTTATTTCTTAGATTGTAACAGTCATCACAATAAAACTGTATTTTTAAGACTATTGTTGCTAATAGTGCATGCAAATATTGCTTTTTCATTATAATGAAGCATTAAGAGACCAGGGACTTAGCTCAGGCTGCCAGTTTTAAGAGCGAACACACGTTTTTTGCAGTCAGGCCCAGGGTATTATGTAGATGTCTGTGAGGGAGATAGGCACTAATGTAGCCCACAGAAGGGACCCTGTGTCCCACCCTTCCCTGTACTGCTGATGTTGTAGAGTCAGTCAGGTCCCTGCCCCTTTACTGCTCTTGACACCCTGGCTTCACAAACTTCATGGAGAACCAGGAACCAGGAGGGCAGGACTACTGCTCCATGTGGAAGAACACTAGGACCAGGAGACCAGGCAGCAGCAGGAGGAATGCAGGGTCTTTTCTTATCCCTGCAGATGGGAGGAAGGAAAGGCAATGTTTCTATATGGGGTTTCTCAGACATGGGCCTCCCAAACTTTTTGAACTTCACTCAAGTTTCAAAAACCCAACCAGGTGGCTCTGGAGACTCACTATACCTGGGCAGGAGTTAGTCTTCTCTTGTCTTAAGGTATCTCTGAAACCAAAACCAAACTCAGTGCCATCGAGTCAATTCCAACTCATAGCGACCCTATAGGACAGAGTAGAACTGCCCCACAGAGTTTCCAAGGAGTACCTGGTGGATTCGAACTACCAACCTTTGGTTAGCAGCTGTAGCACTTAACCACTACACCACCAGGGTTTAAGAAATACCAGGGAAAAAGGTAACTGTGAGGACGCGTCCTTTTGGTTCTAAGTTTAAGGTCATCTCAAGTTGACTGAGTTCTCAGGCCTCATGGACTCTTCAGCTTGATGTGAATTAAATATTCCTCCTTTCAAAAACCAAAACGTTTCCCTGAAATCTCTTTCCAAGGGCTTGTTTTCTGTCTATATAATGTTTCTATTTTCCAGAGAAATTTCAGAGCATCTTCCATGGAAATATCCCGGAATCTAATGGAAACTTGAAACTGTTCCACCTTTTAAATCTCCAGGTCCACTATTTTCTTTTCTGACCACACCTCTCAATTCGTCCAGCACTCACTCTCTTCCTTGGAGAGCACCTCATGGAGGATGTCAGTCCCTGGACCCCTCTGCATCACCTCGGCCCCCTCCTCAGTTCAGGCACCACCATCTCTGCCCAGGATCACTGCAGCAGCCACACCATTCTGCCTGGAACCAGCTCTCCCAGCTCCTCTGACTTTCCCGTTGCCACACATACTGGTATTTTCCATGACTCATTTTACCTTGTGCCCAGCAGATCTTTCTGAACTTTCTGCAAAGCAGGGAGGTTGGGGATTTGGCTGGACTAGAAACTACCATGTGTCTCTGAGCCTGAGCTCTGGTCTCTGTTCCAGGGCATTAGCCCTGTCCGTTTAGGAGCCTAGTACTCTAGAGCAGTTGACTGGAGGCCCCATTGTTCTCTGCCCTGGGTGGCTTCTGGTAGGAAAGCACCCCTTCTTCTATTTTATGATGTCTCCACCATTCCCACTAGACTCGCCCGAGCTGTTGAAGTTGAAGAGATTTTTAATAGATTTATGGTAGAAGCAATTGAAATTACTCTTGCTTTTTGGGGGACTTCCAAGTAAAATTATATTGTATATTTTATTTGTGTTTTCCCTGGTGGTGGCCTGATATACCTCATAGCCTGGAATCAGTACTTCTTCTTCATTTGGATAGTAAGAGAATGCTTTAATATAAACACCCAAACAGGTTCTGATGGCAAACAGTGTTTATCCAGAAAATGACGGGGAAGCAGCTGTATTTTTAAACAAAGATGATGAAGCAAATTGTCCAAAGCATACATTTCCTTTCCCACTATAATTAAACTTGGACTTACAGCCTCTGTAAACTGTGTAACACTTCCCAGGATCGAGAAGCTGAGGAGCTCTTGTCAAATAATAAAGGAAGGCTTTGAACTGAAAGTTATCTGGATTCTGACAAAATTCTCTCACAGCTCTGTTGAATTTTGTTGCAATGTCCCCAGTATAGGCCACTATAGCTGTTCCATGGAAATCATTGAATTGTTTTGAATAGCTTACTATATTCTTTATTTGCCTCCATCTTTGCTCTGCCTTTTCCCACTCAGTTTTCAAATACTGATTTGCTTCCAGTTCTTCTTTCAGCAGCTGGGGTGACTTTCCCTCCATTTCTTCAGCACAGCCCTCATACTGATCATCAAATGTGTCATTGGCCAGGTCTAGCTTTGCATTACAGGTAATGTTCCTTGTCATATTCACTGAGGAACTAGCATGTGCTGGTTGCTGCACAGAGCCCACTGCATGGGCTTCTCACTGAGCACAAAATGTCATGTGTTCCTGTCACAGAGCTCATGTATGAAACATGTGTGAACACAATCTTATTACACTATGACTCATGTAACAGGAAAAAGCTAAGCTTTGTGACTCTGTTTTGTTTCCTGGTATTATTTTTTAATATCATGCCTCCTAACTGGCTCTGGACACAGACTGAACTCTGGGGACTCTATTGTCTCGAAGACATTAGGTCAAAGCAATGTCAACAGGATGTGGTTTGGTATATATTACCTGTTGTGTTAACCACCAAGTGAGGATCAGCAAGTGAACTGCTATGTCTAGAAGAGATGTCATCTCCAAGTTCAAAAATAGCTGCAAATAAATATAAGACGTAAGAGGGAGGTGTGAACATTAGCTTCACTGTGAGTATGTTGATGCATGAGTTCTGTGTTAATGAATCCACAGTTTAAGCCCAGAACTCCAGGCTCATATTTACACTGCTTCCTGAACAGCTGACTTGGATTCCCCACAAATAGCTCTGACTGGATCCTGCACGTTGGAAAGAGGAGAAGCTGATATTGGGCGCCAGTGGGGAACAGCCCCAGCAGCGAGGTGGTATTGAAATGACCAGAGAAACAGATCATGTTTTAGCAGACTCTTTATACACCCTAGCCTCTTCCTCCCCGTTACAGCAATACTGTGAGCCCTTTTAAAAGCACTTAATAAAATTGTTCTCAAAGTTTTGCTAACCTAGTGCTCGAATTTAACACTCCTGAATATCTCTCAGTGATATCAACTTTCATCACGATCAGCTTGCCTGATTAATTACTGTACCTAATGAAAATCAATTATTTAAAACTCTTTTTTTTTGCGGGGTGAGGATATAAACTACACACTTAGCAAGTTAAGTCAAAGAATGGGTATGATGGTCACCCAGCTTTTGGCTGGTGCCTGGTCCTTTCATTCCTTTCCATTTGCAGCTCTTGGCAAATCATGAAAATCTTCTCTACACTCTGAGCCCATGGTGTTACTTCCCACAACATTTTGTCTTAGTCTTTCTTGGCAGGAGATTGTTGATGCAGACCCTGAGAATTGCAGAGAGGAGCTGCGGGCTGCAGACCGCACTATATGCTTTTGGTAAGACCCTTTGCTGTGACTCCTGGCTCCTCCTCCAACCTTGGCTCCCCATTCCAGCCCTTAAGAGAACATATTCTAGAAATAATGAACTTAGAATTTTTGCACCCAGGTGGAGTCTGTCCCACCTTTCAGTTCACCCTGGATAAACAAGAACTTTAATTACCATAAAACAACTACAATCATTTGCTTAAACTACGAGTAGACCTTGAAGTAATCTTCGTATATAATTATTACTCTCTTGGACACTAAACACTCACATCAACATGATGGCAAAGACAGAAGGAACAAAAATCTAGAATGCATTGTTTGTAGAAAAAATGTTCTGAAAGAGAAACATACACCTTGTCTGTCAAGGGCAAGACATTTGAGTAATTGCATTTTTTCCTCATTTCTCTGGCCGCAGAAGGCCAAGGATGACCAAAGACTCCTAGTCTAACAAGAGGCAATGAGAAGATACTGAAGTTTAATGGTAAAAACTCTGTTTCAGTATGTGAGGCAATCTTGTTTTGTAGACAAAAGATTTCCTTCCCCCAAAAAGCACTTGGAAAGCTGTAATTCACATGAACATATCGTATTGAATTAAAATCTCAGCATATCTAGAATAGTGGTCTGTTAGGAAAGCATGCTCAAAACAATAATTTTTTTTTTTTTTTGGTCTAATTTAATTTTGTCATAGAGCAAGCTCTGGTTCTAGACTAACCAAAAATGTGGGGATCAAAATTGAGCCCGCTGTACCCTCCTTTCTTTGACTAATTAATGATAGTAATATTTTATGATGCGTCCTAATGGCACAATGTTTAAGTGCTTGGCTGCTAACTAAAAGGTCTGTGGTTTTCAACCCACTCAGCCACTCTAAGGGAGAAAGACCTGACGACCTGCTCCTGTAAAGATTACAGCCTAGAAAACCCTGTGGGGCAGTTCTACTCTGTCTCAAGTTCATGAAATCAACTTGGCGGCACCTAACAACAACATTTTATGGATATTACTGTTCTAGAATTTTTATTCTGAATTCGGTGGCTTTTGCAGTAAGTGCTTTTAAACCTCACAAAGTGATTAAAAATTAATCTGGAGCTAGAAATTTAACATTTTCCTTTAATTTAAAAAGAAGTACTTTTATGTTCTTCTGTTTATTCTATTTAATGAAGTACATTTATTATAAGATGGAAAACAGGGAATTTTGAGCATGACATATTTTGGCTTTATGTGAAAATTTGAATTTCTTCATTGATATTAAGTAGCTAATACTGTAAGCAAATTTATTATAAATAGGAACATTCAACTGAAATCTTTTGCAAATTGAAATATGTTATAATTGAAAAAACTGATGTCTTTGTGCCTAAAAATTATGGCTCTGTGGAAGAGTTTGCACTTGACATTTCTGAGCACAGTTGAAAGGGGTAATATCTGGCCCGTTTTACCAAATAATTGTATATTAATTTAATTCATCATCTTATATGTTGATTATATTTTTCTAACATTTTAAATTATATCTTGGAATTTTAAAGTTGTATAGCATTAAAAAAAAACCTGTTGCCATTGAGTTGATTCCAACTCATGGTGATTCCTTGTATCACAGGGTGGAACTGAACTCCATGGGGTTTTCTTGACTGTAATCTTTACAGAAGGAGATTGCCAGACCTTTCTTCTGAGATGCATCTGGTTGAGTTCAAACCCCTAATCTTTTGGTTAGTAGCCAAAAACATCATTAGGATAGTGAATATTTGTATTTATTCAACACCTGTGTATATGGATTGAATTCTATTTTTTGACTTGGTCAAAATTGTAAAAGCGTATACCTAATGTATCCTTTTTTAAGGATTTCTAAGATCCTAACTAAGGCCCTTGAGAGGCACAAACAGTTCACATTTGGTTGGTAACTGAAAGGGAGCCCTGGTGGTGCAGGGGTTAAGCACTTGGCTGCTAACCAAAATGTTGGTGGTTTGAACCCATCAGCCGCTCTTTGGGAGAAAGATGTGGCAGTCTGCTTCCATAAAGGTGACAGCCTTGAAAACTCTCTGGGACAGTTCTACTCTGTCCTATAGGGTAACTATGAGTTGGAATTGAACTCGATGGCAATGGGTTTGTTTTGTGTGTGTGTGTGTGTTGGTAACAAAGATTGGCAGTTTGAACTCACCCTGTGGCACCATGGGAGAAAAGATCTTCCAATCTACTTCCATAAAGATTACAACCAAAACTCTAAGAAGTAGTTCTATTCTGTAACACATGGGGTCACCAGGAGTTGCAACTGACTCAATGGCATAAGACAACAACAAGAAGACCATAGTTATTCCCCTTTACCTTGAGTAAAGACACTACTAATGAAAAAATAATTTGTTTTTGCATCCTAAGTATTTTAAAATCATTTAGTGGCTCCTTATCCCCTGCACACAGTGGTTTTCGAAGTTTAATGTGCTTAAGAACGTATCTGGGAAGGTTGTTATGAATAGAGATTTCTGGACCCCAGTCTCAAAGCTGTAAATTCAGCTGTTCTACATTTTTAATGAGTTTCTTGATGCAAGTGATTCTGAGGTAACTTGCCTCTTGAGATGCACTGAGCAGAATGAGGTTCAAGCTCCTTGATGTGTGTGTGAGTGCCTACATGGTCTGCCTCTGCCTTTCTCTCCAGTCTTATCACTCACCACTCCTTATTGTATAATTTATGCTACAAAGGCTCAGTTTTCAGCATGGTAAGTTTGAGATGCCCATGAGAAATTCAGATGAAGGTGTCAGTAGGAAAGTGGCTATGCAGGCTTCTGGAATTCAGTAGAGGAGGCTGAAGTCATAGGTTGGTGAGTCAAGAGCATGAAGTTAGTAACTGAAGACAGAAGCATGGAATGAAAATGTAGAAAGTGAGATGAGAATTATCATTAACATTATTCTTATTTTTCTCGTGGCAATTTTGGTGTAAGGTTATGACAATCTCACCAAAATGTACGGGAACTGGTGACTGCTAAACTAATCATCTGTGAATTGGGTCTTTGTGGATGTGTTCTTATGCGCATTTTTTTTCTTATGCGCTGTTAATATAATTCTTATTCAAAATTCAAAATTTCAAGACAAGTTTCCATCATGCTTAGATCATGTGGTCAAGTGCCCCAGCTGAGCCTTAATGGAGACTAAGAGCTAGGAGCCAGTGATTTCACTTTCCAATGCCCAGGAGAATTTTTTAAATAATTTATTTTATTTTCTTTGTTGCTACAGAGGATATACACAGCTGAACATACACCAATTCAACAATTTCTACATGTACAATTCAGTGACATTGATTACATTCTTCGAGTTGTTTAACCATTCATTCTCACCCTCATTTTCAGAGTTGTTCCTCCTCCATTAAATGTAAACTCACTGCTTTTTTTTTTTTTCACTGCCCCTTAAGTTTCCTATCTAATCTGAAAGGAGAGTTAATGTGCGTGGAGGCTTGGGAGTTTCTTGGTTGAAAGGAGAGGGTAGAAGTTGGTGTGTGCATGGACCTGGGAGGGAAATGGGGAAAATAAATTTATTCCTGTTTTAGCCTGCGTTTATCTAGATCGATTAACCATAGGAAAGGGGTTAGCCCTTTTGCCCAATACACCCGATGAGATACAGGCACCGGCAGCATTGCCTCATGGGCCTAGGTGATAAATTGTATGATCTAAGATTAAGTTTTACAATTTTGGGGATGGATGGGTGACTGCATGTCTGTCAATTTCCTTTTTGCCTGATCTGACCTCACCTCCCTACTTGGAATAGTTCTTGCCCAGAACTGACTTTGTGACTTCGGCTCTTGACACATAACTCCCGCTATTGCAATCATCTCAATCCTCAGATATTCTCTCATGACCATCCTAACACCAATCTATGCTCAGAGAAGACTCCTAATTTCCCTCATATTCATAGACCCTTCCCCTTCAGAGGTCAGAGTTTAGAGTCGTCAGGTACCTGATTTCCTGGGGAGTCTTGGTGATTCGGTTCCTGTTCATCTCTGACAGCAGTTCTTGACAAGGCAGTGCTCTGGCCCTTTTATCTCAGAGGAAGTTGTACTTTCAGTTTCAAATTGGATTTGAAAGTGTAAATCCAGTTTAAAACTAGTTTATGGACTAGCTAATTTGAATTTTGCTATAGCATCCTTTCCTTTCCCTACTCCCAAGAAGAGAGCTAGGACTTTCATGCTCCCTACCCGTGGGGGTGGTGTGTGAGTGAGTGTGTGTGTGTGCACATGTGCGTGCGTGTGTATCTCGTATCTTGCAGGGCTAAAAGCAGAGGTTGCTCGTAGAGTCTTTCTCCACAGATTTTATTTTCCATATTTTCTGAGCCATTAAGGGAACTAGGTCAAAAAAAAAAAAGGAGAAGGGGAAAAGGAGAGGTGAGCTTTCTGAAGGATCCTTTTTGTGTTCTTAGTCACTCCTTAGAATGAGTCTAACACTCAGCTATAATTTGCTCATGAGCTAGCTAAAGCATATAAAAAAAACCAGATTGTTGATTTTGTATACAATTTCCTTTGGAAGCAATGAGCTTCTAGATCCTTATAATGAATCAATTCATTTCCTAACTTTTCTTTTATTCTAGACCTAACTAATGATCTCAATGCTACAAATTTCAATGCCTGGTCCAAACTATTCTTTTTTTTTTTAATTTCCTTCTCATAGTTTTTGTTCTTTTTAAATTGTGTTTTAGATGAATGTTCACAGCACAAACTAGTTTTTCATTCAAAAATTTATACACAAATTGATTTGTGATATTGGTTGCAGTCCCCACAATAAGTCAGCACTCTCCCCCTTTCCCTTTACACTCTGTGTTCCCTGTGTACATTAGTCCAAGTTTCCTGTACCTTCCTGCCTTCTCATCTTTGATTTTGGGAAGGTGTTGCCCTTTAGGTCTCCTATACTTTATTGAACTAAGAAGCACATTCTTCACGTGTTATTGTTTTTTTTTTTTTTTTTGTAGGCCTGTATAATCTTTGGCTGAAAGGTGGTCTTTGGGAATGGCTTCAGTTCTGAGTTAGCAGGGTATCTGGGGGCCAGAGTCTTGGGGGTCCCTCCAATCTCTGTTAGACCAGTAAGCCTGGTCTTTTTTTGTGAGTTTGAATATTCTTTCTACATTTTCTTCCCCTTCTGTCTGGAATCCTGTATTGTGATCCCTATCAGAGCAGTCGGTGGTGGTAGCTGGGCACTATCTAGTTCTTCTGGGCTCAGGCTAGTGGAGGCTGTGGTTCATGTGGTCCACTAGTCCTTTGGACTGGTATTTTCCTTGCATCTTTGGTTTTGTTCATTCCCCTTTGCTCCAAATATGATGGGACCAATAGATGTATTTTAGATGGTTGCTTGCAAACTTTTAAGACCCCAGATGCTACTACCAAAGTAGGATGTAGAACATTCTCTTTATGAACTATGTTATGCCAACTGATGTCAAAGCATTCTTGATGTATGGTGCCCAAATGTGACAACACTATTTGACAATCTCATAGGGCTATTATGGGCAAAAACAGATCATTGAGTGGTCCCAATGATTTGTATTTGATTAAAGGCACAAAAAGCTACCGGTTGTATCAAGAAAAAAAAAAAATGCGAGTCTGGACTTCAGTAAGGAAAGAATTTATGAAGGGAGATTATTACAAAAGAGGGATGGGCACTACTGCAATAGGTAAACTCAAAGCCAAAGCCAGAAACATCTCAGAGAAGAGTGAGCAAGCAATGGTTTTATATGCAGAGATTGAGGGGTAGTTGGCTGTGGAAAGGGGGGCAGGTAATAAAAATAACTAAAGGGGGTGCTGGTTTTGAAACTTAATGAACTGCATCGAACACTGCAGTAGCCAATAATGGGAAAAGTTGAGACAGGCAACACTGTTTATGGCCAGGCACACAGGCTGGGAGTTCACATCAAGTTCAGGGTCTACCTGTCCTAGTCAAACCAACTCAAAGTTATGTCAAGCACAAAGTTTGATTTGCCTTGTCTGTCCCTTCTCTTGCTTGAGGCAGGCTCAGAGTAACTATCCTTTAACAACTCAGAGATAAGGGGACTCTGATGGCTGAGTGAAATAGTCCCCAAGGTCAGAGTTTTCTTGGTGGTGTTGTCCCTAGAAGACAAGTTGAACTATATCTTGAGTGTGTAGGCAAAGGTCAGTAGTTTAAGGCTCTTATAGATTATTGTTGTTCTGTGCCATCGAGTAGATTCCGACTCATAGTGACCCTATAGGACCGAGTAGAACTGCCCCATATGGTTTCCAAGCAGTGGATTGTGGATTTGAACTGCCAACCTTTTGGTTAACAGCCTAAGCTCTTAGCCACTTTGCCACCAGGTCTCCTCTTATAGATCAGGCATCTTAAAAGTATGATGCCTAAAATGAAAAAAAGAAATAATAATGCAAAATGTCTTAATTAAAATCAAGAGCCAGAAGTTGAACCCTAAGTTTCCCAGAGGTTGGTGAATGAAAATCTTTTGATTATTATGTAGCACTGCTTGTTGATTTCTTGAAGCTAAGAAGTAGATGCTCTTGGTGATGTTGTCCATAGTGAATTACCTGTTATATAAAGGCATGCATAACCCTTGCATTTTACCAGACTTCTTTAGTGGCCCAGAAAGCAGACTGTCCAGGCAGAAATCCAGTTCATGCACTATCTGTTGTGGTGATGAATCCTTCAAGGCATACATCAAGTCGAGTCCTTCAAAGTATATATCCAATCTTTGGGCTTTAGCTTACAGTGTTTTTTAGATCCTAAAAGCCCAGCTAAAAGGCAACCTAGAATCCTGGTAAGGATCCTGGCAGTCAGGTTTTAGTTCTCAGTGATACCAAGTCAGGAGGGAGGAAAAAAAATTGGAAAGTTAGTTTGGATGGTTATAATCATATATTGACCACCACCTGTCTATGAGTTTGTTGTACTGTGGTGGCTTGCATGTTGCTATGATGCTGAAAACTATGTCACCAGTATTTAAAATACCAGCAGGGCCACTCATGGTGGACAGGTTTCAGAAGAGTTTCCAGACTAAGACAGACTAGGAAGAAAGGCCCAAAAATCTGCTTCCAAAAATTAACCAATGAAACCTTCTGGATCACGACGGAATATTGTCTGATACAGTGCTCGAAGGTGAGCTCCTTAGGTTGGGAAAGCAAACCCGTTGCCGTTGAGTCGATTCCGACTCATAGCAACCCTATAGAACAAAGTAGAACTGCCCCATAGAGTTTCCAAGGAGCGCCTGGTGGATTTGAACTGCCAACCTTTTAGTTCGCAGCCGTAGCACTTAACCACTATGGCATAGGTTGGAAGGCACTCAAAATACACAACGGCTGCAACAATGGACTCGAGTATACCAACAACCGTGAAGATGGCATAGAACCAGGAAACGCCTTTTTGTGTTGTATATAGGGTTGCTATGAGTTGGAGCCAACTCAGTGGCAACTAACAACGACAATGGTTCAGAGATTAGCAGGTAAATTAGACAATGCTTTTACCAAGGTGTTATGGGTTGAATTGTGTCCCCCCAAAAGATACGTTGAAGTCCTAACCCCTAGTACTTGGGAATGTGACCTAGTTTGAAAACAGGGACTTTGAAGATGCCATCAGTTAACATGATGTCATGCTGAAGTAGGGTAGGTCATGACCCAATATGAGCGATATCTTTATACAAGAGGAGATGAGGCACAGAGAGAGACACAGAGGGAAGATGACCATGTGAAGATGGAGGCAGAGACTGAAATGATGTACAAGCCAAGAAATGCCAAGGATTATCAGTCATCACCGGAAGCTAGGAGAGAAGCAAGGGACAGATTCTTCCCGAGTGCTCACAAGGAATCAACACAACTGATACCCTCATTTCAGACTCCTAGCCTCCAGAACTGTGAGATAATAAATTTCTGTTCTTTTAAGGCACCCAATTTGTGATACATAGTTATAGCAGCCCTAAGAAACTAATACAACACCTTAGCTATAATACTGTCCTCCGGAGAGGGGGATTGTGTTGTTTTAGTGAAATCATATCAAGCTTAAATTCTTGCAGACTTCTCTGGGATCTGGGAAGAAAACAAAGTAATCATAAAATTAGGTAACTTAGCTAATAACTTCATATACTTTTCTGCTCTTCAGACTGGGGATGGAATCTATTCTCTTGGTTTAGCCTGGGAACTTTGCATTCCTTGTTGAGAAGATGACTACAGACTCTGACCAAGAGCCTTCTCTTAAGATCTGTCAGTGTTGCAGTATTCACATGTGTAATCTTCTTGTTGAGTTTCTTGAAGCTAAGAAGTAGATGCTCTTGGTGATGTTGTCCGAAGTCTAGGTTACCTTTTAAAGTCTTATATGTTGCTGCATAGCTGCTATGTCATCAAACTATCTAAAAAATGATCATAGAGCAAAAAGAACAGGAAATCCTGACATTTGAAACCACAAGTGTTGAAAACTTTTGGTGGTTTCAATATAACATAAAATGATAACACAAGGTTGAAACCACCACTCCTGGATATGTAATTGGAATACATCAAGTAGTGGCGAAGATCCAAATTGATTCTTCCCCCTGCAATATTAATATCAGGTTGAAGAATGACCACAAGGGGAACACTAAGAACCAAAACCATTTATGTTCACATTAACGTGACTTTACTATTTCCCTGTCTTTATCAGCATAACTTTACTCCAGGAAACTCCTAGGAAGATAAAAGTTGCAAATAAAGAAGTTATTCATTTCACGAACTTCCTGAAAGACCCACCAGCTCTCCAAGAAAGCATCAAATGACAGTTTACACTCCAAGGCTCTTTGAACCCCGCTCCTCAAAACTCTTGCTCTGCTGTGTCTGTTGTTGTTGTTAGTTGCTTATAGTTGATTCTAACTCATGGTGACCCCATGTGTGCAGAGTGGAACTACTCCATTGGGTTTTCAAGGCTGTGACCTTTCAGAAGCAGATTGCTAGGCCTGTCTTCCATGGTGCCTCTAGGTGGGTTTGAACAACATAACTTAACCATTTCACCACCCGTAGACTCCTTTGCTGTATCTACCAGTCTTAAACTAGTGTGTCATGGTTCCTACCCAATCCTAACCAACTTCTCATCTTAAACCAGAATTCAAAGTCTCAAAAACTCTCAAAGTCCATACTTTACCCTTCTTTCTCTGAGACATCATCAAGACTGCCAAGATAGTATTTTTTCTTATTGTGGTAAGTATTAAATTCAGTTTTGTCTTATTAGCAGGTTGTTCTGGAGATATTTTGAAGAGCCAGCATTTGACAAAGCCATAATGGAAAAGCCAATGAATTTGACTATTTAAAACATGAAACTTCTATACAGTAAAAGATGCTATACAAAGAAGTTTCCGGGATAAACTGAATGCTTCGAAGGTCAGAGGAGCAATGGCGGAGGTTTGGGGACTATGGCTTAAGGGGACTTCTAAGTCAATTGGCAAAATAAATTCTATTATGAAAACATTCTGCATTCCACTTTGAAGTGTGGCGTCTGGGGTCTTAAATGCTAACAAACAACCATCTAAGATGCATCAATTGGTCTCAACCCACCTGGATCAAAGGAGAATGAAGAACACCAAGGTCACATGATAACTATGAGCCCAAGGGATAGAAAGGGCCACATGAACTAGAGACTTACATCATCCTGAGACCAGAAGAACTAGATGGTGCCCGGCCACAACCGATGACTGCCCTGACAGGGAGCACAACAGAGAACCTCTGAGGGAGCAGGAGAACAGTGGGATGCAGACCCCAAATTCTCATAAAAAGACCAGACTTAATGGTCTGACTGAGACTAGAAGAATCCCGGCGGTCATGGTCCCCAAACCTTCTGTTGGCCCAGGACAGGAACCATTCCCGAAGACAACTCATCAGACATGGAAGGGACTGGACAACGGGTTGGAGAGAGATGCTGATGAAGAGTGAGCTACTTGTATCAGGTGGACACTTGAGACTGTGTTGGCATCTCCTGTCTGGAGGGGAGATGGGAGGGTAGAGAGGGTTAGAAAACTGGCAAAACAGTCACGAAAGGAGAGACTGGAGGGAGGGAGCGGGCTGACTCATTAGGGGGAGAGTAAATGGGAGTATGTAGTAAGGTGTATATAGGCTTATGTGTGACAGACTGACTTGGTTTGTAAACTTTCACTTAAAGCACAATAAAAATTATTTAAAAAAAATCACTAAACTGAAAATAACTGAGTAGAAAAAATAAAAGTTTTCAATTTTGGTTCAGGTTCAGAAAAAAAAAAAGATGCTATAAACAAAGGGGGGGAAAAGCCAGATTGAGAGAAAATATTTGCAATCCATATAACAATTCATTATATATATAAACTTAAAAACAGTGCCGTCGAGTCGTTTACGACTCATAGCGACCCTATAGGACAGAGTAGAACTGCCCCATAGAGTTTCCAAGGAGCGTCTGGAGGATTCGAACTGCTGACCCTTTGGTTAGCAGCTGTAGCACTTAACCACTATGCCACATATATATACATATATATATAAATGTGTTCGTATATAAAACAAAGTATGTAATACCTGATGCATGTATATATCCACTTAATATGTGTGTATATGTATGAGTATGCATACAAATATTTTATGTATATATGGCACACCTACTATGTATGTGTATGTGTGCTTGTGTGAGTAAATATTATGTATATATGATATTCCTATTGAGAACTAACTGTTGTGAGTCTCAGATTTTTTTTGTTGTTGTTGTTATATGCGAGTCTAACTTTATCTTATGCTTTTATTCTAAGGTAATGGAAAAAATAAACAGCTTTTCATGTCACTTCCCGCCCCCTGCAAAATCTACTAAAAGTCAATAAGAGAAAAATGAAACTAGAATAAGGGGGGGAGGGGTCAAAATATATGAAAAAAGACAAATTGCTGAAGAAATTCAAGTGACCAATGAACATATACCTATATTTTCTATCTCACTAAGGATCAGTGTATTTTTTGGAACAAGAAATGAGCTACTCTTTTTCACCAGCCAGACTGGCAAACTGTAAAATAGTGATTCAGTCCAGCTTTCTCAGTGGGTAAGAGACAGGTGCTCTCATACCAGTCTAGGGAGATAAATTGACTAAACCTCTTTGTAAGACAATCTGGCAGTTTCTGTTCAGCCTAACATTCTCAGACCCATTGTCTCCCTGATAACATTTTTAGGAATATGCTCTGCAGAAACCCAGGCATACAGGCACTGAGGTATGGCCAGGGTTGTTCCTTGCAGCACTGTTTCAGTAATGGAAAGAGGACAACATTTTTGAGAGCACCACTTACTACAGCCACTTCTGCTTCCTAGGGGTAAAAACATCATTTGCCTCTAGGACAGGTGGGGATGAAAGGGTACAGTCTCATGAATAGTCTGCCAGGCAACAAGAACTAAAAGCTCCACAAAATAGCATAAAATGATTTTGAGCTTCCCCAGGCCACTTGAGAGGGAGGCTGAGGGCAGGGAATGAGAAGTGGTATCCCAGAATTAGTGGGAGGCCAGGATTCTATATCATGTAATAGCCACTGAGCAAAGCCTTGGAGCTTCTTAAGGGCATGAATATCTAACTACCGATTTTAAGTTGTTTTCTGTGAGGTGCTTAATCCTGGTGTCTGCCAAAACTTCTGTAAAAATTTTCAAGTTATATGATCATCTGTTGGGGATTTGGGTGCATTACTTAGGATAATGTTTGGCTGAGAGTGACACAAAATCCAAGGCAACGATGGTTTAAACAAGACAGAAGTTTCTTTTTCTCTCATGCAAATCAGTCAGGCAGCAGGTGTTCAGAGGCAGTGCAATGGCTGCTCCGTGAGACCCTCAGAGACCAGGGCTCTTTTGATCTGCATGATCCCCTTCCCTAGGGTGTGACCCTTAGCCTCATGGTCAAGATGGCAGCATCTTCTTTTCCAGGCAGCAGAATGGAGAATGGAAAATAAAGAAGAAGGAAGAATAGGCACAGGTTATCTTTTAAGGAGCACTCCTGGAAGCTGCTATAAGACACTTCCATTTACATCTCATTGGCCAAAACCTGATCATATGGCTAGGCCTAACCATCAGGGAGACTGGAAAATACAGTTTTTATTCCGGGGTGGAGTAGGGGGATAAGGAAGGACCAAGTGCCAGCTAAAAGTTCTATTTCTATGGAAGAAAACTATTGAGGAATAGCCATAACCAGGGCTACAACAAGGTTGAGGCCAGTGAAGCATTCATCTTGAGTGCAAAATTTAGGAGGGTGCCAAAATACTTAGTAAGCAAGATAAATAGTTTAATGCAAAAAATATCCATGATAAACAAAATAAAAATTTTAAATAAAGACATGATCATGACAGCATCAAGCCAAACCAAGCTGGACCTCAAGGCAAAAGGAAAAATAAGTAATGGTGGTGACTTACTTAAAATTTTGATATTGTATTTCGTTTGGATTTTTTGGCATCAATTTTGATATTGTAAAGCATTAAAATCAGCTTTGTCTTGTGAACAGATTCTCCTAGTGATATTCTGGGGAGTTAGCATTTGACAAGGCCATAAGGGAAAATTCAACCAATTTGACAATTTAAAATGTGAAACTTCCGTACCATAAAACACACCACAAAGGGAAAAAAAAGTCAGACTAAGAATATTCGTAATCCATAAATAAAAAAAAAAGACCCTGTTGCCGTTGAGTAGATCCCAACTCATAGTGATCCTGTAGAACAGAGTAGAACTGCCCTGTAGGGTTTCCAAGTAGCGACTGGTTAATTCAAGCTACTGACCTTTTAGTTAGCAGCTGAGCTCTTAAGCCAACCTCTTAACCACTGCTCCACCAGGGCTTCAATCCATAAATATATATATATATATATATAAATTATCTGATCCTGATCCAGTTGCCATTGAATCAGTTCTGACTCATGGTGACTCCATGTGTGTCAGAGTAGAACTGTGCTCATATAGTTTTCAATGGCTAAGTTTTCAGAAGTAGATTCTTTCAAGAAGCTTCTGGATGGACTGAAACCTCTAACCTTTTGGTCAGCAATCAAGCATATTAACCATTTGCAACACCCAGAGATTCCATTAAAAAAAAACCAAAACCATTGTTGTTGAGTCGATTCTGACTCATAGCGACCCTACAGGACAGAGTAGAACTGCCCCATAGGGTTTCCAAGTAGCGCCTGATGGATTTGAACTGCTGACCTTTTGGTTAGCAGCCATAGCTCTTAACCACTACATCACCAGGGTTTCCCAGAGATTCCATATAATATATAAACGTGTGTATCTGTAATATAATATATATTACAAAATTCATAATACATATATATATATATACACCCTGGGGATAACTAACAGCCACTTTCCTATTTCACCCCAAATATGTATGAACCCCTTCTTCCCATGAAAAGAACACGCTCATCCCCTTCCAATGGAGAAAAGTCCAAAAGTCCATTCAGTTACTGTCTCTAGTTCAAAGTCCAGAATCCCTGCATGATGTTCAGTCCTCTCTGGTGGCTCCAAAGGGTGGTTCCTTGAAGCCAACCAACATATAAACTAAAAAATCAGTTATTTGTCCCTTCCCTGGCCAAGTAAAATGAAAACATATTGAAACCACATCCGCAATAAAACTCCAATGACAATCCATGATCCATGGCAATCATGGGTTTCCACTAGGATGGAAAGCAAAGCCTCTCCTCTCTGATAACTTTGTGCTCTGTGTTCTGGAGATGATAACCTTACCATTGTTGTAGCAGTCAGAAGCTCAGTACTGTAGTAGCAATTGAATCAGGCAGTTCAATAGAGTGAATTTAGTAGCTTCAAAGGTGTTTCAGAAAGGGCAGCAAGGGTCTTTACCACAAAGGTGGTATCCACAGGCTGGCAGAGAATTTTTCAAAAAAAACTGATTGAAAAAGCTTGTGGTCATGTCCCATATCCTACTAAGACTGCAGATTCAGAAACACCTCTGTGGCTTCTTCACTTGGGAAAGGGGACAGGAGAAGTTACATTTCAACCCTCGAAAGTCCCCAAATTATGAGACTCTCAATCAGGTTAGATTGCACGCTGTTTCCCTTTCATATCCACTGGCAAACTAGCCCTAGTATGAGTTTATCTTTCTCTCTAAGACTTGAGGAAAGTGGCAAGAAACAGTCAATACACACAAATTCTGAATATTTCTTAGCATTTTCCCTAATTCTACACCTCAGTCAGTACCTAGTCCATTTTCCAAGCAAACACAGGGAGTTTTAAGAAATATTTAAAAAACAAGGCAACCGGCTTTCCATCTTGCTATGTCTGAGTCCTGATTGCCTATAGTTTGATTATTTTCAGCAAGCAAATGTATATTTAAGTTCTAGTAATTGTAATAGCCCACTTCTAAGCTACAATAGTCACAACAATAAACTCAAACATATTAATGGTAATGAAGATGGCACAGAATTGGGCAACACCACATGGTTGCCATGAGTTGAAGACGACTCCACAGCAACTAACAACAACCAAACCAAAAAAAAACACCAAACCCAGTGCTGTCGAGTCAATTCTGACTCATAGCGACCCTGTAGGACAGAGTAGAACTGCCCCAAGGAGCGCCTGGCGGATTTGAACTGCTGACCTTTGGTTAGCAGCCATAGTACTTAACCATTATGCCACCAGGGTTTCCACTAACAACAACAGTAGGTTACAAATTGGGTATTTTAATTAGTATTAGGTTCAGCTGTAAGTGAGTGAAAAAGAGTAGTGGTTTAAACAAGACAAAACGTATTCCTCTACCACATATACAGAATCGACACAAATAGTCCAGGACTGTTATGATGACTTTGCTCTGTGGAGAACTTAGGGGACCCGGGCTCTTCCAGATAAATGACTTATCATTCACTGGGTCTGGCTCTCATTCTCATGGTTCTTCCGTGTTCCAGGCTGCAAAATAGAGAAAGGGACAAATAAGTTGAGAAGGGCTAAAGACACAGGTAAGTTCTCCCTAAAGGAAGGTTCCAGGAAACTGATACACAACGATTATTTTCCATTAGACGTATATTTGTTACATGGCCACCTAGCTTCAAAGCACTATAGGAAATCTAGCCTTTGTTTTGGGACACCAGATGTCTAGTCAAATTTTATTACAAATGGAAGGAGGGGAGAACAGACACAGGGTGTGGAATCATGGTGATGTTCCAGACCGGGTGATAAACTCCAAAAACCAAACCTGTTGCCATCGAGTCAATTCCAACTCACAATGACACCATAGAACAGAGTAGAACCACCCCAGAGGGTTTCCAAGGAGTGGCTGGTGGACTCTAACAGCTGTTCTTTTGATTAGCAGCCAACCTCTTAACCACCGCGCTGGTGATTGTTCGTAGAAAAAGACAGTTCCCACGAAAGGCACGATGTAGAGCAGATTCTGAGAACACAGAGGAAGCTGATTTCAAACAAAAAGGCCATCATTCAAATATATCCGATGCAGCTGATTTTTTACAAAATGTTACTGAGATATAGTTTACATAACATATAATTTACCAGTGTTAAGTATACAATTCAATAATTTTTACTAAGTTCACCAAATTGTAAAACCGTTACCACAAGTCAATTTTAGAATATTTTCATCACCCTAATAAGATCTCGAGTGCTCTTTTACAGTTAATCCTCATTCTCATCTTCAAACTTGGGCAACCACTAGTCTACTGCCTGTTTCTGGAAATTTGCCTATTCTGGACATTTTATGTAAATGGAACCATACAATATGCAGTCGTTGTGTCTGCCTTCTTTCATTTAGCATAATATTTTTGAGGATGATTCATGTTGTAGCATGTATCATTATTTCATTCTTTTTTGATGCTGAATAGTATCTTTATTATATGAATATGCCACATTTTGTTTATCCATACACAAGTTGATAGAATTTTGGGTTATTTCCACTTTTTGGCTAAAATGAATAATTCCTCTATGAACATTCTCATGCAAGTCTTTGTGCAGATATGTTTTTATTTCTCTTGAGTAGATACAGAGCAGTGTAATTGTAACAGCTGATTTTATTACTTGACAAGAAAGGGAGAACTGTGTTTGTACAACAGTCTCTCCAAACAGAGGAAAAAGCTAATTTTATGTAGGGTTTTGATGAAGCATGGGGTTTAAGAATTAGTTGACTCTCAGAAGCAAGAGTCCTGAAGCAGAGCTGCTACGAATTGACTGGGACTGGTTAAAAACATTTCTTTAGTTACTTGTTTACAGCTTGGGACTAGTACCAAAGAAAATCAGTCTTCTACTTCCTTTGTAGAACTTAGAAAATAGAACCTCTATTCTCAGTCCCACACCTTTTGATCCTTTCTCAGCCAAAGCTGCAGGAGAGATCACATGGATTGTCCACATCTTCACTAACCACCGAAATTTCTTGATGATGGGATATTAAGTATATGATTTTCAGTTTGAATGGTGATCAGCCTGATTTTATCCTTTCTTTTTGCTTTGTTTTTTGGTTTTTAATCATTTGTTGTGTAGAAGCATTTAAGCATTTAAGATTCCATATATCAGACATCAAGCAATAACAAAAGCCATAAGATAGTACTGGAAATCAGCCTGGAACAATAACCCAAGATTTCCCATCTAAGGACACAAATCCCAGAGTCCAGCTTAGGTATCCATTTGCCTTTCTTTTAGCTTATAGATTGTTTCATTTCACCCATAGTGTTAATGCAGGTACAAGGTGAAGTGAGTAATGGTGCAGACTTTCCCTGCTGGCCAAAAGAAGACCCAAGGCTATTCCATTATCCTTTGACTACGTGGGCTAAAAGAAGCCCTGGTGGTTCGTTGGTTAAGCACCTAGCTGCTGACCAAAAGGTCAATGGTTTGAACTCACCAGCCACCTTATGGGAGAAAGATGCGGTAATCTGCTTCTGCAAAGATTGTTGTTGTTGTTAGGTGCCTCCCAGTTTGTTCTGACTCATAGCAATCCTTTGTACAACAGAACAAAACACCGCCTGGTCCTATGCCATCCTCACAATTGCTGCCATGTTTGAGCCCACTGTTGCAGCCACTGTGTCAGTCCATCTCATTGAGGGTCTTCCCCTCTTTCACTATTCTCTACTTTACCAAGCATGCTAACCAAAAGGTTGGCAATTCGAATCCACCAGCCACTCCTTGGAAACCCTATGGGGCAGTTCTACTCTGTCCTATAGGGTCGCTTTAATCGGACTCAACAGTGTGACAGGTTTTAATGGGAATAGTAAAACTATCTTTTTTAGGATAACATCTCAGTCGGTGTTCAAAGTTAATGTTCTCTATCATCAAAATTATTTGCAATTGATCATGCAACTTGTAATGCTTACCTGTAATGAAATGTTATATATTTCATCTTTGAAAATGTTTTTTTCACACAGCGAGTTACTGCCAAATATTGATATCAGCCCATAAGCATATGATCTTAATTGAACAGTCATCATTCAGAAGAAAGCATTTTAGCATGTCATTACCTTGGAAATGAATCATTTGAAGTTGAATGTTAGATGTAATCTCCTCAATTGCAGTTAAATGGATTTTTAAAAAATTTTTTAGAGCTTTGAGACATGTTCCATATTTTACCCATTTAAAGTGTAGGGACCAGTGGCTTTTAGAATATTTAGTATATTCACAGGGTTGTACAACATAATCTAATTTTAGAACATGCTCATCACTCCTCCCTCAAAGAAATCCTGTATGCATTAACAGTCATTCCCCCATCCCTACCTCCTACTGCACCCCAACCCCACGATACCATAAATCTACTTTTTCTTTCTATATATTTGACTAGTCTGGACATTTTATATAAATAGAATCATACAATATGTGGTCTTTAGTGACTGGCCTCTTTCTCTTACCAAAGTGTTTTCAAGGCTCATTCCCATTGCAATATATTTCATTCTTTTTTTATTCCTGAACAGCATTTCACACTTTGTTTATGCATTAATGAGTTTATAGGCATTTTGTCCCTTGCCCCAGAGTAATAAAACCTAAGAGTCATGGGGGTTCACTAATCAAGAACAGATTTTAACCCATTCCCAGCCTGTTTCTGTCTCTTTAGGTCCTATAGAGGACATATACCCATTTTTACTCTGCTTAGATATACCAATAAATTTACTAGGAAGAGGTCTGCTATCCAAATGGAATTGCCAAATAAAAGTCTCAGTAACAGGAGAAATGCTATTAGATTTATCTGAAGCCAATCAACAGATACTCTATGATAGAAAATACTTTAAGTGAAGAAAGCTATTGCTATTTGCAAGCACTCATCTTACCACTGCACGAAAGTCATTTCCCTACTTTATCCAATACTATGGAATGTTTTTCTTCTGTACACAAAAGTTTATCAGCCACTACTTCTACTAATGTTAATTGGATCCTGTCAGCTGAAACCAATTAAAAGTCAAATAGATACTTCTAAAGTTTTGAGTACCCAAAAGTTTATCAGCCACTACTTCTACCAATGTTAATTGGGTCCTGTCAGCTGAACCAATTAAAATTCAAATAGATACTTCTAAAGCCTTAGCTAAAATTTTTCAATACCCTTTAAAATGAGAAGCTAAGGAAGGACTTGTTTCTATAATTCAAGACTTTTTTGGCTAAAGGCTTAATAATCCCTTACACCAGTCCTTGCAGCTCTCCAGTTTTCTCTTTTAAGAAACTCAGCAATTGGGGCTGGAGATTTGTACAAGACTTGTTTGCTAATAATCATATAGTAATTCCAAGATTCCCCATAGTTCCTAACCCTCACCTGCTCCTCTCTAATGTCCCCCCTGAAGTGATTCACTTTACAGAAGTCGGTCTTTGCAGTGCCTTTTTTAGCTTTCCAGTCCATCTGGACAGTCAATATTTGTTTGCCTTCACTTGGAGGGACCAAAAATTTACTTGAACTGGCATGCCCCAAGGTTTTACTGAGTTCCCCATCTATTTTTCTCAGATTTTACATGCTAATTTACAGACTTTACACTTCACTCAGGGATCTACGTTATTACAAATGTAGATGATTTACTGGTCTGTTCTCTCAACAGGCATGTCTTACCAATAGTATCCTGTTGTTGCAACATTTGGCCAGAGGAGGTCACAAAGCCTGCAGAGAAAAATTAAAGTTAGTCCAACATTTTGTTAGATACTTAGGACATATTATTTCAGCAAAATGTGTCACTATAGACCCCAAAAAACATCTTAGCTTATCTATCCCTACTACAAAGAAACGAGAGGATTTCTAGGACTACAGTTGTTGTAGAACTTGTATACCTAATTATTCTTTGCAGGCCCAACCTCTTCAACATTATCTAAAGAGTTCAGAGGCTGACCCCTTTCAGCTCTCTGAGGATGGCCAAAAGGCCATGACTCCACTAAAAGAAGCATTAATTGACATTCTTGCTCTAGGATTTTATCATTATAATTTAGACTTTTCACTTTTTGTCCATGGAATTTCTGGGAATGCTCTAGGAGTCCTCACTCAAAAACGTGGAGGACAACAAAGGCCCATTGGTTATTATAGCACCTAGCTGGACCCTGTCACAAGGGGCTACCCATCTTGCCTCAGAGTAGTGGCTGCAACTGCTAGACTAGCTGAGATCACAATGGATATAGTTTTAGGAAATTTTCTTGGCTTTTATGTTCCTTATGCGATGTCAGCCATTTTAGATTCAACACTTATTCAATATCTGTTGGCCAGCAGGCTGACTTCTTATGAAGTTCTCCTTTTGGCTGCCTCCAATATTCAATTACATACTGTCTGCCCTCTGACTCCAGCTACATTGTTAGCCACACCTGACAATTATGAACATCTACCCCATGATTGCTTAAATCTTACCTATCAGCTTTTGTGTACTGGATCAGATTTACAAGAAACCATGTTAATGAGTTCTTATTTAGTTCTATTTGTTCATGGGTCATATTTAAAGCTTGAACCTACCAGCTCTCATTACCAGCGAGGTTATGCCATGACTACCTCAACTGAAGTTTTTGAAAGTGGCGTCCTTCCTAAAATCACCTCAGCTCTGCAAGCTGAACTAATTGCACTCACGAAGGCTTGCAAACTGGCCTCTGAACGATCAGTAAATATTTTATGAACGTGAGGTGTGTTTTTGGAGTTAGTCATGATTTTGGCACGTTATGGAAACAAATGGGTTCCTAACTTCTTCTGGGACCCATATTAAAAATAGACCCTTATTAGCAGGCCTCTTAGAAGCCCTTCTGATCCACTTTGAGATTGTTGTAATTAACATCCAGGCCCACGAACCAAAAGGAGCTCCACAAACAGAGAAAATTAGAGGAAACAACTTAGCTGATAGAGCAGCTAAGTAAGCCAATCACCCAATCACCCTTCAAAGACTTCCCGATCACCCTTTAAAGAATCACCTTCAGTCATGACCACTGGCAATCGTGATGAAAATAAGGGAATAGGTAATAATAATAGAACATTTAGATCACCTGTAAATATGACACTTGTAAAATGTTGCCCACCAAAATTTAACCTGAAGAAATTTCAGAATCACTTTTCAAACGTCAACAATTAACTTCCACAGGGGAAATTAGAGAACTGAAACAGACCAGCTGTCATCAGAATCCAACCACTGGATTGTGGATCAGGCCTAATACAAAACCTATTTTGCCAGAATGCTTACATGTTCCTATGGTTCAAAATTGCTGGCATGATACTATAGGAATAATGACAGATTAACTAATCAGGGATTTAGAAGCCCATTGGTGGAGAGATTTTTCTGCCACTGCAGGCCATGTTTTTTCTCATAGTTTTAAGGTTCACGCATCCCATATTTCAATTCTGTTAGTATTCCTCACAAGTTTTTAACAGCTACGTATGGTCTTTCACACTGGCACACTGTTTTGGATGACACACAACCTTTTAACATGCTTATAAAAAATCCCTCTACGCGTGGAGGAACTGCCTTAAAGGATTTATTTGAAAACCAAAGATCAGCCTCACACAATGAGGTTGAGAAATGGAAAAAATATGGTTGTTCCCAAAGTTCCACCTTAGGGATATGTATGGAACTCAATGAGAACTTTGTTCTCCCCAGATCCCTGCAAGCCCCTGTACTGGAGGCATCACACATGTATACTTTTGGGAAGTGATAAGATGATAGAAATTGTAAAGAAATACTGGTGGTGGCATTTTTATGAATCCACTGAACAAATAGCGTCCCAATGTTCTATTTGCTCTCAATTTATTTCAGGTAAACCTTATAAAGCTCAACCTGGGAGATTTCCCCTGCCATCAGCACAATGCTTGAATGGCAAATTGATTTCATCCAACTTTCTCCCTCAAGTGGTTACAAGTTTGTATTAGTAATGATTTGTATATTTTCTCACGGGGTAGAAGGTTTCCTTGGTCGACAATCTACTGCCCCACTTGTGGCTAAGAAATTTCTTGAGAATATTATCCCCACTTGAGGAGCCCCTAGGGTCCTTTGCAGTGATGGAGGCATCATTTTACTGGGCAAATAATTAAGGAAATATGTAAAATCTTCCTCATTTTTCAAAGACTGCATTGTCCGTATCTTTTGCTTGAGTTGAAAGAACTAATGGTATAAAAAAAATTCAACTAGCCAAACTTACCAAATCTTTACAATTGCCTTGGACTAAAGTGCTACCTCCGGTCCTTTTAAATTTAAGCACTACTCCACTTGGACTTCACAAATTGACTCCTCATGAAATTATCACTGGATGATCAACGGCCCTCCCCTGTTGGATGACATGCTCTGATCCAAATTTAGTTCAATCTGATTTGTTTCAATATTGTAAATCGTTGACCCAACATTTTAAAGAATACATAAGTTAATAAAGCTTTTGATAAACAAAGGCAAGAAATACCTAAATTATCTCATGTTCAACCTGGAGATCATGTTTCCTGGAAAAGAACCCAATTAAAAGATTCTCTCAAACTTTGATTGAAAGGATTCTATTTGGTCCTTCTCGCCAATTCTTTTGCGATTAAATTACAGGGAGTTAAGGCTTGGGTTCATCTATCCCAACTGAAGAAAACCCTGACTCCCAAATGGATTGTTGAGCCCCAGGAAGGATTTCAATTAAAATTCAAACTTTCCCAGGAAGAAAAGCAGATGACACCTGAGTAGACTGCTTTCCTAAGATCTCCAGGCCTGACCTGAAACTACATATGCAGCCTGCAGTAAAATTAGATGGTTTGACTTTTTCTTTATCGTTTTTGGTATCTTAGCATTGTTAGCTGTTATGCATGATTGCAGAACTATATCCTGGTAGTCTGGGCGATTATATTGCGCCAACTTTTACCTTTGTAATAAGTTGTTTAAATGAGGGCTGTAACTCTTTTTTTAATTTTTCTTGGTCACCAGGATCATAATTTTTAGTTGTGGGCGTTTTAATGGTTTTAATGATATAACTCACCTGTAGTGTTACCTTCTGATCATTATAGTCATTTTTGCTTAATTTGAATTTATAACTTGTCATTGCTTTTGAAATAGCTTTTTGTTCGATAAACTCAACCTTTTAGGGTGGAAAAATTTAGCTGTAGAGGTACTAGAATTTGTCTTCCGATTACCCTAATCCTTTTTATTGTGATTGGACTCCAACTGTGAGATACTATTCCTTGTTTTAATGAACTGTTCTTCCCCTGAGAACCCAGACTTTTTTTTATAAACACCACTTTTAGAGAATAGTTATGTTTCTTATGACCTGTCTGGGATTGGAATTCATATTTGCTCTTTTGTTTTAACTTCTAATCACGTTTTTATAATTGTTCCCGCCGTTTATGTTCTATTAACCCCTTGCTATTAATGCCAGTCACAGATTAATTTGGTAAGATACAAGAATATTGAGGTAACCTTGTATCTTTTATCATTAGCATTTTGATTGTTAGTCTTACATTGGTTAGTGGCCTTTTTATCTTCCTTTATGCCTTTCACTGCTGAAGTTTATTTTGTCATCAGTATTGTCTGTATGCTAGTAGCTGTTGCTTATTTTTTTAGGTTGTGTTTCTCCACTACTAAAAAAAAAAATAACCAGACCCATTGCTTTCAAAGTCGATTCTGACTCATAGCCACTCTATAGGACAGAGTAGAACTGCCCCATAGGGTTTCCAAGGAGTGGCTGGGTGGATTCGAACTGCCAGTCTTTTGGTTAGCAGCTGAGCTCTTAACCACTGCACCATCAAGGCTCATGAAGCCCTTCTTAAACTTTCTGCCCATACTACTGCTCATTGCAGTGCTCATTAATTCTTGGCATGAGAATGCTTTGTTAAGCTCATTCAGGCAGTTGTATGATCCACAAATCTTACTGAACTTTGGATCTGTCATTCTTTACCCAAAACTATACTTAAGAACTCAGATCCATTACTCTCATATTGAATTATAGTTTTGTTCCCCTGCTGCCATCAATTTTAACATCTCCTCTAGGTCAGCCATACGTGTGAGACTGTGGTGTCCTCCTGAGATACTGACTCAACTTCATTTCCCATGTTTCAATCTGACTTGGATTAAAGAGTGTTCCAAAATACCCTGAACCTCCTCTTTAGATCATAAAAACGAACCCTTAATTTCATATAATGCCCCTCCCCCCAGATACTGGAATGTGGCTTTTTCAGGAAATTTAACAGCATGTCTAAAAGGAAAAAGGTCATTTTGTGCCCAAATGGGAAACACTGGTGGAGTAGTGGTTAAGAATTATGACTGCTAACCTAAAGGTTGAGTGTTCAAATCTGCCAGGAGCTCCTTGAAAACCCTCTGGGGCAGTTCTACTTTGTCCTATAGGGTCGTTATGAGTCAGAACCCACTCAACAGCAGGGGGTTTAGTTTATTTTTGGTTTGGTGTCCAAATGTGCAATTGGCTAAGGTTAGAACGGCTGTTTATTTGCAACAACTCCTTGATGGAGAATTGGCTTGAAAATACAAATCAAATCATTCTTTTCCCAGGTAAAGATGCCAGAGCTTGCATAATATGTGCCCCATATGGATATGTATTTTTATGTGGAGGATCAAGATACCCCACCTTTGCCAACTTAAATCTAAATAATGAGTCCTGTGCCTGAACTTTGGAGCCCTGATGGTGTAATGGTTAAGAGCTCAGCTGCTAGTGAAAAGGTCAGCAGTTCAAATCCACCAGCTGCTCTTTGGAAACCCTATGGGGCTGTTCTGCTCTGTCCTACAGGGTTGTTTTGAGTCAGAATTGACTCAATGGCAATGCGTTTGGTTTGGTTTTGAGTACCTGGGCTTTACCTACTTGGGTGGTTGGAATATGATAGGCCAGTGTACATTTCCCCATGAATCTGTCAGTTTGTTGTACTGTGGGGGCTTATGTGTTGCTGCGATGCAGGAAGCTATGCTATTGATATTCAAATACCAGCAGGGTCACCCATGGTGGACAGGTTTCAACTGAGTTTCCCAGGTAACATAGACTAGGAAGAAGGGCCCGGCAACCTACTTCTGAAAACAATTAGCCAGTAAAAACCTTATGAATAACAGCAAAACGTTGTCTGATATATTGCCAGAAAATGAGCTCCCAGGTTGTAAGGCATTCAAAATACCATTGGGAAAGAGCTGCCTCCTCAAAGTAGAGTTGACCTTAATGACATAGATGGAGTCAAGCTTTTGGGACTTTCATCTGCTGATGTGGCACTACTAAAAATGAGAAGAAAGAGCTGCAAACATCCATTAAAAATCAGAAAGTGGAATGTACAAAGTATGAATCTAGAAAAATTGGAATTCATCAAGAAATGAAATGGAACATATAAACACCAATATCCTAGACATAAATGAGCTGAAATGGACTGGTATTGGCCATTGTGAATTGGACAATCATATGATCTACTATGCCGGGAATGACAACTTGAAGAGGCATGGTGTTGCATTCATTGTCAAAAAGAACATTTCAAAAAAATCTATTCTGAAGTACAATGCTGTCAGTGATAGGATAATATCTGCACACCTACAAGGAAGACCAGTTAATACAACTGTTATTCAAATTTATGCACCAACCAATAAGGCCAAAGATGAAGAAACTAATGACTTTTACCAACTTCTGCAGTCTGAAATTGATCAAACATGCAATCAAGATGCATTGATAATTACTGGTGATTGGAATGCAAAAGTTGGAAACAAAGAAGAAGGATTGGTAGTTGGAAAATAGGGCCTTGGTGATAGAAACAATGCCAGAGATTGCATGATAGAATTTTGCAAGACCAACGACTTCTTCATTGTAAATACTTTTTTTGGCCAACATAAATGGTGACTATACACCTGAGCCTTGCCAGGTGGAACACACAGGAATCAAATCGACCATATCTATGGAAAGAGATGACGGAAAAGTTCAATATCAACAGTCAGAACATCATCAGTCAGAACAAGGCCAGGGGCTGACTGTGGGATAGACTACCAATTGCTCATATGCAAGTTCAAGTTGAAACTGAAGAAAATTAGAACAAGTCCATGAGAGCCAAAGTACAACTTTGAGCACATTCCACCTGAATTTAGAGACCATCTCAAGAACAGATTTGATGCATTGAACACTAATGACCAAAGATCAGACGAGTTGTGAAATGACATCAACGATATCATACACGAAGAAAGCAAAAAGTCATTAAAAAGACAGGAAAGAAAGAAAAGACCTAAATGGATGTCAGAAGAGACTGAAACTTGCTCTTGAACATCAAGTAGCTAAGGTGAAAGGAAGAAATGATGAAGTAAAAGAGCTGAGTAGATTTCAAAGGGTAACTTGAGAAGACAAAGTAAAGTATTATAATGAAATGTACAAAGACCTGGAGGTACAAAACCAAAAGGGAAGAACACATTCAGCATTTCTCAAGCTGGAAGAACTGAAGAAAAAGTTCAAACCTTGAGTTGCATTATTGAAGGGCTCTATGGGGAAAATATTAAATGACACAGGAAGCATTAAAAAAAAGATGGAAGGAATACAGAGTCACTATACCAAAAAGAACTGGTCAACATGCAACCATTTCAGAAGGTAGCATATGATCAGGAACTGACAATACTGAAGAAGAAGTCCAAGCTACACTGAAGACAGTGGCAAAAAAAAACAAGGTTCCAGGAATTGATGGAATATGAATTGAGATGTTTCAACAAACGAATGCAGCACTGGAATTGCTCACTTGTCCATGGCAAGAAATTTGGAAGACAACTACCTTGTCAACTGACTAGATAATATCCATATTTATGTCTATTTCCAAGAAAGGTGATTCAACCAAATGAGGAAATTATCAAACAATATTATTAATATCATACACAAGTAAAATTTTGCCAAAGATCATTCAAAACCAGCTGCAGCAATATATCAACAGGGAACTGCCAGAAATTCAAGCTGGATTCAGAAGAGGACATGGAACAAGAGATATCATTGCTAATGTCAGATGGATCCTGGCTGGAAGCAGAGAATAGCAGAAAGATGTTTACCTGTGTTTTAATGACTATGAAAAGGCATTCAGTATGTGGATAATAACAAATTGAGAACAATGTTGTGAAGAATGGGAATTTCAGAACACTTAACTGTGCTGATGAGAATCCTGTACATAGATCAAGAGGCAGTCATTCAAACAGCACAAGGGGATACTGCATGGTTTAAAGTCAGGAAAGGGGTGTGTCAAGGTTGTATATTTTTCTCATACCTATTCAATCTATAAGTTGAGCAAATAACCCAAGAAGCTAGTCTATGTGAAGAAGGACGGGGCATTAGGATTGGAGGAAGGCTCATTAACAACCTGCATTATGTAGATGACACAACCTTGTTTGCTGAAGTTGAAGAGAACTTGAAGCACTTACTGATGAAGATCAAAGACCACAGCCTTTAGTATGGATTACACGTCAACATAAAGAATGCAAAAATCCTCACAACTGGACCAATAAGCAACATCATGATAAACAGAGAAAATATTGAAGTTGTCAAGGATTTCATTTTACTTGGATCCACAAACAACACCCATGGAAGCAGCAGTCAAGAAATCAAAAGATGCATTGCATTGGGCAAAAGTGCTGCAAAAGATCTCCTTAAAGTGTTGAAAAGCGAAGATGTCACCTTGAAGACTAAGGTGCTCCTGACCCAAGCATGGTGTTTTCAATCACCACATATGCATGTGAAAGCTGGACAATGAATAAGGAAGACCAAAGAAGAATTGATGCCTTTGAATTTTGGTGTTGGCTAAGAATATTTAATATACCATGGACTGCCAGAAAAGCAAACAAATCTGTCTTGGAAGAAGTACAACCAGAATGCTCCTTAGAAGCAAGGATGGCAACACTATGTCTCACATACTTTGGACATGTTATCAGGAGGGATCAGTCCCTGGAGAAGGGGATCATGCTTGGTAATGTAGAGGGCCACTGAAAAAGAGGAAGACCCTCAAAGAGATGGACTGACACAGTGGCTGCAACAATGGGTTCAAATAAAGCAACCATTGTGAGGATGGCACAAGACCGGGCAGTGTTTCATTCTGTTGTACATAGGGTCACTATGAGTTGGAACCTACTTGGCGGCACCTAACAACAACAACAATGTACCTTAGGCCACATGGGAATCCCTTTAGGCATCCATTCTTACAATGAGTGTTTACATTGAACTGATCACATGAAACTAGTAAAAAGAAGGGAATCCCTTAAAGTAGTTCGCTCGTCAAGGTTATAGTTTTTTGAGGTTATTCTTCCCTTGGTACACAGTAGGAGATTTAGAACACTCCATCTGTAACATTTCCAGAGCCATAGAAGGAATAGCGGAAGATTTGCTAATGATATGACTGCTCAAGAGAAATCATTGAATTCACTCACCAAAGTAGTTTTGGATCATCAAATTGTCATAGATTTCCTGTAGCCCAGCCAGGAGTGGTCTGTGCTATAGCTAACACCTCTTGCTGCACCTGGATTAACACCACAGGAGGAGTAGAACAAGATATTACACCAATTCACCAGAAGACTCTTGGCTCCATATACCTCCACCCTCCGAGTTCCCTTTCCTAGATATTTTCAGCTGGCTACCCTCAGCTGTTGGCTTATGGATTAAGTCTATATTGTCAACCAGATTAATAACACTCATTGTCATTGTAATAATTGCAGGAACTATTAAATGTTATGTGAAACTTCTGACAGATGCCATTACCCAAAAGACTCATTTAATGCTTATGAGAAGAATAAAGTACATTGACAGTACTTATATTTCAGACAGACTCAAGCCCACTCCTTGTGTAAGCCATCAGATGTCACGTTATTCCTCTAATGTGGCCTGCCCTGCACTAACCCTCAAATCGTAAAGCTGCAGAAGCAAGAGGCTAAAGCTATGGCATGGTGAAGACATCGAGTAGTGCCCAGCTAACTTTTCACAATATTTTGCTACTATTTTTAGCCAATATCAGTGCCCCTGGAAACAACAATCAAGAAATCAAATGACATGTTGCATTTGGACAAATCTGATGCAAAAGACCTTTTTAAAATGTTAAAAAGCAAAAATGTCATGATAAAGACTGTTATGGATTGAATTGTGTTCACATTTGTCAACTTGGCTAGGCCCTGATTCACAATATTGTGTGATTGTCCACCATTTTGTCATCTGGTGAGATTTTCCTATGTGCTGTAAATCCTATCACTATGATGTTAATAAGATTGATTATCAGCAGTTATGTTGATGAGATCTACAGGGTTAAATTGTGTCTTAAGACAATCTCTTTTGAGAAATAAAAGAGAGAAACCAGCAGAGAGATAGGGGAACCTCATGCTACCAAGAAAGCAGCTCTGGAAGCAGAGCTCGTCCTTTGGACCCAGGGTTCCTGTGCAGAGAAGCTCCTAGTTCAGGGGAAAATTGATGAGAAGGACATTCTCCCAGAGCCGACAGAGAGAGAAAGCTTTCCCCTGGAGCTGACACCCTGAATTTGGACTTCTAGCCCACTAGACTGTGAGAAAATAAATTTCTCTTTGTTAAAGCCATCCACTTGTGGTATTTATGTTACAGCAGCACTAGATGACTAAAACAAAGACTAAGGTGTACTTGACCCAGACCTTAATATTTTCAATCACCTCATACACATGTGACAGTTGGGTAAATAAGGAAGACCTAAGAAGAATTGATGCCTTTGTTTTAAAGTGTTGGCAAAGAATATTGAATATGCCATGGACAAAAGAATGAACAAATCTGTCTTGAAAGAAGTACAGCCAGAATGCTCCTTAAGAGACAGGATGAGACAGGAGTTTGTTCTGTTGTGTATGAGCTCACTATGAGTCAGAACCAACTCGATGGCACCTAACAATAGTAACTACCTTATTAAATAAACACCCATTCCGAGTAAAACATATGCTCAAAGTCCATGCAGAAGAAAGCCTTCTTTCAAAATAGTGGTCAGTGAATTGATCAAAGAATTTCTCTGGAAATCCTTGATCAAAAGGAGGAAATATTTAAGGGAATTTTAAAATTTGAGGTATCTGAGAAAATCTGAAATGGCCGTCTTGAAGTTTAGGTATGACTCCTTCATTGCTAGTTTCATTTCCACCCTAGCAACAGCCATCTTCCATCCAGATATAATCATGAAACTAAGAAATGTCCAGTAATGATAATGTAATTACACTGCAAGACCCCTGAGAGAGGAATGTCTGGTAATGATGACATAACTACTCCTCAACCACCCCCACATCACATACCTTTGTGATTACCACACTATAAATCAATCTAAGAAAGACATGTATGTCCTTTTTAGCCAATCACCTTAAAGATTCCATTACAGGAAGTTCTGCCTTACAAGTTCCCGCCACAGGAAGTCCCATTTTATAATGGTTTACTACCAATCAAGTAATATCTTTCAATGATCTAAGTTTGAAAACACCAATCAAGTACTACACATCCTGTTCTTTGTTCCTCCCCTATGAAACATCACTGCAGTATTGCCATTTCAGATTACTCGGTTCCACCATATGGAATTCAGTCTATCTCTTGCTTTAGCTGCCTCTTTATTTCAATAAATCTCTCAATTTTACTTTAATCAGGTGATTACTCTTAAACACTTGTTTATATAAATATTTGATCCGTGTTCTGAATGGCTATCTGAGGAGCTTGGCAAATATTGTCCCCAAAAAGCAGTAACAAAAATTCTGGACAAAGGATCTACAACAAACTGAGAAGCATTTATTCAAAAAATATTCTGAATATCTGTAAGAATATTGGGAGTGTGAGTCTGTGACATTTTAGCCAGAAATTGCTCCCATTGCTTGCCCCATTTCTGTGGTACAGGAGTTCTATCTCAGGTGGGAGAGGCAGGGCATGAGGACTGGCAGCTCTGCTGTTTTGCCTGAAAGCCCTGGTTTTATCCGGAGTAGAGCATGGAAAAATTCATGCCCAGTGGCATTCTCAAAAATAGAGCTCTGAGTGGCAAACAATCCAGGAAGGCTAACATAACAGGGATACTAACTGAGGCAAGCAACAAATCATTAGCTTGATTGACCAAGAAAAAAAGAGAGAGGGCTCAAATTACTAGAATCAGAAATGGAAAAGGGAACATCATTACCAATCTTACAGAAATAAAAAGAATTATAAAGGAATACTATGGACAATGGTATGTTAATGAGTTAGATAGTTTAGATGAAATGGATGAATTCCTAGAAAGACATCTGGTAGTTTCTTACAACGCAAACATAGGCTTACATACAATCCAACAATCATGCTCCTGGGCATTTACCCAAATGAGTTGAAAATGTATGTCCACATAAAAACCTGCCCATCAATATTTATAGCATATTTATTCATAATTGCCACAAACTGGAAGCAACCAAGATGTCCTTCAATAGAGAATCAATAAGCAAACTGGGTATATCCACATGATGGAGTACTGTTAATGATAAAAAGAAATAAGCTGTTAAGCTATGGAAAAGACACGGAGGAAACTTTAATGTATATTGCTAAGTAAAGGAAGCCAGTCTGAAAAAGCTACATACTGTATGATTGCAACTATATAACATTCTGTAAGAGGCAAAACTATAGGCAGTGAAAAGATCAGTGGTTGCCAGGGGTTCAGAGGGAGGGTGGAAGAATGAATACGTGGAGCATAGGGGGTTTTTAGGTCAGTGGAACTATTTTGGTAGACACTCAACGCTACACACTTCTTAAAACCCATTGGACTTATAACATATATAGCATACAAAACAAGAATGGCACAAAGGAGGAGGGAGAGAATGAAGCTACATTTGATCAAGGAAAAGACACCAGATAGTAACTCAAATTCAAAGGAAGAAATGAAGGGTACCAGAAATGGTAAATATGTACGTTAATATAAAAGATTCTATAAATATGTTTTTCTCCTTTTAGCTTCTCTAAAAGAAAAAGGTGTCCCTGGGTGGTGCAAACAGTTAAGTACTCGATTATTAGCAGAAAAGTTGGAGGTTCAAGCCTACCCAGAGGTGCCTTGGAGGACAGGCCTGGAGATCTGTTTCCAGAAGGTTACAGCCTTGAAAACCCTATGAAGCAGTTCTACTCTGTATACATGGAATCTCCATGAGTCAGAATTGACTAGATGGCAACTAACACCAACAAAAGATATAAGATTGTATGAAGCAATAATTATAACACTGTATTATTGGGTATTAGAGGGAGATGATGAACATCAATTATGGATCTGGGACCAGCTGCAGCAGCAGGCATTATAGATTCTTTCACTAAGTCCTCTTGTATTCAGTCTTTGCAGAGATAGTAGCTGCAAAGACTTTCTAATGGATTGGATTTAACAGATGGTATGAGAGGATTGAAAGTGCTATACAAGAAGTGTTTATTGCAGTCTTATGCCCTCTTTCAAATACTCTCACCCTCACCACTGATTGCAGCCTCTGCTGAAGTGACTAGTTTGACCAGGTTTAAGCAAGTGAAACCTGACAGTACCTCACTGAATATTTGCCTGATGCTTGACTAATATCATGCCAGGTGAACCTGCATGCTCAGACATGTATCAACCTGAAGGGCAGGGAAATTAATGCTTCTTGGAGCAACTTTTGACCAATGGAGGACAGGAATCCAATTGATAAATGCTTCCCCCTTTCTTTACTTGGGTGGCTAATACTCAGATGGATTTCATAAGGGTGCTAAGATGATCACATGGAACAGAACAACTAGTCATTCATGGAGGTGCCCAACTTGATAGTATATCCTTGTACTGACTTTCCCATCCTCCTTGTTTCACTCTGTCTGTCACTCACTCCTGCTTCCTGGGATCATGCTCACAAATAAATTACCTATAAGTAAACCTGATATTCAGAAGGTTTATATACAAGTAATTTTGTTTGGCTGGATATCAGTAGAGTCTCTGAAACATGCACTTGAACATAGATTAGCTGAAACGAATAGTAGAAATAATGAAGTAAAAGGGTTGAACAGAAGATTTCAAAGGGCTGTTCAAGAAGACAAAGTAAAGAATTATAATGAAATGTGCAAAAACTTGGAGATAGAAAACCAAAAGGTAAGAACACACTCCACATTTATCAAGCTGAAAGAACTGAAGAAAAAATTCAAGCTTCAAGTTGCAATATTGAAGGATCTTATGGGCAAAATATTGAACAACACAGGAAGGATTAAAAGAATATGGAAGGAGGAGGAGCCAAGATGGCTGACTAGGTAGAAGCTACCTCGGATCCCTCTTGCAACAAAGACTTGGAAAAACAAGTGAATCGATCACATACATGACAATCTATGAAACCTGACCATCAAACACAGATCTAAAGGCTTGACCTGAGTGACAAAGACTCAGCCAGCACAAGCAGGCTGCACACTGATGCGGCTAACAAGAGAACGAGCAACCACGGGGAAGTAGCGACTGTTTTCGGAGCCTGGAGCCAGCGTCCCAGTCAGAAAACCTTGGCACTGGGCTTTGGACTGGGTGCAGGGGAGCTGAGCTTGGCTTCCTGAGATGGCGCAAACACAGGACACAGACCTAGCCCCCAGAAGTGACCTCGGGGGAAGCCCAGCCAGTGCATGCAGGCAGCACAGCGACGCGGCTGACAGGAGGAGAAGTCACCAGGAGGCAGCGACTGGTTTTGGAACCTGGAGTGCGGTGTCCCAGCCGGGAAACCTTGGCGCTGGGCTTTGAACTGGGAGCGGAGGAACTGACCACAGCTTCTGAGACAGCACAAGCACGGGATGCAGGCCTGACCCTCGGGGACAATCTCGACCCAGCCAGCCAATGCACACAGGCTATACATCCCTTGGGAATCTCAGATAAAACAGTCATCACCAAGCAAGATAAGTAACTTTGTCTATATTCCTGGGTGCTACTCTCTCCTATCTATCTGATCCCTCTCCTCCCCTTCCCAGGCAGCTTCATTAACATTGGAATTTCCTGGGCCAGAGAGTGAAGTGCTCTACGGGTTTTTTGTTGTTTTTTTTTTTTGTCTTTTCCTAGCCCATTCTCCTGGCCTGAGAGAAGCAGCTACAAAACAGCCAGGGACCAAAAATTCTTCTCTGACTTCCTAAAAATACAGAACCAGCTCCAGCCAAGCATATGAGATCCACGGTCTTGGGCTTTCATCCTTACAGGGAACAAGGTGGCTATTATAATGCAAAGGCAATTCTGATAGTGATCTGACTGTAATTGTTTTAGTGGATTACTGGAAAGACAAATTCCCCAGGTCTGATATCTCTACCTATTAAACAGAGCCCTCACTGACCCACAACGAGGAACTGAGGGCTGAAGCTCCACCCAAACCACCTAGACTCCTGCCATAGGGGTCTGAGGATAGGGACACCTACCAATCTGTAGAGGTACTTGCATTGGGTGCCTAAGGTACAGCTGCAGAGCCCATCCACCAAAGCATTTTAGGAATAGAGACACACTTACCTCACTGGCACTTGGGGGAAGCCTCTCAGCATCCTGCCCCCCATGGAGTGTGACCCCCTGCTGCTACTAGAATCTGGTGAACACAACTACCACCACTACTCCTCTAAGTGAATAGCTGACAGTCTACACCACACACTTGGTAACCCAAAATCAGATTCTGCTCAAGAATAGTGAGTGGACTCTTAGGCTTATATATCTGGTAACAGCCCAAACCAGCTGGTAATAGGATATAAGTGATTCAAGGGCTACAACAATCAAGACAGCACAATCTAGTAGCCCATCTACATATATTGAAAAAAAACAAAACAAGATAAGACTCAGTGAGCAAATATAAACTAAATCATTACAATATCTTATAGATGGCTTCGAGACAGCAGTCGATATCAAACCACATAAAGAAGCAGACCATGATTGCTTCTACAACTCCCCAAATTAAAGAATCAAAATCTTTCCCAAATGAAGATACAATCCTGGAATTGCCAGATGCAGAATATAAAAAACTAATTTACAGAATGCTTCAAGACATCAGGGATGACCTCAGAAATGAAATAAGGCAATCTACAGAAAAAGCCAAGGAACACACTGATAAAGCAGTTGAAGGAATCAAAACGATTATTCAAGAACATAGTGGAAAAATTAATAAGCTGCAAGAATCCATAGAGAGACAGCATTCAGAAATCCAAAAGCTTAACAGTAAAATTACAGAATTAGACAACTCAATAGGAAGTCAGAGGAGCAGAATCGAGCAATCAGAATGCAGAGTGGGGGACCTGGAGGATAAGGGAATTGGCACCAATATAAAAAATAGCTGAAAAAAAATCCAATAAAAGAATTAAAAAAAAAAATGAAGAAACCTTAAGAGTCATGTGGGGCTCTATCAAGAGAAATAACCTACAAGTGATTGGAGTACCAGAACAGGGAGTGATAACACAAAATATAGAGAGAATAGTTGAAAATCTGTTGGCAGAAAACTTCCCTGACATCATGAAAGATGAAAGGATATCTATCCAAGATGCTCATTGAACCCCATATAAGACTGATCCAAAAAGAAAATCACCAAGACATATTATCCTCAAACTTGCCAAAACCAAAGATAAAGAGAAAATTTTAAAAGCAGCCAGGGAGAAAAGAAAGGTCTCCTACAAAGGAGAATAAGTTCAGACTACTCAGCGGAAACCATGCAGTCAAGAAGGCAATGGGATGACATATACAGAGCACTGAAGGAGAAAAACTGCCAGCCAAGGATCATATATCCAGCAAAACTTTCTCTCAAATATGAAGGTGAAATTAAAACATTTACAGATAAACACAAGCTTAGAGAATTTGCAAAACCCAAACCAAAGCTACAAGAAATACTAAAGGAAATGGTTTGGTCAGAAAATCAATAATATCAGATACCAGCACAGCACAAGGTCACAGAACAGAACATCCTGATATCAACTCAAATAGGGAAATCACAAAAACAAATTAAGATTAATTTTAAAAAGAAAAAACGCTCAAAGCAGGGAATCCCTGAAGTCAATATGTAAAAGATCACAATAATCAAAAAGAGGGACTAAATACAGGTGGCATAGAACTGCCATATGGAGAGGAAAACAAGGTGATAGAGGATGATACAAGTTAGGTTTTTACTTAGAAAAATAGGGGTAAATATTAAGGTAACCACAAAGAGGTCTAACAATTCCATAACTCAAAATAAAAACAAAGAAAAACATAATGACTCAGCAAACATAAATTTAACTACTATGAAAATGAGGAACACACAATTTACGAAGAAAAACGTCTCAGCACAAAAAAGTAAGTGGAAAAATGAAATTGTCAACAACCCACACATAAAGGCATCAAAATGACAGCACTAAACACGTACTTATCTATAATTATGCTGAATGTAAATGGACTAAATGCACCAATAAAGAGACAGAGAGTCTCAGATTGGATAAAGAAACACGATCTGTCTATATGCTGCCTACAAGAGACACACCTTAGACTTAGAGACACAAACTAAAACTCAAAGGATGGAAAAAAGTATATCAAGCAAACAACAAGCAAAAAAGAGCAGGAGTAGCAATATTAATTTCTGACAAAATAGGCTTTAAAGTTAAATCCACCACAAAGGATAAAGAAGGACACTACATAATGATTAAAGGGACAATTGACCAGGAAGATATAACCATATTAAATATTTATGCACCCAATGACAGGGCTGCAAGATACATAAAACAAACTTTAACAGAACTGAAAAGTGAGATACACACCTCCACAATTATAGTAGGAGACTTCAACACACCACTTTCGGAGAAGGACAGGACTTCCAGTAAGAAGCTCAATAGAGACACGGAAGACCTAATCGCTGCAATCAACCAACTTGACCTCATAGACTTATACAGAACACTGCACCCAACAGCTGCAAAGTATACTTTTTTTCTAGCGCACATGGAACATTCCTTAGAATAGATCACATATTAGGTCATAAAACAAACCTTTGCAGAATCCAAAACATCGAAATATTACAAAGCATCTTCTCAGACCACAAGGCCATAAAAGTGGAAATCAATAACAGAAAAATCAGGGAAAAGAAATCAAATACTTGGGAGCTGAACAACACCCTGCTGAAAAAAGACTGGGTTATAGAAGACATTAAGGAGGGAATAAAGAAATTCATAGAATGCAATGAGAATGAAAACACTTCCTATCAAAACCTCTGGGACACAGCAAAAGCAGTGCTCAGAGGTCAATTTATATCGATAAATGCACACATATATAAAGAAGAAAGAGCCAAAATCAGAGAATTGTCCCTATAACTTGAACAAATAGAAAGTGAGCAACAAAAGAATCCATCAGGCACCAGAAGAAAACAAATAATAAAAATTAGAGCTGAACTAAATGAATTAGAGAACAGAAAAACAATTGAAAGAATTAACAAAGCCAAAAGCTGGTTCTTTGAAAAAATTAACAAAATTGATAAAGTATTGGCCAGACTGACTAAAGAAATACGGGAAAGGAAACAAATAACCCGAATAAGAAATGAGATGGGCCATATGACAACAGACCCAACTGAAATGAAAAGAATCATATCAGATTATTACGAAAAATTGTACTCTAACAAATTTACAAACCTAGAAGAAATGGATGAATTCCTAGAAAAACACTGCCTACCTAAACTAACACAATCAGAAGTAGACCCATAACAAAAAAAAAAGAGATTGAAAAGGTAATAAAAAAACTCCCAACAAAAAAAAGCCCTGGCCCGAACGGCTTCACTGCAGAGTTCTAACAAACATTCAGAGAAGAGTTAACACCACTACTACTAAAGGTATTTCAAAGCATAGAAAATGATGGAATACTACCTAACTCATTCTATGAAGCCACCATATCCCTGATAGCAAAACCAGGTAAAGACACTACAAAAAAAAGAAAATTACAGACCTATATCCCTCATGAACAGAGAGATCCCTCATGAACATAGACGCAAAAATCCTCAACAAAATTCTAGCCAATAGAATACAACAACATATCAAAAAAATAATCCACCATGACCAAGTGGGATTTATACCACGTATGCAAGGCTGGTTTAATATTAGAAAAACCTTTAACGTAATCCACCATATAAATAAAACAAAAGACAAAAACCACATGATCTTATCAATTGATGCAGAAAAGGCATTTGACAAAGTCCAACACCCATTCATGATAAAAACTCTCAGCAAAATAGGAATTGAAGGAAAATTCCTCATCATAATAAAGGGCATCTATACAAAGCCAACAGCCAACATCATTCTAAATGGAGAGAGCCTGAAAGCATTTCCCTTGAGAACGGGAACCAGACATGGATGCCCTTTATCACTGCTCTTATGCAACATTGTGCTAGAGGTCCTAGCCAGAGCAATTAGGCTACACAAGAAATAAAGGGCATTCGGATTGGCAAGGAAGAAGTAAAATTATCTCTATTTGCAGATGACATGATCTTATACACAGAAAACCCTAAGGAATCCTCCAGAAAACTACTGAAACTCATAGAAGAGTTTGGCTGAGTCTCAGGTTATAAGATAAATATACAAAAATCACTTGGATTCCTTTACATCAACAAAAAGAACATCAAAGAGGGAATCACCAAATCAATACCATTCACAGTAGCCCCCACGAAGATAAAATACTTAGGAATAAATCTTACCAAAGATGTAAAAGACCTATACAAAGAAAACTACAAAGTACTAGTGCGAGAAACTAAAAGGGACCTACATAAGTGGAAAAACGTACCTTGCTCATGGATAGGAAGACTTAACATAGTAAAAATATCTATTCTACCAAAAGCCATCTATACATACAATGCACTTCCGATCCAAATTCAAAGACATTCTTTAACATGATGGAGAAACAAATCACCAACTTCATATGGAAGGTAAAGAAGCCTTGGATAAGTAAAGCTTTATTGAAAAAGAAGAAGAAAGTGGGAGGCCTCACTCTACCTGATTTTAGAACCTATTATACAGCCACAGTAGTCAAAACAGCCTAGTACTGGTACAACAACAGGCACATAGACCAATGGAATAGAATTGAGAACCCAGATATAAATCCATCCACATATGAGCAGCTGATATTTGACAAAGGCCCAGTGTCAGCTAATTGGGGGTAAAATAGTCTTTTTAACAAATGGTGCTGGCATACCTGGATATCCATTTGCAAAAAAAATGAAACAGGACCCATACCTCACACCATGCACAAAAACTAACTCCAAGTGGATCAAAGACCTAAACATAAAGACTAGAATGATAAAGATCATGGAAGAAAAAATAGGGACAACGTTAGGAGCCCTAATACAAGGCATAAAAAGAATACAAAACATTACTAAAAATGACAAAGACAAACCAGATAACT
Organism: Elephas maximus indicus; assembly: GCF_024166365.1. Lineage (NCBI taxonomy): Eukaryota > Metazoa > Chordata > Mammalia > Proboscidea > Elephantidae > Elephas > Elephas maximus. The sequence continues at coordinate 52,376,397 of NC_064825.1, forward strand.
GGGAGCTCCTAAAAATCAAACACCTATGCTCATCTAAAGACTTCACTGAAAGAATAAAAAGACCACCTACAGATTGGGAAATAATTTTCAGCTACGACATCTCTGACCAGCGCCTGCTCTCTAAAACCTATATGATTCTGTTAAAACTCAACCACAAAAAGACAAATAACCCAATCAAAAATTGGGCAAAGGATATGAACACACACTTCACTAAAGAAGATATTCAGGCAGCTAACAGATTCATGAGAAAATGCTCTCGATCATTAGCCATTAGAGAAATGCAAATTAAAACTACGATGAGATTCCATCTTACTCCAACAAGGCTGGCATTAATTCAAAAAACACAAACTAATAAATGTTGGAGAGGCTGGGGAGAGATTGGAACTCTTATGCACTGCTGGTGGGAATGTAAAATGGTACAACCACTTTGGAAATCTATCTGGCATCTTCTTAAAAAATTAGAAATAGAACTACCATACAACCCAGAAATCCCACTCCTCGGAATATACCCTAGAGAAATAAGAGCCTTTACACGAACAGATATATGCACACCCATGTTTATTGCAGCACTGCTCACAATAGCAAAAAGCTGGAAGCAACCAAGGGGTCCATCAAGGGATGAATGGATAAATAAATTATGGTATATTCACAAATGGAATACTACGCATCGGTAAAGAACAGTGACGAATCTGTGAAACATTTCATAACATGGAGGAACCTAGAAGGCATTATGCTGAGTGAAATTAGTCAGATGCAAAAGGACAAATATTATATAAGACCACTATTATAAGATCTTGATAAATAGTATAAACTGAGAAGAACACATTTTTTTTTTTTAGAAGGGGGAGGGAGGGAGGGTGGGAGAGAGTTATTTACTGATTAGATAGTAGATAAGAACTACTTTAGGTGAAGGGAAGGATAATACTCAATACAGGGAAGGTCAGCTCAACTGGACTGGACCAAAAGCAAAGATGTTTCCTGGATAAACTGAATCCTTCGAAGGTCAGCGGAGCAAGGGCGGGGGTTTGGGGACTATGGCTTAAGGGGACTTCTAAGTCAGTTGGCAAAATAAATTCTATTATAAAAACCTTCTGCACCCCACTTTGAAGTGTGGCATCTGGGGTCTTAAATGCTAACAAGCTGCCATCTAAGATGCATCAATTGGTCTCCACCCACCTGGATCAAAGCGAATGGAGAACACCAAGGTCACACGATAACTATGAGCCCAAGAGACAGAAAGGGCCACATGAACTAGAGACTTACATCATCCTGAGACCAGAAGAACTAGATGGTGCCCGGCCACAACCGATGACTGCCCTGACAGGGAGCACAACAGAGAACCCCTGAGAGAGCAGGAGAACAGTGGGATGCAGACCCCAAATTCTCATAAAAAGACCAGACTTAATGGTCTGACTGAGACTAGAAGAATCCCGGCGGTCATGGTCCCCAAACCTTCTGTTGGCCCAAGACAGGAACCATTCCCAAGGACAACTCATCAGACATGGAAGGGACTGGACAATGGGTTGGAGAGAGATGCTGATGAAGAGTGAGCTACTTGTATCAGGTGGACACTTGAGACTGTGTTGGCATCTCCTGTCTGGAGGGGAGATGGGAGGGTAGAGAGGGTTAGAAACTGGCAAAAGGGTCATGAAAGGAGAGACTTGAGGGAGGGAGCAGGGTGACTCATTAGGGAGAGAGTAAATGGGAGTATGTAGTAAGGTGTATATAAGCTTATATGTGACGGACTGACTTGACTTGTAAACTTTCACTTAAAGCACAATAAAAATTATCAAAAAAAAAAAGAATATGGAAGGAATATGCAGAATCACTGTGTCAAAACGAATTGGTTGGTGTTCAATCATTTCAGGAGGTAACATATGATCAAAAACCGATGGTACTGAAAGAAAGAAGTACAAGCTGCACCAAAGGCACTGGGAAAAACAAGGCTCCAGGAATTGACGCAATACCAATTGAGATGTTTCAATAAATGCATGCAACGCTAGAGTGCTTACTCTTTTATGCCAAGAAATTTGTTGGTCAACCAACAGGAAGAGACCCATATACACACACATTCCAAAAAAAGGTGGCACAGCAGAATGTGGAAATAATTGAACAGTATCATTAATATCACAAACAAGTAAAATTTTGCTAAAGATAACTCATTTACTTTTTTTTTTGCATGCGGCAAGCATATGGATGGCTTTAACAAAGAGAAATTTATTCTCTCACAGTCTAGTAGGCTACAAGTCCAAATTCAGGGCGTCAGCTCCAGTGGAAGACTTTTTCTCTCTGTTGGCTCTGGAGGAAGGTCTTTGTTGTCAATCTTCCCCTGGACTAGGAGCTTCTCTGTGCAGGAACCCCAGGTCCAAAGGACGTGTTTTGCTCCTGACACTGCTCTCTTGGTGGTATGAGCTCCCCATGTCTCCCTGCTCACTTCTCTCTTTTATATCTCAAAAGAAATTGGCTCAAAAAAAATATCTAATTTTGTAGATCTCATCAATATAACTGCCTATAATCCATCTCATTAACATCATAGTGTTAGGATGTACAACACATAGGAAAATATCAGATGACAAAATGGTAGACAATGATACAATACTGGGCATCATGACCTAGACAAGTTGACAGATATTTTGGGGGGACACAATTCAACCCATGACCGAGGCTTAGGATCATAATCTCTTGGGACAACTCAGTTAGTTGGCATAATATAGTTCATAAAGTGTATTTTAAACATTCTAATGTGGTGACTAATGTTTGGGGTTTTAAAAAGTTGCAAGCATTCTAATCCAAATTCCAATGACACTTTCTAATGAGATGGAGAAACAAATCACCAAATTCATATGGAAGGGAAAGACACGCTGGATAAGTAAAGCATTACTGAAAGAGAAGAACAAAGTGGGAGGCCTCACTCTACCTGATTTTAGAACATATTATACTGCCACAGCAGTCAAAACAGCCTGGTACTGGTACAACAACACATACATAGACCAATGGAATAGAACTGAGAATCCAGACATAAATCCATTCACATGTGAGTAGCTGATATTTGACAAAGCCCAAAGTCAGTTAAATGGGGAAAAGACAGTCTCTTTAACAACTGGTGCTGGCAAAACTAGATATCCATCTGCAAAAATAAAAAAAGAAACAAGACCCATACCTCACACCATGCACAAAAATGAACTCAAAATGGATCAAAGACCTAAATATGAAATCTAAAATGATAAAGATCATAGAAGAAAAAATAAAGACAACACTAGGAGCCCTAATACATGGCATAACAGTGTACAAAACATTGCTAGCAATGCACAAACACCAGCAGAAAAACTAGATAACTGGGAACTCCTAAAAATCAAACATGTATGCTCATCCAAAGCCTTCACCAAAAGAGTAAAAAGATTACCTACAGACTGAGAAAAAGTTTTTAGTCATGACATTTCCAATCAGCGTCTGATCTCTAAAAATCTACATGATACTGCAAAAACTCAACAACAAAAAGACAAAAAAAAAAAAAAAAAACAGTTAAAAATGGGCAAATGATATGAACAGGCACTTCAGCAAAGAAGACATTCAGGTAGCTAACAGATACATGAGGAAATGCTCAGAATATTAGCCATTAGAGAAATGCAAATCAAAACTACAATGAGATTGCATCTCACTCCAACAAGGCTGGCATTAATCCAAAAAACACAAAATAATAAATGTTGGAGAGGTAGTCGAGAGACTGGAACACTTATACACTGCTGGTGGGAATGTACAATGGTACAACCACTTTGAAAATCGATTTGGCGCTTCCTTAAAAAGCTAGAAGTAGAACTACCATATGATCCAGCAGTCCCACTCCTCGGGGTATATTCTAGAGAAATAAGAGCCTTTACATAAACAGATATATGCACACCCATGTTCATTGCAGCACTGTTTACAATAGCAAAAAGCTGGAAGCAACCAAGGTGCCCATCAAATGATGAATGGATAAATAAATTATGGTATATTCACACAATGGAATATTACACATCGATAAAGAACAATGGTGAATCCATGAAACATTTCATAACACAGAGGAATCTGAAGGCATTATGCTGAGTGAAATTAGTCAGTTGCAAAAGGACAAATATTGTATGAGACACTATTATAAGAACTCAAGAAATAGTTTAAACAGAGAAGAAAATATTCTTTGATGGTTATGAGGGTGGGAAGGGATGGAGGGAGATGGGTATTCACTAATTAAATAGTAGACAAGAACTATTTTAGGTGAAGGGAAGGACAACACACAATACAGGACAAGTCAGCACAACTGGACTAATCCAAAAGCAGTTTCCTGAAAAATCCAAATGCTTCAAAGGCCAGAGTAGCAGGCGTGGGGGTCCAGGGTCCATGGTTTCAGGGGACATCTAGGTCTATTGGCATAATAAAATCTACTAAGAAAACATTCTGCATCCCACTTTGATGAGTGGAATCTGGGGTCTTAAACGCTAGCAAGTGGCCATCTAAGATGCATCAATTGGTCTCAACCCACCTGGAGCAAAGAAGAATGAAGAATACAAGGTAATTATGAGCCCAAGAGACAGAAAAGGCCACATAAATCAGAGATTACATCAGCCTGAGACCAGAAGAACTAGATGGTGCCCGGCTAAAACAGATGACTGCCCTGCCAGAGAACACAACAGAGAATCCCTAATGGAGGAGTGCAGTGGAACGCAGACCCCAAATTGTCATAAAAAGACCAGACTTAATGATCTGACTGAGACTAGAAGAACTCCAGAGGTCATGATCCCCAGACCTTCTGTTAGTCCAAGACCAGAACCATTCCTAAAGCCAACTGTTCAGACAGGGATTGGACTGGACTATAAGATAGGAAATGATCCTGGTGAGTAGTGAGCTTCTTGGCTCAAGTAGACACATGAGACTGTAGGCAGCTCCTGTCTGGAGGGGAGATGAGAAGGCAGAGGGTGACAGAAGCTGGCTGAATGCACAAGGCGAATACAGAGTGGAGAGAAGGAGTGTACTGTCTTATTAGGGGGAGAGCAACAAGTACGTAGCAAGGCATATATAAATTTTTGTATGAGAGACTGACTTGATTTGTAAACTTTCACTTAAAGCACAATAAAAAAAAAACTACACCTTGAACAAATACCTATAAAAATAATATGTAATTATAAATGGAAATAAGGACAGTGAAATAAGTGTCTACAGTGTTAGGAGAGCGTATAACTGGGACCTAATATAGTAGGGGAAAGGTCAGTGAAGACTTCTCTATGGAAAGAACATTTGAACTCAGATCTGAAAGATGCAAGAGGCTTAAGGGTAAAGGATGAATAGGGATCTTACTTCCCCCAATTATCTGAAGCAAATTTTGGGAATCCCTTGCTTCTGTTCTAATAACTGCATATTATTCGGTATCAATAATGTCCCATAAAAATTTTTCCGGAGCCTAAAAAAAAAAAGATTACAAGTGGGCCATCTGAGATACAACGATTGGTCTCTACTCTTCCAGAACAAAAGAAAAAGAAGGAAACCAAAGACTCAGAGAAGAAAGTAGTCTACAGGACAAATAGTCTACATGAATCATGGCCTTATCTACCCTGAGAACAGAAGAACTAAATAGAGCCCAGCTACCCCTACAGACAGTTATCATGGCCACAATAGATGTGTCCCGATAGAAGGGGGAAAATTGTGGCACATAACTTAAATTCTTAAGAGTCCAGAATCATTGGACAAGTTGAGACTAGAGAACTCCCCAAGACTATCGCCCTGAGATACTCTTTAAACCTTAAACCAAAATTATCCCTTGAGGTCACCTTTTAGCTAAATAACAGAATAAAAAACCCACTGTGGGCTCACAAAATAAAGAATATCACCCATGAGTAATGAGCTTCTATAAAAAAATCATCCATATGAGACCAAATGGTCAAAAATTACTGTAAAGCAAAGATGAGAAGCTAAGAGGGCAGGGAAACTATAGTACTTGAAATGGTACAAGAACAGAATGAATGGGAATGATGACACATTGCGAAAAATGTAACCAACATCATTAATTTGTGTAGAAACTGTTAAATGGGAACCTAAAGTGCTGTGTAAACACTCACCTTAAATACAATGAAAGATTATTAAAAAAAAAAAAAAAGCAAAATTGAGCCACAGCCAACTTTCATATTCCTTAATGTAGTAAAAAAAAAAAAAAAAAAAAAAAATTTAATGTAGTAGTTCTAACAAATTCTGTTATGATGTTGTTAGGTGCTGTTGACTCATAGTGACCCTATGGACAACAGAATGAAATATTGCCCAGTCCTGTGCCATTCTCACAATTGTTGCTATGTTTGAGCCCATTGTTCCACCCACTGTGTCAATCAATCTCCTTGAAGGTCTTCCTCTTTTTCGCTGACGCTTTATTTGCGAAGCATGATGTTCTTCTCTAGGGACTGGTCCCTCTTGATAACATGTCCAAAGTAAGTGAGACAAAGTCTGACCATCCTCCTTTCTAAGGAGCATTCTATCTGTACTTCCTCCAAGACAGATTTGTTTGTTCTTCAGGCAGTCCATGGTATATTCAATATTCTTTGCCAACACCATAATTCAAAACCATCAATTCTCCTTCAGTCTTCCTTTTTCATTGCCCAGCTTTTGCATGCATGTGAGGCAATTTGAAGACACCATCACTTGGGTCAGGCACACCTTAGTCCTTAATATGACATCTTTGATTCTTAACATTTTCAAGAAGTTTTTTGCAGCAGATTTGCCCAAATCAATACATTGTTTGATTTTTTTGACTGTTGCTTCCATGGGAGTTGATGGTGGGTCCCAGTAAAATGAAATCCTTGACAACTTCAATATTTTCTCCATTTATAGGGTCGCTATGAGTAGGAATCGACTCGACAGCAGTGGGTTTGGTTTTGGTGGTTTATCATGATGTTGCTTATTGGCCCAGTTGTGGGGATTTTTGTTTTCTTTATGCAGAGGTGTAATCCATACTGCAGGCTATAGTCTTTGATCTTCATCAGTAAGGGCTTGAAGTCCTCTTCACTTTCAGCAGGCAAGGTTGTGTCATCTGCATATTGCAGATTGTTAAAGAGTCTTTCTCCAATCCTGATTCCATGTGTTTCTTCATATAGTCCAGCTTCTTGGATTATTTGCTCAGTGTACAGATTGAATAAGCGTGGTGAAAGGATACAACCCTGACATACACCTTGTCTGATTTTAAACCACGCAGTATCTCCTTGTTCTACTCAAATTACTGCCTTTGGTCTATATACAGGTTCCACATGAGCACAATTAAGTGTTCTGGAATTCCCATTCTTTGCAATGGTATCCATAATTTGTTAGGATCCACATAGCTGATGCCTTTGCGTAGTCAATAAAACACAGATAAACTTTTTACTGTTATTCTCTGCTTTCAGCCAGGATCCATCTGACATTAGCAATGATATCCCTTGTTTCATGTCCTCTTGTGAATCTGGCTTGAATTTATGGCAGTTCTCTGTCAGTGTACTGCTGTAACTATTTTTAAATTATCATTAGCAAAATTTTACGTGTGTGATATTAATAACATTATTTGACAATTTCTGCATTCTGTTGGATCACCTTTCTTTGAAATGGGCACAAATATGGATCTCATACCACCAAGAAACAAAAGCCAGAGAATAGAAGGTCCTTTAGACCAGGGGTTCCTGCTCTGAGAGCTCCTTGACAGGGGAAGATCCATAACAAGGACCTTTCCCCAGAGCCAACAGAGAGAGAAAGCCTTCCTCTGGAGCTGGGATCCTGAGTTCAGATTTCTAGTCTCCTAGACTGTGTAAGCCCCCATGTGTCTGTCAGTTTGTCGTACTGTGGGGGCTTGTGTGTTGCTGTGATGCTGGAAGTTATGCCACCGGTATTCAGATACCAGCAGGGTCACCCATGGAGGACAGGTTTCAGCTGAGCTTCCAGACTAAGACAGACTAGGAAGAAGGACCTGGCAGTCTACTTCTGAAAAGCATCAGCCAGTGAAAACCTTATGAATAGCAGTGGAACATTGTCTGATATAGTGCTGGAAGATGAGCCTCCCAGGTTAGAAAGCACTCAAAAGATACCTGGGGAAGAGCTGCCTCCTCAAAGTAGAGTCGACCTTAATGACCTGGATGGAGTAAGCTTTTGGGACCTTCATTTGCTGATGTGGCACGTCTCAAAATGAGAAGAAACAGCTGCAAACATCCATTAATAATCAGAAGCTGGAAAGTATGAAGTATAAATCTAGGAAAATTGGAAATCATCAAAAATGAAATGGAATGCATAAACATCAATATCCTAGGCATTAGTGAGCTGAAATGGACTGGTATTGATCACTTTGAATCGGACAATCATATAGTCTACTACGCTGGGGATGACAGCTCGAAGAGGAATGGTGTTGCATTAATCGTCAGAAAGAACGTTTCAAGATCTATCCTGAAGTACAACGCTGTCAGTGATAGGATAATATCCATACGCTTACAAGGAAGACCAGTTAATACGACTATTATTCAAATTTACGCACCAACCACCAGGGCCAAAGATGAAGAAATAGAAGGTTCTTATCAACTGCTGCAGTCTGAAATTGATCAAACATGCAATCAAGATGCATTGATAATTACTGGCGATTGGAATGCAAAAGTTGGAAACAAAGAAGAAGGATCAGTAGTTAGAAAATATGGCCTTGGTGATAGAAATAATGCCGGAGATCGAAAGATAGAATTTTGCAAGACCAACGACTTCTTCATTGCAAATACCTTCTTTCACCAACATAAACGGTGACTATACACGTGGACCTCACCGGATGGAACTCACAGAACTCAAACTGACTACATCTGTGGAAAGAAACAACGGAAAAGCTCAACATCATCAGTCAGAACAAGGCCAGGGACCGACTGTGGAACAGACCATCAATTGCTCATATGCAAGTTCAAGCTGAAACTGAAGAAAATCAGAGTAAGTCCACGAGAGCCGAAATATGACCGTGAGTATATCCCACCTGAATTGAGAGACCATCTGAAGAATAGATTTGACGCATTGAACACTAGTGACCACAGACCAGGCGAGTTGTGGAATGATGTCAAGGACATCATCCATGAAGAAAGCAAGAGGTCACTGAAAAGACAGGAAAGAAAGAAAAGACCAAGATAGATGTCAGAGGAGACTCTGAAACTTGCTCTTGAGGGTCGAGCAGCTAAAGCAAAAGGAAGAATTGATGAAGTAAAATAACTGAACAGAAGATTTCAAAGGGCCTCTCGAGAAGACAAAGTAAAGTATTATAATGACACGTGTAAAGAGCTGGAGATGGAAAACCAAAAGGGAAGAATATGCTCGGAGTTTCTCAAGCTGAAAGAACTGAAGAAAAAATTCAAGCTTCGAGTTGCAATAGTGAAGGATTCCATGGGGAAAATATTAAATGAGGCAGGAAGCATCAAAAGAAGATGGAAGGAGTACACAGAGTCATTATACCAAAAAGGATTAGTCGATATCCAACCATTTCAAGAGGTGGCATATGATCAGGAACCAATGGTACTGAAGGAAGAAGTCCAAGCTGCTCTGAAGGCATTGGCGAAAAACAAGGCTCCAGGAATTGATGGAGTACCGATTGAGATGTTTCAGCAAACAGATGCAGTGCTGGAGGTGCTCACTAGTCTATGCAAGAAATATGGAAGACTGCTTCCTGGCCAACTGACTGGAAGAGATCCATATTTATGCCTATTCCCAAGAAAGGTGATCCAACCAAATGTGGAAATTATAGAACAATATCATTAATATCACACACAAGCAAAATTTTGCTGAAGATCATTCAAAAACGGCTGCAGCAGTATATCGACAGGGAACTGCCAGAAATTCAGGCTGGTTTCAGAAGAGGACATGGAACCAGGGATATCATTGCTGATGTCAGATGGATCCTGGCTGAAAGCAGAGAACACCAGAAGGATGTTTGCCTGTGTTTTATTGACTATGCAAAGGCATTCAACTGTGTGGATCATAACAAACAATGGATAACACTGTGAAGAATGGGAATTCCAGAACACTTAATTGTGCTCATGAGGAACCTTTACATAGATCAAGAGGCAGTTGTTCGGACAGAACAAGGGGATATTGATTGGTTTAAAGTCAGGAAAGGTGTGCGTCAGGGTTGCATTCTTTTCACCATACCTATTTAATCTGTATGCTGAACTAATAATACGAGAAGCTGGACCATACGAAGAAGAATGAGGCATCAGGATTGGAGGAAGGCTCATTAACAACCTGCGTTTTGCAGATGACACAACCTTGCTTGCTGAAAGTGAAGAGGACTTGAAGCACTTACTAATGAAGATCAAAGACCACAGCCTTCAGTGTGGATTACACCTCAACATAAAGAAACAAAAATCCTCACAACTAGACCAATGAGCAACATCATGATAAACAGAGAAAAGATTGAAGTTGTGAAGGATTTCATTTTACTTGGATCCACAATCAACAGCCATGGAAGCAGCAGTCAAGAAATCAAAAGACGCATTGTATTGGGCAAATCTGCTGCAAAGGACCTCTTCGAAGTGTTGAAGAGCAAATGTGTCACCCTGAAGACTAAGGTGCGCCTGAGCCAAGCCATGGTATTTTCAATCACATCATATGCATGTGAAAGCTGGACAATGCATAAGAAAGACCGAAGAAGAGTTGACGCCTTTGAATTGTGGTGTTGGCGAAGAATAGTGAACATTCCGTGGACTGCCAAAAGAACGAACAAATCTGTCTTGGAAGAAGTGCTGCCAGAATGCTCCTTAGAGGCAAGAATGGCGAGACTGCGTCTTACATACTTTGGAAATGTTGTCAGGAGGGATCAGTCCCTGGAGAAGGACATCATGCTTGGCAGAGTACAGGGCCAGGGGAAAAGAGGAGGACCCTCAACAAGGTGGATTGACACAGTGGCTGCAACAATGGGCTCAAGCATAACAACTATTGTAAGGATGGTGCAGGACCAGGCAGTGTTTCATTCTGTTGTGCATAGGGTCGCTATGAGTCGGAACCAACTTGACGGCACCTAACAACAACAACAACGTGGATCTCTTCCAGTCGATTGGCCAGGCAGTTGTCTTCCAAGTTTCCTGGCATAAACAAGTAAGTGCTTCCAGTGTTACACTCATTTGTTGAAACATTTCAATTGGTATTCCACCAGTTCCTGAAGACTTGTTTTTTCCTAATGCTTTCAGTGCAGTTTGGACTTCTTCCTTCAGTACCATGAATTCTTGATTACATACTACCTCCTGAAATGGTTGAACATTGACCAATTGTTTTTGGTAGTGACTCTGTGTATTCTTTCCATCTTCTTTTGATGCTTCCTGAGTATTTCAATATATCGCCCATAGAATCCTTCACTATTACAACTTGATGTTTCAATTTTTGTTTCAGTTCTTTCAGCTTTAGAAATCCAAGCATGTTCTTCCATTTTGGTTTTCTAACTCCAGGTCTTTGCACCTTTCATTATAATACTTTACTTTGTCTTCTCGAGCTGCCCTTTGAAATCTTCTGTTCAGCTCTTTTACTTCATCATTTCTTCAATTTGCTTTAGCTACTCTACATTCATAAGTTTCAGAGTCTCTTCTGACATCCATTTTGGTCTGTATTTTCTGTCTTTTTAATGACCTTTTGCTTTCATTATGTATGATGTCCTTGATGCCATGCCACAACTTGTCTGGTCTTCGGTCATTAGTGTTCAATGTGTAAAATCTATTCTTGAGGTGGTCTCTAAATTCAGGTGGGATATACTCAAGGTCGTACTTTGGCTCTCGAAGACTTGTTTTAATAATCTTCTGCAGCTTCAACTTGAACTTGCATACGAGCAACTGATGGTCTGTTCCAAAGTGAGCTCCTAGCCTTGTTCTGACTGATGGCATTGAATTTCTCCATAGTCTCTTTCCACAGATGTAGTCGATTTGATTCCTGTGTATTCCATCTGGTGAGGTCCATGTGTATAATTGCTGTTTATGTTGTTAAAAAAAAAGGTATCTGCAATGAAGAAGTCATTAGACTTGCAAAATTCTATCAGGAGATCTCCAAGGTCCTTTCTATCACCAAGGCCATATTTTCCAACTACCTATCCTTCTTCTTTGTTTCCAACTTTCACCTTCCAATCACTAGTAATTATCAATGCATCTTGATTGTATGTTTGATCAATTTTAGATTGCAAAAGTTGGTAAAAATCTTCAATTTCTTCCTCTTTGGCAATAGTAGTTGGTGTGTGAATTTTGGTAAGTCTTATTAACTGGTCTTTCTTGTAGGCGTATGGATGTTATCCTATCACTGACAGCATTATGCTTCAGCATAGATCTTGAAATGTTCTTTTTGATGATGAATTCGACGCCATTTCTGTTCAGCTTGTCATTCCGGGTATACTAGACCATGTGATTGTCAAATTCAAAATGGCCAATACCTGTCCATTTCAGCTCACTAATGCCTAGGATCTTGATCTTTATGTGTTCCATTTCATTTTTTATCACTTGCAATTTTCATACATTCATACTTCATACGTTCTATATTCTGATTATTAAGGGATGTTTATAGCTGTTTCTTCTCATTTTGAGTTGTGCCACATCAGCAAATGAAGGTCTTGAAAGCTTGACTCTATCCACATCATTAAAGTCGATTCTACTTTGAGGAAGCAGCTCTTCCCCAGTTGCATTTTGAGTGCCTTCCAATCTGAGGGACTCATCTCCTGGCACTATATCGGATAATGTTCTGCTGCTATTCATAAGGTTTTTACTGGCCAGTATTTTTTTTAGAAGTAGATTGCCAGGTCCTTCTTCCTAGCCTGTCTTAGTTTGGAAGCTCTGCTGAAATTTGTACACCACGGGTGACCCTGCTGGTATTTGAAATACTGGTGGCATAGCTTCCATTATCAGCTCTACCCAGTTAATAAATTTGCAAAAATTAAAAAAAAAAAATTATGATGGCTGCTTTAAAATCTTTGTCAGATAATTCTAACATATCTATTATCTTGGTGTTAGCATCTGTGGATTTTCTGTTTTAATTCAGTTTGAGATCTTCCTGGTTCATAGTATGACAAGTGATTTTCTATTTAAAGTCTGGAAATTTGGGGTATCATGTTATGAGGCTATGGATCTTATTTAAATCTTCTGTTTTAGCTCACTTTTTGTGACACTATACCACCAGGGAAAGGTGTGGGGTTGGGGGGCCTACTCATTACTGACAGGTGGGGGTAGCAGTCCAAGTTTCTCAGCTGGACTCCATTGACACAAAAAGTGGGGGGCTCCTCATTACTGCTGGGTGGGAGTTGTAGTCCTTGCTCCCCACATGGTCTCCACTGACATCACAGTGGGGAAGTTCTTTGTTACTGCCCAGCAGGGATGAAAATCTCAGCTTCCTACATAGCATTCTCTGGCACTACCTCAGCCGGTGGCATTGGGCTGTCATTACAGCTGAGGATGGAAACCTACATTCCCAATTTGGCCTTTGCTGGTATGGGTGAATGTGTGGCCACAGTTTTTTCCCAGGTGTTTGACTGGAGTAGAGCAATTATTGTCTAAAAGTTTTCTGTCCTTCTAGGCTGCCTGTTTCCTGGTCCTTTGGCTAGAGTAAACAGGCTTTTAACGTTGTGGTGGTTGTTGTTTTTCTGCACCTGTTGATGTTGCCAAATAGCTGGCTTCTTCAGCTTCAAGTCTGGCATATATGAGGTAAAAAGAAAATCCAAGAAATTCATCACCATGTCGTTCATTAGGTCCCAAAGTCCCTAGTTAGTCTGCCTTCTCTTTGTCTTTCAAAGTCATATATATTTTGTCTGTTTGTTTGAAAATCCATAACACTTAATTGTGCCCATGCAGAACTTGTACATAAATCAAGAGGCAGTTGTTTGAACAGAACAGGTGGATATTGCATAGTTTAAAATCAGAAAAGGTGTGCATGAGGGTTGTATCTTTTCACCATACTTAGTCTGTATGCTGAGCAAATAATCTGAGAAGCTGGGTTATATGAAGAAGAATGTGGCATCAGAATTGGAGGAAGACCCATTAACAACTTGCCATATGCAGATGACATAACCTTGCTTGCTGAAAATGAAGAGGACTTGAAGCTCTTACTGATGAAGATCAAAGACTACAGCCTTCAGTATGGATTACACCTCAGCAAAAAGAAAACAACAATCCTCACAATTGTATCAATAAGCAACATCAGATAAACAGAAAATATTGAAGTTGTCAAGGATTTCATTTTACTTGAATCTACAATCAACACCCACGGAAGCGGCAGTCAAGAAATCAAACCATGTACTGCATTGGGCAAATCTGCTGCAAAAGACCTCTTGAAAGTGTTAAAAAGCAAAGATGTCACTTTGAGGACTAAGGTGTGCCTGATCCAAGCGATGGTATTTTCAAATTGCCTCATATGCATGCAAAAGCTGGAAAATGAATAAGAAAGACCCAGGAACAATTGATGCATTTGAATTATGGTGTTGGCGAAGAATATTGAGTATATCATGAATTGCCAGAAGAACAAACAAATCTATCTTGAAAGAAGTACAACCAGAATGATCCTTAGAAGGGAAGATGATAAGACTTTGTTTTACACACTTTAGACATGTTATCAGGAGGGATCAGTCCCTAGAAAAGAACATCATGCTTGGTAAAGCAGTGAGTCAGCGAAAAAGAGACCCTGTATGAGATAGATTGACACAGTAGCTGCAACAATGGGCTCAAACACAGCAACGATTGTGAGGATGATGCAGGATAGGGCAGGGTTTCATTCTGTTGTACATGGGGTTGCTATGAGTCGGAACCGACTCAATGGCACCTAACAACAACATGTTTGTTTTATATATATTGTCCAGCTTTTTAGTTGTACTTAGTAGTAGGAATAGGGAAAAGTAGATTTACTCCATCTTCCCTGAAGTGAAATCCCATGTATTGAGTTTTTAATTGGTTATTTTATGACTTTATTTCTGGAAAGTCTATTTTCTTCTTTTTTAAGATCTGCTTGGTAACTCTTTATAGTTTCTTATTTCTTACATATATTTTTCAAACTTTTTTGTTATTTGTAAAAACTTATAGAACATGTTAATTATATAAACTCTGATAATTCCATTACTGGGGTTTCTTCCAAATATCTTTCTGCTGTTGTTTCTACTAACTCTTGCCCATGGTACTCTGTTTCTTGGTGTGGTTATTTTTCACTGTGGGTTGATTACTTTTCTTTGAATTTTATTTGTAAAACTTTTTAGATTTTTTAAATTGATATACGAGTTACATTAGTAAAGTGTACCGATTTTAAGTGAACAATTAGATGAATTTTTACTGATGTATATACTTGTGGAACTATCACCCAGATGAAGATATAGAACATTTCCAGCACCCCAGAAGACTTCCTCGTGCCTCCTGCCAATCAGTACCTAATCCAAAAGTAACCACTAATCTGATCTTTATCACCATACATTAGTTTTGCCTGTTTCTGAATGTCATATAAATGGAATTATATAACATGTATTTGTTTGAGTCTGTTTTTTTTATTTAACATTATTTCTTTGAGATTCTGTTTTTCATGTATCAGCAGTTTATTATTTTTCATTACTATGTAATAATTCATAATTTATACACTTTTTTATGTAATAATTCATAATTTATACACAGTCAATTCTCATTGTTCACAGATTCCATATTTGCAAATTCACTAAAAATACTGCTTTTGTGGTCATTCATGGACATGAGCATGCACAGAGCAGTAAAAAATTTGAGTCACCCAACGTGTGTGTTTGCAGCTAAGGTAGGCAAGGCTGGCTCTGTATTCACTACTTCAGTGTGCACCAGGACTTTATAGAATGTAAAACTGGAGAAAAAAAAAAGAAACCATTGCTATTAAGTCAATTCCAACTCATGATGATCCCATCTGTTACAGAGTAGAACTGCTCCCTAGGATTTTCTTGGCCGTAATCTTTATGAAAGCAGATTGCCAGGCCTTTCTTCTGAGGTGCTGCTTGATAGTTTTGAACCGGCTACCTTTAGGATAATAGTTAAGCACAAACCGTTCGTGCTACCCAGGGTTCTTTTACAGAACATAACTACCATCAATAATGAGAATCGACTGCACCAACTCCTCGCTTATCAACTTTCTCATTATCCAACATTTTGCATTTACGACAATAGTAAAAAATCTATTATACAGAATGCTGAAGTGCAAGGCCAGAGTAACATTGGCTGTGATGGTTAAGGTTATGGTTCTCTGTGGTTTGAGAGTTACATAGTGATGTAATTTAGCAGTTATGTAATGATGTAGTCATCTTCCATCTTGTGATCTGAGTGGTCATCTTCCATTTCACATAATGCCAATTTTCACGTAAAGATATGGTCTTGGAACCTAATCATGTCTTTAAGTGAGGAATGTGTGTGTGTATTCCAAAAGCCCATTGCTGTCAAACTGTTTCCAACTTATAGTGACCTTATAAGACTGAGTAGAATTGCCTCATAGGGTTATATATGTATATGTGTACGTACACGTATACGTATATGTATATGTGTATATATATATATATATATATATATATATATATATATATATATATATATATATATATATATACGAGCCCTGGTGGCACAGTGGTTAAGAGTTCTGCTGCTAATCAAAAGTTGAGTGATTTGACTCCATCAGCCACTCCTGGGAAACCCTATGAGGCAATTCTACTCTGTCCTACAGGGTCAGTATGACTTGGAATCAACTTGACGGCAACGGGTTTATACATATATATATACATACATATATATATTCTTTAAATATTCTGATATGATTCATTTGTCAGATATATGTATTGCAAATATTTGCTCCCAGTCTATGACTTTCCTTTTTTCTCTCTTAATGGTGGTTTTTGATGAACATAAGTTCCATATTCTAATCAAGTGTAATTCAATCTTTTACATTCTCTGTGAGCAATTTCCATCAATATTTTCTTGTAGAAGCTTGATTGCTTTTAGCTTTCACATTTAAGTCTATGATCCATCCTAAATTAATTTTTAAATGTTGTGAAGAAAGAGTCAAAATTCATTTTTTTTTCCAATCTGGTTATTCAAGCAACTCATTTATTAAAAAGAAATGCAATAAACTGCAATAGAGCCTTTACCATAAATTCCACACATAAACATACATGTGGGTCTGTTTCTGAAACTCCATTCAATTCCTTTGGTCTATTCGTTCTGTTTTTGTTCCTAATGGAGCGATAAAAAGATGTATGAAGAGAAAGTAAATAAAGTCCCCCACACATTCACCTCTGAGTGACATTATCACTCTGGGAGGCATTTATCTTTCCTCCATGCTCTCACAAACATTCAAGCTCTTACACAGGGTGCATTTATAAAGGGGTTTTTACCGACATGGGGAGATGCTCACTTGTGAAGGAAGAATATAAATTTTTACCTGTCATATTGTATAATAATAATAAAAATTATTATTATTTGTTATATGGAGGTCCCTGGGTGGCATAAAAGGTTAAGCACTGGACTACTAGCTGCAAGGTTGACAGCTCAAACTCACCCAGGGGTGCCTTGGAATCTAGGCCTGGTGATCTGCTTTTGAAAGGTCACAGCCTTGAAAACCGTATGAAGCAGTCATAATCTGCACACTCAGGGTCTCTATGAGTCAGAATCAATTCAACATCAACTAACAACAACAGTAGTTATACAGCACTTATTATGTACCAAGTGCTTGTTGAATCCTCACAACAACCTTAAAGGATAGGAATGATTTTTGCTCCCATTTTACAGATGATGAAACAGAGACAGAGAGAGTATAATTGTCCCAGTGTCACACAATTAATACATGG
This sequence comes from Elephas maximus indicus, assembly GCF_024166365.1. NCBI lineage: Eukaryota > Metazoa > Chordata > Mammalia > Proboscidea > Elephantidae > Elephas > Elephas maximus. The sequence continues at coordinate 52,394,182 of NC_064825.1, forward strand.
TGGTGCTAGAATTCAAACCCAGGGAGTCTGGTTCCAGAGTCCATGCTTGTAACCAAACATGATTAGAACAAGACGCATAAAAACATTAACCACGTTTATCTCCACGAGATAGGATTTTCATTATTTATCCCTGTTTAAGAGCTTGCTGACCAAAAGGTTGACAGTTCGAATCCACTGGCTGCTCCTTGAAACCCTATGGGAGCAGTTCTACTTGATTCTGTAGGGTGGCTGTGAGTCGGAATCTTGATGGCAACGGGTTTACTACCCTTCACTCATTTGACATTTAGGACCGAGTTTTTTTGTCCCCCCTCCACAGCCCCCCTGTCCCCCAGGCCATAGGTATTTTATTCTGAGCCTCGACAGCTCCTCCCTGACTCACTGCTCAATTAACTTCTATTCAACCTTTAAGTCTCAGCTAACGCATTCAGCAACTAACCAAAAGGTTGGAGGTAAGAGTCCACCTAGCAGCACGTCTGAAGAAAATCCTGGTGATCTACTTCTGAAAAATCAACTATTGAAAACCTTATAACGCACAATTCTACTCTGACGCACATGGGGTCTGCATGAGTCAGAATCAACTCAAAGGCAATTGATTTGGTTGCTTTTTTGTTTTTTTTTAGGTCTATCTTGTTCACCTTTGGATGCGCAGAGCATTGCCTGACACGTGGTAGATGATGCGACAGTCCTGTCACATAGCAGACCAGGAGAAGCACAGACCAGCAGCACAGACCAGCTGGGAGGAGGCGAAGACTCAGGATTCCTTTCTGGGTTCTAATATGGATACAGTGGAAGGTCCGGGAGTCAGACAGATAGCCCTGGGTTGAAATACAGTGCCCAATACATCGTAGGTACTCAGTAGTTAAAATAATTTGTAGAACATTTGTGGAAGAATTAAATGTAAATTTTGTCAAGTTTCTTGACTTCTCTGTCCTTCTGGTTTTTCACCTATAAACTTAATAATAATTTAATTAATCTATGTCTTAGGATTGTTGTGAGGAGGGAGATAATCTATGCAATGCACAAAACCTGGCACAGAGTAAATGCTCCATAATGGTTAACTATGATTGTTACTATTATAGGTAACACACCTTTAGCAGAGCCTGGCACACAGTGGATACTCTGTAGGTAGATAGTGGTTAGGTTGCTGACTAAGTCAGTCTCGCTGAGTCATTTCAGCTGCTCCTAAAGACTGGCTCTAGCTCAGGGCTAGCTCCCTGGTTTCAGAGTTGATGCTGCATGGCCACCATCTGGTGGCCACCATCAGCTACTGCAGCCTGAGCTGCACACTCTAGGGTTATTCTTCTTCCTGGCTCCTCCCATACCCTAAGAACAATAACAAAAAAAGAACAGCCCTGTGTTTTTCCTTAGGAGATCAGGAACACTGGAGACAGAGCAGAGGGAACAGGTTTGGGAGATAATTCAAGAAGGTGGATTTGACAGGACTTTGTGATCAATTAAATGTCCGGTGAGAAAAGGAGATGGATTTGTCTAAGACAGTGCTTCTCAACTTGGGGTGACTTTGTCCTCAGCCCCAGGGGACATTTGGCAATGTCTGAACACATTTTTGGTTGACACCACTAAGGGGGGTATACTATTGGAATCCAGTGGGTAAAGATCAAAGATGTTGCCAAAATATCCTACAATGCATGGGACAGCCCCCTCACAATAATTATCTGGCCCAAAATGTCGATGGTGCCAAGGTCAAGTAACCTCAGCCAAGGATAATTCTCAGGATAGCATCTTTCTCCTGCTGGGATATTTACTTGAACTTCCATTTTCATTAAGGCTTGATGTGAATTAAAAATTCCTCCATTCAAAAACCTTAATGTTTCCCTGAAATCTCTCTCTGAGGGCTTGTTTTCTGCCTGTATGATGCCTCCATTTTCCAGAGAAATTTCAGAGCGTACTTCCATGGAAATATCCTGGAATCTAATGGAAACTTGAAACTGTTCCACCTTTTAAATCTCCAGGTCCACTATCCTGTTTTCTGACCACACCTCTCAACTCGTTCAGCACTCACTCTCTTCCTTGGAGAGCACCTCACAGAGAACGTCAGTCCGCTGGACCCCTCTGCATCACCTCGGCCCCCTCCTCAGTTCAGGCACCACCATCTCTGCCCAGGATCACTGCAGCAGCCACACCATTCTGTCTGGAACCAGCTCTCCCACCTCCCCTGAATTTCCTGTTGCCACACATACTGGTATTTTCCATGACTCATTTTACCTTGTGCCCAGCAGATCTTTCTGAACTTTCTGCAAAGCAGGGAGGTTGGGGACTTGGCTGGACTAGAAACTACCATGTATCTCTGAGCCTGAGCTTTGATCTCTGTTCCAGGGCATCAGCCCTGTCTGTTTAGGAGCCTAATACTCTTGAGTAGTTGATTAGAGGCCCCATTGTTCTCTGCCTTGGGTGCCTTTTGATAGGAGAGCACCCCTTCTTCTATTTTATGTGGCCCACCACTCCTACCTTGAATCAGACTCACCTGAAATGTGGGAAAAGAAGTTGAAGTTACTGTCATGTTTCTGGGGATTTTCAAGGTTAACATTGTTGCCTTTTTCATTTTTTTATGGTAACATTCTGAAACACCTCATAGCCTGGAATAAGCACTTCATCTTCACATGGCTCAAAAGCATATTCTTGAATAGAAGATCCTAAGCAGGTTCTGATGACAAAGACTGAGCCCTCTTCATTAAGATATGGTGGATGAATACCTTTTTCGTTGAGAAAAGATGTGAGGTAAATTGTCCAAAATGTACATTTCCACAGTGAAAGCTGGTCTTAGAACCTCTGTAAACCATGTAACACTTTTCAGGACTGAGAAGCTGAAGCACTCTTGTAAAATAATAATGGAAGGCTTTGAACTAAAAATTATGTGAATTTTGACAAAATTCTCTCACATTACCGTTAAATTCTGTTGCAGTGGGCCCGGTATAGGCCCCTAGAGCTATTCCATGGAAATCATTGAATTGTTTTGAATAGCTTGTTTTGTTCTTTATTTGCTTCCATTTTTTCTCTGCTTTGCCCCATTCAGTTTTTAAGTTTCTATTCACTTTCAGTTCTTTTAACATCTGGGAAGCTTTTCTCTCCATTTCTTCAGTACAGCCCACATACTGATCATCAAACACGTTGTTGGCCAGGTCTAGCTTTGCATGGCCAGCCACCTGTAAAGAAAGAGTGGTGTCCCTTGTCACATTCACTGAGGAACCAGAGTGTGCTCGGTGCTGCACAGAGCCCACTGCATGGGCTTCTTTCTCATCATGAGATTCTACGTGTTCCTGTCACAGGGCTCATGTATGAAACACATATGATAAATGCACACCAATTACCCTATAAAAATTAAATTTTATGGCTTTTAGCTTTATGATTTTATATTTAGGATCCACAGTCTCTAACAGACCCCAGTCATGTGTCCACCCCAGGGGTCTTCCTGTCCCAGAAGATATGAAGGGAGAGTAGCTGTCCAGGACTGGGAAACATTACCTGTACTGAAGCCACTAAATTGAGATCAAAACGTAAATTGTTGTGTTTCAAACTGATGTCATCTCCAAGTTGAACAAGGACTACAAAGAAACATGACACTGAAAGTGAGGCACGAGCCTTAGATTAGCTCCATTCTGAGTGTGTTGGTACATCATTTCTGTGTTGATGACTCTCAATCTCTGTACTGGGTCCTCCCCCAAATTCATGTCCTTCCTTGAACCTCAGAATGTGACCATATTTGGAAATAGAGACTTTGCAGGTGTAATTAGTTAAGCTAAGATGAGGTCATATTGGAGCAGGTTGGGCCCTTAATCCAATATGACAATTATCTTTACAAGAAGAGACACAGAGACAGAAACACAGGGAGAATGCCCTATTGCAACAGAGGAAGAGACTGGAGTGATGTGTCTTCAAGCCAAGGAAAGCCTAAGATTACTGGCAACACTAGAAGCTAAGATTAACTTGTGGGACAAATTCTCCCCTCAAGCTTTCAGAGAGAGCATGGCCTTGCCAATGTCTTGATTTTGGACTTCTAGCCTCCAGAACTATGAAAGAATACTCTTCTGTTCTTTCAGGCCACCTGGTGCATGGTAATTTGTTTCCTAGGAAACTAACATAACCTCCATTCTAGGGTTCAAAACTCCAGACTGTTATTTATACCAGCATCCTCAACACCTTGAGTCTTATGTCAGTCCCACAGAAAATATCTCAATGGTGTAATCATTTTCTCTGACAACTTGCCTTATGATATAGTACATCAAAAAAAAAGGAAAATCCTTTATCTTTTTCCCCCCTTAGAAGATATAAACCATGTGCCTAGCAAGGCAAGGGGTCCTAGGGACCCTATGATCAACTGCTTCTTTCTGGTGAGCATCCCTCACTTCTTCCTGTATGGAACTTTTATCAAACAACAGAATCATACTGTCATCTGTGAATCTGTGGTCATATTTTCCTCCACAATCTGACATAGTCTTGACTGAATTAGGAGCACCATGGAGGCTCAGGATGGTGGAGGGGCTCTGTGGGATAAAGATAGAGTATTCATGGTAAGCCTCTTTGTTGTCTTTCAGTTCTCTCTGCTCTAACTGTTTCTGAACTGCTTTTTTTTTTTTTTTTTTTTCAGAAAGCTTTGCCATTTCAGGGAGTGATCATAAATTGAACCTCTTCACTTCTTATATCCTTCTTATGTGACCTATGAAGATATTGAGTTTTCTGTTTTTATCCCTAGACTAGATTGACCTTTCCTGGGCCTTCCTTGACCCAAATGTGAGAAAGGAATTCCCACCTCTGCTCATTTCATGTTAGACCATATGCCCCTAGACTGTCAAGTTTATTTAAAATAATACAATTGGTATACCAGCGATGACTCAAAACTAGAGTTTCTCCTTGATGCTTTCTTTTTTACCATGGTGTCCCAAAACATCCAATAACCTACTTTCTCCTTAATATCAGGATCATTTATTCCAGCCAATATTATACCTCATGTCTCTGCCTGTTGACTCAGTGGAATGAGAAGTCCAAAATGATGCATGAGCAATCTCAGCGATCAACTGAATAGAACCATGACTGTTTTCCTGTTGAAGTTCTCCCCTGGGAACTAAGACTGGGGACATGGACTCCACTTATCACCTGGCTTCCATAAGCCCTCATTCTGACCAGCAGACCAGGGTGGCATTTTGTGCCCCCAATGATTAGCATCAACTCAAAACCAGCATTTAATAACTCCCAGAAGGTTTGAGTATTTTCCCTTCCCAATGCACAGCATGCCTAGTAATTGGTTTCTTTACGGGGGAGACTTGGAAGAAAGTTTACAATATATACTTTCAGTCACATTGTAGAGCCCTTCCTTAAAGAGATTCAGCCTTCCCCTCAATCAAGGGGCTCTGGGTCTATGGACTGGCTTAGGTCTGGAATTTGGATGAGAGGCTGTGAATTCCCACTGTGGCAACCTGAATCAAGTTTCTGCTTTTCCAATTACATAGAAAAATCCACACCTTAGTAGGCTGCACATCTATTCATTCCTAGAGACCCCATGAACAATTAGCTGCCATCACAGATCTCTGGGAGTCAAAGCACTGTGATGGCCCTTCTGCCTCCCAGCCTATTATGATAATCACCCACATTGGCTCTGAAGTAAGAGCCACCACTTGGCCTCTGTCAATCCAGAATCCTGTTATTCTCACTGGGATTGGGGAGCCCAAATCTAAGGTGGCATCCCCATTACTGTCTTTGGCTTTGCTCTTCAGGGGTGCTTCCCTCACTCATGCAGATCTTAATGCTGCGGTAAATGGAGAACCCCCTGGACCTTCGCAGGGGCATGGATGGGGGTGGCTGAGCACATTGCACATTTAAATCCACTCCAAGATTCCTGTCTCCCTGATGTTTTGGGCCTTGATATCTTTACCGCATTGACTATAGGTTGCCGCTGAGTCCAGGCTTCAGTAAACCAGTCAAGCAAACTGTTAAACCACTTGTGGGGTACTCAAGTTAAATACTGTAGCCTGAATCTGACTGAGTACACTCCTGTGGATAATTACATGCCTATTCGAACTTATATTTCATCCTCTTTGGTCTAATGTCCTTAGAATCCATTTCCACACACGCTTTCCAGCTTTAATATAACAGTTCCTATTCATTCTGACCTTTCACTCAGACTAGCCACTACAAAGAAAGAAATTAAGTTGGGAACTTCCAAAATAACAGAGCAGCATCAGTTGGAAATTTTTAAACTCCTGATGAGCAGGAGGCTTTTCTTTTGGGTCACAATGATCACTCTGTGTGGAGCATCCTGCCATTTCTCTCTGACTATCAATTATTTCATGGTTACAGTGAGGGACCCGGTTCTCCCTAAACCTGAAAATAAGAGAAATAAGAGTGCCCTAGAAGAGCCAACACTTTAAAACAGTGTACAATGAATTAGAACAGAAACAATACAAAATGTTTCTAAGGAGAAGGGAGCACCCAGGCTGGCAGGGCTTAACTTTATACTTCACTTGTTCTTAACCCTTTTTGGATAACAAATCACTTTGAGAGTCTGATAAGAGTTATAAATCCTCTCCACAGAAAAATGTGCATAAATCATATATCAGTATTGGTTCATCAATTGTAACAAATGCGTCATTCAAGATGTTAATAATAGGAGAAACTGTGTGCAGGGGGAGAGGGAGTACATGGGAATTTCTGTGCTTTCTGTGCAATTTTTCCATAAACTTAAAACTTCTGTGATGGTTAAGGTTATGTGTCAACTTGGCTGACCATGATTCTCAGTGGCTTGGCAGTTATGTGATGATGTAATTTGGCAGACATTGGACTGATTGCTCTTCCATAATGTAGTCACATCCATGATGAGATCTGCTATGAGCAGCCAATCTGTTGTAAGAGGAGTTTCCTTGGAGGCATGGCCTGCATCCAGTACATATGGACGTTCTGGCACAACCTGCTGGTTTTGTTTGCTATGGATCCTGCGTCTAGCTTGTCATCATCTGACTTCTGGTTCTTGGGACTTGAGCCAGCAGCTGCAGTCAACCCCTGAGGCTATGTGAATCAGGAGAAACCTCCAGCCTGATGCCTGATGCTTGACCCGTGGGCTTGGGACTTGCCAGCCTCTACAACCATGCGAGCCCTTTCCTTGATATATATATGTATACGCACACAGACACGTATACATATATATACACGCTTCACTGGTTTTACTTCTCTAAAGAACCAAGCTTAAGACAACAGATAATCTTTAATAATGGCTCTTTTCCCTCTTCAAAACATTCAGCAACAGGTTCTCCTATTTTTCAGGCTCACAGACCCCATGTCCCTAAAGCTTATAGTACTTAATGCTACCCACATAATGCATACCATTCCAGTCTCTAGAATGAATCCTGAGCTAAACAAAATGTATTTAAACAGTTGCGTCTCAGTATTTGGAAACCCTGTTGGCGTAGTGGTTAAGAGCTATGGCTGCTAACCAAAAGGTTGAGGGTTTGAATCTACCAGGCGCTCCTTGGAAACTCTACGGGGCAATTCTACTCTGTCATATAGGGTCGCTATGAGTCAGAATCAACTGGACGGCAGTGGGTTTGGGTTTGGGTATCCCAATATTCACTGTCATGGATTAAATTGTGTCTGCCCAAAATATGTATCAACTTGGTTAGGCCATGATTCCCAGTGTTGTGTAGTTGTCCTCCATTTTGTGATTGATATAACTTTCCTATGTGTTGTAAATCCTAATCTCTGCCTGTGGTTAATGAGGCAAGATTAGATTACATTAAAGAGGATTAGGGTGAGGTATAACACCCTTACTTAGATCACATCCCTGATCCAATATAAAGGGAGTTTCCCTGAGGTATGGCCTGCATCACCTTTTATTTTAGAAGAGATAAAAGGAGAGGGAAGTGAGCAGAGAGTTGGGGACCTTATACCACCAAGAAGGCAGTGGCGGGAGCAGAGTACATCCTTTGGACCTAAGGTTTCTGTGCAGAGAAGCTCCTAGACCAAGGGAAGATTAATGACAAGGGCATTCTTCCAGAGCCGGAAGAGAGAAAGCCTTCCCTTGGAGTTGGTGTCCTGAATTTGGACTTACAGCCTACTAGACTGTGAGACAATAAACTTCTGTTTGTTGAAAACATCCACTGGTGATATTTCTGTTATAGCAGTACTAAATGACTAAGATGCTTATTGCTCCAGCCAACATCTATCAAGCACTCATAATGTGACAGGCACAGCACTAAACAATATGAACTTTCCATGGCAAATATCCATTTTACTCAGGGGTATGAATATTTCTTAAAGTTTTGTCTGTGGTTATCTAAACTTGAGGGTTAGCATTTTAAAAGTGGAGCCAGTTTCATCCAGCCTATGGACATCTTTCCTCAGATGGTTTTCCTCCTCTTTAACATAGAGGTAATGTCCAGAATCTAAACAATGAGTATGTTTCGGTCCACAATGTGTAAGAACAGAAAGTTATTTTGTACTGGTCAACATACAGTCAGAAGAATATTCTAATTTCTTCAACTTGTGTCCCTAAGTAAAATTAAATCATTGAATGAAGTGAGTATCAGACCATGACTAAATCTTAAGAGAAATACGCCAATGAAAGAAAGCTCCCCTCTTCTGATGGAAAATCTTTGGTAAAGAGAGACCAGTGAGAAGCAGATTCTGCTTGAATATTCATAAGTGTAGGGGTGGAATGAACTGGAGTGGAGTTGTTGTTGCTAGGTGCCATGGAGTCAGTTCTGAATCATAGTGACCCCATGTACCACAGAGCAAAACACTGCCCGGTCCTGCGCCATCCTTACAATCGTTGTTATGCTTGAGCCCATTGTTGCAGGCACTGCGTCAATCCATCTCATTGAGGGTTGTCCTCTTTTTCTATGACCCTGTACTTTGCCAAGCATGATGTGCTTCTTCAGGGACTGGTCCCTTCTGACAACATGTCCAAAGTATATAAGACTCAGTCTCGCCATCCTTGCCTCTAAGGAACATTCTGGTTGTACTTCGTCCAAGACAGATTTGTTCGTTCTTTTGGCAGTCCATATTCAGTATTCTTCAGCAACACCACAATTCAAAGGTGTCAATTCTTCGGTCTTCCTTACTCATTATCCACCTTTCACATGCATATGATGTGATTGAAAATAACATGGCTTCGGTTGGGAGCACCTTAGTCTTCAAGGTGACATCTTTGCTCTTCAACACTTTAAAGAGGCCCTTTGCAGTAGATTTGGCCAATACAATGCATCTTTTGATTTCTTGACTGCTGCTTTCATGGGTATTGATTGTGGATCCAAGCAAAAGGAAATCCTTGACAACTTCAAACTTTTCTCCATTTATCATGATGTGGCTTATTGGTCTAGTTGTGAGGATTTTTGTTTTCTTTATGCTGTGGTGTAATCCATATTGAAGGCTGTGGTCCCTGATCTTTATTAGTAAGTACTTCAAGTCTTCTTCACCTTCAGCAAGCAAGGTTGTGTCATCTGCATAACTCAGGTTGTTAACAAGTCTTGCTCCAATCCTGATGCTGCCTTCTTCTTTATATAGTCCAGCTTCTCAGATTATTTACTCAGCATACAGATCAAATAGGTATGGTGAAATGATACAACCCTGATGCACACCTTTCCTGACTTTAAACCACTCAATATCTCCTTGTTCTGTCTGAACAACTGCCGCCTGATCTATGTACAGGTTCCTCAGGAGCACAATTAAGTGTTCTGGAATTCCCATTCTTCACAATGTTATCCATAATTTGTTATGATTCACACAGCAAAATGCCTTTGCATAGTCAATAAAACACAGGTAAACATCCTTGTGGTATTCTCTGCTTCCAGCCAGGATCCATCTGACATCAGCAATCATATCCCCGGTTCCACGTCCTCTTCTGAATGCAGCTTAAATTTCTGGCAGTTCCCTGTTGATGTATTGCTGCAGCCACTTTTGAATGATCTTCAGCAAAATTTTGCTTGCACATGATATTAATGACATTGTTGCATAATGTCTGCATTCAGTTGGATCACCTTTCTTGGGAATAGGCATAAATATGGATTTCTTCCAGTTGGTTCGCCAGGTAGCTCTCTTCCAAATTTCTTGGCATAGATGAATGAGCACTTCCAGTGCTGCATCCGTTTGTTGAAACATCTCAACTGATATTCCGTCAGTTCCTGGAGCCTTGTTTTTTGCCAATGCCTTCAGTGCAGATTGGAGTTCTTCTTTCAGTATCATCAGTTCCTGATCATATGCTACCTCTTGAAATGGTTGAACATTGACTAATTCTTTTGGGTATGATGACTTTGTGTATTCCTTCCATCTTCCTTTGATGCTTCTTGCATCGTTTAATATTTTCCCCATAGGATCCTTTGCTATTGCAACATGAAGCTTTAATTTTTTCTTCATTTCTTTCAGCGTGAGAAATGCCGAGCGTTTTCTTCCCTTTTCGTTTTCCATCTCCAGCTCTTTGCACATGTCATTATAATACTTTGTCTTCTTGAGCTGCTCTTTGAAATCTTCTGTTCAATACTTCATCATTTCTTCATTTTGCCTTAGCTGCTCAACGTTTGAAACCAGTTTCAGAGTCTCCTCTGACTTCCATCTTGGTCTTTTTTTTATTTCCTGTCTTTTCAATGACCTCTTGCTTTCTTCAACTATGATGTCCTTGATGTCATTCCACAACTCGTCTGGTCTTCGGTCATTAGTATTCAACGTGTCAAATCTACTCTTGAGATGGTCTCTAAATTCAGGTGGGATATACTCAAGGTCGTATTTTGGCTCTCGTGGACTTACTCTGATTTTCTTCAGTTTCAGCTTGAACTTGGATATGAGCAATTGATGGTCTGTTCTGCAGTTGGCCCCTGGCCCTGTTCTGAGTGATGATATTGAGCTTTTCCATCGTCTCTTTCCACAGATGTAGTCGATTTGATTCCTGTGTGTTCCATTTGGCGAGGTCCATGTGCATAGTCACCGTTTATGTTGGTGAAAAAAAGTATTTGCGATAAAGAAGTCATTGGTCTTGCAAAATTCTGCCATTCAACCTCTGACATTGTTTCTATCACCAAGGCCATATTTTCCAACTACCAACCCTTCTTCTTTGTTTCCTACTCTCGCATTCCAATCATCAGTAATTATCAATACATCCTGGTTGCATGTTTGATCAATTTCAGACCGCAGAAGCTGATAGAAATCTTCAATTTCTTCATCTTTGGCCTTAGCGGTTGGTGCATAAATTTGAATAATAGTCGTACTAACTGGTCTTCCTTGTAGGCGTATGGATATTATCCTATCACTGACAGCGTTGTACTTCAGGATAGATCCTGATATGTTCTTTGTGACAATGAATGCAACACCATTCCTCTTCAAGTTGTCATTCTCGTTATGGTAGACTACATGATTGTCCAATTCAAAATGGCCAAAACCAATCCATTTCAGCTCACTAATGCCTAGGATATCAATGTTTATGTGTTCCATTGCATTTTTGATGATTTCCAGTTTTCAGAAGTAGACTGCCAAGTCCTTCTTCCTAGTCTATCTTAGTCTGGGAGCTCAGCTGAAACCTGTCCTCCGTGGGTGACTCTGCTGGTATCTGAATACCAGTGGCATAGCTTCCAACATCACAGCAATGCACAAGCCCCCACAGTACGACAAACTGACAGAAAAGTGAGGGTGGAGTGGAGAGGATCCTGTAAATTAGCTGAGCCCTGATCTCAGTCTTCGGTCAATATGATTTATGTTGCAGCTATCCCATAAAGAATATCCCTTTATCCCAACCCTTCTCCTATGGTTTTCCCCAAAGACAGGGAATATGGGGTCTGTAGAACTAAGTCACAGCTCAGGAGTAGCCATTAACAGCATGTCCACAGTAAGTCACATTCATCTTGAAGGGAAGCATGTTCAAGGTTTCCCTGTAAGAAACCAGGTGGTAATGAAAGATGAATACCATCTCTATACTTTCTAAAAATTTTATTTTAGTCCTCATACATAATTAGAATAATCTTTTGACTTCTGGTCCAAGATTGTAAATGTGTTTGTGTTCTTCCTCCTAAGAACCCATTATGTAAGAAAAAATTAAATAAAAAATGTATGAGACCACACATAAAAAAGGAAAACAAGAGGGTTATCAGTGTAAGAGCATATTCAACACATTTCCGAAGAAAGTAAGTGGCTGGTGTATTTATTGATGAAGCAAGGGTGCAGGAAGCTATAGCCTGGGATATGCGAGGGGGGCATGGGAGAGACTTGAGTAGAGTCAGAATCCAAAAGAATCGTAAGACTTAGAAAAACTGGAAACTGCCACAAGGTGAAGGAAGACTTGGATATGAAAACTGGAAAGAAACTAAAGTCCTGTAGATAGAAAGTTCTAACCTTCTTGAGCCTAGCATAGCCTAGCCTAGTGGTAGGCCTAGCCCTAGCCCTAGGCTTAGCCTAGCCTAGCCTAGATTGTGTCATCTGTATAACATAGGTCATTAATGAGTCTTCCTCCAATCCTGATGCTCCATTCTTCTTCATATAGTCCAGGTTCTCAGATTACTTGCTCAGCATACAGAATGAAATAGGTATGGTGAAAGGATACAACCTTGACGTACATCTTTCCTGACTTTATACCATGCAGTATCTCCTTGTTCTGTTCGAACAAGTGCCTCTTGATCCATGTACACATTCCCAACAAGCACAATTAAGTATTCCAGAATTCCTATTCTCCACAATATTATTCATAATTTATTATGATCCACCCTTTGAAATCTTGTTCAGCTCTTTTACTGTGTCATTTCTTCCATTCATTTCAGCTACTCTGCATTCAAGCGTAAATATCAGAGTCTCTTCTGACATTCATTTTGGTCTTTTCTTTCTTTTCCGTCTTTTAATGATCTTTTGCTTTCTTCATGTACAATGTCCTTGATGTCATCCCACAACTCACCTGGTCTTCAGTCATTAGTGTTCAATGCATCAAGCCTATTCTTGAGACAGTCTCTAAATTCAGGCGGAATATACTCAAGGACATGCTTTGGCTCTCATGGACTTGTTTTCATTTTCTTCAGCTTCAACTTGAACTTGCACGTGAGTGTTTGATGGTCTGTTCTGCAATCAGCCCTTGCCGTTGTTCTGACTGATGGTATCGAGCTTCTCCATCTTCTCTTTCCACAGATGTAGTTGATTTGATTTCTGTGTTTTCCATCCATTGAGGTCCACGTGTATAGTTGCCATTTATGTTGCTGAAAAAAGGTATTCGCAACGAATAAGTCATTGGTCTTGCAAAATTCTACCAGACCATCTCTGGCATCGTTTCTTTCATCAAGGCCATGTTTCCCAAATACAGATCCTTCTTGTTTGTTTCCAACTTTCACATTCCAATCACCAGTAATTATCAATGTATCATGATAGTATGTTTGGTCAATTTCAAACTGCTAAAGCTGGTAAAAATCTTCAATTTCCTCATCTTTGGCATTAGTGGTTGGTGTGTAGATACAAATAACAGTCATATTAACTGGTCTTCCTTGTAGGCATATGGATATTACCCAATCACGGACAGAGTTGTACTTCAGAAGAGATCTTGAAATGGTGTTTTTGACAATGTATGCAACACAATTCCTCTTCAATTTCTTGTTCCTGGCATAGTAGAACCCAATTCAAAACGGCCAATACCAGACCATATCAGTTCACTAATGCCTAGGATATCGATCTTTATGTGTTCCATTTAATTTTCGATGACTATCAATTTTTCTAGATTCGTACTTTGTACATTCCACATTCCCATTATTAATAGATATTTACAGCTGTTTCTTCTCATTTCGAGTCATGTCATATCAGCAAGTGAAGGTCCCAAAAGCTTTAATCCAAGCACATCATTAAGGTCAACTCTACTTTGAGGTGGCAGCTCTTTCCCAGTCATATTTTGAGGGCCTTCCAACCTGAGGGGCTCATCTTCCAGCACAATATCAGACAAAGTTTCACTGCTACTCATAAGGTTTTCACTGGCCAATTTGTTCAGAAGTAGACCGTCAAGTCTTTCTTTCTAGTCTGGAAGCTACGCTGAAACCTGTCCACCATGGGTTACCTAGCTGGTATTTGAAATACCAGTGGCATAGCTCCAGCATCACAGAAGCTAGACTATATGAGGAAGAGTACGGCATCAGGATTGGAGGAAGACTCATTAACGACCTGCGTATGCAGATGACACAACCTTACTTGCTGAAAGTGGAAAGGACTTAAAGCACTTACTGATTAAGATCAGAGATTACAGCCTTCAGTATGGATTATACCTTAACATAAAACAAAAATCCTCACAACTGGGTCAATAAGCAACATCATGACAAACAGAGAAAATATTGAGGTTCTCAAGGATTTCATTTTACCTGGATCCACAATCAACACCCATGGAAGCAGCAGTCAAGGAATCAAACGATGTATTGCATTGGGCAAATGTGCCACACAAGACCTCTTTACGGTGTTGAAAAGCAAAGATGTCACTCTCAGGACTAAGGTGCACCTGACCTAAGTCATGGTGTTTTCAATCACCTCATATGGATGCAAAAACTGGATAATGAATAATGAAGACTGAAGAAGAATTGATACCTTTGAATTATGGTGTTGGCAAAGAATATTGACTATACCATGGACTGCCAGAAAATGAACAAATCTGTCTTGGAAGAAGTACAGCCAGAATGTTCCTTAGAAGCGAGGATGGCAAGACTTCATCTCACATACTTCAGACGTGTTACCAGGAGGCACCAGTCCCTGGAGAAGATCATGCTTGGTAAAGTAGATGGTCAGTGACAAAGAGGAAGACCCTTAAAGAGATGGATTGACACTGTGGCTGCAACAATGGGCTCAAACATAGCCCATTGTTGGGTGTGAGGATGGTGCAGTACCTGGCATTGTTTTGTTCTGTTGTACACAGGGGCCCTATGAGTTGGAGTTGACTTGACGGCACCTGACAACAACAACATAAATCTACTTTTTGCTTAAGTGAGTTTAAGTTTTTTCTTGCATAAACCAAACCAAAAACCCAGTGCCGTCGAGTTGATCCCGACTCATAGCGACCCTATAGGACAGAGTAGAACTGCCCCATAGAGTTTCTAAGGAGCACCTGGTGGATTTGAACTGCTGACCCTTTGGTTAGCAGCCGTAGCACTTAACCACTACACCACCAGGGTTTCCTTTTTCTTACGTACAACAGAAATATTCTTAATTGATATAAACGTTATACATCGTTTATTGATTTTCAACATTTTGACTGATAAGAATGTATTATAGCAACAGAAAAGATTATAAATGCTCTTAACCTTTGTCATAGGTTGAATTGTGTCCCCTCAAAAACATATTTTGAAGTCCTAACCACTAGTACCTGTGAACGTGACCTCATTTGAAAATAGGGTCATTGTGGGTGTAGTTAGTTAAGATAAGGTCCTTAGAATGGGCCCTAATCCAATATGACTGATGTCCTTATAAGAAGAGAAGAGACACAGAGACAGCTGCATAGGGAGAACACTATGTGATGGTGGAGGCAAAGATTGGAGTGATTCATCTACCAGCCAAGGAGCACCTGGGGCTACCAGAAGCTAGAAAAGACAAGGAAGGATCTTCTCCTAGAGACTTCAGAGAGAAGATAGCCCTGCTAAGATCATGAATTCAAAGTCCTAGCCTCCAGAATTGTGAGAGAATAAATTTTTATTGTTTTGGACCATTTGGTTTGTGGTACTTTATTATGGCCAAAAAAAAAAAAAAAAAAACATTGCTGTTGAGTCGATTCTGACTCATCGTGACCCTATAGGACACAGTTGAACTGCCCCGTAGTTTCCAAGGACCACTTTTCTTTGCAATAGACATAAATTTGGATCTCTTCCAGTCGGTTGGCCAGGTAGCTGGCTTCCAAATTTCTTCGCATAGACGAGTAAGCACTTCCAGTGCTGCATCTGTTTGTTGAAACACCTCGGTATTCTGTCAATTCCTGGAGCCTTGTTTTTTGCCAATGCCTTCAGTGTAGGTTGGGCTTCTTCCTTAAGTACAATCGGTTCTTAATCATATGCTACCTCCTGAAATGACTGCATGTTGACCAATTCTTTTTGGTACAGTGACTCTGTGTATTCCATATGTTGTCTTTGGATGCTTCATGCGTCGTTCAGTATTTTGCCCACAGAACGCTTCAATAATGCAACTTGAGGCTTCAATTTTTTTTTTTTTTTTTTAGTTCTTTCAACTTGAGAAATGGCAAGCATGTTCCTCCCTTTTGGTTTTCTAACTCCAGGTCTTTGGACATGTCATTATAATACTTTGTCTTCTCGAGATGCCTTTTGAAATCTTCTATTCAGCTCTTTTGCTTCATCATTTCTTCCATTGGCTTTAGCTACTCAGAGTTCAAGAGCAAGTTTCGGAGTCTCTTTTGACACTCATTTTGGTCTTTTCTTTCTTTCCTGTCTTTTTAATGACTTCTTGTTTCTTCATGTATGATGTCCTTGATGTCATTCCACAATTCCTATGGTCTTTGGTCAATAGAGTTGAATTCATCAAATCTATTCCTAAGATGCTCTCTAAATTCAGGTAGGATATACTCAAGCTCATAGTCACTCTCATGGACTTGTTCTAATTTTCTTCAGCTTCAACTTGAACTTGCATATGAGCAACTGGTCTGGTTTGCAGTCAGCCCCTGGCTTTGTTCTGATTGATGATATTGAGCTTTTCCACCATCTCTGTCCATAGATGTAGTTGATTTAATTTCTGTGTATTCCATCCAGTGAGGTCCACATGTATACTCACCATTTATGTTGTTGAAAAAGATTTTTGCAATGAAGAAGTCTTTGGTCTTGCAAAATTATATCACGTGATCTCTGGCATCATTTCAGTATCTGTCTGTAATCTACCTTTATTAAGCATTTGAAACTACTCCCTTTGAGGTAGAAGTTGCTCAGGGGTGTTTGAGATTTCTTTTTCTTTTCCAATGGTTGGTATGCAGATGATGCTTATGAGCCAGATTATCTGGACCATGCACACTTCGGAGCCTAAAGATGCTTGAATTGAGGATGAAAAGAGAAAATAAAAATGGAGACACGTAATTTGGAGGACAATACTATAAATATGTGGTTTGGTTTGACAATTTTGCTCAGCAATGTTGGTAGAAAAGTGGAAAAATTATCAGCTGAAAAAGGAGGGGAAGTTGACTAGTAATATCTCACATTAGGCAAAAGTAAAAAAAAAAAACTTAGTAAAAGTAGAGGTAACTTGGCAACATCAATATGATATACTAAAAGAAAATGCTCACTATGTCATCAAAGTGGCCTGAGAAATCTCTTGGATCAACCTGTCTTCCTCTGGTTGATGAATGGCACAAACTAATGTGCACGCCTAAGTCCCAGATTCATCCTGTCATTCAAGAAAGCAAGGAGACATTCAGACATACCTTGGGCACACCTGACAAGGGCAGCAATGCCAGCCGAACAACAGGGCTGTGACCAGCCAGCGCGCAACCACCTGAACTTCAAAGACGGAAAGATTGGCCACAGTGAATCAAACAGCCCATCAACAGAACCATGAGCTCATGACGATCCTAAATAGTTAGGGGGATGATTTCTTTTCTTTATATATATATATATATAATTTTTTTTTAATTGAACTTTCGATGAAGGTTTACAGAACCAACTAATTTCTCATCAAACAGTTAGTACACACATTGCTCTATGACATCGGTTAACAAATCCACGACACGTCAACACTCTCCCTTCTCAACCTCGGGTTCCCTATTACCAGCTTTCCTGTTCCCTCCTGCCTTCCAGTCTCTGTCCCAGGGCTAGTGTGCCCCTTTAGTCTTGTTTTGTTCCATGGTCCTGTTCAATCTTTGGCTGAAGGGTGAACCTCAGGAGTGGCCTCATTACTGAGCTGAAAGGGTGTCTGGGGGCCATACTCTCAGGGTTTCTTCAGTCTCTGTCAGGCTAGCAAGTTTTGTCTTTCCTTTCGAGTTACAATTTTGTTCTACATTTTTCTCTAGCTCTGTCTGGGACCCTCTATTGTGATCCCTGTCAGAGCAGTCAGTGGTGGTAGCTGGGCACCATCTGGTTGCACTGGATTCAGTCTGGCAGAGGCCATGCTAGATTTGGTCCATTAGTCTTTTGGATTAATCTTTCCCTTGTGTCTTTAGTTTTCTCCATTCTTCCTTGCTCCGGAAGGGGTGAGACCAGTGGAGTATACTAGATGGCCGCTCACAGGCTTTTAAGACTCCAGGTGCTACTCACAAAGGTAGAATGTAGAACATTTTCTTTATAAACTCTGTTTTGCCAGTTGAGTTAGGTGTTCCCTGAGACCATGGTCCCCACAGTCCCTGGTCCAGCAATTCAATCCCTTAGGGAGTTTGGATGAGTCTACAGAGCTACCGTAGCCTTGCCTTGTACAGGTTGTGCTGGCTTCCCCAGTATTGTGTACTGTCTTACCTTTCACCAAAGTTACTGCTTATCTTTTGTCTATTAAGTGTTTTTCCAGCCCCACTCCTCCCCTCCTTTGTAACCATCAAATATTGTTTCTTTTTGTATGTAAACCTTTTCATGAGTTTTTACAGTAGTGGTCTCATGTGAGATTTGTCCTTTTGTGATTGACTTATCTCACTCAGCATAACAGCCTCCAGATGCATCCATGTTATGAGATGTTTTGCAGATCCATTTTTGTTCTCTACCATTGAGTTTATTGCTGTCATTTTGTAGTGCTTTTTTTGTGGTGCTAACATTTTCTTTGTTCCTCTCACTCTCCAGTGCCAAGTTTCTTTTGTTTATGGGTTTCTTTTTCATTTCTTTTGTTTTTGTAGATTTTGTTTTTATTGAGACTTTGTTTTTCTTCTTCATTTTGATGAGTAGGTTTGTTAACTTTCTTTGCGCTTACCTCGAAATTTACCCTTGTCTTCCTAGGTAATAAAAAAATAGGTTCCTATTATTACTTGATATTGTCTTGCCTTCCTCTCCATTAGAAAGTTCTATACCTATACCGTTTATTCCCTCTTTCATTGTTCTGACGTTGCTGTCATTTACAGATTAACCTCTCTGGTCCCCTGTTTCAATCATTTTGGTTTTGGATAGTCCCTGAGAGTTCATTTCCTAGGTTGGTATCTGGCTGGTACAATCTTGCATCCTAGATTCAGGCTGTGGTCTGATGTTGTTTATTCTCAGAGGGAAGGACTCCCTTTAATAATTCTTATAAGTTTTGTTTGGTTTTTACATATTCTCTTAATTTCTGTTTATCTGGAAATGTCCTAATTTCTCCATCATATATGAACAAAAGTTTTGCTGGATATATTATCCTTGGTTGGCAATTTTTTTCTTTCAAGGTTTTATATATGTCATCCCTTTCCTTCTTGCCTGCATGGTTTCTGCCGAATAATTAGAACTTAGTCTATTATTTCTCCTCTGTATGTGACTTCTTGTTTTTCTTGAGCTGCTTGCAGGATTTTTTCTTTGTCTTTGGTTTTACCAAGTGTGTTTATGATATGCGTTGGAGTTTTTCTTTTGGTGCCTATCCTATATGGGGTTCTATCAGCTTCTTGGATGGTCAGCTTTTCATCATTCATGATATTAGGGAAGTTTTCTGTCAGCAATTCTTCAATGAGCCTCTCTGTGTTTTCCATTTTCTCTCCCTGTTCTGGAACTCCAAACACTCACAGATTTTTGCTTTTGATTGTATCCCACATAATTCTCAGGGTTTCTTCATTTTTCTTCGTTCTTTTTTCTGATTTTTGCTCAGAGTTATATCCAAGTGTTTGTCTTCAATTTCGCTGATTCTCTCCTCTATTGTTTCAAACTTGCTCCTCAGCCCTTCTGTAACACTGTCCATTTCTGAAATCTTGTTGTTTAGCTTTTGGATTTCTAATTGGTGTTTTTGTATGATTTCTAGTTGTGAATTTATTTTGGCATTTTGTTCCTGTATTACTTTCCTAAATTGTTCCATTTTTCTTGTCTGTATTTTCCATGAATTTGCCTGGCTGTTCCAAAAATTTGTCTATTTTTCCTCATTTTTGTCTGTTTTTTGCTTCAACTCTTGGATTGCTCTAAATATTAAAGATGTGAATTCACTGTCAGATAGTTCTAGTGCCTTTTCTTCTACTGGAAAGTCATCTGGTGTTGTATTTTGGACGTCTACTGGACATATCCTGTCTTTTTTTTTTTTTATATGTTTTGATATTGTCTGCTGCCTTCGGGACATTCAGCAGTTATTTTCCTCGTTTCTTGATTATAGATCTGTTTGTTTCATCCTGCTTTTTTGTTTTATTTGGTTATGTCTGAGCAGGGGGCTGTGCGTTCTTTGCTGTTTGCTCGTCTGTAGTCATGATAATTTTCAACTCCTTATCCAATGGGCAGAGCCAGTCATTCAGCTATGGTGCAGCAGGGCAGGTCCAGCTGAAGACGAGGAGCTGGGATGGGTCGTTTATGGCATGTCCTAGGGCTGACAGAGCAAGCCAGGCATCAGTGCTGGGCAGGTTTCTGTAGGCCATGCCTATGCTGCTCAGAGGTGGGATGTTTGGTGCATGGTACAGGTAGGCAGGAAAGGGGGGAGGCTGTGATGCGTGGAATAATAGGGGTATGGGGAAGAGAAGAGAGAGGAGAAAAAAATGGAACAAAGCATACAAAGAAGGAGAAAAAAGAGCGTTAAGGGAGCTTGCCATTGGATAGAGAGTTGAGAAACCAAGAAATAGAGAAAGGGAAAAAGAAAGAAAAAAAAAAAAACTAGATAAAAATTTGGAAAAAAAAAAAGAAAAGCCCCCGGAGTCCCTGAGTCCCCCTGGTGGCGCTGCTAAGACCGAGAAAATGGCTCCCAGGCTGCGCAGTATAGCCTGGCTAGAGGGGGTAAAGATGTCACACAGCACCAGGTATTCAGCAGACAGGAAAAGAAGGTAAGTGTAGAGAGACAAGAACTGAGAAATGAAGACAGACAGAAAACGAAAAAGAGAGAGAAAAGAAAAAAGAAAGAAAGAAAAATGCCCCCAGGGGTCCCACCTACGTGGCTGTGCAGACGGGGCGGGGGGGGGCTCCTAAGCTGTGCAGTGCAGCCCCTCTCGAAGGGGCTCCCAAGCTGCGAAAAGAAAAAGAAAACAAACAAACGAACGACAAAACAGAACAGAACAAAGCAAAACAAGGAAAAAAAAGCCCCAAGGATCCCCCCAGAGTGGTGTAGCGGGCCGGGGGAGTGGTTCCCCAGTCGAGCGTGGTTTCACAGCCTTTCAAAAAGAAGCAAAGATGGCACACGGAGACAGGTGTTCCAGAGAAAGGAGGGGAAGGTGGCAGGAGGCACAGAAGAAACGAAAAGAAGCACCACGAGCTCAGGCGCCCAGAGGTGTGAGCAGGGTGAATTCAAGCAGCCTGAGGCCAAAGCAGTTGCCTCCCAGCCAAGAGGCTGCGGCTGGCGGGAAGCTGAGGAGGCCAAGGCGGGGCGGAAGAAGGGGGGCAGCTAGGAAAGTGTATATTGCTCCTTCCCGGGTGCTCTGTCTCCTGCTGGGAACTTCGTGAAGCTGCTTTCCCGTACTCCCTGTCCACTGATCTCCGACTTGGGTGGGGCGAATCCAAGCTGCACGGACGCTGTATTTCCTGGCCTGCCGAGCCACTACAGCCAGCCAGGAAGCTCGGAGGTAGAGAAGCAGGGAGAGAAGGGGGGGGCGGGGGGGGGCGGCTAGGGGTGAGGCGGGGGTGGGAAAGCGTGTATCGCTGGTTACCCGGTGCTCTGTCTCCTGCCGTGAGTTCCGGGAAGCTGCTTTCCTGTGCTCCCTGTCTGCTAATCCGGGACAGGAGTCCAAGATAGCGCACTTCTGCAGCATTAGCTGATGGGGCCCTCCCCACCTCCCTCTCCTCGCTCTCCATCTTATGTCAGTTTCTTATTCCATTTGGTGCTTGCCTGAGTTCTCCATCTCTTCATTTGGCACTTCAGGTTCCAGGAATGATGTTTGTCTGTGTTTTATTTAGTTTTCTGGGTCTTTTCTGTGGAGGGACAGCGCGGTGCCTCTGTTTATGGTGCCAGTTTGGCCGGAAGTCTAGGGAGAAGATTTCACAAAAGGTACTAAAAGGTGCATAATATGCATACTGGTTTGCAATATTATTTATTTTTGAAGTTTTATATTGATCAGCCCAAAGTATGTGAGTCATGCACTGGTAATTTGGTCAAACCCCAGAATTTCAGCTATAGGAGTAGGTGTAGGGATTAAAAAAAAAAAAAAAATCGTAGGGTACATGTGAAACATGGGAAATATTTATGAAAGGTAGGATTATGCTCACAGAAGGTGGGGGGATATTGGTAAGAAGTGAAGGCATACTTTTAGAAGATGAGGGAAGTGTGGAAATGAGGGAATGTAAATAAAAGTTGGAGAAATATTAGGAAGGTATCAAGGTTAACTGATAGAAATAAAATATGCAAAGTCAGTAAATTCTGGTTACATGTTCAGGTCACCATAGTCCCTCTGAAGAATCAGTCAAATCGAGGAGGGAGGTTTACACATTGCTCGGAAAAAGTAAGAAACAGTCTGGGCTAACTGTCAGGCTAAATGAACTCAAACTAGTACAAAGTCATTTAAGGCAAAAGAAGTCTGAGTAACAGAAGAGTAGGTTATGAGGAAAATGTCAAGAAATTAAATATAGACTCCTTTTTTTAAGAAGATAAAAAAATCAGAGTTATATAAGACAGGTGAGGGAATGAGGAGAAAAATAAAAGGATATGAAAGTTTGCCCAAGTTTAATGATGTTTCAGAAACAAGTAGACATACATCACATGGAAGCAAAGAAAAAGTCCCCAGCCAGAACATAGCACCAATGAACAGTGAAAAAACAGGTCAGCTTAAAATCAACACCTGCAAGATCTCATGGGAAGAAAACATCCAGTGCTTATGTAATTGTGACCAGTAGAGGTCTAGTGTGCCCCATCAGCTAGAATAAGGGGACACTTCTGCTGTCCTAGAGGACTCCTAGGCTGAAGAAGTCAGGGTGGGAGGAGCTTGTGCTTTCAGAGCAGGACATATCTCCCACCCCTGCAGGACTCCAGCCTCTATCAGCAGGGCTGAGTGGGAGCCCCAGAACACTGCATACTCTGGGCAAGAGCTCATAGTCCTCCTTCTCCTGAACACTTGCAATAGCTCCATTCTCTGCCTGGGGACAATCAGCACAAATCTCACTAGGCCCTTTGTCATTGTTAGTTGCTGTTGAGTCAAGCTGATTCAGACTCATGGTGACCCTGTGTGTGCAGAGTACAACTGCTCCATAGGATTTTCAAGGCTCTGACCTTTCAGAAGCAGATTGTCAGGGCTGTCTTCCGAGGCACCTCTTGGTGGGTTTGACCCACCAACCTTTCAGCTAGTAGTCAAGCACGTAGCCATTTGTACCACCCAGGGACTCCTCACTAGGCCTTTTAGTCCTGTGTGTGTAGACCCCACAAGCAGCTCAACTCCTAAATCATCCCTCATTCCCTGAGCTTTAATCCCCATTCAGCTTGTATATCACCTTTTCTAACCCCATCTTCCACAACTTCTCATCTCCTGAAACCTTTCCACTGTGACTTCTGGAGCTCAAGGTCATTCATCAGCAGAATATCCTGTATCCTCATCCTTTTTCATGAATGTTCTCTTCATCTTCTTGTCTGAAATGTAATTCTTGTTTTAGGATACTGCTTTTTTTGCAGTCTTCTCAAGAGGTAGTTGCTTGCTCTCCTATATACTTGTACCACTGGACCTAGAGGTGAGTTACATGTCCTCCTCATTCCTCCTTATTAATTCCAAGAGATTATACCATCTACAACCCCTCTTTCTACGGGCACCTCTGGGACCCCTGCCCTCATGCTCTGAAGATTTTAGCTCCTGGATCACTCTCTCCAACACTCTAAAATAATCCTTGGGGATTTCTGTATCGACCCTAGATGATTATTTCAGCACCCTGGACTAAGGACTTGGATTAAATCCCTTAATCTTCTCTTCTCCAACGAACTTGCTATTTTACCTAAGCCATTCCCTTCTAATGGTCATATTCAAGACCTTCATTACAATAACTTTAATCCCTCCACAATTTCAATTCCAAATATTCCATTCTCTGACTACACCTGTTTTCTAACCCAGGTTCCCTAGAACACAGAGACAGCCTGAGGCACAGGCTAATGCTTTATTGGGAGGGAAGTAAGAGTGAGGGAAAAGGGATGATTAGACAGGAATGTCTGGAGAGTAAGAGCAAGGTGGTGCTTCACTGACCTGGCAACATCCTCACAAGAACACTCAACTAGGTTGCTCACGGGACATCTCCAATGAAGCCATACGGAGCCACTACATCTAAAAACTATTCATTAGAGGGAGGAAAAGGAAACAATTTATCTGTGGGCTCCTTCCCATGTTCTCTAATTGGTTCAAAATCCTCTCCCCAAGGCATTAACTCCTTAAAATTTGCAGGTCATGTACTTGACCAGTCTGAGTAGTCATTGGGGCAAGCCAGAGCATTATGGGTCTAGTCAGGTCAGACCCGATGCTGGAACTTCTGTGGCTCCTATGGCAGTAGATGTGACAGAATTGGTGCTCCCTGAGGGAAGGGTGAGATGACCAGAGGTAGGAGGTGTGGTGGCCAGGGCTACGACCACAGGAATGAAATGAGCCATTGCTGGGATCAATCCAGCCAGAAAACAGAGCAAGTGGCTTAGGCCCAAGGGAGGGGAGTAGACAAGGCAGGTTAAGTACCTCTAGGGTTCAAATAACCTGGATCCATTGCTTGACTTAGATCTGCTCATACCTGGCTATATGTTCCCTCATTCTTTTCTCCAGGAAGGGAGATTTAAATCCAGTTCTTCAAGCTGATGGCCAGTTGCAATATCCTAAAAAAGGAGGCTGGCAAATGAAGTTACATCCCTATTACTGTGGCTGGTCCCAGGGCCATAATTCATATTCATCATTTCCCTCCTCCTGCAACCATTCTAGGTTTCGCTCACCCTTGGCCAGCACTCTGCCTGTACATACTAATTTTAGTTACTTGCCTTCAGTCCTGTGATGTCCTTGGTTGTCTTGCTCTTATCAGGCCATGGCTGCTGCAAGTACCCAGTTATAGTTATCACTGAGCAGGGAGGTGCCAAGAGATGCCCCAGTGAATCCCCTTATTTCCAGATGTCTTAGTTTCTTAGTGCTGCTATAACAGATATACCACAAATGGGTGGTTTTAAAGAACAAAAATTTATTTTCTCACAGTTCAGGAGGCTAGAAGTCTGAATTCAGGGCTCTGGCTCTAGGGGAAGGCTCTCTCTCAGGTGGGTCTGCAGGAAAATAACTTGTCTCAGTTTCTGTAACCCCAGTGTTTCTCAGTTCCTTGGTGATTCTCATATGTGATTCTATCTTCCCCCGTTTATGCTTTCTTGCTTCTCCCTGTGTCTAATCTGCTCTTTTTATATCTCAAAAGCCATTAGGTTTAAGACACATCCTACACTGATACGGCCTCATTAACCTAACAAAGAAACCCTATTCCCAAATGGGTTTACATCAACAGGCAGGATTCCAACACACATTTTTTGGGGGAACACAATTCAATCCATAACACCAAACATACTCTTCCTTTCCCCCACTGTGAAATGGTAGCCCTAGCTCTTTGTGGGAATCAGTGTTGACTACCCCTGCCTGTACAGAAATGCCTTTCTTTGTCTGCTGGTCCCCTGGCATGAGGAGCTCAGAGTGGTCAAACAATGGTTACAGCTTCCAGATTTGTAGAAACCTTACTATGCACAGGTGCACATGTGTGTATGTGTGCACACAAACATACACACACTCACAGAGGAATATGACATCTAACTTGTCAGGGCTTAAGGTTACAGGATGGGAAACACAAATTACCGAAGTGGCTCACTGGGAGTAATAGTATTAAGGGAAATGCTACATCTACCTCTTCATTCCCAGACCTATGTATTCCAGCTACTGGGAAGACAGACTATCCCACCCACCACCATGATAGTAATGCATTCCTGAGGGAACTTGAGAGATTGGTGCCACCAACAGCTTGAAAGATGCAGGGGCAGTTATTCCTACTACAGTCCCATTTGATTTGTCCTTTTGGCGGTTGCAAAAGCTTGGTGGATCCTGAAGAATGGCTATGGGATTATTGTAAATGTAATCAGGTAGTAAATTCAATTGCAGCTGCAATCTGGATGTGGTATCTTTACTGGAGCAAATCAATATAGCCCTTGGCATCTGGGAAATGCTTTCTTTCAACTCAAAAGCAATCTGCCTTCATGGGGCAGTGACAGCTGTATTCCTTCACTATTTGTCTCAGGGATATGTCAACCTCCTGATTTCTAGCATTAAATAATCAGAAGGGGCCTAGATCATCTTGACAGCCCACAGAACATCATGCTGCTCCGTTACATTGATGACATTATATTAACTGGTCCTGGTGAGTAGAAGTAGCAAACGTCCCAGACATTTTAGTAGAATACATGCATCCCAGAGGATGGGAGATAAACCTTGTGAAGATTCAGGGACCTGACACATGAGTTACATTTCTACAGGTCTAAATGGCACGTTGAAATATAGCTTTTAAAATGAGAGACAGTTTGCATCACCTTGTGTTGTCCACCATGAATAAAGAGGCACAAAGCTTGGCAGGCCTGTTGGAATTTTGAAGGCAACATATATTACTACATTTCAGCATATTCCTCCAACCCATTTACCAAGTAACCCATACAGCTGCCAGTTTTGAGTGGGGCTCAGAGCAAAAAAAGACCTTTGCTGCAGGTCTAAGCTGTAGTTCAAGCTGCTCTGCCACTTGAGTGTTAAGACCCAGCAGACTCAGTGGTTTGGAAGTGTCTATAACAGAAAGAGATATGGAGAGCCTCTGGCAAGCCCCAGTAGGAGAATCACACTGCAGACCCTTAGCAGTTTGATGCAAAACCATGCCCTCTTTTGTTGGCTATTTCCCATTTGTAAAGAAAACTTTGACTTGCTACTGGGTTCTAGTAGAGATTAAATATCAAAAAATGAAACATTAAGTGATGATACAAGCCAACTCTTGCTTGAGGTGGGATGCTGTCAGTACAAGATGAGCTGTAATGGCTAAAACCTCCTACTGATGGACATTTAGGCTGCTGCCAATCTCCTGTTATTTCAAATATCCCTATTCTTCATTTTACACATGTGCAAAAGTATATCTATATTTTAAATTCTAGTATTTACACTCCCATTTACACTCCCACCAACAATATAAGTGTCTTTTTCCTCACAAACTTGCCACAAAGTGGTCATACATATTTTTTTAATCTTTGCCAATCTGACAGGTAAAGTAAAAACAGGTATGTTTTTTAAAACAGCTTTATTGAGATATAATTGACATGCAATCAATTGCACGTTTAAATCGACATATGTATCCTTGTGAAACCATCACTGCAATCAAGATAATGAATACATCCATTACCCACAAAACTCTTCTAAGGCCCCTGTGTATTCCTTCCCTCCAAGTATCCTCCCTGACCTTGAATCCCCAGGAAGCCACTAGTCTTTGTGTTACTATTTTCTAGAGTTTTTATTTTATATAATTGGAGTAAGACAGTATGCAATCTTTCTAAAGAAAAAAAGTTAGCTTCTTTCACTTAGCCTAATTACTTTGAGATTCATCCACATGGTTGCATGTATAAATAGTTCATTCCTTTTAATTTTTTTTTTTTTTTAATTGCTGAGTAGTATGGCTATCTAGGTCCCTGGGGTGCAAACAGTTTGTGCTTGACTACTAACCTAGAGGTTGGCAGTTTGAACTCACCCAGCATCAACACGGAAGGATGGCATTGTGATCTGCTTCAGTAAAGATTACAGACAAGAAAACCCAATGGAGCAGCTCTACTCCACAAACACAGGGTTGCCATGAGTTGGAATCAACTTGACAGCAACATTTTTTTTTTTTTTTTTAGTTTGGATATACCACCACTTGTTTATTCATGTGTTGACAGACATTTGGGTTGTTTCTAACAAAGCTGCTATGAACATTCATGTACAAGTCTTTGTATGAACATAAGCTTTTATTTATCTTGAGTCAACACCAGAAGTGAGGTTTGTGTCGGAAAACAAAAGGAATTACGATTTCAATGCACCAGTTAGCCTACACACCTCCTTTTTGAAAAGCGGTATGAGCCTGAAACAAGAAATAGCCTAAAAGAAGTTAAGTGTAAGCTTCACAGGAGGTCTCTACTAAATGTCCCTGCTTAACTTACTTGGAAGCTCTATGGGGCAGTTCTGCTCTGTTCTATAGGGTCGCTATGACTCGGAATCCACTCCACGGCAGTGGGTGGTTGACTTACCCCGGCCAGAGATTGCGTCATGTGTGTTCTAACTAAACAGGTAAAACAGAGCTAGGGTTCTAATCTTAAACCACACGGAAGCGCCTGCGGCGGGAGCGCAACCAATAGCCACGCGCCTCCTTGGCATGTCCCCTCCTGCCCCGCCCACGCACTCCGACTCGAACTTCAGTTCCCAACATGCCCCGGGCTCCTATAAGTCGGCAGTCATTGTGACATTTGTTTCACAGCCTTCTGGGATATGTCGTTTCTTTGTTCTTCAGCTGCAGAAAGTTCTAGGGCTGTGGACTACCACTCCCGTGAGGTAGTGCGCAGTTCATCCCGTTCGCGGCGTCTTCGAACGCGCCGCGGCAGCCATGTTGAACGTGGCCGGCACAGGGGCCGGCACCAGGGGGCTGTAGGACAAGCAGCTGTCATGATGGTGGGGTCCCTGGCGTTGAGAACAGCGCTGGCGCCGCGGCTCCTCATCCGACTGCTTAGGTCTCCATCGCTCCGGAGCCATGGAGGCGCCTCCGGCCGGAACGTAACCACCGGGGACCGCGGGGAGCCGCAGTGGCTGAGGGCAGCCGCCGGGGGGCGCCCTGGGACAGCGCCGGCCTTGCTTGCGGGACGAGGGGCATCCACCGGGAGGCACCTGGGAGGACGTGCAGAGACCCAGTGCTTTGCGGCCGCCACGTGGGGTCGCCTTCCCAGCCTTGAAGAAACACTCCCTGGACAAGACGGCTGGACCGGGGTCCCCAACAGAGCTGGACTGGGCATTTGGGCCCTGGCCACGGCGCTGGTGGTTCATTGCTACAGCAAGAACCCGTCCAACAAGGGTGATTATCGAGATTGTCTGGGTTTGAGGAAGGTAGAGGCGGGAGGAGTGTCCTGACTCCTCATCTTTGTGGGATGGGAGATGCTTACAGACTTAGACACGGAGAGCCTCAGTCCTGGAGGAACCTAGACATCATCTGATCACAAGGATAGGGCGTTGCAGTGGAGAGCTCATTGCCTTTGAGTTGCATAATCTGCCACAGATCAACTCCCCTTCTTTGGCTGTGATTTTGCCTATCTGTACAATGGGGGCATTGAACTAAATATCTAATATTAGCATATGGTCTCTTTATGGTCTTATATTCTGCCTGGTACAATTCCTCTTTTAAGAGGACTTCAGGAAACCGCGGGATGCTTTAACGGCAACTACCAGATGATTTAGAGAAGCTCTTAAGCCTAACGTGGCCTACGAAATTAAGAGACTTGGTTTCAGTGCCAGCTTTGCCACCGCTCACTAGAGGACCCCTTGGCTCCTCTGCCCTGTAAATTTCCCCATTTATACAGTGAAAGATAATTTCCCAGTCCTCTTACAGTACTGTTCAGCTGTGTCCCATGGTTTTCCTGTGCCTGGTCTCTGGACCTTACCATGTGGGGCAGTTGGCAGGAGAATCTGTAGAGACCCAAGGCAACCATGGGGGCTGGCTGAACCAGAATGGCATCTCAGCTGGGTGCATGGGACTGAACGAGGAGAGTGGGCAGATTTCTGGCCTACATGAAATCAGCACTCAGATTCTCAGTTATTCCATAAAGGGGAAGGCTGAAGTATGGTGTTCATAGAGTCCATGCAGTGGGAACTGCTTGACATTCATCTGTTTATTCAGCAGGATGTGGCCAGCTGTAAAGTACGGGCCTTGGACTGGGAGTCAGGACACCTGGGGTCTTGTTTGGGCTCAGCCTCTTAGTTCCCATTGTGACTGAATTCTTGCTGCTTCTCTTTGGCTCTCGGTTTCCTCACCTACAAGATAAGGGTTTTGCACTAGAGGCTCTAAGGGTCTAGCTTGGGCATGCTATGATTCTATAACTTTCACCATTTTTTTTTTTTAATACCTTCCGTGTGCCTAGTTTGGGGCTAGGTATTGTGGGAACTCCTGACTTAACACAGAATCAATCGGGGTGAGGGTGGGGGGCAGTTAGACCTTTAGGTCTTGTGAGTGGTGTTACGTGTTGTTTGTAGATCGGAGAGCTAGCAGGGTCAGTAAAGCCTTCCTGTAGGATTGAAGATCTCTGGGGGGTGGGGAATTTTAACTTGAGTCCTGAAGGATAAGGCAGGAGATGAAAAGGAGAAGAATAAAGAGGGGCATTGTGGAGCCCCAATAAGAGTGGGACTGCATCTTTTTTTTTTTTTTAGGTTGGTACCAGCTCCCTTCCCAATACCAACACATGATTCACCATGGTGTCTGGAATGTAGTGGGTATTCAGTAAATGTGTCTTGAGTCGGATTGTATTCCAGGCAAAGGCTTCAGGCATGAAGATATGAGAGTCACAGGTCAGCAGGTATGTGCAGGGACCAGCAGAGTGGCCAGCCTGGTTGGAGGACAGGAGGTCTCTGGGATAAGGTGAAAGCAGAGACAGTGGCACCTGGATGGTAGAAAGGTTGGAGGGTTTGGAATTTCTCCTGTAGGCAGTGGAGACCCATGGAAGGTTCATGAGCAAGCAGTGTCCTGAGGCCAGTGTGTTTGGATGGAATGAGGGGAAGTTAAGAGGCCATAGAGAGACAAGCCTGACAGTGCTGGGGAGAAGATGACGGGGCGGGGCGGGGGGGGATATGGTCCTGAGAGGCGTGGCTTTTGTGAGGAAGATGTCCTTCCCTTCTTATATTGTTTGGCTTGGGCCAGACCAGTAGTTCTTAACCTTATTTGGAACCACTTGGAGAGCTTTTAAAACAATACTGATGCTTGAGTCTTACCCCCAGAGATTCTGATTTAGTTGATCTCTGAAGCTTCTTGGCATCAGCATGTTTTCATAGCACCATCAGTGATTCTCATGTGCAGTCAGGGTTGAGAACTACTGGCCTAGGTTGGGGGCATGACTTCCATAGAACTGGATTCTAAGATCTTACCTTAGAGGCTCCTGGGTCCTCCAGACTGGACTTTGTGATATTGAGGTAGTGTCATGTGAACCCCAGCAAGGAGACCAGGGTCTGTTTACCAAAGTAATGACCATAACCAGTTCCATCCCTGGGATCTGAGGTAGTAGCCCCCTCTGATCCTCCCTCCAGCTACCGTGTCTCCTGACTTGGAATTGTGAGCTCAGACCCTCAGTGTAGTGTGCTAGAAACTATATTTTTAGGAGCCAGGAGGTCCTGGTTTTAATTTCAGCTCATTCATCACCCACTCTGACTTTGCAGAAGCCACTGCTTTCTGCAGAGTGAAGGGGGGAGTGGATACAGTGATCTCTCAGGAAGGCTTGTTCCCCTTCCAGCTGGGCGCTGCCCACAAATGCTAGGGTGTATGCTTGGAGAACAATCAGGGAAGGTAGCCAGAAAAGACCTGGCTCTGGAGCCTAGGCCAGGACATGGGATGGAGGCACCAATATTGGAACCACAGAACTGACTTTCATATGCACAGTCGGTTGGGTATCTTGTCCCTATTGCATAGATGAGGAAACAGGCTCAGAGAAGATAGGTGAGTTGCCCTGTTCATAAACGTAAGTGGCAGAGCTGGGCCTGGACCCCAGGTCTGTCTGCCTTCAGATCCTTTTTTCACTCTGCTCCACTGCCTCCTCTTGTGTTTCACTGGGTGAGACTCTTGGCTGGACTGGGAGACTTCCGAGGCAGGGCTGGGTGTGAGTCTGTTCAGTGTCTAACAATGTACCTTAGAACCAGGCTTGACACAGAGGGCACCCTGGACACTTGGTGTTGGACTGTTTGAAAAAATTGTGCCTCTGCTTTTGTTTTCTTGAGTCAGGCAGCCACAAGGTGGTGCCAACAGCCCACAGGCAGCCCAGGCCAGGCCAGGCTTAGCAGCCTTTCTGCTAGGCCTGCTGATTGCCAAGGAAACGGAACACTCTGCTCCAGGTTTCCCTTTGCTGGCTGGGCTTGGCACCAGGGAGTTTGCAATTCTTTTCAACCACCATTTCATCTCTGTGGCAGCCTTGTGAGGTTAGCAAGGCAAGGACTATTGTCTCTGTAGTCTAGGAAGCTGCTGTTGAGAGGGAAAGGGGCCGCTGCAGTCACACAGTAAGTAGGTGGCAGAGGAGTTGGAGCCAGGTCTCCTGATTCTCTGAAGTTTTCTCTCTACACTCAGAGGGCTCACACCCCTGCGGGCACCCCATCTTGTCCTTCCCACTGGGTTTGTGATCTGTGATATCAAGACTGAGAAATGGGCTTAGTAACTGGAGGTGGGGGAGAAAGTGGGGGCAATGGTTATTAATAATAATGGCAGTAACAAACGGTATTATATTTCTACAGAGCTTTATAATTGTGAAGAGGGAAGATAATTCACATACTGAGTACTAACCAAAGACAAGACATGTTGCTAGTACTACATCTACATTACTTTGTATGATGAGAAGGAGTTATTAGGAGTTTGGGCTCTGTAAATAGAAAGGTACAGAAGGACAAGTTGTTAACAGTGGATACCATGCGGGGAGGGAGTGATTAGGTTTTTCTTTATATATCTTGGTATTGTTTCACTTGCCAAAGCCCATGTTTGTGAAGTGCTTCCACTGTCTCAACAAGCAGCGCTGAGGGGTAGGTCCTGGCCAGGGATCTGACCAGTACCCTTCTCTCTCTTCAGATGCAGCCCTGATGGAAGCTGCTCGCACCAACAACGTCCAAGAAGTCAGCAGGTGAGTGTTGAAACCCAGGCCTTGCTCTCCCTCACATGAGGGGTAAGGGGGTGAGCCCCTTCCTTATGTGATGACTTTGCCTTGGATGAAGTCCTTCCTTAAACTAAGCTGGGAACTGTCCCCTGTGACTTCCCTGTAGTCACCAAGCATGTTGGCTTCCTTGGCCCAGGTCAACCCTTACATATTTTAAAGTAAGGAGTTAGTCTCTTGTATCTCCTTTTTTCTAATCCTAAACATCCCTTGGTCTTTCAGCTGTTCTGTACTTCACAGGAGTCCCCTCCACAGCCTATGGGTTCTTCCCTGGATCTTCCAATTTGTCCTTGTTTCTCTGTGGAATTGACCATGTGTTATTGGTTGCTACCTGAACAGGAGTGATGGTGGCCTCCCATGGAGGAGCTTGGGGATTTAGGAGGGTGTTAGAAGAGGCCTTTCTGCCAGAAAGTCTCCTAGGGCTAAAAAGTACTCCCTACAGGGTTGGGGTGCACATGCTGGAGCCCTGCCCAGGGACAGACTGAATTTCTCCAGCCTTCCTTGCTCAGCTAGTCTCCTTATGACCACTGACAGGTTGGATGTGAGGCTCGTTCTTGGGCAGGGGCGGGACTCAACTCAGGGCTCAGCCTAGTGCCAGGATGGATGCTCAGACAGGGGCCACCATAGGGCCTCAGTATGGGGCTGTTAGATAGGGGCAAAGATTCTATTCTGGGTGAAACTAGTGGCCCCACTGACCTAACCTTGGCCTTGTTGAATCTTTGGAGCTAGGTGGCCATAGCACCCCTGCCCCCCTTCCCTGCTACCATGCCTATGTCCTAGGCAGGAAGTCAGGTGTTTGGGGTGACTATCCCTGCACCAGTGCCATGGACCCTTGGTGCTCTTCCCCAGCAGCTGCCTGAACATACAAGTAGGTATTGAAAGGCATCCACAGCCCCCACCAAGACTTAC
This sequence comes from Elephas maximus indicus, assembly GCF_024166365.1. Lineage (NCBI taxonomy): Eukaryota > Metazoa > Chordata > Mammalia > Proboscidea > Elephantidae > Elephas > Elephas maximus. The sequence continues at coordinate 52,427,926 of NC_064825.1, forward strand.
TGCTTTGATTCCCTTTCATTTTATCTGCAGCGTTATTATTGATTCTCAAGGGTGCTTTTGAGTATTAATGTTCAAGGCTTAGTTTTTAATAAACCACTTTTGAAAGTATGGGCTGGGAGTTGTTTCGTAGCCAAATAAATATGATGGAGCAATAGTTTAATAAACATGTGATGATGCATCTTGGAAACCAAGCACAGATGTCAGCTTGTTGTTATAAGAGCCATTCATAACTGCAGCTGTGTGTGTGGCATCTTCACTTCCCCAGAAGCAGACAAGCCTTGCTTCATTCTACTGCAGTGCAGTAGAATGGGCTGTGCCCCCCATGCAGGCCCTTGCAGGACCTAGGACCCCCTGTTGGTAACTGCTGAAGGCTGCCCGGCTGCTGCGTTCCCCCAGCTGACCTGTGTAGGCAGGGCATTTGCAGAGCAGCAGCACTATGAATCCACCTTTCTGTCGCTCAGGGGAGGCTCAGTTTACCCCATTCCATTAAGCCCCCAAGCAAGTTATTTTAGCTCTTTCAAATACATGTTTTTCTACTAGAAGTTAAATACCTGCTCCAAACTGCAGAACTCTGTGTGTGTGACTCAGGGAATTTTTCTGAATATTCATTCTTGTCCCTGTGGATAGCAGTCCTTATGACCTTTCATATAAGTATCCCCTAGTCTCTGACCTGCTTTTCTCTTGCCCCCTTTCTTGTCCCATCTCCTTTGGTTAGAGTGACTGAGAACCTCCGTTCATGCTTTTGCGAGGAAGTCAGAGATAAGTAAGGTACAGATCTACCCCTCAGCACAGCAGCCCCCACCACCACCACCTCATACAGAACCAAAGAGCAGGAGAACAAGCTGAGTAAAGGCAGGAGCAGGAGATGCTGGCTGGCTGCTGGACCGGGTGAACATGTTGATGTGGCAGCTGTGGACCTTGTAAAGGTGTGGGAAGAGAGGAAGGGTGGTTTGAGAGAGGCTGGACTGTGCAAAGCCTGGGATGCCCAGCGCTGAATTCTTATCCTGTAAGCAGTGGGGAGATGTGGGAGGTTTTGGGGTAGGGAACTGACCTTGTTCGAGCTGTGTTTCAGAAGAGTGAAGGATGAACTGAATTGGGGAAGGGCAAAAGGTAAATCTGTTAAGCTTTTTCAGTAAGACAGATTCAAGGTGAAGAAGGGCCTGAACTAGGACATCCTTCCCTCCTTCTCTCTCATTCATTATCCATCCAAAAAACATGTCCCAGCTATGAATGAATGAGTGGACGTCTGCTGGACACTGGAGATAGGGCTGACCCAGGCTGTGGTCTCAAAGAAACAGATATGTAACCCACCAAATAGAGTTTTTCCTGCTAACAGAGCTGGGCCTGGGGGGTGGGTTGGGGAGGGCCTGATCATCCTTTCTGGAAGGGAATGTGCCTGAATTCCTACAGCGTGTCCTTACTCAGCGTTTCTGCTCTCTAGATCTCTGCACAGGTGCTTCATGCTACTCTTATTTCTTTATTTCTTCTTCTGTGTGCCTTGGCCTTGGGGGAGCTCTAGTGAGGGGCAGCAGCCTGAGGCCCATCTGGTCAGGGAGCAAGTGTTACATCCTCTTTAAGGACACCCTGGAATTTGTGGTCCCTGGGCACCAGACACTGGCCTTCCTTATGGACCGCTGTCCCTACTTGGTACTCATCACCCTCTGCTGAGATGCTACCAGCCTTCCACTGTGAAGCCTTCCTTAACTCCTCCCAGTTGGGTGTGATCTCCTTTCCTTTGTCCCAGCCCACCTCCCTCTGGTCTGGGAGGGTGTGAGGATCATTTAGGAAAGATCATGCCACCTTCTCTTCTGGAAGAGAAGTTGGAGGTCAGGTGAGAGAATCCAGGCTGAACATCAGGACTGAGAAGGCAGTGAGTCCACGAACGGGAAAACCACTCAGGTTTAGACGCTGACCTACTCGGGGACAGATCAGGAATCCTCATGGAGTATAATACGATGATCAAGCAAATAGCTCTGGGCAGCAGCCCTGATCCAGGGGCACCATTTATCTGCTTCATGTGGGACTGGCCAACTGTGTGTGGTGGGCCTGCCTGGGTAAAGGGACAGGGCAGGTTCTGCTGCCCACCACCCTCTGTTCTTTGTATTAAGAGGTTTCTGGGCTTAACTTCACCATAAACCACTGGATTATGGGCCTCCCTAAGGGCAAGGAAAGTCCTGGTTCTTACTGTCTCTTACCCTATCCCCCAGATTGCAGGGAACTTGGAAAATTTGCTTTTTACTGAGTTCAGCAAACCTGAAGCAGCATTCCTGAGTCTTATTTCCATATTTCCCATTGGCTGTATCAGAGGAAAGGTGGGTTCCTTCCTCATTCTTTCCTTCCCTTCTCCTTTCTCCCAATGTGGTAATCATTTGCTCCCTTTCCATCCCCCAAAGCACTTAAACCTTGTGAGCATGTTCAGCTGTGGCTCTTCAGGTTCTGGGGCCTCTATCCCACTTGTCAGCAGTGTGAGCAGGTGGCCCTGCTCCCAGGTTCAGCCCAAACCTGGGCCTGGCTTCTGAACTAGAACCATTCACCCGAGACCCAGGGCACAGGACAGACTAAAAGCACATCTGTCCGGGCTCAGCAGAGCCGTGAGAGGAGCAGTCAGGGCTGAGAAAAGTGAGGCCTCCCATTAGAGATCGCGTTTCCTTCAGAACAAACTTGGATGAAATACAACACCCCTACGCGGTTCCCTTCTCCTAGCAGGGAGCTGGGCCTCTGCTAAGTGCTTAACTTGGTCTTTCATTCACTCAGACATCTCTAATGAAGGAAGCCTGATGGGATAAATCTTGTACCTCCAACTGTCTGCTCTTTCAGTGATTCATTTTGTTTTACAAACACTTACTGAGTATCTGCCATATGTCAAGTACTGCTTGGCAGGCAGTTGGAGGTATAAGATTTATCCCATCAGACTTGGCACAGAAACCCTGGTGGTGTAGTGGTTAAGTGTTACTGCTGCTAACCAAAAGGTCAGCAGTTCAGATCCATCAGGTTCTCCTTGAAAACTCTATGGTGTGGCTCTGCTCTGTCCTATAGGGTTGCTATGAGTCGGAATTGAGTCGACGGCAATGGGTTATGGGTGCTTGGGACAGGGCACACCTGACCAGGCATGGTTCCTGCCCTTGATAAAGGGGCCTAGGGCTGACATAGTATAATTAGTGCTGGGAGACAAGACTTGCAGGAGCCCAGAAGATGTTCCTAACCAGCCGGGGGATCAGGGAAAGCTTCCTAGAGGAGATGGCACCTGATCAGAGTCTTAAAACATCAGTAGGACGTAACCAGGAGAAGCAGGAAACATTCCAGGCAAAGGGGACAGCATGAGCAGTAGCACCCAGCAAGGAACAGTCTGGTCTGTGTAGTGAGGAGGATGGAGTTATACCCTGTTGTTAGGTGTTGCTGGATCATGGTCTAAGGCTGAAAGGGTCTAGAGGTAGATAGGGGCCTGCTCGTGGAAGGCCTTGATTAACTGTCATTTGTTGCTCAGTCATCCATCTGTCCAGCCTGTACCCTGATCTTGACCTGAGCTGAATGTGGGGAGGGGATGGGAGATGACACAGTGAGGAAGGAGAAGCAAATCCCTGCCCTGGAGGATTTTACCCACCCCTAGGTAAGGGGGGGTATGAGTCAAAAATTGCAAACCAGCGAAATAAGTTGCCTAACTTCTTTGAGCCTAAGTAACATGGAGATGATAATATCTATAGCCCATTGAGTTGCAGAGTTAATATTATTGGTAAGATTATTAATTCATTCAACTAATATTTAGTTAATATTAGCAGGCATTGTGCTAGATGCTGGAGATTCAGTGGTGAACAAGGTAGGCACAGCCCTTGCCTTCTTGGTACTTACAGCCTAACTGGGAGCCAAATGACCTAATTAGGTAATTGTAGTTACAGTAAAACCTGTGAAAGTCAGAACCTGTGTAAGGCAGAAACTTGTCAGAGAAGGAATACTCAAATATTTTCCACTGATAGACAGTAATAGAAAAGTGGTAAGACTGTACCCTGTCAAAGGTGGAAAACTTGAAAGACCCAGAAAAACAAGTCAACCCCATTGAATTCTAGCTCTCACAGGTTTCACTGCATGTTCTTCAAAAGTGAAGTACAATTTGTCTTTTCAACAAATGGTGTCGGGACAAGTGAATATCCACACGTAAAGAATGAAATTGGACCCCTTACGCCCTACACAAAAATTAACTCAAAATGAATCATAGGTTAATGTAAGAGCTAAAACTGTTAAAAGAAAACATAGGAATAAACCGTTGTAACCTTTACTTAGGCAAAGCCTTCTTGGATGTGACACAAAAAGCACAAGCAATAAAAGAAAAAATAGATAAATCTGACTTCATCAAGATAAAAACCTTTGTGCTGCAAACAACAACATCAAGAAAGTGACAAGACAACCCACAGAGTGGGAGAAAATATTCGCAAGTCGTATGTCTGATAAAGGACTTGTATGTAGAATAAAGAACTCTTACAACTCAACAAAAAAAGATAAATAGCCCAATTAAAAAATGAATGAATGCTCTGAATAGACATTTCTCCAAGAAAATAAACAAATGGCCACTAAACACATGAAAAGCTGTTCAGCATCATTAGCCATCAGGGAAATGAAAATCTACGATGAAGTACCACTTCACATCCACTAGGATGACTAGAATAAAAAAGATATAACAACAGGTGTTGGTGAGGATGTAGAGAAATTGGAACTCTCGTACACTGCAATAGGAGTGTAAAATGGTACAGCTGTTTTAAGAAAACAGTTTGGGAGTGCCTCAGAAAGTTAAGGAAACCCTGTGGCGTAGTGGTTCAGTGCTACAGCTGCTAGCCAAAAGGTCGGCGGTTCAAATCCACCAGGCGCTCCTTGGAAACTCTGTGGGGCAGTTCTACTCTGTCCTATAGGGTCATTATGAGTTGAACTCGACTCGATGGCAACAGGTTTGGTTTTTGTTTTTCTTTTTTTCCAGAAAGTTAAAGAGAGTTACACATGATCCAGCAATTTTACTCCTAGGTATATACTTAAGGGAATTGAAAACATAAGTCCACAGAAAGACTTGTACATGAATGTTTATAATAGTAGTATTCATAATAGCCAAAAAGTGAGAATAACCCAAATGACCATCAGCTGTTGAGTGGATAAATAAAATTTGTTATATCCAAACAATGGAATATCATTCAGCCAGAAAAAAAGGAAAGAAGTACTGATATGTGTATGTTAAAACATGGATGAACTCTGAAAACATGCTGAGTGAAAGAAGCTAGGTGCAAGAGGTCACATATTCCATTTGTATAAAAAGTCTATAATAGGCAAATCTATGGAGACAGAGTATTTTAGTGGTTGCCTCAGGCTGGGAGGGTGGGGATGAGGGTGGCTGTTAATGGGTTTTTTTTGAAGGGTAATGAAATGTTCTAAAATTGATTGTGGTGATGTTTGCAAAACTTCAGATATACTAAAAACCATTGGATTGTACACTTTAAGTGGGTGAATTGATGGTATGTGAGTTATATTTCAATAAAGCTGCTAAAAAAAGTAAAGTACAAGATACTGGCAAATTTAACCTTGAAAAAAAGGGAATGGGAGGTAGGTAAGATCAGTAAGGGAAAGCCTCTTTGAGTAAATGAGTTTGCGCTGAACTCTGAAGGATAAAGAGAAAGGTGAAAATTCCAGTTAAAGAAAGAAGGCCTTGGGTCAAAAAAAAAAAGAAGAAGAAGAAGAAATTGAGAGAAGGCCAATATGGCTGGACTCTAGAGAGCAGGGAAGAGGGGCACGAAATGAAGTTGGAGAGTTAAGCAGGGACTATACCACACTGGGTCCACAGGCCATGTTAACTTTTTATTTTTATTCTAAGAGTAGTGGGCAACCCTTGAAGGATTTTAAGTAGGAATATGTTTGTCACAAAGAGGTAGACATGGTGACATGATCAGAATCTGTGATTTTAAAGGATCACTGGTTTCTTGGTGGAGAACCATAGAGAGCCAGGGTGGATGCAGGAGACTGGCTGGAATGTGACTAGAGTTCCAGACAAAAGAGGATGATGGCTGGTGGTGACTTGGACTAAGAGGAAGTAAGCTAGACAGGACGTTGTGATGGTTAGAACAATATCAGAGCCTGGTACAGTGCCTGGCATGTTTTAGATACTCAGTAAATGCATGTTGAATGAATAGAATTGAATATGGTTGATTACCGAGAAGTTGTTAAGAATGAATTTCAGGTTTTTGGCCTGATCAGCTGTGTAGATGCTGTTGTTACTCACTGAGATGAGGATCCTGGAGGAGGCCTGGGCTGGGGAAGATGATGAGTTCAGTTTTGAGCATACTGAATTTGACATGCCAGTGAAGTATTCAAGTGGTGATGTGAATTAAGCAGTTGAATGGGTCTTTCTGACTCTTCCCAATATACATACCATGCTGCTTCTCAAAAAAATATCTCAATTATCTGTTCAGAGATTCTTCTGATGCCTGGTTTTAATTTCTGGTTTGATAGTTTTAGAAAATAAAGGACTAAATCCCAGCTAAAACTGATTTTCTAGATGGCTTTGGAAAAAATGAGATTTGGTTTACAGTTCAGTAAAGAAGAAAGGATTGGATATTGTTCAGGGGTGTCTTGGGCATCTAGTGCTGCTAAAACAGAAATACAACAAGTGAATGGCTTTAACGAAGAGAAATTTATTTCTTCATAGTAAAGTAGGCTGAAAGTCCAAATTCAGGGCATCAGCTCCGGGGAAAGGCTTTCTCTCTCTGTTGGCCTTTCTCATCAGTCTTTTCACTGGACTAGGAGCTTCTCCACGCAGGGACCCTGGGTCCAAAGGACGCACTCTGCTCCCAGCACTGCTTTTTTGGTGGTATGAGGTCTCCCCTTCCCTGCACCCTTCCTTTTTTTATCTCTTGAGGGATATAAAGGTGGTGCAGGCCACACCCCAGGGAAACTCCCTTTACATTGGATCAGGGATATGACCTGGGTAAGAGTGTTATAATCCCACCCTAATCCTCTTTAGGATGGAGGACAACCACACAATACTGAGAATTATGGCCTAACCAAGTTAACACATTTTGGGGAACATGACAAGGGATAAACACATTAATTCTAGCTTTGCACTGATGGCTTGGTTCTTGTCCCTGGATGCCGAAGGTTGGGGCTTGAGACACTTGCTATCCAGGGGCCAGGACTGAAGTGTCTAGAATGTGCTTAGCTACAGCATAGGTAAATGTCCAGCACATTGATCCAGGGATTTTATCTAATTAACAAAAACCCTGGCTGGTAAATGCGTTTGGCTGTCTCGAGGCCTCAGAGAGGCTGTCTGTTTATCGATTGGTGGATCATTTTGGCTGGATAGGAAGATATTAATGATGGCATTAGAGCAACCAAAACATCCAGCTCTCTTAACCAGTAAGCATGTAAATGTCCTTGGGGCTTGCAGTGAATTGAAACAAAAGCTTTATCCTGGACCAAAGGTCAAGGCCTCACAGGGTATTGACTCTTGTAATTTGATGCTTGTAGAGAGAGCCCCCCAAAATCACAGATTTTTGAATGCTAGGGCGTAACCCATACAGATTTGTAGGAATGCTAGAATGTTGGAAGGCAGCATAAAGTTACGGAAAGAATACAAGATTTTTAGAATTAGAAGACCTCGGTTTGACTTCTGATATAGTTACTAACTGGCTTTGTGACCCTTAATAAGTCTGATATAATGACCTCCCTTTATGAGCCTAGTTTCCAGATCTTTTGAATGGCGCTTTCATTCCAAACCTTTAAATGCAGTTACAGTGTTAAGCTCTGCAGAGAAAGCCAAGTCACTCTGGAAGGGTCCAAATCACATGCTGAAACACTAGGGCATGCTCACCTTCACCCAGCAGGCAGTTCTGCAGAGCGGCCCAGAGCCTGGCAACTTCTCTGAGGTGTGTGACCTGCTGAGTCTCTGCTTGCTTGCCCCCTGGTAATGGAAGGTAATTGGGGAATGTTGGGTTGGCAGCTTTTCCTGAACTTCATGTATAAGTGAGCTGTGGAAGTAACCAGTCAGCTGCCCAGAAGCCAAGAAAAGTCAGGCCAAGCCCTTGGGCAGAGAACAACCAGGGCCTTCCAGGGTGGGGTTGATTGGGGAGAAGGGGTGGGAGGGTTTGTCCCTGCATAGGAGCCCATCCCTGGGATTGAGCCTCTAGTGTTGTCACCACTGCTTCATGGCTGTATAGGCTTGGGCTAGTCCTTTAACTTCCTCAGTGGCTGGACTGTAAAATGATACCTTTGATGATACCTGTGTGACCACCCTCTCAGAACCTTGCGAGGGTTCTAAGCAGATGAATTCTTGTCTAGGAAATTACTCATCCTTTGGGTCATCAGTATCACAACTTCCAGGAACCATTCCCTAACCCTCCCAAGAGCCTGTGGGCACCCATAGCACCCTGTGATAGCACCTGTCTCTATTGGGATTATCTGTTTACTTGTCTCTCTTTCCCACAATACTGTGAGTTTTGGAGTTGGCAGACCATTGCTAAGTTGTTTGTCACAGTTCATGTAAATATTCAGCGAATACTTATTGGATATTGTTGAACGTCTTTTATAAATGATAAAGGCAAATATTAGTAGTTATTGCGGTCATAATAAACCTGTAAACAGAGAAGTAACCTCCCTTTGAAAAACCAAAAATAAAAATGCAGAGTTAGTTCAGTCATTTACCCGTTCAACAAATGGTGCCTACTGTGTGCTGGCACTGTGCTAGGTATTGGTGGATCAGTGGTAAGCCAAAAATATGTACAGGCCATGCCTCATGGAGCTTAAAGCCTAGGCAGACATTAATCATACAAATGTACAATTACAACTGTGGCAGATGCTTCGAAGGAGAGGTACAAAGTCTCGGGAGAGCCTCTAACAGATTTCCTTTGGTTGGCGAAGCCTTCCCAGAGGAAGCTGGAGCTCTGAGCTTGCCTAGGTGAAGAAGGATGGGAAGAGCTTTCTTGGCGGAAAGAATTTTCATTTACAAAGACCCTGTGGCAGGAGGAGAAAACATGGCAAGTATGAAAAAGGCTGACGGGACTAGGGCTTGGAGGGAGGTGCCAGAAGGAGACTAGGGAATAAGCAAACATTGCAGAACATCAGAGGCCACTTTAAAGAGCTCTGAGAGCTGAACTGGGCTGGGAGTGGGAGTTGGGGAGGGCATGGATAGGATCATCAAGCATTCTGATTGCCGAGAAACATTAGGAACCAATGTAAGTGCCTAACTGCCTACCTTGTGTGTGCTGGGCATCTTGTTGAACACCAACCCAGCCTCCGTTTCAGCCCCTTGAGGCAACGGCAGAGCACAAAGCTGTAATCCCCAAGAGTCCAGGGACAGCTGTCAGGCTCTGTCTCCCCACTTCTATTGCTTTGGGCCTGCATTCAGCTTCTCCTTTAAAATTCCAGCTCAATCACGGCCATAATGCAAATCCTGTCAGTGTGGCTGGAACCAGCTGGATTTTTTCCCAAGAAACAGAGGAACAGAGGAAAAATGAGTATTGAAAGCAGTCAAGCTAACACGTTGCTGGGCTTGCAGTATTCACTTTAGTTGTTTGCCTCGTAGTCCCTGTCCTACCTGAAAAGCGTCCTTAGGAATCTCATTTTTGAACTTTGAAGTTCTTCTATATCCTTCTTCACTCTTTTCCCTTCTGAGCAGGGGTCCCAAGTCCTCCTAAGGCAATTAGTGGTTCTCTCCTGTGGCTCTGTTAATGTATCTGCCCAAGAGACATTTGTATCGTTGGCACAAATCATGGTAGTAAGGACTTTGGAGTCTGATAAAACAAGGTTTAAATCCCAACTGTACTATTTATTAGCTCTCTGACCTTGGGAAAGTTACCTAACCTCTCTCATCCTTAGAGTTTTCAACAACCAAGCAGGGATAATGATTGACCTACCTCACCATTTCTGCAATATATGAGAAAATGTATGTAAGCCACTTAATATTATGCCTGGCACATAGCAAGTGCTCAGTGTGTAGTAGTTATTATTATTGAGTGTTGTTAATTACACAAGGTTTTCTTCCCCGCTACCTAACAAAATTAAAATAATGGGTAGAATTTTCTTGATATTTATTTTTTACCCTACATTTTTCTTAAGCTCTACATGAGTATTCAGAGACCCCAGACTACCAAATACAAGGTAAATAAATATTAAGAGAGGGGAGAGGAAACCTCATAAACAACCTACCATGTTTAGTTTTACCACCTTTTTTTTTTTTTTTGAGAGCCCAGATATTCAGGATTTTATGAAAGTTTATATTAATAGCATGTTACTTTGTTGTTGTTAATATTCCCAATAATGGTTGATGTTTATTGAACACCTTTTTTGTGGCAGGCATTACATGAGGCTTTAATCAGTAAATCCTCGCAACAACTCTGCCAAGTAGTATGTCCCCATTTTACAGATGATGAAGGAGAAGTTTGGAGAGCTTAAGTCATTTGCCCAAAGTTGCCTACTTGAAAAGTGACCCACCACTTCATTTTACGATGAGGAGTCTGTGAGGCTGGAAACAGAGGGGAGGCTTGCCCAGGCCATATTTTTTTCTTAGCACTCTTCCATGCTCAGGGGGACCTTTTCTAGCTGGGGCGGGGTAGGGAGTGGGGGGCATTGCCATCAAGCCTATTCGACTCATAGCAACCCTAAATAGGACAGAGTAAAACTGCCCCATAGGAATTACAGAAGTAGACTGCCACATCTTTCTCCTTTTCTAGCTAAAGGGAGAATAGGAGGATCGTTTTGGTCTGCCTTACTGGCTGGGAGTCCACAGGTTCCTAAGGATAAACTGTCGAATCCAGACTCCTTATTTGTCTTCCCCTCAATTCTGGTCCTTACTACCCTGCTCCCCATGCCTACCAGCCAAGCTGACCTTTCTTTCCCAGGAAGAACCCCATTCTGGTCAGACTTGAAAGCATACACTTTACTCATGTCTACCTGTGAGACTTTGCTCATGCAGTGCTTCCAACCCCACCCTTGACCTGCTGTCTCTGCAGTCCCAGTCATGCATCATTGCCCACCTCAAGCCCTTTCTCTCCCAGAAAGCTTACCCTAATAATAATAGCTGTCATTTATTAGATACTGTATGAGACAGAATGCTAATTACTTTGTATGTATCATCGTTATTCCTTGTCACATTATTTCAGAACAAATTGTGTTATGTCCATTTTCCAGATGAGAAAACATGAGGCCCAGAAAGATATAGTGATTAAACCAAGGCCTACATGAATCCAGATATGTCCTTTCTCATTGCAACTGACACTTTGGTCTGATTCACATTGATCTTATCAGAATACCCATAGGTCCTTAAAGTCTGAGCCATACAGTATCATGTTTAGTGGTCACCCCTTGCCTTTTCTCCTCAGTTGCTTCATTCATATGTCTCCTCACCCAGGCTGTGACCCCCGCCACAATAAGGTAGATGGTATCTCCTTCTCTTGCTTTTGTGTAGCACAGCTAGCCACGCAAGGCTGGCTGGGCACTTAGAAGGCACGTAGTACAGATAAGGGCTGGCCACTTGATTGATTGGTTGGTTGAAACCTGTTTATTCTCTTAAGGCTACCCAGCAGGAGGGTGTAGCCCTATGAAGCCGCTAGGCTAAGCTAGAGGACTGGTCTCCAGGATCTTCCATTCATGTGGATGGGAGGCCCAGGAAGGCTGCATAAGAATCCTTTCTGAGGCTGAGCTGAGGCTTCCATCTCAATGCCCTTTTGTTTTGGGGGGACAGCACCCAGGCCTCCTGGGCAGTGTGTGTGTTTGACCAGCCTTTGCAGGTGGACAGCGAGCAGAGACAGAATGCAAAGCACAAACAATTGGGGGAGGTCCCTGGTATTCCCAGGGGCTCGGAGTCCGGTTAGGCGGGGCAGGATCTTCCCAGGCTGGCAGATCTGGGGCTCAGTCACAGCTCCTGCACAGGACAGACAGGATCCAAGGCACTTTTGTATCTGGCCTCCCATCTTCTCCAGTATTCAGCTCCCCTCTTTAGCATCTCTGATAGTCAATATCCAGCCCTCAGTAGGGCAACTCTAGGCATGAGGTGCTCCCTGCCTCTTGAAGGATGAGCAGACTCTGATTGAATAAGCATTCATTCATTCGAGATGCAATTCACATACCATAAAATTTGCCCTTTCAAATTTTACAGTTCAGTGGTTTTTAGTATACAAGTAGTCCCCAAATTACGATGGGGCTCCGTTCCGATCACTGCTTTGTCTGATCACTGCTTACATCACTTTGCTGATGTAAGTGGAATTGCAACATTCTATGTAGTATATATTACTAACAGATAACATGGGAGAAAAAAGGATGGTTGTAAGTACAGTTCATCATAACTGGAGTACGTTGTAAGTCAGTAACTACCTGTATTCGCAAGGTTGTGCAACCATCACCACTAATTCCAGAACATTTCCATCACCCCAAAAAGAAACCCCGGGCCCATGAGCAGTTAGTTCCCATCCCCCCCTCCACCCCCAACAACCCTGGTAACCACTAATCTATTTTCTGTCTCTATGGATTTACCTATTCTTGGTATTTCATATAAATGGAATCATACAATATGTGGCCTTTTGTGACTGGCTTCTTTCACTTAGCATAATGTTTCATCCATATAGTGGCATGTATTAGTACTTTATTCCTTTTTATGACTGAATAATATTCCGTTATGTGGATATACCACATTTTATTTATCCATTCATCAGTTGATGGACATTTGAGAGGTTTCTACTTTCCGACTATCTGAATAATGAAATCATGAACATTCTTTTTTTTTTTTTTTTTTTTTTTTATAATAACTTTTATTAAGCTTCAAGTGAACGTTTACAAATCCAATCAGTCTGTCACATATAAGTTTACATACATCTCACTCCCTACTCCCACTTACTCTCCCCGTCTTGAGTCAGCCCTTTCAGTCTCTCCTTTCTTGACAATTTTGCCGGCTTCCCTCTCTCTCTATCCTCCCATCCCCCCTCCAGGCAAGAGTTGCCAACACAATCTCAAGTGTCCACCTGATATAATTAGCTCACTCTTCATCAGCATCTCTCTCCCACCCGCTGACCAGTCCCTTTCATTTCTGATGAGTTGTCTTCGGGGATGGTTCCTGTCCTGTGTCAGCTGAAGGTCTGGGGAGCATGGCCGCCGGGATTCCTCCAGTCTCAGTCAGACCATTAAGTTTGGTGTTGTTATGAGAATTTGGGGTCTGCATCCCACTGATCTCCTGCTCCCTCAGGGGTCCTCTGCTGAGCTCCCTGTCAGGGCAGTCATCGATTGTGGCCGGGCACCAACTAGTTCTTCTGGTCTCAGGATGATATAGGTCTCTGGTTCATGTGGCCCTTTCTGTCTCTTGGGCTCTTAGTTGTCATGTGGGCTTGGTGTTCTTCATTTTCCTTTGCTCCAGGTGGGTTGAGACCAATTGCTGCATCTTAGATGGCTGCTTGTTAGCATTTAAGACCCCAGACGCCACATTTCGAAGTGGGATGCAGAATGATTTCATAATAGAATTATTTTGCCAATTGACTTAGAAGTCCCCGCAAACCATGTTCCCCAGACCCCCGCGCTTGCTCCGCTGACCTTTGAAGCATTCATTTTATCCCGGAAACTTCTTTGCTTTTGGTCCAGTCCAATTGAGCTGACCTTCCATGTATTGAGTGTTGTCTTTCCCTTCACCTAAAGCAGTTCTTATCTACTGATTAATCAATAAAAAACCCTCTCCCACCCTCCCTCCCTCCCCCCCTCGTAACCACAAAAGTATGTGTTCTTCTCAGGTTTACTATTTCTCAAGATCTTATAATAGTGGTCTTATACAATATTTGTCCTTTTGCCTCTGACTAATTTTGCTCAGCATAATGCCTTCCAGGTTCCTCCATGTTATGAAATGTTTCAGAGATTCGTCACTGTTCTTTATCGATGCGTAGTATTCCATTGTGTGAATATACCACAATTTATTTACCCATTCATCCGTTGATGGACACCTTGGTTGCTTCCAACTTTTTGCTATTGTAAACAGAGCTGCAATAAACATGGGTGTGCATATATCTGTTTGTATGAAGGCTCTTGTATCTCTAGGGTATATTCCTAGGAGTGGGATTTCTGGGTTGTATGGTAGTTCTATTTCTAACTGTTTAAGATAACGCCAGATAGATTTCCAAAGTGGTTGTACCATTTTACATTCCCACCAGCAGTGTATGAGAGTTCCAATCTCTCCGCAGCCTCTCCAACATTTATTATTTTGTGTTTTTTGGATTAATGCCAGCCTTGCTGGTGTGAGATGGAATCTCATCGTAGTTTTAATTTGCATTTCTCTAATGGCTAATGATCGAGAGCATTTTCTCATGTATCTGTTGGCTGCCTGAATATCTTCTTTAGTGAAATGTGTGTTCATATCCTTTGCCCACTTCTTGATTGGGTTGTTTGTCTTTTTGTGGTTGAGTTTTGACAGAATCATGTAGATTTTAGAGATCAGGCGCTGGTCGGAGATGTCATAGCTGAAAATTCTTTCCCAATCTGTAGGTGGTCTTTTTACTCTTTTGGTGAAGTCTTTAGATGAGCATAGGTGTTTGATTTTTAGGAGCTCCCAGTTATCGGGTTTCTCTTCATCATTTTTGGTAATGTTTTGTATTCTGTTTATACCTTGTATTAGGGCTCCTAGGGTTGTCCCAATTTTTTCTTCCATGATCTTTATCGTTTTAGTCTTTATGTTTAGGTCTTTGATCCACTTGGAGTTAGTTTTTGTGCATGGTGTGAGGTATGGGTCCTGTTTCATTTTTTTGCAAATGGATATCCAGTTATGCCAGCACCATTTGTTAAAAAGGCTATCTTTTCCCCAGTTAATTGACACTGGTCCTTTGTCAAATATCAGCTGCTCATACGTGGATGGATCTATGTCTGGGTTCTCAATTCTGTTCCATTGGTCTATGTGTCTGTTGTTGTACCAATACCAGGCTGTTTTGACTACTGTGGCTGTATAATAGTTTCTGAAGTCAGGTAAGGTGAGGCCTCCCACTTTCTTCTTCTTTTTCAGTAGTGCTTTGCTTATCCGGGGCTTCTTTCCGTTCCATATGAAATTGGTGATTTGTTTCTCTATCCCCTTAAAATATGACATTGGAATTTGGATCGGAAGTGCGTTAAATGTATAGATGGCTTTTGGTAGAATAGACATTTTTACTATGTTAAGTCTTCCTATCCATGAGCAAGGTATGTTTTTCCACTTAAGTATGTCCTTTTGAATTTCTTGTAGTAGAGCTTTGTAGTTTTCTTTGTATAGGTCTTTTACATCCTTGGTAAGATTTATTCCTAAGTATCTTATCTTCTTGGGGGCTATTGTGAATGGTATTGATTTGGTTATTTCCTCTTCGGTGTTCTTTTTGTTGATGTAGAGGAATCCAAGTGATTTTTGTATGTTTATTTTATAACCTGAGACTCTGCCAAACTCTTCTATTAGTTTCAGTAGTTTTCTGGAGGATTCCTTAGGGTTTTCTGTGTATATAATCATGTCATCTGCAAATAGTGATAACTTTACTTCTTCCTTGCCAATCCGGATACCTTTTATTTCTTTGTCTAGCCTGATTGCCCTGGCTAAGACTTCCAACACGATGTTGAATAAGAGCGGTGATAAAGGGCATCCTTGTCTGGTTCCCGTTCTCAAGGGAAATGCTTTCAGGTTCTCTCCATTTAGAGTGACATTGGCTGTTGGCTTTGCATAGATGCCCTTTATTATGTTGAGGAATTTTCCTTCAATTCCTATTTTGGTAAGAGTTTTTATCATGAATGGGTGTTGGACTTTGTCAAATGCCTTTTCTGCATCAATTGATAAGATCATGTGGTTTTTGTCTTTTGTTTTATTTATGTGATGGATTACATTAATGGTTTTTCTGATATTAAACCAGCCTTGCATACCTGGTATAAATCCCACTTGATCAGGGTGAATTATTTTTTTGATGTGTTGTTGGATTCTATTGGCTAGAATTTTGTTGAGGATTTTTGCATCAATGTTCATGAGGGATATAGGTCTATAATTTTCTTTTTTTGTAATGTCTTTACCTGGTTTTGGTATCAGGGAGATGGTGGCTTCATAGAATGAGTTGGGTAGTATTCCGTCATTTTCTATGCTTTGGAATACCTTTAGTAGTAGTGGTGTTAACTCTTCTCTGAAAATTTGGTAGAACTCTGCAGTGAAGCCGTCCGGGCCGGGACTTTTTTTTGTTGGGAGTTTTTTGATTACCGTTTCAATCTCTTTTTTTGTTATGGGTCTATTTAGTTGTTCTACTTCTGAATGTGTTAGTTTAGGTAGGTAGTGTTTTTCCAGGAATTCATCCATTTCTTCTAGGTTTTCAAATTTGTTAGAGTACAATTTTTCATAATAATCTGAAATGATTCTTTTAATTTCATTTGGTTCTGTTGTGATGTGGTCCTTCTCATTTCTTATTCGGGTTATTTGTTTCCTTTCCTGTATTTCTTTAGTCAGTCTAGCCAATGGTTTATCAATTTTGTTAATTTTTTCAAAGAACCAGCTTTTGGCTTTGTTAATTCTTTCAATTGTTTTTCTGTTCTCTAATTCATTTAGTTCAGCTCTAATTTTTATTATTTGTTTTCTTCTGGTGCCTGATGGATTCTTTTGTTGCTCACTTTCTATTTGTTCAAGTTGTAGGGACAGTTCTCTGATTTTGGCTCTTTCTTCTTTTTGTATGTGTGCATTTATTGATATAAATTGGCCTCTGAGCACTGCTTTTGCTGTGTCCCAGAGGTTTTGATAGGAAGTATTTTCATTCTCGTTGCTTTCTATGAATTTCCTTATTCCCTCCTTGATGTCTTCTATAACCCAGTCTTTTTTCAGGAGGGTATTGTTCATTTTCCAAGTATTTGATTTCTTTTCCCTCGTTTTTCTGTTATTGATCTCTAGTTTTATTGCCTTGTGATCTGAGAAGATGCTTTGTAATATTTCGATGTTTTGGACTCTGCAAAGGTTTGTTTTATGTCCTAATATGTGGTCTATTCTAGAGAATGTTCCATGTGCGCTGGAAAAAAAAGTATATTTTGCAGCAGTTGGGTGGAGAGTTCTGTATAAGTCAATGAGGTCAAGTTGGTTGATTGTTGTAATTAGATCTTCCGTGTCTCTGTTGAGCTTCTTGCTGGATGTCCTGTCCTTCTCCGAAAGTGGTGTGTTGAAGTCTCCTACTATAATTGTGGAGGTATCTATCTCGCTTTTCAGTTCTGTTAAAATTTGATTTATGTATCTTGCAGCCCTGTCATTGGGTGCGTAAATATTTAATATGGTTATGTCTTCCTGATCAATTGTCCCTTTTATCATTATATAGTGTCCTTCTTTATCCTTTGTGGTGGATTTAAGTCTAAAGTCTATTTTGTCAGAAATTAATATTGCTACTCCTCTTCTTTTTTGCTTATTGTTTGCTTGATATACTTTTTTCCATCCTTTGAGTTTTAGTTTATTTGAGTCTCTAAGTCTAAGGTGTGTCTCTTGTAGGCAGCATATAGATGGATCGTGTTTCTTTATCCAGTCTGTGACTCTCTGTCTCTTTATTGGTGCATTTAGTCCATTTACATTCAGGGTAATTATAGATAAATAAGTTTTTAGTGCTGTCATTTTGATGCCTTTTTATGTGTGTTGTTGACAATTTCATTTTTCCACATACTTTTTTGTGCTGAGGCGTTTTTCTTAGTAAATTGTGAGATCCTCATTTTCATAGTGTTTGACTTTATGTTAGTTGAGTCGTTACGTTTTTCTTGGTTTTTGTCTTGAGTTATAGAGTTGTTATACCTTTTTGTGGTTACCTCATTATATACCCCTATTTTTCTAAGTAAAAACCTAACTTGTATTGTTCTATATCGCCTTGTATCACTCTCCATATGGCAGTTCAATGCCTCCTGTATTTAGTCCCTCTTTTTGATTATTGTGATCTTTTACCTATTGACTTCCATGATTCCCTGTTATGTGTATTTTTTTTTTTTAATTAATCTTAATTTGTTTGTTTTTGTGATTTCCCTATTTGAGTTGATATCAGGACGTTCTGTTTTGTGACCTTGTGTTGTGCTGATATCTGATATTATTGGTTCTCTGACCAAACAATATCCTTTAGTATTTCTTGTAGCTTTGGTTTGGTTTTTGCAAATTCTCTAAACTTGTGTTTGTCTGTAAATATCTTAATTTCTCCTTCATATTTCAGAGAGAGTTTTGCTGGATATATGATCCTTGGCTGGCAGTTTTTCTCCTTCAGTGTTCTGTATATGTCGTCCCATTCCCTTCTTGCCTGCATGGTTTCTGCTGAGTAGTCAGAACATATTCTTATTGATTCTCCCTTGAAGGAAACCTTTCTTTTCTCCCTGGCTGCTTTTAAAATTTTCTGTTTATCTTTGGTTTTGGTGAGTTTGATGATAATATGTCTTGGTGTTTTTCTTTTTGGATCAATCTTAAATGGGGTTCGATGAGCATCTTGGATAGATATCCTTTCGTCTTTCATGATGTCAGGGAAGTTTTCTGTCAGAAGTTCTTCAACTATTTTCTCTGTGTTTTCTGTCCCTCCTCCCTGTTCTGGGACTCCAATCACCCGCAGGTTATCCTTCTTGATAGAGTCCCACATAATTCTTAGGGTTTCTTCATTTTTTTTAATTCTTTTATCTGATTTTTTTTCAGCTATGTTGGTGTTAATTCCCTGGTCCTCCAGATGTCCCAGTCTGCATTCTAATTGCTCGAGTCTGCTCCTCTGACTTCCTATTACGTTGTCTAATTCTGTTATTTTATTGTTAATCTTTTGGATTTCTACATGTTGTCTCTCTATGGATTCTTGCAACTTATTAATTTTTCCAGTATGTTCTTGAATAATCTTTTTGAGTTCTTCAACAGTTTTATCAGTGTGTTCCTTGGCTTTTTCTGCAGATATCCTAATTTCATTTGTGATATCATTAAGCATTCTGTAAATTAGTTTTTTATATTCTGTATCTGATAATTCCAAAATTGTATCTTCATTTGGGAAAGATTTTGATTCTTTTGTTTGGGGGGTTGGAGAAGCTGTCCCGGTCTGCTTCTTTAAGTGGTTTGATATGGATTGTTGTCTCCGAGCCATCACTGGGAAACTAGTTTTTCCAGAAAATCCGCTGCGTGCAGTCCTAATCCCTGCGGGACGGTTCCCCGGCTCGGATGCTGCTCTTTCTGCTCCAAGATCAGTCACTGCCTCCCGGGGACTTCTCCTACCGGCTGCGTCCCACGCCGCCCGTGGAACCAGCTGGTCCCCCTCCCGGGGTTAGTTCAAGGGGGTGGAGCAGGTCTCTGTGCTTGTGCCGTACCTGACTGGTACGCTGGCTCCAGGCTCTGGAAACAATCGCTGCTTCCCCGTATTAGTTCGTTCTCCGTCTCTAAATCTGTGTTTGTTGTTCAGGGTTCGTAGATTGTTATGTATGTGATCGATTCACTTGTTTTTCCGTGTCTTTGTTGTAAGAGGGATCCGAGGTAGCGTCTGCCTAGTCCGCCATCTTACACATCACATGAACATTCTTGTACAAGTGTTTGTGTGGACTTATATTTTCGTTTCTCTTGAGTGTATTTTTAGGAGTGGACTTGCTGGTCCATATAGTAACTTATTTTTAACATTTTGAGGAACTGCCAAACTGTTTTCCACAGTGACTGCACCATTTTACACTCCCCCCAGCAATGTATGAGGGCTCCAGTTCCTCCACACCCTGGCCAACACTTGTTATTATCTGTCTTTTTTATACAACCGTCCTAGTGGAAGTGAACTGGTATCTCATTGTGGTTTTGATTTGTATTTCCCTAATTACTAATGATGAGCATCTTTTCATGTGCTTATTGGCCAATTGTATGTCTTCTTTGGCATTTATCATTCTTAAGGCCCATTATGATCAATATGCCCCATAAGGCATTGAAATAGAGCATAAAAATGTATCATTATGACCTTTGCCTTTCAAGAAACTTGCAGTTTGATAAGAAAATTGTAATTCATACATATGAAAAGTTAAGGCTTCAACAGACAAGATGACATCTAGGCTGGGCCTGGAGGTAGGTACCATTTGGATATAAGGAGCTTGGTAGAAAGAATTTCTGGGCGGTTAGGTTAAGAGCTACGACTGCTAACTGAAAGGTCGGCAGTTCAGATCCATCAGGCACTCCTTGGAAACCGTATGGGGCAGTTTTACTCTATCCTGTAGGGTCGCTATAAGTCGGAATCGACTCAATAGCAACACATTTGCTTTCGGTCTTTAGAGTAATGTGAAGGAGCCCTGGTGTCACAGTGGTTAAGCACTCGGCTGCTAACTGAAAGGTCAGTGGTTCGAACTCACCAGCCGCTCCGTGGGAAAAAGATGTGGCAGTGTGCTTACATAGAGATTATGGCCTTGGAAGCCCTATGGGGCAGCTCTGCTCTGTCCTATAGAGTTGCTATAGCAGCAACAGTATTCTTTTTTTTTTTTTAGAGTAGTGTAAGCAAAGGCACTTTGTAATTGGTAGAAAGGTATTTTACATTGTGATGAATTCTGAAGTGATGTGCATGAAAGCACCTAGCATAGCACTTGACACATGGTAGGCTGTCCTTTCATGCCAGCTCCCTCTATAACTCCACCCCCTTGGGTCTCAGCTCTGCCCTCTAGGACTACACAGAACCCACATCTTGCCTTTTTTCTGCTGCAGACCTTAGGAGACAGAGCTCCAGACTAAATAAGCCTTGGTTCCCTTAATGGTGGCTTCAGGTCTCCTCCAAATCTTTGTCATTTTCTAATGAAACAGCCATACAGTTTTAGTGACTGTTCTGAACCCTAGTGTGAAAAAAAAAATGTGACCATTATTGTGAGGAGCAGGGAGGTTATCTTCTTTGGAAGAGATTTTATGCTTCTGTTAATATGGTCTAAGTTTGCATTAGCTTTCTTGACAGCTGCATTGTACTCCTAGATTGTTGAGCTTGCTATCAGCCCAATCTCCTGAGAACCAGGGCTTCCTGTTTTTTTTTTTGTTTTTGTTTAACTAGGTTTATTGGGTTTGTTTTAACCTAAAGCCAGGACCACTTTAAAGCCTTGTATTGACTTGTGAATATGAAAGGGGTGACGATATGGAGACTACCATGAAGAAGAAGGTGGGATGGTTTGGGTCTTCCTCATCCTGAGACTAGTTGAAGAGTATCTTTTCTAAGGGAGAAGGTTCTAGAAAACAGAACTGAGCAGAGAGCCTCTCCATCCCTCAGATAACCTCCTTTCCACTTAAGGCTTTTCTTTCTTTAACATGTTCTGTTAGCTTGTTGATTCCATCATATGCCTATGATGTGCTGGCCTCATGCTAAATGTGGGAAAGAAGGAAAGAAGTGGATGGGATGCGTGTACTAGAAGGCAGTGTGGTTCAGTAGAGAGCGTGGGCTCCAGGGCCAGTGCTGCTGCTCACTGGCTGTGTAATCTTAAGCAGGTCATTTACTCTTCGGAAGCTTCAGGCTTCTCCAATCACGGGATCAGTTGAGATCATAAATACAGAAGCGTATTTATGAGACCTCATATGAGATCATAAATACTATGTAGCAGGGTCTGCCACATAATAGGCTGCTCAAGAAATGTGAGTTCTTTTGAGGCCTGCCGCTCAAGAGCTTTGCAAGACATGAAGAGCAAAGCATGCTTTTGTTCTCACTAACTATACAGACATTGCTGAGTGCCCGTGATACTTTTTTTTTTTTTTATGTGATACTTAGAGCATTTATTTGTCTATTTGTCCCATTCCTCCACCTCCAGTTCAGATTGGGAGCTCCTTTTGAGCACAGCCCATGTCTGATTCGTCTCAGCCCTCAGTTTCCAGCACAGAGCCTGGCATGGAGAAGGTGTTACTTAAGTTTTGTTGATAGAGTGAATCTGAATGAGTGAAGGCTAACCCTTTGACCTGACTCTTCCAGGGGGCCAGGTGTTGTGGTTGCTTTGCACAGTCCGTTCTTCGGTGAAAAGTTTCCTGGGGTCTGAAACTTGGCAGTGGTGGCTCAAGTGCCAACCCTGTCTGTGAAGTTTGAGCCACTCCTGGGGCTCACTGATTCCTGGCAACAAGCCAGCTGCCCAGCTGCCCTCTGCAGCAGTCTAGAGTCTTGCTATGGTGCCGGTAGGTGGCGCCCACGGCCCTTTCCCACACCTCAGCTGCCTGGACAGGCCTTCCGTTTTTTACCAAGTCATCAAGGCAAGTGCTGACTCTCTGAGACACCCCGTATAACCCTGGGTAGAGATACCCAGATGAGGGTGGCCTGGGCTACCTCTCCCGCAACTGACCATGTATTGTTGGATTTTTGTGTTTTATTTAGTTGTAGCCACAGCACATACTGCTTGGGGAAGGGAAGCGGAGATGTTTTTCATAGAGGATCCCAGGAGATAGTTAGGGGATCTGTGCTTCTTTCCATCCTTTCTGGCACAGCTCATGCCTCTGCCTCCAGGAAGTCATCCTTGTGGCTCTATTGCTCTGACCTACAATCCCATGGCACCTTCCTCCAGTGTCCTTGCTTGTATTTTAGCTGTTAGCCAGGTGTGTCAACTGTCCAGTGAATTCCTTGAGACAGAGATACTGCAGAATACATCAAAGCACCCTCAGGCACCCTGCTCAGCACTCCCCAGGAGGAGTGTCTGGAATGAATGGATGAATAATAGGAAGTGGTACCTCAAAAAATTGCTATTCAAATTAAAAGATAGTCTACCAACAACCAGTCTTACTCTTAAAAAATGCCAATATCATACAAATCAAAGAAAGGCTGAGGAACTATTCTAGATGAAAGGAAATCAAAGTCACATGCAATGCTTGATCCTGACATTGTTCCTGGCTTATAACCTAGATCTCAGGTGGTGGAAATTGCTAAAACGGCTATTATTGGGATAATTGAAGGAATTTTAATATGGGCTATATATTAGATAAAAATATTATATCAATGTTAAATGTCCTGATTTAGATCATTATTTAGTGATTGTGTAAGAAAATATTCTTGTGCTATGAAACACATGCTGAAGTATTTGAGGTAAAGGAGCATGATATTTGAAACTAACTCTCAAATGGTTCAGGAAAACTTATATAGAGAGAAAAGGAGTAGTAAATGAGGAGAAATGTAAAGAGAATCTGAAGATTTTTTATACTATTCTTGTAACTGCTCTGTAGTTTTGAAATTATTTCAAAATAAAAAGTTTTGAAAAATAATTGGTTCACCTTTATATGTGCTTAATTCCTTGCTGGAAACTGTAAGAGAGGTGAACAAAGAATGGTGATACTATCATTGGACTTGATTCAGTTTAATCCAGCAAATATTCACTGAGCTTCCCCACTGCCTGCCCTTGAACAAATAAGAGTAGGTGTAATCATAGCAACTTACCCTCTGCTGTGAGTCGATCCTGACTCATAGCAACCTCACAGGGTTTCCAAGGCTGTAAACCTCTACAGAAGCAGACTGCCACATCTTTCTCCCGAGGAGCGACTGGTGGTTTCAAACCACCGACATTTTGGTTAGCAGTCGATTGCTTTAACTACCGTGCCACCAGGGCTCCTTAATAAGAGCAACTAACATTTGGAAAATTGAAGTGCTTTCACACACATTGTTTCTTTTGATCATAGCATCCCTGTTGGGTAGGTAGAGCAGGCTAATAAGATAAGATGACTAAGATTCTGAGATACCTGGAAGAGTAGAATACAGACCCACGTTTGGGTCAGTCTCCTCCAAGGGTGATTCTTTCTGAGCCTCTGTATGTGTAAAAGGAAGGATTGGACTGATTGACCTATACAGATCATTCTTTAATTCCAGACGTTTGAAAACTGTGTGTGATAGGAAATGATCCATTATGAAGAATGCACAGACACATTACACAGTGTGCCCTGCATTTGTTGTAGGTGCTACATAAATGCTAGTCCCTCTTCTTCCTCGCTACCGAGGCATGACTGAATCTTGGCATCTAGAGAACTTCCTAGAGCAAGGGTACCCACCTAGCTGGGCCTTGAAGGAGGGTGCTCAGTTCAAGTAATGAATGCAAAAGATGCCACAGCAGCCAGTCTCCATGGAGTTAGAGTACCAGGACCCTGCCTGAAGCCTGCTGGCCTAGGCTGGAATCTGAGAGCAGCCCTTCCTCCCTCACCTCTCCCTCCGGGTCCCCCCACCCCCAGCCCTGACAGGCTGGGTAGATAAGGCGCAGATGGAGGCTGAGTGTGGATTCTAGCCCCAGGCGCCTTGCCTCTGCTCAGACAGCGGGGCCTGGTGCTGTTATTACTGTAAACAGGGCCTTCTGCGAGGCTCCAGTCAGGGCCCCATTGCCCAGATAGCAATCATGATTGGGTCTGCATGGCTCACTGCTTCCAGGCCCCTGATGCAGGTGGGACAGGGCCCTCCACCCTTGAGTTCCCTCCCCAGCTGCAGCTGAGGGCCCGTTTATGTGAAGGATCCGGAAATCAGTTGGAACAATGCACGATTGAAGTTCAGTGGCCGCTTTGTATTGATTGGTCATAAAAAAAAGAAGGAAGGAAAATCAAGTGGCATCTCCCTCCCCTGAGTGAGAGAGCTGATTAGCCAGAATGACCCAAAACTGCCCCCACGTCCCCTGTCCTCTCCTGCCCTCCTACAAACAGCAGGCCCAAGGAGTTGTTTTTTCTTTGGAAGTCTTGTACATTCTGCTAAGAATCCACTTCTCGGTGTGCACTCTGATGCTACACATATTTAAAATCATAAGATATTAGAACTGTCAGGAACTTTAGAAACTATTCAATTCCCTTATTTTACTGCAGAGAAAAGTAAATCCCAGAGTGAGAGAGATTTATCCAGGGTCGCACAGCTAGTGACTGATAGAGTTGTGACTAGAATCCATGACCTCCAGCTCTCAGGTCTGTGTCTGCAGTGTTTTTAACCCTGAGATTGAGAAGCCACATCTCACCCTCTCACGTATACACAGGAGCCTAAGTTCTCTGAAAAAGACAGACATATTATGAAGCAGGCAACTTCTAATACAAGACAGAAGTATGAGTGCCTAGTGAGAGATTGTGTATGTAAACGCTGTAGACATTCATTCGTTGAGACCCTGAGCCCTTCTGTGTGCCAGGTACCAGGACTGAAGAGATGAAGATGCCTCCTGGCTTCTAGAGGAACACACTGGGGGAGTTAGACAGCCAAACGGTGTAGCCATATTGACACAGGTAAGCACAGGAGATTGTGGCAGCATCCAGGCTGTCGTAGGGAAGGCTTCTTGGAGGAGGAAAGTGTAGGACCTTTTTTTTCCCCTAAGAAATTTTTTTTTTTTTTTTAAAGTATGTTCATACTGGTATACATGATATACAGTATACACACACACATAAACAAACAATACAGAAGCAGGCACAGTGAAAAGTGAAAGTTTGAGTCCCTCATCCCCCCCTCCTCTGTCAGAGGTAATCACCGTTAACCTGTTTGGTCTGTAACTTCCTGGACACTCCTGGGTCCCTGATGGGGGTGGGAGTAGACTTTGTTTTCTGCTTTGATTTGTTACTCTCTTGTGTGTTTTTTTTTTTGTGTGTGTGTGGTAATCTTCAGCTCTGGAGCTAGGGAGCTCTTATTCTACCACTGCTCTTGCCTGGGGATTTGAACTAGTTCATCATTTATCTATTAGCAGATAATTTTGAACACTTATCTGTCTTCCAAGTTCTGTATGCACCTTTCATATATCATCCTAATTTTACTCTTTTTTAAAATGGGGTAGACACAAATTCACCCCCTACCCACTGCTGTCTAGTTGATTCCAACTCATAGTGACCCCATGGGGTTTCCAAGGCTGTAAGTACTACAGAAACAGACTGCCACATCTTTCTCCTGTTGGAGCTGCTAGGTGGTTTCGAACCAAAACACAGATTAGAAAATAATAATGGCAGCATTTTATGTGTACAGTGCTGTATTGCATACCAAGTATTTTCATATATTTTGTCTCATTGTCTCCTCACAGCACCCTATGCAGTATATGTAGTAGGGCTGGTGGATCCTCTCCATTTTTTAACAGATGTAATAACAGGCTCAGAGGAGGAGGGAATCCAATGAGATTCAGAGATGCTAAGTCACTCACTCATCCCAGGCTACTCACCCAGTAAGTGGCAGAGCCTGGGTATGAACAAGGATCTTTCTGGCTTCTTTTCCTGCCCCGGGATACTCCCTGAGAGTTGTGCAACAACTGGGATTCAACTCTGGGACTCTAATGTGGTCTCCTCTCTATCAACTACCCTGGGCAACCTCCCCAATTAGTATCATCTGCCACTGCCACTGCCCTGCCAAGCAGGAGACCTAGTTCATTAGGAAAGGGCCCTCCCCAAGGTCTGGAGTAAGCCCAGAGAGGCCTGCCATGCGCACCCCCACTCCTAGCCCCCGACACCGGCTGCTCTGCCCTGAGTGGCAGCGCACATTAAGCATTCCACTCATGATCTCAGGGATGATGGAATCCTAACCTTTTCGGAGACACCATGCTCTGTCACAAGCATTGCTCTTTTTAAAAGAGATTAATTCACTTGCCGCATTTTGTCCCTTGGTGAAAATCACAGGGGAGAGCAAGGGTGGCTTTCTCAGGCCTCAGAGGCCCTTTCAGCCACTCTCAGCAGGCAGCCACCCGCCCAGCTGGCCCAGGACTTTGAAATGACTGCCCGCTGGGCATTCACTTGCAAAGCAACAAAATGAAACGGAGGAGACCTGATTTGTGAAATCTTAACTTCTTGGGCTACTCTGCACACAGAGGGGAAGTGGGGGAAGGGTCTACCCAGGTGCAAAAGAAGAGAAGTTGTTTGTGGTTGGGTTTGTGGTATTGTTTGAAGTTAGTTCTGGTCCTTCCTTCATTTACCAGGCCCACCATCCCTTATGGAGACCTACTCTGTGGCATCTCTTGTCATCCTTACAGCTGCCTTGCACAGTAGGGATTAGTACTCCCCCCCACCCCCCATTTCACAGCTAACAGGTGACAGCGCCAAAATCTAAACTCTGGCTTTTGGACTCCAGAGATACTGCTTTTTCCATTACACCTCAGCCCTAAGAGGCATCATCAAAGAATGATGCTCAGTCAGGAAGCTGGGCAGGGCTGAAAAGCTGAAGTCTCACAGAAGAACACCAAGATTTGCCTCCTAAGAACACTCCTCAGATTCGTAGAGCCCTTTCCTTCGTATTTCAGTGTAGCCTCCTAAAACCTCTGTGAAGCTGGCAAGGGATTATGATCCTCAGTGAACCTGTGAAGAGACTGCAGCTTGGTGAGATGATACACCTTCCCCAGGGTGTTAAAAGTTGTAGGTGGCAGAGCTGGGATTCAAACCCTGCTCTCCGGACCCTGCCTTATGCAGAGAAAGTCTACTCTCTTCATTGAGAGGATAGCAAATTTGGAGATTCCCCCTCTCCTAGCAATCCCTCCTCACAGAAGAAATTCCTACCTGGCTCAGGTCCTAGAAAGCAAGGACTTCTTTCTCTGTCTTTTCCTGGGTAGCCAGCATGGAGCCTTGGCACAGAGTGGGTGTGTGCATGTTTGTTGAATAAATGAATAAAGGGGTGCCTAGAGCCAGCCTGGCTTAATTATCCAGGTCATCCTGCATGGTCATGTCCTAGAATCCTGGGAATGGGCCAACCTGCACTACCAGCTCGAGACCAGAACACTTTGTTCCATCAAAGCGATGGAAATGGAGGTAGGGAAGGAGGCAGAAACCACCGGGTACTGAATACTTGCTATATGTCAGGCACTGGGCTGGGATCTCCCTGCCAATTACAGATTGTTATCCTTCTTTTACGGAGCCCTGGTGGCGCTGTGTTTAAGAGCTCAGCTGTTAACCAAAAGGTCTTGGCAGTTTGAATCCACCAGCTGCTCCTTGGAAACCCTATGGGGCAGTTCTGCTCTGTCCTATAGGGTTGCGATGAGTCGGAATTGACTTGATGGCAGTGGGTTTGCATTTTTTTTGTTTAATCATTATTTTATAAATGAGAAAACTGAGACTCAGAGAAGTGATATCCTCAAGGTTATCTAGCCAGACCAGAATTTGAATCCAGGTCTCACTTACTCCGTAGCTCTTTATTAACACTTTTCTTTTTTATTACATTACACTGAGTCCTCAAAGGGCAGGAAGACAAAGCATCTCAGTCTTCTTTCTTCAGCCCTGCCTCCAGAGCAGTGCTGCTTCTAGAATTCTCAGGCCCAGGCAGGGAAGCACGGGTCAGCAACCACTGGAGTTGTGAGGGATTTTGCCTCCACTGAGCTTCTCTTTTGCCACTCCCTGCCTTCTTGTTTCCCTGTCCTAGTTCATCTCCCTGGTTTATTACAGCAGCCCCCTGACTGATCTCCTTGTCCGCATGCTCTACCCCCACTTCCCTTTCAAATTCAGCCTGCTTAAGATATTAGGTTAATTTCATAATTTCTTTTGTCTCAAAACTTTAGATGATAACCCCACTACATGTGTTAAAAGTTTATGGAAAGGCAAACAGGTCTCCTCTCAGTTACCCCCTTCAGATGATTGATAGTGGCTGATTGGAACCTGTGTTGGGGATTCTGAGGCTCTTTCAAAGGCTCCATAAGAAAAGACACTGCTATGA
This sequence comes from Elephas maximus indicus, assembly GCF_024166365.1. Classification (NCBI taxonomy): domain Eukaryota; kingdom Metazoa; phylum Chordata; class Mammalia; order Proboscidea; family Elephantidae; genus Elephas; species Elephas maximus. Next base: position 52,456,413 of record NC_064825.1, read on the forward strand.
GAGACTTGTGGTGTCTGCCCTAGAGGCAAGAGTGCAGAGTGGGGGCACACATGCCAGTATTTGCCAGTTTTTTAGATTCAGTTTTTCACCTGAGGTCCATTACTGACTTTGTAGGGCTCTGTGAACCCCTGGACTTTGTATGTGTAAAATATATATTTTCTTAGTGTGTCCTTTCTGATGCACGTTTGTAGAGAGAGTCATCAACTTTGATCATATTATCAGAGGAGCCTGTGGGTCAAAAAGGGCTCATAGCCACTGCCTTGGCCTCCTAGCCTGGCATTTGAAGCTGCGTGTGGCCACTACATACCTCAGCAACTGTCTGTTTCTCTGCTGTGAACTGTCACCCAGATGGAGCTACTTAATGGTCTCTGAGTATACCTTGCTGTTCCTTTCCTGCTTCCGACTCTGATCCTGTTCTTTTTGCCTTGACTGGCATGTTTTTCCCCCTCCTCTCTCAACCATTCCCCTTCTTCGAGGTACATGCACTTCAATCTTTTCCCTCAGAAAGGGATCTTTGATTGACTTCATCCTGTCCTGATTTTGCATCCCCTGATTTTCTAGCCCTTCTGAACTAAAGACCAGAATAGTGAGATCATCTGATCAAAATCACAGTTAGTAGAACTCCAGTCTCTTTGACTCTCAGAAGCATGAGCTGTGCACTACACCATGTAGCTTGCTAACTTAGGAAGGTTTTGTGCAAGAAGCGACTTTTGTCACACAGAAGATTCACCCCCAGAGTTCTTAGCCTTTTTAATATTCTTGGCCGTAGAAAATTACTTCTGGGTAAAGGAAATCTCACAGTGTCTGTGGTAAGAGGCCCAGGTCTTTCAGCAGAAGAAATCCTCCAAACTAGAGGTGAGAGATGAAGGTTTCACAGCCTCGTCAGCAGTCTCCTCTCACCTTCTATGTCCCAGCCATACTAAACCTCTTTCAGGGCCTCACGTACCCCATGCCTTCTTCACCCCTGGGTGAGAGGCTTTCTCTCTGCCTGCAACACTTCTTCCCCTTCCTCACCTCCTTTTGTCTGGCTCATTCCCCTTAATTATCATCACCTCCTCTTTTTTTTTTCCTCAGAGAGTAAGTTCCCTTGTTGTGCATCTCTGGTCCCCATTCGTAAACCAAAACCAAACCCGTTGCTATCAAGTTGATTCCGACTCACAGTGATCCTGTAGAACAGAGAACTGCCTCATAGGGTTTCCAAGGAGTGGCTGGTGGATTTGAACTGCCGACCTTTTGGTTAGCAGCCATAGATCTTAACACTGTGCCACCGAGGCTAGCACTCATCAAATGTGTAATTGTGTGTTTGGTAGTCTGTCTGCCCACTGCATCAGCACTGTAAAAGTCATGTAGACATCATGGCTACATGCTAGAAGAAGTACATGCTGTATCTCAGCATCCTCCCAAGTCTTAGTTACCTGCTTATTGCACAGAAATTTCGTTTGTCTTGGGTCAGAGGAGCATTTACTACAGATTGAGGGAGAAGAATGGTGCTGGGACTCAAACCCAAGTCTCCAGACTCTATCCAGTGCCCACTCTGCTAGAACCTGCAAAGAGGTAAACAGCTTCCCAGTCACAAGCAGTGTCCCAAGCATGCCCACCCTGTCCTCAGAAGCAGACCCTGCCTTGATAAACCACTCAACTTTTGATCTGTCCCTTTCCTGGCTTCCTACAGCACTTATGGTCAGAAATTAGACACTGTAGCCTAGATTTCATTCTGTTTTGTGTTGTCCTCTCATTATTCCATGTCTGAGTCCTGCCTCCACAACTAAATTGTATGCTTCCCCAGGTCACATCCCATGTCTTCTCTTCCCTTACCCACGAACCCAATGTATAGCATAGGACTAAGCACATATCACACTGATTTACTGAAATCAATTTAGTTTTTTGCTTTTTATGTTACATCAGAGCCAGGTTCTGTCTAGAGGAAGGATGGTGAAGTGAGAGAGATTCAGGCTTTAGAATCATTATTGACCCAATTCCAATCACTGTACTGCCCCTTAACTAGCTTTGTGACCTTTAGCAAATCATTTCTGTACCTTGTTACCGCATCCATTTAAAGAAGCTTCTTAAAGTTGTGTGAAAAGTAGATAAGATCAAGTATGTTAAGTGCCTAGGACAGTTACTGTCTGCAATAAGTACTTATTAAGTGTTGGTTGTGTTCCTCCCCTTCCATCTGTCTACCCCCTCGTTGCGTGGTCCCTTGTTCCCAGGACTCAGAATTCAGACTTTAGTGAAGACTGACACATCTGTCTCCCGCTGAGTGACTGGTGGGTTCGAACTGCTGACCTTTCAGTTAGCACCCAAGCTCTTAACCACTGCACAACCAGGGCTCCTTTCATGGTGAGCCACACACTGAAAATGTTTGTTTCTCTTTAGGTTATTGTCAGAAGGTGCAGATGTCAATGCAAGGCACAAACTTGGCTGGACAGCTCTCATGGTGGCAGCCATCAGCCGAAACTACAGGTGAGAAATCTCTCTCCACATAGGGCTCCCTTAGCCAGATATCTGTGTGAGCTGTTTCCCACTATTGTGTGCACACCGCCCCCCTCCTCACTGTCTTCACCAGAGGCAGGGAGATGGACTCAGCCTAAGGTACTGAACTACACCTGGTGCAATGGAAAGTATAAGAGATGTGGAGCGGGAATATGTGGCTTTGGATCCCAGCTCTATCACTCATTGACTTTGTGACCTTGGGCAAGTCATTTGCATTATTGTGGCAACCAAATATTTGAAAGCCTGTTGTAAATGATGATATATGCGTGGTGAATTATCATCATCATTTTTATTATCCACCATCTATCCATGTTGAGAAGTCCGCAGTCACTACCCTCAGTGGGGGCTCCACTGGGGCAGCTTCTTTGAAGCTTTTGATGAAAGCTAGGGAAGGTAGGAAGAACTAGAGAAGCTCTTGCTATGATTATACAAAAAATTTGAGTACATGAGAGAAAAAGGGGATTCTTTGACCTATTTAAGAAAACAGACTTTGGACACTTAAAATAGCAACCATTGAAATTGATAGTTGGAGGCAATAATTTTAATTGTCTTCAAGCAGGTCTTTAAGGCTTTATCTGCCAGTAATGGCCACTTTTGGAAGAGTCATTTTTGTGGTGGAAACCAAAAAAACCTGGGATTTTATAATATAGATGTGGTACTACCTGCCTCAGGCTGGCTGAGACACTTGGCTATAATTGAGATAGGCTTTTCTTTGCTCCTGTCATGAACTTGTTCCCAGCCCCTCAGTCTCCTTATTGGCCTTCTTTAGCGCCAGGTACTTAATTTTTAAAAGAAAAATTGATGTAAATAGATGAGAGGCCTGTAATCCATTCCTGGTTCTGATCATTAGTTCATGCAGAGTAGAGGTACTTTGCATGACTTTCACAACACCCTACCTCATCTGAAACTAATCAGTTATTTCTACAAATATTTAGTAAGTATCTGCTCTGACCCAGTCTCTGTGCTAATCTTTGGGGGATCAGAGACCTTGGGGAGCTCACAATCTAATGTGGAAAAGAAAGGCGGGTAAAGAGACATAGCCTAGTGCTGTCAATGATATAATAGCAGTGTGTATATGGTACTGTAGAAGAAAAGACTGTGGCGGGGGGGTGGGGGCCGCAAATCTGGAGGCAGAGTAGATTCTTGCTATACTCTTATGAGAATCAGGTAAGATAATGCATATGCTATAGGTTATAAATGGTGAATTGTTATTCTCTGATGCTCCCGTTAGACCTCTCTGTACACAAAAACACATGCACACATGCATGCAGTCAGGATATCAGGCGTTCGTTCATTCAAATAGTATTTTCTGAATGTCTGCTATGTACCAGCACCAAGCTGGGACCCAGGTTGGCTCTCCTTTGCGCTGTGAGAAAACAATAACTTCATTTTTTATAAAATTTGCTTTCAAAAGGAGGAGTTTGAGTATGTTTGTTTTCTTAAAACCTCAAGAATATGGCGTTAGAGTTTTCAAAGTTCAGATTGTCAAGTGGAGGTTTTTGGAAAAGCGCACAATCAATGGAATTTTTCATCACGTTGTCTTTCCTCATTTGCACCCAGATGCCAGGTTAAGTCCTCACCTTCCATAAACCTTTCGATGACTGATCTTATTTCCCATCTCAGCATTTAACTTCTCCTTTTTCTTACATTTCTCATCTCAGCATTTAACTTCTCCTTTTTCATACGTGTCCAGTTCCTACCAGGCAGTGAGCTCCCTGATGGCTAGACCCCTTTTCTCCTAACTTTATTTTGGAGAATTTCAAACGTATACAGAATACAGCATAATGAGCCTCCATGTAAACCATCAATAGCTTCAGCAGTTATCTAACCACGGCTAATCTTAGTTCATCTGTACTCCCCCCCCTAGATTATTTTGAAGCAGATCTCTGACTCATTTTTGCATCCTTTGTAGCACCTGGCAAGGTGACATAGTTCTTTGCACTGAGTAAGTGCTTTAAAATGATTATCAGTTGATTCACTATCTGAGCGTTTAACATTTGAATGTTTAGAAATCAAGTCAAGAAATGTATTGAGGATCTGTTGCGCTCAAGGTCTACACCAGTAGTGCCAACAGCCAGCAAGTGCCAGCAGCCCTGTTGGCTCAAGCTGCTGAAAGTTTCTGCAAACATCACCTTGTCCTCTTGGGCAGCACTGTCAGCTGAAGGAAGGCTTAGTGATAGTTTCCAGCTTGTGCCCTTTCCACTCTTCACTGGAGTTTGTCACTTAAGGTAGTAAATGTGACTGATCCACGATTGGCATCCTTGTATATCTAATTCCAATGTCTATTGCCTTTTCTTCTCTACCCACTGATACTTCACCCCCACCCACCAGCCTCCTTCCCCAGCTTTCAGGCGTTTCCATCTGCAAGAGAGAGCCACTGGTAGAAAAGAGAGGGGTTATGTTCTCTTCTGTATGTAGTATTCTCAGGGGTGAAACTGAATAGGAAATAACACTATACTTAAAAGTACTTTCAATTAGTAATCAGATAGCTAGTAGAAGTGCTTTTGGGGATACTTCTCTCTGAATCTAATGAGTCATTGGTTTAACTGATTGCTCTGACTTTATCCAGGACTATTAACAAATCCATGATGCTTGTTGACCCTAGCAAAGTGAGAGTGATGGCTTGTATTTATTTGCTTTGGTTCCTAGAACTAATGATTGGCTTTATAAGCACCCATTTTGTGCCCCCTCTCTTTTTGCCAGTGCACAAGAAGGACAGATTCTTTTCTTTTTTTTTTGTACTTTAGGTGAAAGTTTACAGAACAAACTAGTTTCTCATTAAACAGTTAGTACACATATTGTTTTATGACATTGGCCAACAACCCCACTACATGTCAACACTCTCCCTCCTCAACCGTGGGTTCCTTATTACCAGTTTTCCTGTGCCCTCCTGCCTTCTAGTCCTTGCCCCTGGGCTGCTGTGCCCCTTTAGTCTCGTTTTGTTTTATGGACCTGTCTAGTCTTTGGCTGGCAACCCTGGTGGCATAGTGGTTAAGTGCTACGGCTGCTAACCAAGAGGTTGGCAGTTCGAATCCGCCAGGTGCTCCTTGGAAACTCTATGGGGCAGTTCTACTCTGTCCTATAGGGTCGCTATGAGTCAGAATCGACTCGATGGCAATGGTTTGGTTTTTGTTTGGAATCTTTGGCTGAAGGCTGGACCTTGGGAGTGACTTCATTACTGAGCTAAAAGGGTGTCCGGGGGCCATACTCTCAGGGTTTCTCCAGTCTCTATCAGGCCAGTAAGTCTGGACTTTTTTCATAAGTTAGAATTTTGTTCTATGTTTTACTCCAGCTTTGTCTGGAACCCTCTATTGTGATCCCTGTCTGAGCCATCAGTGGTAACTGGGCACCATCTAGTTGTACTGGACCCAGTCTGGTGGAGGCCATGATGGTTATGGTCCATTAGACCTTTGTTCTAATCTTTCCCTTGTATCTTTAATTTTCTTCATTCTCCCTTGCTCCCGATGGGGTGAGACCAGTGGAGTATCTTAGATGGCCGTTCACAAGCTTTCAAGACCCCAGACACTACTCACCAAAGTAGAATGTAGAACATTTTCTTTATAAACTAGGTTATGCCAATTGAGCTAGATGTTCCCTGAGACCATAGTCCCCATAGCCCTTAGCCCAGCAGTTCAGTCCCTTAGGGAGTTTGAATGTGTCTATGGAGCTTCCATGACCTTGCCTTGGACAAGTTGTGCTGGCTTCCCCAGTATTGCGTACCATCTTACCCTTCACCAAAGTTACCACTTACCTATTGTCTGTTCAGTGTTTTTCCATCCCTACCCCTCCCCTCCTTTGTAACTATCAAAAATTGTTTTTGTTTTGAAATTTTTATTTTTTTTATTGTGCTTTAAGTGAGAGTTTACAGTTCAAGTCAGTTTCTCATGTAAAATCTTATACACACAATGTTATGTGACCCTAGTTGCTCTCCCTACAACGTGACAGTACACTGTCTCTCCCTGCTGTATTTCCCATGTCTATTCAACCAACTCCTATCCCCCTCTGCCTTCTCATCTCGCCTTCAGACAGGAGTTGCCCACATAGTCAGTCTCATGTGTCTACTTGAGTTAAGCACCCTCCTCATGAGTATCATTTTATATCTTATAGTCCAGTATAAACTTTGTCTGAAGAGTTGGCTTCAGGAATGGTTTTAGTTTTGGGCTAACAAAGAGTCTGGAGGCCATGACCTCTGGGGTCCCTCCAGCCTCAGTCAGACTATTAAGTCTGATCTTTTTACTAGAATTTGAGGTCTCCATCTCACTTTTCTCCTACTCCATCAGGGATTCTCTGTTGTGTTCCCTGTCAGGGCAGTCATTGGTGGTAGCCGGGCACCATCTAGTTCTTCGGTCTCAGGCTGATGGAGTCCTTGGCTTATGTGGCCCTTTTGGTCTCTTGGGCTCGTATTTTCCTTGTCTTTGGTGTTCTTCATTCTCCTTTGCTCCAGGTGGGTTGAGACCAATTAATGCATCTTAGATGGCCACCTGCTAGCTTTTAAGACCCCAGATGCCATTCACCAAAGTGGAATGCAAAACGTTTTCTTAATACACTTTGTTATGCCAGTTGACCTAGATTTCCCCTGAGACCATGGTCCCCAGACCCCTGCCCCTGCTGCTCTGTCCCTCGAAGTGTTTGATTCTATTCAGGAAACTTCTTAGCTTTTGGTTTTTAGTCCAGTTATGCTGACTTACCCTGTATTGTGTGTTGTCCTTCCCTTCACCTAAAATAGTTCTTGTCTACTATCTAATTAGTGAATACCCTCTCCCTCCCTCCCCACACTCATAACCATCAAAGAATGTTTTCTCCTATGTTTAAACCTTTTCTTGAGTAAAATAGTTCTTGTCTACTATCTAATTAGTGAATACCCCTCTCCCTCCCTCCCCACACTCATAACCATCAAAGAATGTTTTCTTCTATGTGTAAACCTTTTCTTGAGTTCTTACAATGTTGGTCTCATGCAATATTTGTCCTCTTCTGACTGACTAACTTCATTCAGCATAGTGCCTTCCAGATTCATCCATGCTATGAGATGTTTCACTGATTCATCATTGTTCTTTATTGTTGCGTAGTATTCTGTTACGTGACTATACCGTAATTTGTTTATCCATTCATTCGTTGATGGACACCTTGGTTGTTTCCATTTTTTGATATTGTGATCAGTGCTGCAGTGAACATGGGTGTGCATATATCTATTTGTGTGACAGCTTCTATTTCTCTAGGATATATTCCAAGGAATGGAATTGCTGGATCGAATGGTATTTCTAGCTTTTTTAGGAAGCACCTAATCAATTTCCAAAGTGGTTGTACCATTTTACATTCCCACCAGCAGTGTATCAGTGTTCCCGTCTCTCCACAACCTCTCCAACATTTATTATTTTGTGTTTCTTGAATTAATGCCAACCTTATTTGGGTGAGCTGGTATCTCATTGTAGTTTTGATTTGCATTTTTCTAATGGCTAATGATTATATTTCCTCATTTACCTGTTATTTGCCCAAATGTCTTCTTTGGTGAAGTGTCTGTTCATACCCTTTGCCCATTTTTTAACTGGGTTATTTGTCTTTTTGTTGTTGAGGTTTTGCAGTATCTTGTAGATTTTGCGGATTAGACACTGATCGAGTTTGTCATAGCCAAAATTTTTTTCCCAGTCCGTAGGTTGTCTTTTTACTCTTTTGGTGAAATCTTTTGATGAGCATAAATGTTTGATTTTTAGGCACTCCCAGTTATCTAGATTCTCTTCTGGTGTTTATGCATTGTTAGTACTGTTTTGTATACTGTTTATGCCATGTATTGGGGTTCCTAGCGTCCCTATTTTTTCTTCCACGATCTTTATCATTTTAGATTTTATGTTTAGGTCTTTGATCCATTTTGAGTAAGTTTTTGTGCATGGTGTGAGGTATGGATCTTGCTTCATTTTTTTGCAGATGGATATCCAGTTATGCCAGCACCATTTGTTAAAGAGATTGTCTTTTTCCCATTTAATGAACTTTGGGCCTTTGTCAAATATCAGCTGCTCATAGGTGGATGAGTTTATGTCTGGATTCTCAGTTCTGTTCCATTGGTCTATGTATCTGTTGTACCAGTACCGGAGATTGTTTCTTTTTGTGTGCAAACCTTTTCATGAGTTTTTGCAGTAGTGGTCTCATACAATATTTGCCCTTTTGTGATTGACTTATTTCACTGAGCATGATACTCTCCAGATTCATCCATGTTATGAGATGCTTCCAAGATTCGTCGTTGTTCTTTATCATTGTGTAACACTCCATTGTGTGTATTTACCATAGTTTGTCCATTCATCTGTTGATGGGCATCTAGGTTGTTTCCATCTTTTTGCTATTGTGAACAGTGCTGCAGTGAACATGGGTATGCATAAGTCGGTTCGTGTGACGGCTCTTATTTATCTAGGATATATTTTTATTCCTAGGAGTGGGATTGCTAAATCGTATGGTATTTGTATTTCTAGCTTTCTAAGGAAGCGCCATATTGTTTTCCAAAATGCTTGTATCATTTTGCATTCCCACCAGCAGTGCATAAGAGCTCTGATCTCCCTGCAGCCTCTGCAACATTTGGTATTTCCTGTTTTTTTTTTTTTATTCGTGCCAGTAATGCCAGGGTGACATGGTATCTCATTGTGGTTTTGATTTGCATTTCTCTAATGGCTAGTGATCGAGAGCATTCCCTCGTGTGTCTGTTGGCCACTTTAATGTCTTCTTTGGTGAAGTGTCTATTCATTTCATTTGCCCATTTTTTAATTGGATTATTTGTCTTTTTGTTGTAGAGGTATTGGATTTTCCTGTAGATTTTAGAGATTAGACTTTTGTCTAATTTGCAATAACCAAAAATTTTTTTCCCAGTCTGTAGGTTCTCTTTTTACTCTTTTGGTGAAGCCTTTTGATGAGCCTAAGTGTTTAATTCTTAGAAGATCTCAGTTATCTAGCTTAGCTTCTAGAGTTTGTGTGTTGTTGTTTATGGTTTGTATCCTGTTAATGCTGTGTATTAGGGCCGCTATCATTGGCACTGTTTTTTCATCTATGATCAATAAAGTTTTTAGCTTTATATTTAGGTCTTTGATCCATTTTGAATTAGTTTTTGTATATGGTGTGATGTATGGGGTCCTGTTTCATTTTTTTGCAGATGGACATCCAGTTTTGCCAGCATCGTTTGTTAAAAAGATTGTCTTTTCCCCACTTGATGAACTTTGGGCCATTGTTGAAGATCAGGTGACCATACGTGGATGGATTTACATCTGGGTTCTCAATTCTCTTCCATTGGTCAGTGATGCTGTCGTATCAGTACTGGCATGTTTTGACTACTGTAACTGTATAGTAGGTTCTGAGATCAGGTAGTGTGAGCCCTCCTACTTTATTCTTCTTCAGTAGTGCTTATCCAGGGCTTCTTCCCTTTCCATATAAAGTTAATGATTAGTTTTTCTATTTCTTTAAAGAATGTTTTTGATATTTGGATTGGGATTACATTGTATTTGTAAATTGCTTTGGTTAGAATTGTCATTTTCACAATGTTGAGTCTACCTATCCATGAACGTGGTGTGTTTTTCCATTTATGCAGATCTCTTTTGGTTTCTTGCAGTAGTGTTTTATAGTTTTGTTTGTATAGGTCTTTTACAACCCTTGTTAGATTTATTCCTAAATATTTTTTCAGGGGCTATTATAAATGGTATTGTTTTCCTTATCTCCTTTTTATTGTTGTCTTTATTGGTGTATAGAAATCCAACTGATTTTTATATGTTTATATTGTATCCTGCAACTCTGCTGAATCTTTCTATTAGATCCAGTAGTTTTCTCGTGGAGTCTTTTGGGTTTTCTATGTATAGTATCATTTTATCCACAAATAGGGACAGTTTAACTTCTTCATTACCAATTTGGATGCTCTTTATTTTTCTTGCCTTAATGCTCTAGCTAGGACTTCCAGCACAATGTTAAACAGGAGTGGTGATGAAGGGCATCCTTGTCTTGTTCCTGTTCTCAAGGGGAATGTTTGCATCCTCTCTCAATTAAGAATGATGTTGGCTGTTGGTTTTGCATAGATGCCGTTTATCGTGTTGAGAAATTTCCCTTCCATACCTATTTTATTGAGAATTTTTATCAGGAATGGGTGTTGGACTTTGTTGTATGCCCTTTCTGCGTTGATTGAGATGCTCCTGTGATTCTTTTGTTTTATTCATGTGGTGGATTATGTTGATTGATTTTCTAATGTTGAACCATTCTTGCATACCTAGTATGAATCCTACTTGGTTGTGGTATATTATTTTTTTGATACGGTGTTATATTCTATTGCCTAGAATTTTGTTGAGAATTTTTGCGTCTATATTAATGAGAGATATTGGTCTGTAATTTTCTTTTTTTGTGGTGTTTTTACCTGGTTTTGGTATCAGGGTTATACTGGCTTCATAGAATGAATTTGGAAGTATCGCTTCCTTTTCTATGTTCTAAAATAATTTCAGTAGTACTAGTGTAAGCTCTTCTCTGAATGTTTGGTAGGATTCTCCTGTGAAGCTGTCTGGGCCAGAGGTTTTTTTTATTGGGAGTTTTTTTTTATTATCTTTCAGTCTCTTCACTTGTTATAGGTCTGTTCAGATTTTCAACATCATTTTGTATTAGTTTGGGTGGGTAGTGTGTTTCTAGAGATTTGTCCATTTCCTCTAAGTTTTCAAATTTGTTGGAGTATAGTTTTTCGTAGTACTCTGTTATGATCCTTTTTATTTTAGTTGGGTCTGTTTTTATGAGGAGGACAGATTCTTATTGAAAATAGCACATTCTCAGGTTGGATTTATTCATTTCACAAATATTTTTTGGCACCTACCTTTTTGCCAGGTACTGTTCTAGGTAACTGAAATACATCAGTCACAAACAAACACCTTTGCCCTCATAGAGCTTATTTATATACTAATGGTGGTTGGTGGGTAGGGTTAGGCAGGGATAGACAATAAACAATAAATATAATGCATAAGTAAACTATTTGTGAGAAGGTAAGAGGTGCTGTGGAAAAAAAGAAAAAGTAGAATCTGGGTAAAAAGGGCATGCCAGTGGGTCAGTGGTCAAGGTGAGTGAGTTAGCCTCATTGGAATGGTGCCATGTGAGTAGAGTCTCAAAGGCTGTCAGTGTCTTTACCAGCAGAGTCTGTCAGTAGGTTTCTCCTTATTAGAAGTGTGCTGATTCTCATATAATCAATCACCAAACCCTTCTAGAATCATACTGGCTATTCTTAAAATGTTAACTGTCTTTAGATTGGCTTTATAGTAGTAGAAAGTAGAGGGGTTGCAGCCCTTGATTCAAGGCTGAAAGCTGAGACCTTCATCTCTTTGGGAATACTGGTGGCCCCAGGCTCAAATCCTTCGTGATACAGAGTCTCTATCCTTAAGGAGCTTAACTTCTTGTGAACTTTTGTTTAAGTATGTATGTATTATTTAATTTTGAAAAGGAAATGTAGTGCTATAGGACAAAATTCAGAAAGTATTCATGGGTTCCCCTATGTCACACCATCTACAAAAATTAACTCAAAATGAATCAGTGACCTAAATATTAGAGCTAAAAACATAAAACTCTCAGGAGAAAATAGAGGGGCGTATCTTTATGATCTTGAATTTGGTAGTGGATCATTAGATATGACACCAAAAGCATGAGCAATAAAAGAAAAAATAAATTGGACTTCATTAAAATTAAAAAATTTTTTCCATCAAAGGACATTATCAAGAAAATGAAAAGACAGCCTACAGAACAGGAGTAAATATTTGCAAACCATGTATCTGGTGTTATGAATTGAACTATGTCCCTCAAAATTATGTGCCAACTTGGCTAGGCCATGGTTCTCAGTATTACATAATAATCTTCCATTGTGTGATCTGATGTAATTATCCTCAATTTTGTGATTTGATGTAGTAATCCTTCTTGTTGTAAATCCTAACCTCTATTATGTTAATGGAGCCTTGGTGGCACAATGGTTAAGAGCTTGACTGCTAATCAAAAGATCAGCAGTTCAGATCCACCAGCCACTTCTTGGAAAACCTATGGGGTAGTTCTACTCTGTCATATAGGGTCTCTATGAGTCAGAATTGACTTGATGGCAACAGGATGATGTTAATGAGGTGGAATTAGAGGCATTTATATTAACAAGGCAGGATACAATCTGTGGGATTAGGGTTGTATCTTGAGTCAATCTCTTTTGAGATATAAGAGATTAAACAAGCACACACAGAGAGGGATCTCCTGCCACCAAAGAAGAAGAGCCAGGAGTGGAACATGCCCTTTGGCCCTGGAGTCCCTGTGCTGAGAACCTCCTAGACCCAGAGGAAGATTGATCCCAAGACATATGGAGATCTCCAAGGAATACCAAGCCCAGAGATGTTGAAAGGAGACAAGGGCCTTCCTACAGAGCTGACACAAGAGAAAGCCTTCGCCTAGAGTTGGCACCTTAAATTCGGACTTCCAGCCTCCTAAACTGTGAGAGAATAAATTTCTGTTTGTTGAAGCCGCCCACTTGTGGTATTTCTGTTATAGCAGCACTAGATAACTAAGACATCTGGTAAGGGTTAAACATCTAGAATATACAGAGAACTCCTACAATTCAACAACAAAAAGATAAACAACCACATTAAAAAATGGGCAAAGGACTTGAATAGATATTTCTCCAAAGAAGATATACAGATGGCCAATAAACACCTGAAAAGATGGTCAACATCATTAGTCATTAGGGAAATGCAAATCAAAACCACAACGAGCTACCGCTTTTGGTTATAATCAAAAAAACACAAAATAGCAAGTGTTGGCAAAGATATGAAGAAATTGTTACCCTCATACATTGCTAGTGGAAATATAATGTGGTGCAACCACTGTGGAAAAAGAGTTTGGCAGTTCTTCAAAAAGTTAAAGATAAATTTACCGTATGATCCAGCAATTCTGTTCCTAAGTAAACGCCCCAAAAAATTGTAAACAAGGGCTCAAACAGATACTTGTATGCCAGTGTTCATTACACCATTATTCACAATAGCCAAAAGGTGGAAACAACTCAGGTGTCCATCATTATATCAGGATAAACAAATTGTGATATAGCCATGCAATGGAGTATTATTCAGCCATAAAAAGGAACGACGTTCTGATACATACTAAAATATGGAAGAACCTTGAAAACATGCTAAGTGAAAGAAGCCAGGCAGAAAAGGACAACCTATTGTATGATTCCACTTATATAAAATATGTGGAATAGGGAAATTCACGGAGACAGAAAGTGGATCAGAGAATACCAGGGGCTCGGGGACTGGAGTGGGGCAGGGAATGGGAGTTATCACTTAATGGGTACAGAGTTTCTATCTGGGATGATGGAACAGTTTTGGAAATAGTGTAATGATTGTACAACATTTTGAATGTAATTAATGGAGCTGAATTGTATGCTTAAGAATGGTTAAAATGGAAACTTTTGTTTATGTGTATTTTACTACAGTAAAAAAATGAGAAAAAGTATACATAAGAACTTAATTTCTAGTTTATTCACTCCTTTTATTTCCAAAAAGGGTTGGGGGTGACTTAAATTAAAATACGAATATATGGGTACGTAGGAGAGTTAAAACTAGATGAAGATTAGAAATCATACTGATAAAAGCGAAGATAATTGTATCAGAGATAAATCAGATATTTTCTTTTCTGAAAATGAGTTTTATTTATTTTTTATAAAATAATAGAGAAAAGCAGCAATCATCTTAAATCCATGTATCCGGAGATTGATCATTATACATATACCTATATGTGTGTGTATAATTTTACATAAATGGGACCTTACTATACTCCCTATAGTTATTGAAATTGAATATTTGATTTAAATTTACTTTTCTTGACAAATAAGGCAAAAAATAGATCTAGAGAGTTTTGATTCTGTAGGAGAGAACAACTATGTTCCGGCATTCCTTTATGTTATCATTTTATGCATCCAGCAAGCATCGTTTAAAGCTAAACTGCTAGGCTATAAGGGATTCATAGAATAAGCAGTAACAGCCCTTTCCTTTAAGACATTCACTTGGACTGGTGACATCAAGGACTTGAGTAATGTGATGGCCATTGTCATCAGTAGCTGTTCTGCCAAAGATTTACCAGGACAGTCCTTTTGCCAGTTCTAGTAACAGCTTGAGGTGTAGTATGGACTCAAGGAATAGTCACTGAGGTCTGGCCCCTTCTCTACAGAGAGCTGTCCGTGGGCCCCATGCCACAAAACACTTGTTTAGCTTGAGTCTGGGTGCCTCATTCTGTGTTGCACTCTGACCCAGGGTGATCACTGTGACTTAGCCTAGCCTTCAGCAGCTCGTGCAAATATACCCAGCCTTCAGCTAAATTCAATTAGTTTTTCTTTAAGAAGGGAGAGAAATCCAATTTTACTAAGCAAGGACAGACGGTGGAAGACACTTTGATGTTACAACCTCTCAGTGATGCTTTACTTAGTCACAAGTTCATAAGCAAGAAGGCTTAATTACTTGGGAAAACACAGGATTAAAACTGGACACAATGGGTGAGTATCCGTTCTTGGGCGACTTGATTCGAACCCATGCACCCAGTTCGTGTGTGGTGCAAACTTTGATGTGTGCTGTGACAAGCAGAAAGTCATGACCTCCTTGGGGAAGCTCCTTCAGATGGCATTTGCAGGATGTGTAGGCGGAGAGGCAGGGCCTGCCAGGCCTGTTTGCTCAACTTTGATGTCCATGCTGCCACTAGGCCCCACTGTTTGCTCATTCACTGAGGGATGGATTGGGAGCCTCCTACCTTTACCAGTGGACAATGGCCAGCAATGGAGTGTGACAACTGTTGACCATTCCAGGAACCTGGTGGACCAGAACAGGGCTTTGGGAGATGCAGAGACTGGGGGGCCAAAAGCCGTTTATAGGACAGTCATTGCTCCAGATGTAGCTTTCCTTAAAGCCCTAGTGTTGGTTGAGTGCTTAGAATGGAGGTAAAAATAGTCTCATGAGTTTTAGTAGTACCAAGCACTGCCTGGCCCTCTATCCAGGGGCACTAAACAACAAAAACAAAAAATGCCATCAAGTGATTCTGACTCATAGCGACCCAATAGGACAGAGTAGAACTACCTTATAGGGCTTCCAAGTTGGCAGCTGATGGATTTGAGCTGCTGACCTATTGGTTAGCAACCAAGTTCTTAACCACTAGGCCACCAGGGCTCCGAGGGCACTAAGATATCTTGAATTGGAAGATTCAGTTTTTTCTATTCCCTTTATCAGAGTATATGGGCAGAAGATAGTAGTTTGGAAGAAAAACAGTGTGATATAGACCCTTCTAATTTCTACTTGCTCAAAAAAAGCTGTCAAAACGTGTGTCTGATAAAGGATTTGCATCCAGAATATATAAAGAACTCTTGTTCTTGGTTGCTGTTGAATCTATTATGACTAATAGCTACCCCATGTGACAGAGTAGAACTGCCCCATAGGGTTTTCTTGGCTGTAATTTTTGTAGAAGTAAATCCCTAGGTCTTTCTCCTGCAGATACACTGGGTGGGTTCGAATCACCAACTTTTTGGCTAGCAGCTAAGCACTTAACCATTGCACCATCAGGGCTTCTAAAGAAGTCTTACAATTTAATAAGACAAACAAAGTAATTTTTTTTTTTTTTAATGGGCAAACAGTTTGAACAGATGCTTCACCGAAGAAGAGATGAATGGCAAATAAGCAGATGAAAAGATACTCAGAACTATGAGTTATTAAAAAAAAATCCCAGTGCCATTGAGTCAATTTGACTCATAGCGACCCTATAGGACAAAGTAGAACTGCCCATAGAGTTTCCAAGGAGCGCCTGGTGGATTCAAACTGCCAAGTTATTAGGAAAATGCAAATGAAACCCACAATGAGTTAATACTGCACACTTACTATAATGGCTAAAATTTAGACAAACTAACAATACCAAGTGCTGACTAGGGTATAGAGCAGTTCTCATGTGGTGTTGACGTTGTTGTTAGGTGCCAGTGAGTCGGTTCCAACTCATAGCGACCCTATGTACGACAGAACAAATCACTGCCTGGTGCTGTGCTATCCTTAAAATCGTTGTTATGCTCGAGTCCATTGTTGCAGCCACTGTGTCAGTCCATCTCGTTAAGGGTCTTCTCTTTTTCGCTGACCCTTGTGATGTAGTGGTTAAGAGCTACGGCTGCTAACCAAAAGGTCAGCAGTTCAGATCCACCAGGCGCTCCTTGGAAACTCTATGGGGCAGTTCTACTCTGTCCTATAGGGTTGCTATGAGTCAGGAACAACTCGATGACAACAGTTTTGGTTTTGTTTTTTGTTTTTGTTTTCTACTTTACCAAGCATTATGTCCTTTTCCAGGAACTGATCCCTCCTGATAACATGTCCAAAGTATGTGAGCATTCTGATTGTACTTCCTCCAAGACAGATTTGTTCGTTGTTTTTGCAGTCCACAGTATATTCAGTGGAAACCCTGGTGGCACAGTGGTTAAGTGCTGCGGCTGCTAACCAAGAGGTCCGCAGTTCAAATCTGCCGGGCGTTCCTTGGAAACTATGGGGCAATTCTATTCTGTCCTATAGGGTTGCTATGAGTTGGAATCGACTCGACAGCAGTGGGTTTTTGGTTTTTGGTATATTCAATATTCTTTGCCAACACCACAGTTCAAAGGTGGCAATTCTTCTTTGGTTTTCCTTATTCATCATCCAGCTTTCGCATGCATGTGAGGCGATTGAAAACACCATGGCTTGGGTCAGGTGCACCTTAGTCTTAAAAGTGACAGCTTTGCTTTTTAACACTTTAAAGAGGTCTTTGCAGCAGATTTGCCCAATGCAGTGCATCGTTTGATTTCTTGACTGCCGCTTTCATGGGCGTTGATTGTGGATTCAAATAAAATGAAATCTTTGACAACTTCAATCTTTTCTTTGTTTATCATGATGTTGTATATTGGTCCAGTTGTGAGGATTTTTGTTTTCTTTATGTTGAGGTGTGATCCATAGTGAAGACTGTGGTTTTGATCTTCATCAGTAAGTGCTTCAAGTACTCTTCATTTTCAGCAAGCAAGGTTGTGTCATCTGTATAACACAGGTTGTTAATGAGTCTTTCTCCAATCCTGATGCCCCATTTTTCATATAGAACGGTGCTGATAGGAATAGAAAATAGTACAGCTACTTTGGAAAACACTTTGGTAGTTTCTTATAAAGTTAAAACATACATTTTTTTATACAACCCTGCAATCCCAACTCCTAGGTGTTTACCCAAGAGAAATAAAAACGTATGTCCATAAAAAGAGCTGTACACAAATGTTTATAGCAGCTTTATTCATAATTGTCAAAATCTGGAAAGAACCTAAATATTCGACAACTAATAAATGGATAAACAAAGTATGGTAAGGCCATATAATGGAATATTACTCAGGAATAAAAAAAGAACCAACTACTGATACATGCAGCAACATGGATGAATCTCAAAAGCATTATGCTTAGTGAAAGAAGCCAGATGCAAAAAAGCTACCTACTATATGATTTCATTTATATGACAGTCTGGAAAAGGCAGAACTCTAGAGACAGAAATCAGATCAGTTGTTGCCAGGGGGTAGGAGTGAGAGGAGGGGCACAAAGGAACTTTTTGGGAGTGATAGAAATATTCTATATCTTGACTGTGGTGGTAGTTACACAACTGTACACAATTGTCAAAACTCATCTAACTGAATACTTGAAAAGGATGAATGTTACCATATGTAAATGATACCCCAATAAACTGACTAAAAACTTTCTTAAAAAGCTGTCGTGTCTCTCTAATTCTCACTATTAATTGTGTCCAGTGGCATACTGAAAATTCATGTTTATAGTAGTGTCAAAATGAATTCATATTGTTAATGGCCACCAGGAATGTTTTAACTTCTTATTGTTGATGGTATCTCACATTAGAGTACTATACTGATTGTTAGTAGAGAATGAAGATTTATGAACTCACACCATCAGTGATACCATGAAGTATAATTACTGATGATATAGTGATAAATTCATTTTATCGTGGTATCCCGTGGATTTATATAAACTTACAAAGCGTATGATTCTTCTTTATAGCAAGGAGAAAGTTCTAGTGTGCAAGACTGGGAACTTGACCTCCCACACATTCTTGGGCTCCCAGTCCCTGGACTGCCGTGCAGGAAGACTACCTTTTACAGTGAGACCATTGCAGTACTTTAGGAACCAAAGATCCTGAAAGAGGGTTGGCAGGGAGGGTTCAGATTTGAATCTACCTGGACTGGCTGGTTGCTTTCACAGGCCCCTGCCTCAGAGGAGAAAGTGAGAAGCACAAGGCACAGCACAGGGCTCCAGCAGAACTGTTTGAAATTCCCCACAAGAGTCTCCTCCCTCCTTCTGCCTTTTCTCCCGGAGTGCATTTCATCAGCATCGGAAGGACTGGTTCCCGGCACTGCCCTCCCTGCTTGGCCAGGGTCCCTGAGGAGCTGAGCTAATGAGTGGATAACACGCATTTGCCAAGGCCTTCCTGGATGTGGTACCTGGGCTTTGTTAATTTTAAAATGCCGCCATCCTTGGCTGAAGACCATTTAATTCTCTCTCACAGCAGTCATTTATTCTTAGCATTTGCTTATTTTCCCTCCATCTTTAACAAACCCATCTTTAAGAAGCCAACAGCCCAAGCCAGATTGCTGTCCTGCAGAAGAGGTTTTACAGGCCTTTCTTTTTGGCCACCACACGACAGCTCCACAGGTGTTCTTAGAGCAGAGGGGTGCTGCCCTGACTGTAGGACCAGTGGCAGCCTTGCTGGGAGGCTCCACTTCCTTGCTGGCAAGCCATATGCAGAGCAGGTAGAGCACCCCTGCACCTGTGCTTGTGTACAGGTCCTTAGGGGCCCTCAAGCCTCTTCCCAGAGTCACCAGCCTATTCTCAGCCTAGCTTCGTGCTGCAGAGTAGTAATTCCTTCTGCCCAAAGAAGCAGGGCTTTGTGCTGTCTGATCCTCTGACTGTAGTGATGGTGATGGTTCTAGTTGATTGGGCACTATCCAGGTGCCAGACCCAAGTCAAGCACTTCCCATGTTTTCTCTAATCCTCACTACAGCCCTGAAAGGGAGGGATTATTATCCCTGTTTTACAGGTAGGGAAAAAGAAACTCAGAGTTGCCAGGCATTGTCCAGTTAGTGAAAAGGCAAGTTAGGATTTGAACTTGGGTCTCTCTGAACCCAAAACCCTGTTCTTCCCACTGGACTATACTAATTCTGGAAGGAAGGGTCAAGGAGCAAGGCCATGGAATAGACCAAGGGGTGCTGGGACCAGTGGTCAAGTCAGCTCAATCAGAGTTTCTTGATGACCTACTGTGTGCTGATTTTGAGAATATAAAAACAGACAGATCACACTCCGTGGCCTCAAGAAGCTGATAGAAAAGGGGTAAGACAATTCCCACTTAGACTGTAGAATGAGGCAAAATGTGGTCGGTGCCATGGGGAAGACCACATACAATCCTGGAATTGGGGGGGAGATCACATTGTGTAGAGATGACCATGAGAGGAGGCCCTTTTACATGGGTTGGGCCTTGAAAGATGAATAGGATTTTGAATGACAAAAGTAGAGAGTAGAAAGACAGCATTTCTGGAAGAAGGACTAGCATGAGCATAGGTACAGAGGTGAAAAAGTAGGAATGTACCAGAGCTCGCAGGAGAAACTGGCAGGGTCTGGAGACCAGAGAATGTGAAAGAAAGGCCTTCACCAACAGGGTTGGTCATGACCCTCTCAGGCTGTGACAGCCTAGCGTGTTGTGCATCCATGGGCTAGAGAGCTAGACTTCTTGTTGTTAGTTGCCATTGACTTGATTCCTACTCGTGGTGACCCCATGTGTTACAGAGTAGAACTGTTCCATTGGGTTTTCTTGGCTATAACCTTAATGGAAACAGATCACCAAGTCTTTTCTTCCTTCTTCCACGGTACCACTGGGTGGGTTTGAACCTTCAACCTTTAGGTTAGCAGTCGAGCACACATGGGTTCAAATCCAAGCTCTGCCTCTTACTAGTTATGTACCTGGGGAAGTTCTTTCACTTCTGTGTGATTATTTCTTCAG
Organism: Elephas maximus indicus; assembly: GCF_024166365.1. NCBI lineage: Eukaryota > Metazoa > Chordata > Mammalia > Proboscidea > Elephantidae > Elephas > Elephas maximus. The sequence continues at coordinate 52,476,948 of NC_064825.1, forward strand.
CCATGAAATGTGGACAATATACAGATCTCCTTCAAAAGGCTTTTGTAAGGTTTAAATGTATAAATATATGTAAAGTACATAGAACAGTACTTGATATATAGTAAGCACTCAATAAGGGTTTGCTGTTTTAGTTAATAGTAGTGATAGTACCTTAATTATTATTATTAGCAATACTCTGCCTTCTGCTGTTCATGGGTAGCCCCAGGAGGAAGTTAGTGAATAGCCCGTAGGTAAACCTACCTCTGGCTAAGGTGGGAGTTAGTACCTATTGCTCATCAACATCTCATAAGTGACTCAGAAGCAGTAGAGTTTGGCAAGATAAGTCTGTTGTAACTTCTTTTCATTCAAGAAGCTGGGCCCAGAACTTGGGATCCCAGAGCAAGGCGCTTTGATGTGGGGCTGGCTCTTGCCCAGGTGGCCCCCTGCCCAGCACAGGATAGTGCCCAGTATTTCCCAGCAAGGACGGGTGGTTGGAGTGCTGGCCAGGTGCCCACGATGTCAGCACCATGCCCCTAGAAAAGTGTGCTGGGCTTGCTGTTCCTCCCACCCCTGCTGCTGTGGCCGATTATCTCTGAGTAACAAAGAGTCATCTCTAATCCCATTTGGAATCGTTGCTCAAGATAATCCTGTTTCATAGTAATGATATTCCAATTCCAGCATGCACCCGTTTCTAGTTTGGCAGATGCACACGTCAACCTCAAGCAACTTAAGATACTGCTCCCTGGAAAGCAGTGCCAGCTCATTTGCCTAACATGACAGTCTCAGAGCACACATCCCCCCCAACACCATATCCTGTCCTGGGGCTCTATGTTCAGTGCTGTGTTCGTGGAGTATGTCATTTGGGGACAGGAGAGCATCCAGTGGTCATCCAGTTCAGCTGGTTTGGGAGGGGCTGTTCCATTGTGGGGACTATGATATGCCCAGTCCTGCCTCTCTTCTTTAAAAGACACCAGACCCACCCTGTGACATGAGCCTCATGTTTAAATTGGGCTGCCAGGCTGGTGGGTCAAGGGTCTACAGTAGATATTGTGGATATGTCTGGGTTTCAGGAAGGTATTGACTCTGTCATGATATCCACATGAATGAAGTAGGATGTGGACAATAGTCTTGTCAGACTAGTAAGTGGTGAATGACCTGCTTCATTGTTTATATATGAATGGACATCAGACTGGAGAAAAGACTCTAGTGGTGAGCCACAGGGCTTTGTCCTATTCAATAGTTACATCAGCGATTTCACTAAGGTCATTGATAAATGCCAACCAAATTGGCAGATTAAATGAAGTGTGAAGAGATAGCTATTACGTTGGCTAAAAGTATTGGAGGGTATAAAAAAGATTTCACTATGCTAGCGCAATGGTTAAATCTATGGCGATAAAAATTAGTGGGCATAAATATATATAGATCTACACTTAAAACCAAAAAATGAACTGTAAAGTCTAAGATGAGGAAGGCCCAATTTAGCAACACTCAAGAAGGAAAGCCTAGGTGTTGACTAAAAACTCAGTGTGTGAGTCAGCTGAGCGGTATTTTGACTCCAGAAGTGAATTAATTCAGTAAGCATTTACTGTCCTGTGAGAAAGCAGAGATGGTCAAGGCACAGTCAGTCCTTACTTTGGGGAGACACAGTCTAGTTGTGTATAACATGATGGTGAAGAGCACTGGCTCTGAAATGAGATGGCCCAAGTTGAAAACATAGCTCTATCTCTTACTAGCGCTCATCTGCGAAATGGAATAATAATGGTACTTAACCTCAGCGTAGGGTGGTCGTGAACATGAAGTTATGGTACATAAAACTGTTTAGTGCAATGTCTAGCACATACTAAGTGCACAATAGGTGTCAATGTGCTATTATTATTATTATTTTCCTAATTTTCATCCAAAGTCTAAGATATACCAGCCCATCGTACTCTTCTGTATCATTTGCCTAGAGAGAGCCTCGTCCATGCCTATACTGCGGGGGAGGGGGGGCGGTGGAGGGGACCCTAACAACCATAGTTTGACCACACTGGCCCATTGCTTTGGCAACTATATAGATTGAAAGACATGGATGTGTATTTAGGACAAGCTAAGAATGTAAAATTGGGATTGTCCTGGAAACCCTGTGATGGGTGATCTTGATTCCTTTGCCCTCTGCTTACTATCCCATGCCTCCTTGAGCCTTGCTCCCAAATAACCTCACCTCTGTATGGGCCCACCACTTTGACCTTTGTCCGTCTGAGTCATTCCCACCAGCTAGCTGCTATGGTCTGCTTTGCTTTAACTACTGTTTAGAAGTACCACTGTCCCTGGTACGTAGAAGGGACTCAATAACTATGGGATGATAAGACAGACTAATGGAAGGTCAGATGGGTGAAAACCAGTGTAGTATAGGGGAATGTGCACCAGATTTGGGCTCAGACAAGCCCAGTTTGAATCTTGGTTCCTTTGCTTATTTCATATGTACGCTTGGGCAGCTCATGTTATCTTGCTGAGCCTTAGTTTACTCATTTATAAAATGTGAATAGTACCTCACTACAGAGTTGTTACAAGCATCTGAAATAATGAATATGAAGTGCCTAACACACTGTTGCTGCTTTATTATGATTATTGACTCTTACCTTTTGGGATAAGTAAACAAAAGATTATTTTCCTCATTTGAGGAAATTAGGGCACATTTTCTACGTAGGTACCTCACTTCCTACCTAATCTTTAATTTATTTTCTAAGGAATCTGATTTTAAAATGAAAACTTTCCCTGCCCTCCCCACTCTGAGCTCATGCTCCCATGCCACAGGCCCTCTGGATTTAACACATCCAGGGCCTTTGGTCAGGCCACCCTGCTTTCCTGACCAGCCAGTAGTCCAGGTTACTGAATGAGCCACAGTTTATTTGACTTTCCAGCAAACCTCCTGAATTATAACCTTTTTGCTCCCTCTTCTCAGTGAGGTGTGCACTGAGTTGAGAATAGTTTTGTCTATTCTTTGTCTTCTCTTTGGGACCATGACACGCATCACTTTCACTCTCTGTTTTAAATTGGGGTGGTGGGGAGGATTGGAAGAGCATCTTCTGAAGCTTGACATTGTGTGGGGACGACCTGGAGCTGGGATCACTGCCTTTCTTGCTTCACCAACTCCAGCTGCTTGCCAGCCGTCTTTGACACACGCCTGGCCCAGCACCGGCCTCAGCTCACACCACAGGCTTTCTCACTCTACCCTAAACAACGTGAGGACCCCAAACCCCTCCAGCCACTGAAAAGAGAAAGCCTTAATTTCAATTGATTTAACTGTCCTCCCCTGCATTGTGACTACCCACTGCCTTGAAAACAAGAGCTCAGCAAGGTCAGTGCAGGCCAAGTCCTACATGTGCTCCCACCTCTAATCTAATTACAACCTGATCAGCAAATTAAAACACGCCTCATGAGGGCTAGGGCTTCAAAGGGAGTTCCTCGAACCCCAGGAGCTGCTACATAGGGACATTTCTTCTGTTCATTTCCTCTGCTTTGTCTGGGAACTGCCCAGAGCCCAAAAAGGGCTTGGTGCTCAGGAGAGGAAGATGGGGGTTGTCCACAGTTAAACCACCTGTGGCTTAGTTTAGACCCTCAAGAGGGAGACAGCTCACAGGGCTGAAAAATCTGCCTTCCACCTTTCTCCCCCATTTCCCACCAAATAAAATAATCATTTCATTCATTCATATCTCATTTAGAAAACATACTGACCACTTGTTATATCCACGCACTGGGCAGAAAGCTGGGAAATAAAGTTGATACATGGCCCTTACCCCATAGTCTAGTGGGAAAGGCGAATAAATCTAAGGAGGTAATCCTGATACAGTATGATGAGGGCCACCTGCAAGGGAGGTGAGTACTGGGTGCTGTGCAGACGAAGAGGAAGGGTATGGACCCAGGTTGGGAGTTAGAGAAGACTTAGTGGAGTTGGTGACAGTGTTGCTGAGGAGCCCTGAAGGTGAATGAGCACTAACCACCTGAAGCAGGGGGGACATTCCCAGCAGAGGGAGTACCATATTTGATGTCCTCTGGTGAAATTCACAGGACTCAGTGTGTTAGCTGGGTCCTTAATTCTTTAACCCCCAAGGTAACTAGATCAGCATAAGAGTTAGCAGTTCTGTAATTTGATGATTCCCTTAAAGGAATAAACTTTTGGAACAAATGTTTAGGCTCAATTATATGCATAAATAGAAAGAGATAGGGAGACCAACCCTTTTTGATCATCTATCCATGTTGCTACATGTATATCCAGCTGTTGCTTCTGAACACTGCATAGTGTTTCATAGTGTATATCACCACATTTAACTTACCTGTTCCCCCAGTGATAGGCTTAGATTGCCTGCAACTCCACTTTGACACAAAATGCTGCAATAAATATCTCCAGCGTGTCCCTTTATAGACCTGTGTGAGAATTTCTCTGGAATATATAAACTCAGGAGCAGAAGTGCTGGGTCATAGAGTAAGGTGCTTTAACTTGACAAAGTACTACAAGATTGGCTTCCAGAATGGTAGCACCAGCTGATACCCAATGGTATGAAGCACCCTGAATCCTCATGTACTCACCAACACTTGGTGTTTTTCAGCTCTAACTTTTGTCGATATGTTAATTTCAAAGTGACATCTCGTTGTTTTAATTTGCATTTCCCTAATAAGAAATGAGCTTGAGGATCTCTTCATATGCTTAATCATCCTTTTTGGGTTTCCTTCTCTGGGAATTGCCTGTTCATAATCTTGCCGCATTTTTCTACTGGGCTTTCTGATCTTAGCATTTCTACTAAACCCCGAGTTGAAACAAAGTACACCCAAAGACTGTTAGGTACCTGGGAGTCAACATAGGGAAATGAGAGTCAGCATAGCGTAGTGATAGAAACATGGAGTGTGTAGCCTTGTTTCAAATTCCAGCTCCTCGGATTTGAATCCCAACTCCATTCCTAACAGCTGTGTAACCTTGAACAAGCTTCTTAACCCCTTGGTACCTCAGTTTTCTTATGTGTAACCTACCTCTTAGAGTTGTTTAGAGGAATAAATGAGTTAGTATCTATAAAATGTTTAAATGTTTAAAATGTTTAAAACAGTGCCTGCCATGTAGGAAATATGTACATTAGAAGATATTATTAGACTGCTGTCTTCCTTCTACTTAAACACATTCTGTACCCTTGAAAAAGTAGACCCTTATAGCAGCAGCAGGCATTATAAACTAGGCAGAAAGAACACAGCTCTCAGCCTAGGGTCAGAGCTCACCACTCCTACTTACATGTGGAATTCTTGTCAAGATCTTAAGCTCTGGACTTGGCTTCTCCTAATCTTTAAAACCTAAAATTTGCTAGATTTCCAGGACTGCAGTGGCCACCACCCACCAGCATGGCTAGCTCTGTCCTGTTGCTGCTCCTGTGCCAGCCTGTCAGTTTGATGCTAGCCTTCACAACCTTCACTTTGAGTATTTGCAAGGCCCAGTCTTTTTGGTGAGCCAACTCACTTGGGCAGAGATAAGAGCAGAACAGATTCTGGTGGACACACAGGAAGGCCACTAGAGCTAAATCACTAAAGGATAACTGCAAATCCCTATCTTCTTATACTACAGACGTTCTCTGATTCCCCAATTTAGTAAGGAAAATAGGATATCTGGAAATTATCTCTAGCATTTGAAGCTGATATGGCATTGGTAGATATATCTTTCCACAGAGGCCAAACGCTGAGCTATCTAAGAGAATAACTGATATTCTTAAAGCCTTTGCCCAGCAGTTGCCTATGGAGTACTGAGTGTAGTTCCTTTGAATGGAGATGATTCCTGCTTGTAGGGAAAACATGATTGAGTGGGATGGTGTACTCTGTCCCCTTTAGTCCAGTTATTAAAAGCTCAGAGGACTGGCCCATATACCACAGCCTAGTTGGTACCAGCTATTCAATTTTTTTTTATTCAAATTTAAGGCAGTCATCCCTAAACCCAAACCTGTAACATGGCAGCCAGTATAACAGCCTCAGAACAGAGAGGAGGCTAAAGTTGTCCTTTGGTGGATCATTTCTTTATAGCAGTGCCTGCCTTCCTGTGTGCCCATTAAATTCCATTTTTACTGCTGATCCTATACTCCCTTTGTCAGCCAGGCGGGCTAACTCACTATCTCCCCATCTAAGTCACTTCTCCCAAATACAAGTCTGAGTTTGGGGATTTGTTTCTGCCTCAGCAAAAAACATAAAAAAGGCAGAAATTGTCTCATTTCCAAAGTACTTCTCTAGGGCTGCTGCATTGTAAGTTTTATTAAAAGTGAAGGGAATCTTCTCTGAGGTTATGGGATGAGTCACTAGCTTGGATGCTTACCCTCGTTGGCCTCCAAGTTTGTGAAGCGAATTGCCCGTTCACTTTGATTGGGTTAGCAGCCCCAGGGCCAAGCCTAGTCACTCTTCTTTCCCATCCTGCTAGACTACTGTTGTCCCCAAGGGCAGCATACTTGGTTGCTTGGACACGTCTTGCAGCCTGCAAATTGGACAGATGGAATCAATACCCTCGAACCTGGAGAGACCCAGGTAGCAGAGTTAGTGACACTAGCTGCCTAGAGGGACAGCCTGCCATGGGAGAGGGTGTGATTGAATGTTTATTGGACACAACAGCTGAGAATTAACCAAATTATTGTCCCTTTGAGTTTAAATCTTACCTCTTGGATTTTAAAACAAGCTGACTCGGGCAAAATATAGAACTGCCTTCTTGACAGCGGGCTGTGCCAAATGAGTCATGGGGGTGGTCAGGTATAGATCTGGTACCCACCAAGACCCAGATTCATGTTGTTATCACCAAAATTATATGGACAAAGGAGAAAGAGCTTGTATTTGTGGAGCTTCTTCAATATGCTGCACATATAGAAGCGTAACGCTGTCAGTGATAGGATAGTATCCATACACCTACAAGAAGACCAGTTAATACAATTATTATTCAAATTTACGCACCAACCACTAAGGCCAAAGATGAGGAAATTGAAGACTTTTGCCAACTTCTGCAGCATGAAATTGACCAAACAGTTAATGAAGATGCATTGATAATTACTGGTGATTACAGTGCAAAAGTTGGAAACAGAGAAGAAGGATCAGTAGTTGGCAAATACAGACTTGGTGATAGAAATGATGCCAGAAATGGCTTGATAGAATTTTGCAAGACCAATGAACTTTTCTTTGGAAATACCTTTTTTTCAACAACATAAGCAGTGACTATACACATGAACTTCACCAGATGGAATACACAGAAATGAAATCAACTATATCTCTGGAAAGAGATGATGGAGAGCTCAATATCATCAGCCAGAGCAAGGCCAGGGGCTGACTGTGGAACAGACCATCAATTGCTCATATGCAAGTTCAAATTGAAGCTAAAAAAATTAAAACAAGTCCACAAGAGCCAAAGTACAACTTTGATTATATCCTACCTGACTTTAGAGACCATCTCAAGAATAGATTTGACATGTTGAATGCTAATGGCCAAAAAACAGGTGAGATATTGGATGACAGCAAGGATATCATACATGTAGAAAGCAAAAGGGCATTAAATTGGCAAGCAAGAAAGAAAAGACCAGAATGGATGTCAGAAGAGACTCTGAAACTTGCTCTTGAGCTTACATTAGCTAAAGTAAACTAAAGAAATGAAGAAGTAAAAGAGCTGAATAGAAGATTTCAAAGGGCTCAAGAAGTCAGTGTAAAGTATTGTAATGAAATGTGCAAATACTTGGAGTTACGAAACTAAAAGGGAAGACCACAGTCAGCATTTCTCAAGCTGAAAGAACTAAAGAAAAAAATTCAAGCCCCGAGTTGCAGTATTGAAGAATCAAGGGGCAAAATACTGAACAATGCAGGAAGTATCAAAAGAAGATGAAAGGAATATATGGAGTTACTCTACCAAAAATAATTGATTGACATTCAACCGTTTCAGGAGGTAGCATATAATCAAGAGCCAATTGTACTGAAGGAAGACGTCCAAGTTGCACTGAAGGCATTAGTGAAAAACAAGGCTCCAGAAATTGAATTGAGATGTTTCAACAAACAGATGCAATCCTGGAAGTGCTCACTTGCCTATGCCAAGAAATTTGGAAGACAGCTACCTGGGCAGCCTACTAGACGATATCTGTATTTGTGCCCAATCCAAGAGAATGTGGAAATTACCGAACACTATTTTTTTTTTATCATCAATATCACATGCAAGTAAATTTTTGCTGAAGATAATTCCAAAACAGTTGGAGCAGTACATCTACAGGGAACTGCCAGAAATTCAAGCCAGATTCAGAAGAGGATAAGGAATAAGAGATATCATTGTTGATGTTAGATCGATCTTACCTGAAAGCAGAGAATATCAGAAGGATATTTATCTGAGTTTTATTGACTAGACAAAGGCATTTGACTGTGGATCCTAACAAATTATGGGTAACATTGCGAAGAATGGGAATTGCGGAACACTTAATTGTGCTCATGAGGAACCTGTACATAGACCAAGAGGCAGTCGTTCAAACGGAACAAGGGGATACTGCATGGTTTAAAATCAGGAAGGGTGTGCGTCAGGGTTCTGTCCTTTAACCATACCTATTCAGTCTGTATGCTGAGCAAATAATCCAAGAAGCTAGACTATATGAAGAAGAACCGGGCATCAGGGTTGGAGGAAGACTCATTAACAATCTGTGATGTGCAGATGATACAATCTTGCTTACTGAAAGTGAAGAGGACTTGAAGCACTTACTGATGAAATCAAAGACTACAACCTTCAGCATGGATTACACATCAACATAAAGAAAACAAAAATCCTCACAACTGGACCAATAAGCAATATGCATGATAAGCGGAGAAAAGATTGAAGCTGTCAAGGATTTCATTTTACTTGACTCCCCAATCAACACCCATGGAAGCGGCAATCAAGAAATCAAACAACGTATTGCATTTGGACAAATATGCTGCAAAAGACCTTTTTAAAGCATTAAAAAAAAAAAAAAAATCAAAGACGTCACTTTGGGGACTAAGGTGCTCCTGACCCAAGCCGTGGTATTTTCAGTTTCCTCATATGCATGTGATAGCTGGAAAATGAATAAGGAAGACTGAAGAAGAATTGATGCATTTGAATTGTGGTTGGCAAAGAATATTGAATGTCCTGTAGACTGCCAGAAGAATGAACAAATCTGTCTTCGAGGAAGTGCAACCAGAATGTTCCTTAGAAGAGAGGATGGCGAAACTTTGTCTCATGTACTTTGGACATGTTTTCAGGAGGGACCAGTCCCTGGGGAAGGATATCATGCTTGGTAAAGTAGAGGGTCAGCAGAAAAGAAGAAGACCCTCAATGAGATGGATTGACACAGTGGCTGCAACAATGGCCCCAAACATAACAATAGCTGTGAGGATGTCTCAGGACCAGGCAGTGTTTCATTTTGTTGTACATGGTGTTGCTATGAGTAGGAACTGCCTCAGCAGACCCAACGACAACAACACAAAGTTTTACATACTTACCTTACTCATAACCTGCAAGAGAGACATCAGTATCCCCATTATTCTGGTAAGGAAATGGTAGAGCTTTGTTTTGAACCCAGCCACATGGTCTTTCCAATTTAAGTGTCACAGTTTATACTTCTGTTGACTTCCCCACAGCTCAACCGGATTTAGTGACATAGTAATAATAACTGTATTTGTTGAGCACTTATTATGTGCCAGGCACTGTTGTAAGCACTTTACATACATAAACACAGCCGTATGAACTAGATACTCTTATTATCCCTGATAATTACTGTTACAAAATGGTGATTTTCTGATTTCATCATTCCTTCTGCATTTATTAGTTGTCATTCTAAAACAAGGAAGAGCCTTCCCTTCTCCCCCATTCACTTATTAATTTATTTTCAGTAGGGACCCATCAAATCTTATTTAATGGATTATAATCTATTACTGTCGTTATTCATTTCAATGCTCAGATGGTCCCAGTCTTTAAAGCTGGTGTTGTTAACCTCTGCACCATGCTATCTCTCTACCAGACACCGCTTCTCACTGCCTTCAGTTAGTGTGCCCGTATATAACAGCCTTTTTATACCCTCTTGGCTTTAATCTTATGGGAAACAGGAAAACTAATGCGATCTTACCCAGATTGTGTGTAAAGTGAGAGTAAAGAGTCTCCAAGGTAGAACCTGAAGAACTCTACTATGAATTAAGTATATGAGTTTGAACATGGACTTCAGCTGCTCCAAGACCCTTCTCCCTTCTCGTTGAGATCTTAATTCATATTCTGGATAAATTACCTATGAAAGGTAATTTTTAAAATCCTTTTTGGTAAGGTTAAATAGACACAGGAGACACACCTGGCTATGTTTGATCAGATGTAGAAGAACCTCAGTTACATGGAAGATGGATTTCGGTTCTTGGACTTACCTATAATGAGTCTGTGTTGGTATGCATGGAAGTTATTGGAATTCATTCATTCATTTGGCAAATGGATAGCCAAGCGCGATGTCCTTTGAAGGTAATAATAATCAAACCAGTTGGTACAGGGAAAACCATCAACACTACTGGTTTATAGATTAGAAAAACTAACAAAGAGGAAAAAATTAAAAATTTAATTTTTTAATCGTTATGATAATACAAGTAATTTGTTTGAAATGCTTACCATTTAGGACTTCAAAAGCATTAACAGTTTTAAAGGTCATAAGCAAAAGATAAACATACCAAGAGAAAAATGGGTAAAGGACATAAATAAGGGATTCGTGAGAAAAGAAATACAACTGACCTTTAAACATTAAAAAAAAAAAAAAAAAAAAGCTCAGCTTCACTAGTAATCAAAGAAATGCAAGTTGAAACAGCAATGTGATACCATTTCCTGTTTACTGGACTAACACATTCTGAAAAAGGAAAATAAATACCCTGTTTTGTTGAAGGGAAGGGACAGCCGTTACTCTCATACTTTATACTTTGCTAGGGAAAATAAAAATTGGTATAATTTTCTGAAAGGCAGTTTAGTAATATCTATCAAAACCTTTAAAAATGCTTATACTTTTTGACTTTAGAACTTCATCTTCTAGGGATTTATCCAAAGAAAATAACCAGGGATATTGTGTTATTTACAATATTGAAATATTAAAAACAATCTAATTGTTTTACAATAGGGGACTGATTACATAAAGTATGGAATAGTCTTTTACTGTGCAACCATTAAAAACCGTGTTATAGATGAATATTTAATTACTGTTCCTGGAAGGCTGTGTGTGTGTGTAGAGAGTTTATGTATGATCTCATTTGTATAAATAAAGATGTGTATATATTCATTTGAAAAACTGGAAGGATGTTATATATACGAAAGCATTTTCTCCTCGATTATCTATACCTTATGAATTTTGTGAACCTGAGCCGTTATTTTATCAGAGCAAAAAGGAAAGCATTAGCAGCAACATTACATAAAGGAGAAAGAAGGGAAGCTAACATATGGAGCACTTCCTAGGTCAAATGCTGTGCACAATGCTTTATAAACGTACCTGATTTAACCTCAGGACAACCCAGCACAGATCCCTGCCTCAGGGCCTGCTCCCTCCAGTCTATTCTCACACAGCCGCTGGAGTTACTTCTAATGGGAAAGGTCTGGAAGGAAACAGACCTTTTCTAACTCTAAATAGTGGTTACTCTTAGAATTTAGACTAAAGAGGTAGACATAAGGGGACATTTTAATTTATTTCCATATGATTTGAATTTTTTTTAAAGCAAGTATATCTTTTGTAATTAGGAAGAGAATATATGATCATGTCACTTCTCCTTTCAGCCCTTCTGTTGCTTACCTCATCTCCCACTGTTCTTACACTCTCTACTCCAGCTTCTTTCTGTTCAGATCCAGCACTCTGCTTTCTTGCCACCAGGATTTGTAAGTGTGTTGGGTCCACCTGCTTCACTATAGAATATCTGGCTACTCAGCTTTCAAGTCTTAAATATCTTAAATACCACTTCCTCTGGGAGGCCTTCCCTGATCCCCTCCTTTGTTCTCCCTCTGCACAAAAGTCTTCTCCCACCATAACCTTCAACACATTTTGCTGTAATTTTATGCCGAATTGTTATCCTTCCAACAGACCGTAAGCTCCATGAGGGCACAAATCCCAGCACCTGGACCAGTGACTAGTACAAAATAGGCTATTTGAAAGTAATTGTTGAATAGTTTGTATTTTGTGGTTGTGGAAACTGAGCCTTAGAGAGGTTAAGTAACTTGTCCAGAGCTCTCAGCTGGTATGTTTCCAAGCCAGCTTTCCTACCGTTGTACACTCCCAGAGTCCATGTTCTTTCCACTGAACCACGCACATGAGCAGAGGCAGATGCAACCCACAAACATGCTTCAGAATATGGGTCTGCTTCCTGGCCTTTACTGCTTCTGACACTTCTGTCTGATTTCTTCCAGTGTGGTGCAGGTCCTGCTTGCCGCTGGGGCTGACCCAAACCTTGGAGATGATTTCAGTAGTGTTTACAAGACCTCCAAGGAGCAAGGAATCCATTCTTTGGAAGGTAAGTGTGGACTGCCCTGCTGCTCTGAAAGTTTTCCTCCCTGTGTCTTCCTGTAGCCCTGCTCTGTGCCAGCTCAACCAACAACTCGGAGTGAGAGCCTGTCTCTTCTCTGGGAACTCATGTATAACCCAGTGGACTTGGAACAGGCACACGTCACAGGCTATTCTGAATCTATAACTTATGTCACTTCAAAAGTCTTGCAGAGTGAAATAGAGGTGTGATTTTGTGGCCTATGGGGAGAGCTGGAGCCCTGGTGGCACAGTGCTCAGCTGCTAACCAAAACATCAGCAGTTCAGATCTACCAGCTGCTTCTTGGTAACTCTATGGGGCAATTCTACTCTGTCTATAGGGTTGCTGCGAGTCAGAATGGACTCAAGGCCAATGGGTGGTGAGGGGAAAACATTGATTTCAACTAGTGTTCTCTTCAAGACGGGGGTACCAAACCTGTGGAGCCTCAGATGAGTGGGCAGTGGAGCAGGTGTCAGTGAAATAATTAAAGCAGCTGCATAGGAGCCCTGGTAGCACAGTGGTAAGAGCTTGGCTGCTAACCAAAAGGTCTGCAGTTTGAATCTACCAGTGGCTCCTTGGAACCCTGTGGGCAGTTCTACTGTATCCTGCAGGGTCACTATGAGCGAGAATCTACTCAATGGCAACAGGTCTTTGTTTGTTTGTTTGTTTTGCATGGGATGTGGATTTGGTCCTCTTCCACTTCTGGCAGACCTACCCTGCCCCAGAGCTAAAAAATAGCCTTGCTACTTCCTCAGGAAGAAACCTCAGGGCCTCAGGAAATACCTCAACACTGCTCTGAATACTGCCCCCATCCCAATATGTAAAATATTATCCTTTCGATGGAACTGGCTCCTCAACGTACTGTATGATTCAGGACAAGTAGTCAACTTTCTCCGTGCCTTGATGTCTATGCTTGAAAATGGGGTCATCATCAGTGCCTTCTCTGGGATGCTACGTGGATAGTTGTTTCAAGATCTGCAGAAGAAAGGGTGGTGTGCACCTGTACCAGAGCCCAGTCACATGTCTGCTAGAGGGCTCCTGGATAGGTCAGTTGCGGTCACCTGTGGTGAGTAATTCTTTGAAAGTGGGGTCAAAAAGATAGCAGGTTGTTTTGGCTACAAACAGAAATGAGTACTTTACATTTGAACTTTTGGTTATCCAGACTGTCCCTGCTTCCTGCCCATTATCCTGGATCACTCATTCAGATTCCCCTCAGATTTCCAACAACAGGGCATCTGAGCGGTGGCTGCTTTAGTGTTGGCAGTGATGCCAGGAGGACAGACAGCTTTGCTGATTGCCTGACAGTCGGAAAATTAGCTTGGAGGAAGGTTCAGGAAAAGGGAGCAGTGTGCTCAGTCTTCGGAGCTGTCAGTAAGGTTGGGATGTGGTAGCCCCAGAGCAGAGGGTATCATTGCTGCCTCACAAAGAAAGTTCCTCAGATTGGCAGCATGAGGGATGTCCAAGAGCATCAGGACATTGCTCCCCAGGTAAAGTGTGAAGTTGCCCTCCCCCTGCCTCACCACCTCTAGAAACCTGGTCTTCTGTCAAGGCTCCATTGCAATGACTAGATCCTCCACAAAAGCCTTCCCTGTACTTGCTAGTAATAGCAACCTGCCCTCAGCTGCTCTTTTGAATGTTCTCTAGATCTTGGCCTCTTATATGTCTGTTTGAACTCTGATCTGCCCATATGTCATTCTCTCCTCCCAGCTGACAGTTTCTTGCATGTGCGGACCATGACCTATGCCTCCTTGGGTTACTCACTGAGCCTGGAGGAATTATGTTCATTTTATGTTTCAAACATAAACACTCAGCACAAAATCGCCACCCTCAGCTCTGTCTTCTGTTCAGGTGCTTTCACCAAAAATCAAGGAGGAACATTTGCTTAGGGGGCAGGGCCATGTAAGAGGGATAAGATTATTTGGGTGCCTTCTCATCTGCTCTCAGAATCTCAGAAAGTTTCAGTAAACATTTTTGATTTCACAAGATCTCAGAGCTGGAAGGCCATCTAGTCCAACCTCCACAGTCACACGAGTCCCCACCCCCTAGTGTAGGAACCCCTGCTGCAGTGTCCTGACACTAGCATCAGACTGTTTACTGAGGCAACCCATTTCATTCTTAGCTCTAACTGTGTTTAAAAAAAAAAAAAAAGAAGCCTCGTTTTATTCAGAAGCCTGCCTCCCCAAACTCTCTCTTACAGTCGGTTTGTACTAAAGTTGAAAATCATACAGAACATGCCCTGTCTCTCTGCCCCACAGTTCAGCTATTTTAAGGTAATAACCATTTCCCTATTTTCTCCTGTTTTACAATTCGTTCAACTGATTTTCAAACGGTGTTATTTTCATTCTGTCCTTATCTCGTCCTCTGGATAGACTATACTTTCTCAAGGTCATTACTGAAATATCACTTCTCTTGATTTGCCCTCTATGCTTCTCCCAATGCAGACCATGTCTGCTTTCAAGTTTTGTAGCTTTGTGTTCTAATGCTTCTCTCCAGGTTGAAGCTTACATTCAACAGTCTAGATCAGCGGTCAGCAAACTTTTTCTGGAAAGAGCCAGATAGTCTGGCTCCTCAGGCCAGACAGTTTCTGTCATGACGACTCAACTCTGCCACTGTAGTGCAAAGGCAACCATAGATGGTATATAAATGTTCCAATAACAGTTTATTTACAAGAATAGGCAGCAAACCAGATTTGGCCCTTAGGCTATAGTCTGCCAATACGTGTTCTAGATATTTTCTTTTTTTTGGTCGGCCTCCTCTGAATTCTTTTTAACTCTTATACCAGCCTGCCTACATTCCAGATAGATAAATGGACAAGAAAAAAATTGGAAAAGGCTATCATATCTCTCATGAAATAAAGATAAAAATATTAAAATCTTTTTTTATTTTGTATGATCTACAAATTTAATGAGTAGGCTTTCTGTGAGTTCATTTGTTTAATTAATATTTATTGATCACATTCCTATGTATACCAGGCACTGTCCTAGGCACTAATGAATTAGACTGATAAGATTCCTGCTATCATGTACTTTATGTGCTAATCTTTGATTAAAATGTGCGTTAGAACTCTACTAAGTACAGAATCCCAAAGCATATGACAAAAAATTATCCTCCAGGACTGTTTTGATCCATTGTTTAACGTTCATGGTATTATGTTTGTTCAACCAGCTATAAATCCACCAAACTTCTTTCTATTCCAGCCTCCGTTTCTCCATCTTGTTCCCCAAAATTGTAAGAAATTTGCTCAGATTTCTCTCAAAAATGTGCCTAGCATTTGTTTCATTTTCTCTTCCAATAACTCTTTCCAAAAAGGAAATTAGGTTATACTGACATGTTCATGTCTTTCTTAGGGAACCCATCCTGGTGCCCAATAATCTATGAAGTGTTTAAGAACCATTTTTAAAAATACATTCAAGAATTTTGTCAGGAATTATTGATAAATTCACTGTGCTTCAGCTTTCAAGCTCTACCTCCCTCCACCCTTTTTTTTTTTTTTTTTTAATTCCAGACTACCTTTGCCTGCCTTATTCTTATCTTATTCTCCCTGGTGTATCAATTTGGATGTGCTCTGCTCTCTTTACTTCATGTACCCTGCTTCTGCTTCTGACTCAGGGGCCTGAAGAGTTATATTCCTTTAGCACCATCTTCGGGCTCTCCTCTCTCCTTACCACTCAAGGCCTTTAGCTCTTTCTTAATTGCTTTTTTCTTTCCATTTTCTATTTAAGGCTATTTCATTCTTTCATCCATTCAACCAATATGTATTGAGTGCCTGCTGTATGCAAGACACTGTACCTAACTCTGAGTCATTCTCATTGATGAAGTAGGTAGAAACAAGAGAGTCCTATGGTTCTCCTTTCTTTGAATTGGATTGACATTTTCATGGGCAGTTATCTGAGTTGTGGGATGGGGGCGGTGTGAAAAGGATGGAGTAGGACAAGAGGTGCATGACATCCTCCCTTGCGTAGAATGTGTAGGCTCAGAAAAGTTGGACAGACTTTCAGTATTAGAGCATAGAGTCAGTGCCAAAGTCCATCAAGTTCACTAGATTTTTGATAGCCATTTCTGGGAGCCTCAGCCTGTGTCAGTACTCAGGGAAGGTGGTAAATTATAGTTTGTGACCTTGGCAAGCCCTCCTTAAACCCCAGTAATGCATGTCTTGTCTACTTTATCGGTATTGTTATGAAGATCAGTAGATAAAATGTGTGATTTGTAAAGTGTTCTATGGTTGTAATTGCTTATTCGTTTCTTGTATTTATAATTTAACATGCATTTACTGAGTACTGGACACTCTGCTAGGTCTTGGGAATATAAAAGTGGATATACATGGTCTAGGCCCTCATAGTGCTGCCAGTCAATTGAGAAGACAGAGCTGTGAATAAGGAATCACAGTACAGAGTGATAAATGCAAAGGTAGATGTACAAAGGATGTAGGTCGCTCTGAAAAGAAAGCAATGAACTCTGTGAGCAGGCTGGTGTCTGGGAAGTATCACAGCATAAGTGACTTTGGATTGGGTCTTAAGGATGAATCAGATTACCAGGCAGGCTGAGTGGGGTGAACCTTCCAAGCAGAAGGAATAACACAGCACGATGACATGGGGGTGAGGAGGGGGGTTGCGGGTGGAATCGTTTACCAAGACTGGAGAGGTAAGCAGGGCTACACATGGGAAGGACTTTGTAAGACAGTTCTAGGGAGTGAATATTGTATCCTGAAGACCATTAAAAGATTGTAAGCAGGGGACCATTCTGGAGGGGTGGTGGATGAAATTGGAGGAGCGAGATTAGCAATGGTTCTTGACCTTTTTTGGGGTGATAAGCCCCATTGAGAAGCTATGCTCCTCTCCCCCAAAATGCATTATAATTTTCTCGAAATTTCTAAAGGTGATCTTTGGGAATGGAGAAAATAGAAGTTAGAAAAATATTACAAGGAGATTGAGTCTTAGTGGAATGTGGGGCTTGATGGAAGAGGAGACATCCATGGTGACACCTTTGTTTCTGATTTGTGGGTCTGGAGCTCGAAGGAGAAGTCTGACAAGAGATAGACATTTAGGAGTCACCAGCATTTGCTTGATAGTTAAAACAACAGGTGTGAGTGAAATTGCCCAAGGAAAGAATTTAAAGCAAGGGGGTAGAGGCATAAGTTAAGGACATGTCCCTTGCTCAGGAATGCCAGCATTCAGATGTGAGAGGTGAAGTGGATCAGGGCAAGAAGCCTGAAAGTTACCGGAGAAGCCGAGTTGTTTTTCCCTCAGAGAAGCTTTCTATCTGTTCTGTCTGCTCAGAACAGACACAGCTTAGAGAGGAAAGAAACTTCTCTGTCCTCCTCACCGAGACTGTGTCATCAGTTGTTTCATTCCTAGGGAAACCCTGCTCCTGTATTACCCATGAGTATTGCCTCTTAGAAAGAAGCCTGCTCAGCTGAGTGCCTTACAGCATCATCTACCCTTGTTCAAGGGTAGTGTTTCTGGGTAGAGATCAAACTTGCTAGTGCAGGTGACCCAGGTCTGCTTGGTAAGCAAACCTTATTGGCCTGACTGTTATGTCCATACTCTTAACTGTCAGGTTGGTGTCTTCAGAGGCACGATGGTGCCCTGGAGGAAAGTCACGCTTCTGTGCCAGCCAGTCATGGTTCATCTAAGCTGTGTCACTTACTAGCTGTGTGATAAAAATGTGTGATAGTGAGCAAGTAATTTAAGGTCTCTGAATTTCAGTTTTCTCATCTGTAACCCATCTTACAGGGTTGTTACGATGATTAGAGATGTATGTAATTGAAGCACAGTGACGTTTGATGAAGAATTTCTCTGTGGAGGTGGATTTTGGCTCAGGGTAAGGCAGGAAGCCTGCCTCAGGAGTGAGCAACGCACCACTCCAAGGTGACTAACAGAAGCTGGACGTGTGCCCATCAGGAATGCTGTAAAGGGGATTCTTGCCCTGGGGCCTTGGATTATATGGTCTCCAAGGTCCACATCAGCCCTGTGATTTCTAAGGTTCCAAAAGTCTGTAGCTTCACCATCAGGACAAGTAGTGTACTTAGAAGAACTGGGATTTGATTTCGGCTTTAAAAGGTGAAGAGGAGGGAAAACAACAAAAGATATTCCAAGTAAGGCCACAGCTTGAGCAAAGGCACTGAGATGGGACAAATGAAGGGGGGAACATGGAGATCACTGTTGCTCCTCTGCCAACTCATTCCCTGTCTCAAGCACATTCCATTCAGTGCCTTGAGCTCCACGTGCCTGTTCCAGGAGAGTTCCACTTGTGGCTGGGTGATGGGTGGTAGGGCCCAATCCTCAGGTGGAGGAGGCAGTAAATGAGTGGTAACAGTAAACAAGTCGCCCAGCTGGGGATGCCGCTGGCTGCTTGTAAGTAACTGTTATAAACATGGGGTGTCTGGGCTGTCAGAAATGCAAGCGAGCATTCAGAGCGCTTCTCATATGTACAATTAAAACAATAAAACACAGCAGAAACGTGGCCAGAACAAGGCTGTAAATCAGCTTCTCTTCTCGGCTGCAAGTGACAACTGAATAAAGATGAGTCGTGCAGAAGCTGGGTCGGCATAGGGTCTGTCTAGTGGTAAAGGGCCTAGCTTGCCAGGCTCGACCTGCCAGGGCCAACCCCACCTGCCCCAGTGGGCCCCTTCCTTATACCTCCACCTTCAGGGGCTGCATGCAGGTCCTGACCTGCTCCAGCTGACCTCTGCATCTCTGTGTCTTCAGATAAGGGACAAGACGGTGCATGCTGGCGCATCACTAACCAGTGGACAAGTGCCCTGGCGTTCAGGAGGTGGCTAGGAGTCCCCACTGGCGGTAATGGAACTGCTTTCTATAATATTTCTCCCCCTGCCTAAAACATTGCCTAAAAGTGGGCTCATCCCAGCTCATCTACTCATCTGGTTGCTGTCTATGTTAACCTAGCACCCACTGCGTGCCCAGCCTGCACAGGCGCAGCAGAGCTCAAGCTCAGATGGGAGTAATAAGTCACTCAAGGAAATAAGACTCTCAGGTGGCATGCATATGAGTTGCCTAGAGAGCTTGTTTAAAAGAGATTCCTGGACCCTACCCCCAGAGATTTTGACTAGGTAGGTCTGGGGTGGGGCCTAAGAATTTGCATTTCTAACAGGCACCCACTCTTTGAGTAGCATGGCCTAGAATACAGGTGTTGTGGCTTTGTGCTTGAACTGCTTAAAAAACTTATCTGGACTCCTTCACTTCCCTGGAAGAGACCTTATTTTGCCCCCTTAGGCTTCACTCCTAGAGAGGCTATGGGCCTATTATGGTATTATGGGTGTGCAGAACACTTGATACTGTGACATTTTGAGCAATTTTCTGCACCTCTCAGAGGCTGTCTGCTTATTTGTAAGATAGAAGTTATTGGGAGAGTTAGAGGTAGTATATTTATCTCTAACCTAAAGCGTAGAACATAGAAGGAATTCCATTAATGTAAGCTTCTGTTTTTACATCATCATTATCCTCGTCATATCCTTATGAAACTACATTCAGAGTCTTTGAAACAGCCCTCCGAATGCTTTTTTGTGGTAGCAAACTGTTATCAGCAAACAGCCAAATATTATTTAGAGTCCAAGGAATGGCTTGGCCATTACCTAAACTGTGTTACCTCAGGCAGTTTTCTTTATCTCTCTGAGCCTTGATTTTCTCATCTGTAGAGAATAATATTTCCTAATTCATGGGCTTGTTGTAAGTATCAAATTGAAGTATTTTTGAAAGCACTTGAAAAAATATAAGACATCGTGCAAATGTAGGATGTTATCAATAACAGTAATTAATATTAATAAAGATTGAAGACATGACCAAGAGAGTATTTGACAAGGATTCAGTCAGAGGTACAAATGACATGAACTGTCAGAGCTCAGAAAAGAGAATCTGTGTGACTGAAGCAGTCAAGGAAATAAAGTGAGAGTTGAGCCTCAAAGTATAGGATGGTTTCGTAAAGATTTCTGTGGGTTGGTATAGTTGGGTTTGAGTAGAGAAGGGATGTTCTATGTCCAAAACTCTTAAATGGAAAGCAGAAAAATAAGTTTCAGGCCAGCAAGCGGACTCCTTATGGTGACGCATCCACACAGCAGAAGATTCATTTTTGAGAGTAGTGAGCAGTAAAAATGCAACAGTAGTAGACTGGGGCCAGATCAAGATGCTTAGACTTTATCCTTCAGACAGAGGGGAGCCTTGATGGTTCTAGAAGACAGGGCATTGCAGGAACTGATTCTTCCATGGTGGAGGAGCAGGGGCAGGTGATGATGAGATGTCAACAATGATGATAGCAGCAGCAGGTAACATTTATTGATACTATATGCTCACAGCAACCCTATGATGTAGGCACTAAAGGAAACTGAGGCAGAGACATGATGACAAATGCCAGCCGAACTGTCTCCTGCTCTTGTATAGAACTCAACAACCCGTTCAGCTTGTATATGCCTCATACTTAGGTTAGAACCTCTGGCTTGTCCAAAGTCTTGGAAGGCGTAGGAACTGACCAGGCCAAAAACTCTCTGACAAGTACTTTTAATCAGTGTCCCTCCCTCTTCCTCATCATTGCCCAGGCCCATGCAGAGCCTTGTCACATCTCCAGGGCTGGTGGTTCTACATGTCATTTCTCAGCAGCCTTGGCCATTACAGAGTCACCAGCATGCACGATGCACCATCAGTCCGTCTGGCATTTTGGCCGGCTTTGAGACTACGTCTATCAGCCCGTTAGTTAATTGCTTCTACCCTTTTAACCCTCCAGACCTATATGTATATATTTGACTAGGAGCGAGAGATTGACTAGTTGACATGTTTTATTAAAAAGAATAAATTTTTTTGCATTTATAAAAATAAGAAAAAGCAGGATGGGGTGGCAAAGAACTAGTCTTATGATTTTTAACTGATTTACATATTTTGTGTATAAATATTTTTTCATCAAAAGTTCTGAATCAGGGATAGGTCCCACACACCACACAAAATATATTAGAGACATTTATATGGATAGCAGGAAGGGAGACAGAGGGCTGAAATTTTCCAGGCACCCAGTGATTGATGGGGGCTGAGGCTCCCCCTGACGCTTTATTGAGTTTCCGATGATTATCTCTCGCTGAGACATTTTTTACAGATGACGGTCGAGCTGTCACAATGGACCATGGGGGAAAAAAAACCAACAATAATAACACTTTAATCTTTTTACTGCACTGCTCCCTAGTATCTCAGATTCATCTTCCCTGACGCACGCAGTTCATTATTCTGCCCCTCCCTGGATGGGAAATAAAGGAAAATAAATATATATGTAGACACACTTACCCACATACATACACATACACATGGAGTATATAAAAGAGACCACCTCAGAACCAGAGAGGGGCAGAATTTATTGTTCTTTTTGCAAGTGTTGAGGTTTATTAGTAGAGATGCTTGGTTGGCTTGGAATTGGCTATTAATTACAGCATTTTGTATTTATTTTTTATTGCGAGTTTTTAACATCTCAAAGAAAAGGCAGAGGAGAGGCAAGCAGGTGTAGGGATGGGGAGCGCAGAGGGACCAAGTTTGACCAACCAAGCAGCATAGCTAACTCAGAGGTAAAAAGAGCAGGCTCCTTCCGCTTGTTGCCAGCCCTGCCCCTGAGGATCCCTGGAGCTGAAAGAATACTGCTTTGGTTAGGACTGGGGGAAGGGGAAAGGGTGAACTCAGAGTAATTACAGGACAAATCAAAGAGAATCTAGATACCTGTGGTATGTTGCTACTCTGAAAATTAGGAGAGATGGAGAGTAGAAGTAGAAGAGATTCAGACAGTTTTGATGGGTCTATAGATAAATGAATAACAGATTCTAAAGAATTTACCCCACCCCAGAGTGAAGAGGGGTGGAGGGGGACATTTGCCCCCAAGCACAAGTCCAAGGGGGCACTAGATGAGGCACGGAATGACTTTCTGAGGCACCACAAATACGAGAGGCACCTGACTGAGGCAGCCCAACAAGAGGGGGGAAAGGCGTTTCTGCTGATGCGTCACTGCTATCGACATCTATTTGGCTTGAAATTGGGGGGGTGGGGGGGACGTAGAGATCACCCCCTGGGCACTGGTTACCTTCGCTAAGCCCTTGCCCTATCCTTTGAATGTGATAATGTGAAGGGGAGATATGGACTCTGGAAAACAAAGGTAGGAATCCTGGACCATACGTCAAGAACGCTGAATTCAGAACTTAGTATCTCCGATGATTACAAAGAAGGGGAATAGATAGATCAGCACTTAATGGATTTCAAAGAGGAAAGAAGAAAAATAATGAGGAAAAGGAAGAAGTTGTCAAAAATATTTATAGTAAAAGGATTAGCTGGAGTTTTTTCTAAACTAAATCGGGGGCTTTGGTTACTTAAAAACATGAACCCAAACACTGGTCGCTTTGCTAACGTCAATAGGCAGATTCAGTAAGCAGATATTACCACGAAATATATGAAGGAAAATAGAAAGGGGCCATACAGACAACTGTCACTAATTTTCTGACTAGAAATGCCGTCCCCGTTCCCAGGGATAATCCAGATGACCTAGAACCTTCCACAAGTGGAGTTAGTACCACAACAGACAAAATGCCAACATCATCCAGCTTTTCTCCTTCATCAGAGTAAATTTTTATGATTCGTGTGTTTTTTTAATGTATGTATGTGTAAAAATGGCAGGGTGGGCTCTCTGACCTCCTCTAACTTCACAATGCGGAAGGAGAATCAAAATCAACAGCCCAAGGCTGATTGCTATGAGGCAGAAGTCAGACATGCTTCCACCCTCCAATCTTTTTACCAATTCTGACACCTACCATCCCTCCCACAGCCCTCTCTGCGTCTCTGCTGGGTTCAGTAATTTGTTGCAGTGACCACACAGAACTCACAATACTCATGATTATGGGGTTTATTAGGGAAGTAACAGGTTACAGTTCAGGTTCAGGAACGATCAGGGTACAGTTCTTCAATCAAGACAGCCTCTTCACAGCTATGCCGATAGGCATGCCTCTCCCTGGCCCTGTGGCCTCTGCCCTGCTGGGACAAGTATTACAAAGCTCTTTTAGCTCTGCTGATAAGTATCTGGAGGCATCCCACCCAGCCAGTAAGCCTTGGCCGAAAGGCACTCTCTAGTTCCATGCGTCGGTGAGCCTATGTCTGCCACCAGGTACCTGGAGGCACCTTATTCTGCCAGAAGCCTCCTGCCTGAAGGCGCTTAGCTCTCTTGCTCCCTGGATCAGCACGCCCACTGTAACCACCTTGCTTCATGGACCAGAAAGCCCCACACACCATCTCCTGCCAGTCTCCTGGTTCTGCTGCCACCACTTCTCTGCCGCTGCCTCTTGCCATCTCTCGTGTTACAGCTCTCTCTTGCTCTCTCGTTCTCTTCCTCTTGCTCTCTTTCTTCCTCTGTCCTCTGAGTCTAGTAGGTCTCAGTACAGTGACTCCAGGTCCAATGGTCACAACCCCACTCTTAGCTTTTCTTTCTTCTTGGTGTTAGTAGGTCCCCCTCTGCTCTGGGATTGACTGTTCTTTTAAGCCTAGCAGGATGGCAAAGCTGACCAATCCCCTCATTAGGGTTCTGTGTACCTTATTTGCATGGTCCCACCCCCACAAGGGTCCCATGCACCTTATTTACATTATTAGCGAGCTATCCAATCTCCTTGGTGGGCCACAAGCACCTCATTTGCATGGGAGTTTAGAAGGGTCATATTAAGTAATTCGCAACACTGTGGTATTTATGTATTAAAATATATATATAAGTTTTATATGTGATGTTTCCAACCCCCAAAGACAAAGATCCAATTTATAAAGATACTGATAATAATAATGAAAGCTTAAAAAAAATGAGATATTCAACTTACATCAGAGCCAATTTACAGTGGAGTTGTCGGAACGGAAACACTGTCATAAGTTGGGAACTACCTGTATTCTGTTGTGATCCATAATGTTTTGTTTTTATACATATATGTGTGTGTGTATACACATATGTGTGTGTATATATATATATAATTTTATTTTGTTGTTGAAAATATACACAGCAAAACATACACCAGTTCAACAGTTTCTACATGTACCATTTAGTGACATTGATTACTTTCTTTGAGTTGTATAGCCATTCTTACCCTCCTTTTCTGAGTTGTTGTCCCCCTGCCCAACTAACATAAATTCAGTGCCCCCTAAGGTTCCTATCTAATCTTTCAAGTTGCTATTGTCAATTTGACCCTCAAGACAGATATTTTTTACTAGTTAACAATGAGATTTTCATTGGCTAATTTTTATAAGTAGATTGCCAGGCTTTTTTTCCTTGTCTTAATCTGGAAGCTTCACTGAAGCCTGTCCACCATGGGTGACCCGGCTAGTATATGAAATACTGGTGGCATAGTTTCCAATGTCATAGCAACGTGCCAGCTACCACAGCAAACTGACAGACGGGTGGTGGTCCGTCTCCATGGGTTTGCCTATTCTGGATATTTCATACAAATGGAATCTCACAGCATGTGATCTTTTGCAACTGGCTTCTTTCACTTGGCATGATGTTTTATCTATGTTTTAGCATGTATCAATACTGCATTACATTTTATGGCTGAATAGTATTCCGTTATATGAATATACCACATTTTATTTATCCATTCATCAGTTGATGGACATTTAGGTTGTTTCCACTTCTTTGGCTATTATGAATAGTGCTGTTATAAATATTGATGTAGAAGTTTTTCTGTGAACTTGTTTTAATTTCTCTTGGGTATATTCCTAAGAGCAGAATTGCTGGGTCATGTGGTAACTCCAACCTTTGGAGGAACTGCCAGATTGTTTTCCAGAGCAGCTGCACCATTTTACATTCCACCAGCAATGTATGGGGATTCCAATTTCTCCACATTCTCACCAACACTTGTTATTGTCTCTGTTTTTTACTTTAGCTATTCTAGTGGGTGTGAAGTGGTATCTCATTCTAGTTTTGATTTACAGTTCTCTAATGGCTAATGATGTTGAGCATCTTTTCATATGATTATTGGCCATTTGTATATCTTCTGTGAAGAAATACATATTCACATCCATTGTTCATTTAATTGAGTTTACTATTGAATCCTATGAGATGATACCATCCCTGTTTTGCAGATGAAGAAACTGAACCTCAGAGATGTTAAGTATTTTTATCAAAATCATATAGTTAGTGAGCTTTGCTTCCCAGTCTGACTGACTCCAGTCTCCATGCTCTTTCTAATACATCATACCGCCCACTACGAATTCATAATGAGGTTCACCAGGGCCCTCTTATGGGGACCTTGACCAGCTGGAAGGGAGCAGGGAAGGGAAGAGTGGGAAGTCTGTTTGAAGAGATTAACTAGGAGAAGCCTCTGAAAGTCAAACAGAGAAATGTGGATGCATTGCTGGGTTCTGAGACAAGAGAAGAACATGTTAATTTAAAAAGTGCCATTTTCATAGGGACAATGTTAGGAGCCCTAATACATGGCACAAACACTATAGAAAACATTATGAAGAACGTAGAAGAAAAACTAGATAACTGGGAGCTCCTAAAAATCAAACACTTTTCTTCATCCAAAGACTTCACCAAAGGAGTAAAAAGACTACCTACAGACTGGGAAAAAGTTTTTAGCTATGACATTTCTGATCAGCGCCTGATCTCTAAAATCTACATGATAGTGCAAAAACTCAACTGCAAGAAGACAAATAACCCAATTAAAAAATGGGCAAAAGATATGGATAGATACTTCACTAAAGAAGACATTCAGATAGCTAGTAGATATATGAGGAAATGTTCACGATCATTAGCCATTAGAGAAATGCAGATCAAAACTACAATGAGATTTCCTCTCACTCCAACAAGGCTGGCATTAATCCAAAAAACACAAAATAATAAATGTGGAGAGATTGGAACACTTCTGCACTACTGGTGGGAATGTCAAATGGTACAACCACTTTGGACATCGATTTGGTGCTTCCTTAAAAAGTTAGAAATAGAACTACCATACGATCCAGCAATCCCACTCCTTGGAATATATCCTAGAGAAATAAGAGCCTTTACACGAACAGATACATGCACACCCGTGTTTACTGCAGCACTGTTTACAATAGCAAAAAGATGGAAGCAACCAAGGTGCCCATCAATGGATGAATGGATAAATAAATTATGGTATATTCACACAATGCATCGATAAAGAACAGTGAGGAATCTGTGAAACATTTCATAACATGGAGGAACCTGGAAGGCATTATGCTGAGTGAAATTAGTCAGTTGCAAAAGGACAAATATTGTATAAGACCACTATTATAAGAATTGAGAAATAGTTTAGACTGAGAAGAAAACATTCTTTTGTGGTTATGAGGGGGGGAGGGAGGGAGAGTGGGAGAGGGGTATTCACTAGTTAGATAGTAGATAAGAACAACTTTAGGTGAAGGGAAAGACAGCACCCACTATGGGGGAGGTCAGCACAATTGGACTAAACCAAAAGCAAAGAAGTTTCCTGAATAAAATGAATGCTTCAAAGGCCAGCGTAGCAGGGCCAGGGGTCTGGGGACCATGGTTTCAGGGGACATCTAAGTCAATTGGCATAATAAAATCTGTTAACATTCTGCATCCCACTTTGGAGAGTGGTGTCTGGAGTCTTAAATGCTAGCAAGCATCCATCTAAGATGCATCAATTGGTCTCAGCCCACCTGGATCAAAGCAGAACACCAAGGACACAAGGTGATTACGAGCCCAGGAGACAGAAAGGGCCACAAGAACCAGTGACTACATCATCCTGAGACCACAAGAACTAGATGGTGCCCGGCTACAGCCGATGACTGCCCTGACAGGGAGCACAACAGAGAACCCCTGAGGGAGCAGAAGAGCAGTGGGATGCAGACCCCAAATTCTCATAAGACCAGACTTAATGGTCTGACTGAGACTGGAAGGACCCCAGTGGTCATGGCCCCCAGACCTTCTGTTGGCCCAGGACAGGAACCATTCCCGAAGCCAACTCTTCAGACATGGATTAGACTGGACAATGGCTTGGAGAGGGATGCTGGTGAGGAGTGAGCTTCTTGGATCAGGTGGACACTTGAGACTATGTTGGCATCTCCTGCCTGGAGGGGAGATGAGAGGGTGGAGGGGGTTAGAAGCTAGTGAAAAGGACATGCAAAGAGAGAGTGGAGGGAGAGAACAGACTGTCTCATTAGGGGGAAAGTAATTGGGAGTGTGTAGCAAGGTGTATATGGGTTTTTGTGTGGGAGACTGACTTGATTTGTAAACTTCCACTTAAAAAAAGCATAACAAAAATGATTAAAAAAAAAAAGAGTACCATTTTCTAGGTGCCAGTCATTTCCTTTTTCCCTCACTATACTTTATCATCTCTAATCCTTACAGCAATCCAATTAATAGGTATTAATGTCCCCATTTTACATATGAGAAATGTGCAGCCCAGAGAGATGAAGTAGTTTTCCAGAGTCACTTAGCTGAGCCAGGATTAGAATCCAGGTCTCTCAGAGTCCAAATTCTGAATTCTTTCCTTTCAGAGATACTCCGTAAAAGAAAAACATTTTGATGTCATTTGTAGCATTGACAAGCTCTTGAGGGCAGGGCCTGTTTTCCATTCCCATGGCCAAGCTCATGGGCTGTACTTAAGAAATGTTTGATGGGTGAATGAGGAGATAGACTAGAGTATATGATACAGAAAAACCTAATTCCAACTGTGATTTTTTTTTGCAGGGAGAGTATAACTGGGGTATTGAGTTCCTTCATCCTAAGGGTGGCGCCCCAAGGGCTTTGTTCTAACTTTATACACTTAGAGCCTATGAATACTATTTCTGGTGCCCAGGCATCCTTGGCTTCCCTGGATGGTACAGGTAGAGGTAGGATGGGTTTGGCCAGCACTGCATCTATCTTGTGTTCTTCACAAGAACATTAGAGTGAGAGGGACCCACAGAGATCACCTAGTCTAGTGCTCCTGAGTATCCTCTGAGGACCAGTGAAGTGGGCTTTTAAGATGTACATTTCCAGGCCCTGCCTACTGAATCTGAATTGCTGAAGTAAGGGCCCAAGAATCAAGAATTTTTAAAACAATCTCCCCCAGGTAATTCTGTTCCTACTAAACTTCAAGAACCACTGGTATAGAAAAACTCCTCAACTTTACAAATTGATAATCTGAGGCACAGAGGGGTTCAGACACGTATCAAATTAATGAAAGAGCCATCTTCTAACCCATTTATCTTTTCTTTTAATCCATTGTTCTTTCTGTTCCCATACTGCTAAATTCAGACAAAAATGATTGGGTGCCCATAGCTTTTGGGATAAAGTCCAAAACCCTTCTCAGAATCAGGCTTCTGCCTGTTTGGCCAACCTCGTCTCTGCCCACTGCTCCACCCTCCTTCACTCTCCATTTCCAGCTCGCTGCAGAACTCATAGTATCTTAAATGGACAGATAGTGCAATCTTTCGATCTCTGGCCTTTGCAGATCCCGGTTCCTCTCCTGGAAAGCCCTTCCTTACCTGGCAAGCTCTTCCTCATCCTCAAGACACTTCTGGGAGATTCTTCTCTAAGCCAGATTAACCATGCTCCCTCTGGGCCTCTGTGCATTTGTGTCTTTTAAGATGTACATTTCCAGGCCCTGCCTACTGAATCTTTCTTAGGCTGGGTTCTCTAGAGAGGCAAAACTAGTAAAGCGTATAAATATAGAGAGATTTATATCAAGGAAACGGCTCATGCCATTGTAGAGGCTGGAACATCCCAAGTCCATGGGTCAGGATAGAGGCTTCTCTCAATGCAAGTAGCTGAAGGGGCTGGTGAACCCAAGATCTGCAGGTCAGAGAGTACGGCTCTTACTCACAGGCTGTGAAGATCAACGAATCCCAAGATTGGCTGGCAAGACTGCACGGCTTCTGATTCACGTAGCTGCAGTAGCTGGCGAACCCAAGATTGGCAGATAAGCTGATAGCTCAAGTCCCAAGAACCAGAGATCAGATGAACAGGAGGCAGCCACAGGATCCAGAGCAAGCAAAAAGCCAGAACATCTGCTTATATTTGGATGCAGGCCACACCCCAAGGAAACTCCCCTTCAACTGCTTGGCTACTCACAGCAGATTCCATCATGGGAGTGATCAGGTTTAATAAACACTGGGAGTCATGGTCCAGCCAAGTTGACACACAGTCTTAACCATCACACTGTCTCATTGCACTTACACAATATTGTAGGTGCTCAGTAATGGTGTGTTCATGGGTATGTAGGTGGATGAAAAAAGGTTTATTTGCTGTTGCTACATAGAATATTGAAGCAATGCTACATGAAATACAGGAAATGTTAAAAAAAAAAAAAATGTACCATCCTCCATGAAGATCCTAGGATCTCTAAGGGGGGTCATAGCAGAGGGCAAAAATTTAACAAAAAAGTATTACAGGGGGTGTTGGAAGACAATAAATAATTAACTGCTAAAGGTATACACACAGTCAGTGTTATAATCATTTACAGCAGAGCTGAGAGAAGAGGACTTCTAGATGAGGAGGACTTTAATAGGGCTTTAAAGAACAGATAGGACTTAGAGCGGAAGATGGCTGTGGAGACTGTGGAAGTAAATGAAGGGGCTTGCCCTCTCCAAGGATGGTCTCATGTTGACCCAGCACAGGGAGTCTCCCTCTTGCCCTTTCCCCTGGCTGAAGATATGTGCAAGAGGCAGAGCTGACAGCTCCCACAGAGGGTGAGGAGGCAGTCTACCAATCCTGGTAGTAGGATAGCTGTCTCTCAGGTTATAGTGAGGATTTGATGAGATGATATATATAAAACACCTACTAGAAAAAGTTCCATTTATCTTGAGTATTATGAATTCCCAAAAGAAAGTCAATTTGGATTCATTTTTTGCATGAGCTCCCCATACTGTTCCTGATTTGAGTGATGGTAGAAAAGATGAAAATGATGAAATGACGTCAGTTCCCCAAGTTGGGAAGTCAGAGGCCTCTCTGGGAAGTTTTAGATAACCCACCACCACTACCCCGTTGTAGGTAGAGCTCCTGAGCGTGACTTGAGGGGCAAGTGCTCTGATTCCAACCGTTGTTAGTTGTCATCAAGTTGATTCTGACTCATGGCAACGCTGTGTGTGCAGAGTAGAACCGTTCCATAGGGTTTCCAAGGCTGTGACCCTGAAAGTAGTTTGCTGAGCCTTACTTCTGAGGTGCCTCTGAGTTGGCTTGAACTGCCAACCTTAACCATCTGCATCACCCAGGGACTCCAGCTGTAGTGCTAAACCCAAAACCCATTGCCATCGAGTCAATTTCCTACTCAGCAACCCTATAAGACAGAGTAGAACTGCCCCATAGGGCTTCCAAGGCTGTAAAAATCTTTTCGGAAGCAGACTGCCCATCTTTTTCCTGCAGTGTGGCTGGTGGGTTCGAACCACCGACCTTTTGATTAGCAGCTGAGCACTTAACCACTGCACCACTAGTGCTTCTACAGTAGTATCAGTGAAGCTTCATTATATCTTCTTCTCTTAACTTGCCTTGATGGTGGGAGGTTGCTGAGAGTCCAGAGGCTTCATCCCATGGACTCTTGGTAAGAAGTTAGGTTATACACTGAGCTCCAAGTCAATCAACTGACCCTGGGTTATGTGAGGCTTGAGCCTGTGGGCACTGGCAGAGGCTGTGCAGTCTGGTGGATGGAGCATAGGCCTCGGAGCCAGACAATCTCCAGGTCTAGTCCTAGTTCACCACTGACTGTCAGTGCAAGTTGCACAGGCCACCTAACCTCTTTAATCCTCTGTTTCCTCATCTGTTCTATAGAAAGAATAGTATGTGGCCAATCTGCCCTACATGGGTTGTTATGAGGGTGAGGGAACAATTGCATTGTAGTGCTGTTTAAACTGTAAAATGCTGTACAAATATAAGGGATTATTATTGTGTATATCATATTAATTGTAGAGGTTTCCTCTCATGGAGACACACTCACATTTTGAAAGGCAGGGGCATTGCTAGATACTCCATAACATTAGATGGTACAAGTTCCTGAGTGGAGTGTGGAGGCTGAGCCTGAGGGAGAGGGACTCAGAGCTAGACTTACTTTTCCTCTGCACATGTGGTAAATAAAGCTTTTGTTACCTGGAGACCACCCGTCTTGCCTCTTATACGTTTTTCAAAATCTCCCCCAGTAGACTTAGCAATGTGTGGATGGAGCCGTGTGTGATTCATCAGTGTCCCTAGTGCCTGACACAAGGGAGAAAGCCAGCATCAGTAAATGTTTATGGTAATGTTTAAAAACCTGTTAGCAGGTTTGATTCTTATAGTATTTAAATACTCAGTATTCCTTAAATCGTTGCTTCTTATACCCATTTTACAGATAGAAAATCTTAGTAAATGGCAGAGCTAAGATTCAGGTCTGTATGACTCCTTTACTCTAAATCACTCTTTACCATAAATAACTGTTTCTCATCATGGGAGGCAGTGTATTTGTGCAGTTTAAGCAGTGCTGGGGAGTGGCCAGGGCTATGTGAAGGGCTTTAGGAACTACTTTCCACCTCTGCTGACTCCTCGGCACTGATGAGCCCAGGGAATCCTGAAACATACACGTCTGGCATACATCTGCCAAAAGCCCGGCCACAGCACCCACACATAGATTTTTCAATATCAAAAGACAGAGGTGGTATTACATATTTACCATAATTAGTTTTTTAAAAAAAGGAGTTGGAGCAGAAGGATGCCAAAGTGATACTTTGTCACGCTTCCTGTGGCCAGAGGGGTATGAGACCAACTGAAGAGACAGGAATGGCTGGCTTGAAGGAACAGTGGGAACCTGAGCCTGTCTCACCCTGTGCTGGAGACAGGCCTATAGATGTCTTTGTTGAGAAGGGGACGGTTCACTGGCTGAGCACCAGCTGTAAACATGGGACCTGAAAAGACCACCTTGGTGGCCAGCTGGTGAGATGATCTTGGCCGAGTCACTTTAGCTTCCCTGGATTTGCTTACTCTTCTTTAGGGAGGGTGGGGTAAGTATGTGTATGTGTGTGAAGACTCACCTCCTCTCCACCTTTGGCCACTTTTTTTGGGTAGGGAAAAGTATGATACCTAAAGAGCCAGGGCCTCCTGCAAGATCTTCTGGAATAAGGCTCCTAAAACTGAGTGATGTGGGGGAAAGAGCTTAATGATAGAACCAGGAAAATGGTCCCAGCTAAACTGGGCTGGGTCCCAATTCTGTCACTAACTAGTGGGTCATCCTTTGAACATATACCTCACAGGGTGATACTAAAATAAATAAGTGAAAATGCTTTATAGATTATAATGTGCTACTCAGCAGCAAAGTGTATTCTGTGGAACACCGGTACTGTAGGATTTTAACAAGGGTTAGGTGAAAAAAGGGGGTCAAACAAGTTGGGAAACTGCTGAGGGACACCAAATTAATCAGATGGTTCTAACTCAGAACTTTTTTCATCCTCGTGCTCAGTGTGCCTTTCTGAGGAGAAAAGTGTCTACACCATTCCACAAATGAAACCTTTTCTCATAGGTTTACACTTTCGGAAGCTTAAGACTAGACAGTAGTAATAATAGCTGACATTTGTTGGGAGGTACTATATGGCAGGCACTCTTCCAAGCCGCTTTATGCATAGTGTCTTGTTCAATCCTTTTGGCATCCCATGAAGGAGTACTGTTAGTATCTCCGTTTATAGATAACAAAACTTGGCACAGAGAGGTTAGGTAACTTACCTAAGATTACACAGTGAGTAAATTCAAATATGAGGCTCAAACACAAGTGATCTGGCTTCAGAGCTCACTTATTCAACAGCCACTTTCTACTGCCTCTACAAAATACATGTGGGATGGTGGTATTATTATTATTATTACTGTTGTTATTATTCCAAAAACAAAAATATCAGGGCCTTATGTATATATGTATGTATTTGTTGATTTGACAAGTATTTGCGCAGCACATACTTATGGTCAGATACTGTGCTCAGCCCAGGATATACAACTGGAGAAGAAAGTCACACTTCTGTCCTCATTGAGCTTTTGGTCTAGTGGGGAACCTAGTCAAGTAAATGGGTGATTGCAATAGAATGTAATAAGTACTGTAATTAGAGGACACCTAAGGTGCAGAGGAGTTCTTGGGAGCAATAACAACCTCACGTTAGAGGAAGTGACTTCTAACCAGAAGCCTAAAGGAAGTGACTTCTAATCAGAGGCTTCAAAATGAATTGGAGTTAGCCAACAGAAGGTGTTAGAAAGGGGAAAATCTACCAGGCAATGGAGTAGTATTTGCAGAAGCTCAAATCGAGAAAGGAGATGGTGAGATATGAGACTTCAGAGGTGAGTGGAGGCTGTCCTCTTAGACATTCCTCAGTGGCTAGGGCTGCGACGCTGGCACTCCGCGGATGTTTGCTCCTGAACTAAATAGCCCCAGCTAACTATGTTCATCTGCTTTTCATGGTAAGCACCTTGGGTATATCTCTGTCATTACACTTGTGAATCTATAATTTGTCTGTTTAGTGATCTTGATTCTTGCATTAGACTGTTAACTTCTTAAAGTCAGAAACTGCGTGTTATTCATTGTGTACCTCCAGAAGCTACCACCATGTATTCCTGCTCATTTAATGCTGTTTGTTGAATGAATGATGTGTTTTCTTTGTAAAATGAATTACGTCCTTCCTGCTTTCTTGGGCCAAATATCACTTTTCCTTATGTTCATCATTATATCCAGCAGTTAATACCCTATGTGGCAGTTCAGCGATGCTCTTAGGGGCTTTTGAGGTGCTATACTCTGTGAATTCCTGTTTCGGCTTTTCATTGTGCTGTTATTTTTCCTCCTTGCCCGGCCAGCACTTGATTGTAATCAATCTGTTTGATTCTAAAGCCTTCTCTCCAGCGTTCTTACTCCCATCTAGTCTGCAGTGGCCTGGAAACGAGATCACCTAGCATGATTTGATAAGACTATTTGTGACTAAGAGTTAGTAATCTCTGAGCTAGGTCCTAAGAGGCTCTCTTATGGAAAAAATGTAGACGCCATTGCTCACGAGACTTTTTTGTTAGTTGCTCAGAAGCCCCTCTTACTTCCTGTTAATACACAGGGCGGGGAGGGTGGCAGTCATCAGTCTGAAGAGCCCCTGTCTGGAGTAAAAGAGCTAATGGACCGCTGACTCTGTAGTCCAAAAGAATGTGGTCTGTCCTCCAACTACACACTCCACCAGATTCACTTTTGGCCAAAGATTTGAAATGTTTCCACCCAGCCTAGTATATCTGGTGCTAGCTGCAAACTGCAGGCTGTTCTCTATTAAGTGCAAGTTCCATAGGTTCTGTGCTTGCACCTTCACCTAAACAGGGAAAGAAGGGATAAGAGCCAAGGCTGGGACCAGAACATCTTGCAGTGGGTTCCGTTCTCTCAGCTCTGATTCCCTCATTTGCATAATAATGATGTAAAGAAAGAGTGAGGGCTCAAACAGATTAGACCTGGATTCTAATCCTCACTCAACCACTTATTAGCTGTATGACCTCAGTGCTTCCATTTCCTTGTCTTTAAAATGGGAATAATAATACCTACTGTGTAAGGTAGTTATGAGAATTGAATGTGATTAATTGTGTGAAGTGACCATGCCAGGCACAGAATAGAAGAAGGTCAATAAATGAAATCTCTTGGTATTAGGGAGAGGAGGAGGCACAACAGTCTTCTGGCTTTTAGGACTTTAAATAGAAGTTTAGTTTTGCAGGAGGAGAAAATACATAGACTCCATTATAAGTGTCTGGTGCTTTTGACTACCTAGGCAAGGTTACCTCTTGACTGAATATACCCCCTTATCCAGTAGGAGGTTAGAGGAACCTACCCTTTGCAGAGACCTTGTACCAAGGGTTAGGGGAGAAGAGGGATGCATGTAGGCAGGACCCAGATTCCACATACAACAAACCCATTCAGGAAGGAGTATAAGACAGTTATCAGCTAGTTTCTGCATGGGGCACAGATAAGCACCTTCATCATAAGACAGAAAGAAACTTCATCATCTGAGCAGAATAGATACTGTTCTGTGGGGTCTCTGTTCCCCGGGGAAGGCCCTAGAGGAAGGAGTAACCTTCTAATTTATTGTCTAAATTGGGACTCTGCAGGGCAAAACATAAACCAGGACTATCCTGGATGGACAGGGACATGTGGTCACCCAACCCAGAGGGCCCTGTAGAAGTGATGGAACTGGTTTTAGGCCCCTTTCTATCACACCAGAGACAGTGTCAGGAATATTAGCACCAGTGAGCTTGGGGTTTTGGGTTCTTTGCCCACACAAAATGTTTGTTTTACCTTTCAAAAAAAATGTTCACAGTGTATTTATTAAGGATAAAAAAGCAGATTATGAAATTATACATACAGTAAATTCTAAGGTTGTAGACTGTATATGCTAATATAATATTTAATTTCTGTAGTTGCTGAAATTATTGGTACCTTTTCTTTTTTGTACTTTTCTATGATTTAAGAAAATTACTTTTATAAATTTAAAAAATCCTTGAAAAATAAAAATTAAATACTAGATTATAAACATCTTGAGAGCAGAAAGATGTCTTACTCTTGTGCTAAGAATAGCCTTCTGTCTCCTGTCCCACTCTCCCACTCCCCCCACCCCCCCATTTTATTCGAGCCTCTCTTTACCTGGATAACTCCTCTTTACCCTTCAAGATTCTCATCTTCTGGCTCACTTCATGCCCAATTTGAGATAAGCCCTGCTCTGGCTTCCTATGTCATCCTGTTATACCTCTAAGGTAGCATTCATCTCAAGCAATACTCTAAACATCTGTTTATTGTCTGCCTCCCTCATCAGATTAGGTCAAGGACCATATCTGATTTATCTCTATGTCCCCAGGACAAATCCTAACACGTAATAGATGTCAGTAAATATTTGTTGAACTACCTTCCTCTGTTTTACCTCCTCTTGCCCGGCACAGATGGCCAGGCACACAGTAGGTGCCATTAAATGTTTGGTAAATGGGGAGATGAATGAGTGAGTAAATTAAAATACCAAGAGAAAGAAGGTGAGATTGGCAACTCATGGCATATGTTACTAATGGAACTGTTTGTGTTGCTGTCCCCCCAGTCCTGGTCACTCGAGAGGATGACTTCAACAACCGGCTAAACAATCGAGCCAGCTTCAAGGGCTGCACAGCTCTGCACTACGCGGTCCTTGCCGACGACTACCACACTGTCAAGGAGCTGCTTGATGG
The DNA here is from genome assembly GCF_024166365.1 of Elephas maximus indicus. Taxonomy (NCBI): domain Eukaryota; kingdom Metazoa; phylum Chordata; class Mammalia; order Proboscidea; family Elephantidae; genus Elephas; species Elephas maximus. The sequence continues at coordinate 52,513,557 of NC_064825.1, forward strand.
AGGTGAGACTGTGGGCTGGATGAGGTGGAGGGTTGGGGGGCTGGCAGAGGGAGAGAGCATTTGGCAGCCTCTCCACTCTGGAAATGCCACACTTGCCCAGAACCCTGTGACATTCCCAGAGCTGGACATGCCTCATGAGTGGCTGCACTTCATGAGAGTGGAGGCACATGTGATTTGCCCTCCTGTGGTGTCTGTCTCCTTTGCCTACGTGTGTGTGCGCACACGCGCGTGTGTGTATGTGTGTGATGCACCACACCATCCTGCCTGTCTGCACATGCTCTGAAAGTTTTCTTATTTGTTGCTTCCCTCCAAAAGTGTCCTCTCTTCTCTCCTGTGACCTCCAGAACAGGGGTAGTGGAATAATGGAGAGGTCCTTCAAATCCCTACTAACCCCGATCTCAAAAAGGTCCTCTCTGATCCCCACACCCACCCAGTCTAAATTAGGTCCCTCCCATACTCAGAGCCCTATTCTTTACTATCATTGCACTTTTCACAATTTGAAGTTGTTTTTATTTGTCCAATAGCCTTCTCCCTAACTTGACTTGGAACTCTCTGAAGACAAGAGCCGTTGATGACTTATTCAACCCTGTGTCCCTAGCACCTAGCGTAGTTCTTGGCACACCTCAGAAAGTATTTGTTGAGTGATTGAATAACCTCCTTTTGCAGAGTATCAGTTGTAATTGGAGGGACAGTATGTGCCTTCACAGGTTCAGGCTGGTCTGGACCTGTAGGTCAAGTGCAGAGTTACCTGCTACCCTACTGGATACCTGCCCAGTAGTCACTTTTCCTTCTCTCACTTCCCCTTATCCAACCCTAACCTCTCCTTAGGATAGAGAGGGAAGCATCTTGCCAGGTACCTTTTACACTGCCTCTGTCTTGGGGCGAGACTCCAGGGTCCTCCTTGTGAGGGGTCATTCTTCATAGAATCTGAGAGCTGGAAGGGTCCTCAGAGGTCCTCTGGTTCACCTTGATTGCCTGCCCCCTAAACCAGCAGAAACAGCTGGCTGGCTGGCATTTCCTTAGATTTGTCAGTGACAGACCCAAGAAGACAGAGACTTCTTCCCTGGGTAGTCCAGTCCATTGTAGTTCAGTTCTGACTGGTTGAAACATCTTTTTAATAACCAGTGATCTTCTTACCTGTAACTTCTGCCAGCTATCATCTGCAGCCCAACTCCTTTTTCAAAAGCCAGTCTTCAGATAAAGTTCTTTCAGTTCCAGAGCCTTGCCTCTCCAGGCCCAACATGCCCAGATCTTCTAGCCCTTGTGATGTGATTGGGCTGGAGGGACTTCCCAGTAAACCCCAAATCCTGCCACCTAAAGTCAGTCTCAGCCGCACTGCTTTAAAACTCAGGCCTGGCCCATACCCCTAGCCTGCAAGAGACCTGCCCAGAGCAGCCAGAACATGCCTTGGTCTGGGGCAGGTACACTGTGAAGAGCAGGACTTCTTGTGAATATGGTGACAGCTCCTGGGATGACAGATGCATTCAGAGCGAGCGCTCACTCTGGGCACTCAAAAGTGGAGACTTAGAAAATGTCCCCAAGCGGAATACTTCTCACTTTGTCCTTTAGAAAGCTCTCTGGCGAGACATTTGTAGCTAAGAATTGGAGCACTCACTGTGAGGCCTCTCTCTACCATGCCTTAAAATCAATACCCCCAGCCATTGTCCAGTAGTTTACATTACTCCCTTTCCCCAACCCCCAAACAGACAGAGAGTTCACTTTAAAAGGAGCCCCTCTCCCCAGCCTTCCAGATCGAACACCTTTGAAATGAAGAGGCTGTGGGCCTTTTATGAAGCTCCCCCGCACCCTCATCCCCCAGGCCTAGGCCAGCCCTTTGAGCTCTTCCAGGGGCACGGTTCCTGCCTGTTGACTCGGAGCAGATGCCCTTAGCCCCAACCTTTACATTTCTCCCACCTGCCTTTTTACCCAGCATCCATTTTACACCCCCTGCCAGCATAAAGGGCCAAAACCATTAACCTACTCTAATTTCTCCCTCCCCAACCTGAACAAGTGGCCGTCACTCAGGGCCTGCAGGCCTGCCAAATTCTGACCTCCCTCCCTGCTTGACCTCTCAGTCTGCCTGTGTGTGTGACCAGCCAACCGAGAGGCAGAATCCTGCTCTCTTGTCCTAGGGGCTGTTGCCAGTAACGTTTCCTAAGTCTTCTGACCTCAGCTGACCTTCTCTAAAAGATCTCAGGGAAGGCAGGAGTTCTGCCTTCCTAACCATCCAGCTTTCTTAGTTTGCACTTGGCCCAGGTTTACTGCGGCAGCTTAGAGGGAGGCTCTTCACGAGGTCCAAGGCAGGCCTAGACACAGAGGTCAGCCTGTGCTCATGATGTCTACACAGAACCCTTTTTGTTGAAATTGCTTAGTCCATTGGGATTTAGAGGGTTAGAGCTAGAGTGGCCTATAGGCAGCTGTCTTTGCCCTCTGACCAGCAGTTGCCATTTGAGAGTTGGGAGAAGATTCAGGCAGTAGCATCAGTCTCATAATGTGGGAAGCTCACTGGCCCATTAGGAGGCAGCATGGAGTAATAGAAAGGGCACCTCAGGCTTCAGTCAAGTCAACCTAGGTTTGAATTTCAGCACCCCCACCTATTAGCTGTGTTTTGCCTTGGTCATGGTACCTTACCTTTCTGAGCCTCCATTTTCTTACCTGTAAAGTACCTGCCTTACAGAGATGGTATGAGGATTAGCGATAACATCAATAAAAAGCCCCTCATACGTGGTAGTTGTTCCATGATTGGTAGTTTTCATTATGGCTTGTTGTATAAAGAAATCATACCCTCACTCTGGCAGCTATAATCCCATTCTTCCCCAAAATGGAACCTGTACTCTTACCTAAAGGCCTCTTAATTCTGTCTCTGCCCACATCCCACTCTGCCTAGAAGGCCAACGCATTACCTCTCTTCCCATCTGAGACCTCAGATCCTTCAAGGCCTCCCTCTCTCAGGAAGCCTTTCCCTGATTATCTGGTCCACTCTGATACGTCCTCCTTTAAACTTCTACAGTGTTGGACTGTGTGCTTAGCACAGACTGTTGAAGGTCCTTTATCTTCAGGAGGCCTCGTTGCATAGTGCAGCTGGGTTTAAATCTCAGCTCTGCTATATGACTCTTACCTGACTTTTTACTCAGCATTTGTTTACAACCCTGCGCTAGTCTCCCAGCCTCAAGGGCCAAACCATTAACCTACTTATTTCTCCGTCTCCTATTAGCTGTATTTTGCTTTGGATGTGTTACCTTGCCTCTTTAAGCCTCAGATTTCTGATCTGTAAAATAACACCTACCTCACAGCCACTTGCCATCTCTGAAACCATGGACTTCAGGGCCTTCTAAGATGGATCAGGCAAACTATCCCTGACCCTGAGAGACTTTCAGACTGGCAGAGGAGACAGATATGGAAACGGGCAATTACAGCTGGGTAGATGCTCTGGAAGAGGGCTGGACAAGGGGCTCTGGGGACACAGAGGAGGAAACATCTGATTCTGCCTGGGTAAGTCAGTTACTGAAAGCTTCTCAGAGTGGGGACACTTAAGCCGTATCAGGAAGGGTAGTGGGAGTTTGCCAGATAAATTTCCGTGGAAGGGTTTTGAGCTAATTGGTGCCAGTCTTCTACCTCCAACCTTCACAGAAAAGTAGGTATACGGGCCTGTTTTTTATCTTTGAAGATGCCACTTCTGGCTATGTTGAGGGCTTACGAGGCTCTGCTTTAGCACTTGACTGAAAGTACGAGGAAAGGTTTGAGGGAGGGCATGAGCGAGGGAGAGGCAGGACCACCAAGAAGAGGAGAAATTAGGGAAGATCGCAGGAGCCTCCTCTCTCAGGCCTCTGGAACTGACTCATTTCAGTAATTCCAGGACTTTTAAGGTGCTTTAGCATCTCTTTCTTCTCAGGGATGTGATGCCACTGTCAGGTCCATCTTCCTAAAACATCTTCCTCTAATCACAGTAGCCTTTCTCAGCCAGGGTTCCTCCTGAAAATTGAGCCCTAATGTCCTAAGGCATTCATTATACACAAGGAATTAACTTCTTTTCTGGGCATCTAAAATGGTACCAGTTATGTATCATTCTTGAGAAAATCGATACTCATATAGTATTCTATATTTGGTTCAAAGGAGAAATCCTGGTTGAGAAAGGCTGTAAGGAAAGAATATGAACTTTGGAGTCAGGATCTGAATACTATCTCTGCACACTTAGTAGCTGTGTAATCCTGGAGAAGCTACTGACCATTCTGAGGTTTTGGGGGTTTTTTTTTCCCCTCATCTTCTAAGGTTTTGGAAAGATTAGAGCAGATTTAGGTAGTAGGCCTGTGGTAGTGTAGTGTCTTCTACAGACGAGTCACTATATATAGTACCTGCTATTATTAACTTTGGAAACATTCAGTGCACACTTGTTTTAAAAAAAAAAAAGAATCCTCACCATCCTAACTTTTGAACCTGGCTTTGGAGTTGCTCTAGTCTGACCCTTTCCTAGCTAATTTTTTCCCACTGTTGCCCTAATCGTGCAGCTACACTGAATTGCCAATTCCATGTTCCGCTGCCTTTACTCTTGCGGTTCTTTCCGCTTCTCATTTCCCTGTAAGACTTCATTTCTCAACCTGATGAAATCCTTTCTACCAGTCAGTTTCCAGCTCTAATGCCACCTCCCTTCTGATGTCATCCCTGTTCCCTGGAATTTGGGTCCAGTCCCACCTGGGGAGGTAGATTGAGGACAGGGACTATGTCTGGTGATTTTCTCTGTCTCCTTTGCCACAGGGCCCCACACACACTTCAGTCAATTTTGGATGCGCTGATAAATCCCCAAAACCAGCGTAGGTTTTCTCTTGGGAGATGTGGTATCTTTGGTTCCTGGCCCACCCATTCTTAGTGTCATAGTGTATCTGGCTTACCCACATATGAGGTATGAGCTGTCTCTTTATACCTATTTTCCCTTCTCCTTATAGTGCCACTTCCTTTTCGGGCATCCATGCTCATCACCTCAAAAACAATTGAGCTTTGGAAAACCTTATGCCATTTTCCCAGAGCCTCCCTTAGCCTCTTTCCTACCTACTTGCATGGCTCTTCCTTGCCCCTCTCTGCAAGTACATGGCCCAGTTGTCAGTGTTAACCAGCCATGTCAAAAGAATCCTTACATTCCCCACCATCCTTGCCTGAGGCAGAGTCTTCACAGTGCTGACACCCTCCCTTTAACAGCCTGTTAAGTTATTGTCAGGACCTCATATTCAGCGTTCCCTTTCTTGTTCCACTTCACTGTGTGTCCATCTGGCTGCACTGCCAGATGTTGAGGAAATCAGTGTTGCCTCAGGCTGTCCTCTGTGAAACTTCACACTCTAATTCTTGCCAGCAATGCAAAGAAGGGCAATGAGTCCTGGGCTGAGGGTCAGAAGTTCTGGCTGTGCCACCAGCAAACAATATGACCTTAGGCAAGTCCTTTCTCCTCAATAAAATAAAGAAGCTAGGGTAGCTGATCCCAAGGACCCCTTCCAGCTCAGCGTACTCTGCAACCCCTGGGCAAGTCTTTTCATTCATTTATCATTTACTGAAAGCATCTCCTGGCACAGGCCCCGCCCTAGGCACCAGGGAAATAAAGATGATCCAGACCTGGTCTTTGCCCTTAAGGAACTCATAGTTCAGTGAGGAAATCAGACATTTTAACAAAGAATCACTATGTGGTGAGTTAATGGAGATGTATAGAGGTGCTGTGGGATCACAAAGAAGAGACCTTTTAAATCTCTGGGGAGGGCAGGGAAAGCATGGTGGAAGAGATGGTGTTTGCACTGAGTCTTAAAGGCTGAATACAAATTTACCAGGTGAATGAGGGAGAAAAGCAGAGGGAACAGCATGTTCAAAGGCATGAAGTTTGAAGCAGCATACTTTATTCAATACATTGCAAGTAGTTCAGAGAGCTGAATTTATCAGGTACATATGGAAGGGTCAGAAAGCAAAAATGGAAAGCAGAGAAACTAATTTGCACTGTAACCTTTCGCCTAAAGCACAATAAAATAAAATAAAAAGACTGGAAAGCAGGAGCCAATAATGGTCTGTAAACAGAAGCTCTGCTAAGGAAGTGCACTTCACCTTCCAGTAGGAATCGTTAAGATTTAGGGGAAGGACAGGATTGGACTTGTGTTTAATGTGAAGAATGGTTTAGAAGTTTCCAAAATGTTTATCAGTAGTTGAATGGATAAATAAACTGTGGAATGTTCACATAACGGAATATTATTATACAGAAATAGGAATGAATGAACTCTTGTACTATACAACAATATTGCTGAATCTCACAAACTGAACATTCTCGTCACAAGACAGACATAGAAGAGTATTGTATGCCTACATTTATGGAAAGTTCAAAAATAGACTAAACTAATCAATAATGTAAGAAGTCAGGGGAGCAGTTACCCTCGAAGGGGTGAGTAGTGACAGAGAAGGCACAAGGGAGCTTCTGGGGTGCTGTAATGTTCTGTTTCTTTATCTAAATGGTTGTTAACCAGGTGTATCCGCTGATAAAAATTCACTGAGCTACACCCTTATGTACTTTTTGAACTTTTCTGTATATGTTATACATGAAAGAAAGGTTTAAAAAAAATAGAAAAAGGTTAGAAGGGGCATGATTGGAGAACAGGAAAATATTTAATTTGAAAGCTATTGTAACTGTGTAGGTGACAGTTACTAAACTAAGACAGTCACAGTGGGAAAGGAGAGAAGGGGACTGATGCCAGAAACATTTAGGAGTAGAAGCAGTAAGATCAGATGGTGAAAGAGAAGAAAAAATCATGATGAGGTCCAGGTTCTGGATTAGACGACAGAGTAGATAGTGGTGCCCTGTATTGAGATAAGGAACACTGGAAGGAGCCATGGTGGGCCACAAAGGAATGGTCTGTTCTGTTTTAAACATATCTTTCCTTCCTTTTTTCCTTCTTTCCTTCTCCCTTCTTCCTTTCCTTCCCCTTGTCCAGCATTATAACTACTCCCTTGCTTCTTTCTCATTTCTTTGTCACCTGACAAAACACTAACCCTACATAAACCCAACTCTATAGATATTCACTTCAAAACCATTCATCTGTTTATCATCTACCTCCCCTCCACTAGACAGTACCTCATGTCTGTATCTGAAGAACTGAATAATGCTAGAGAAAAATCACACAGCCATGCTAACTGGACTCGACATTTATGACCATAAATCTCAGATACTCACAACTGCCAGTCACCCCACTATGCTTCATGAGTAAAATCACTTTCTAATATGGACTGAGGCAGTTTTTATACTTTCTCCTCTCTCCCCATATCTTCAGCACCCTCCTTCCCAAGTCCCAAGCTAACGATCTCACGTCACACTTCATAGAAAAGATAGATTGTAATCTTAAGAACTACCTTGTCTTCACATGTCACCTCCACCAGCCTTTTTGTATCTGTACCCCTGTATGGTACCTCTTTAGGGAGTTCCTAAAACCAGTCCCTGCATCTGAGCTCTGGCTCTTATTTTCTCTCACTTTCTCAAGGACTTTGCTCCTCCAGTTGTCCCTTATCTCTCCTACATTATCTATTTTTTTCTGTCCACTGACTCATTCCCATCAGCAAAGCAAAACCAAAAACTTCCCTTGATGCCATATTTAACCTCATTTCTCTGCATTCCTTCATGGCAAAAATTCTTAAAAGAATTATCCATCTCCACTTACCTCACTTCCCCAGTACCTGTTCTTTTCTCAATCTCAATGTTAACATGGCCAAAATATACTTTTATGTTTTCTCCAAATACTGGCATCCCCCAGGTCTTCTCCATCTAGTGAATGATACCATCATATACCTAGCTTTTCAGGCCGAAAACCTTATAATCATACTTGGATTTTCATTTTTTCTTATAGTGCATATCAAGTCCTTCAATAAGTTCTGTCAGTTGTGCCTCTAAAGTACATCTTGAATCCATCCCCCTTTTTGTTGTTTCCACTGCCGTAACTCTGGTTCAGTTCAGACAAACATCATCTCTCTTTGACTATCACCGCAGCCTCCTAACAAGTTTCCTGATGTCCACTCTTGTTCCCCTAAACCCATCCTCCAAATAACAGCCAGAGGGATCTTTTTAAAAAGTAAATCATGTCATTCTCCTACTTAAGATCCTCCTTTGGCTTCCCATTGAAACCAAAATGAAATCCACACTCCTTACCAGAGCCTATAAGGCCCTATATAAACCTAGACCCCGCCTACCTCTTCAACTTCATCTCTATCCACCTCTCCCTTGTTCACTGTGCTCTAGTAACATTGGTCTTCTGTTGTCCCTCAGACACACCCAGCTCCTTCCCATCTCAAGGCCTTTGCACTTTCCTTTGCTAGCGATCAGAACAGTGTCCTTCTTTAGATGCTACCTCATCATTCAGATCTTAACTCAGATGTCTTCTCCTCAGAAAGGCCTTCCCTGACCAACCTAGTAAAAGTAGCTCCCCCTGTCACTTTTTTATATTACCTTATTTTATCTTCTTTATAGCGCTTATCAGTCCCAGAAATTATCTTGTTTGTTTATATGCTTATCATCTACCTCCCCTTCATGAGAAAGTAAGCTTTGTGATCACAGAGACCTTGTCTCTATTTTACTGCTGTATTCGCAGCTCCTAGAGAAAAATCAACAGCTGGCATACAGTAGGTAATTAACAAATAGCTGTTCACCAACTTAATGTGAGGACACCTTTGTAGAGATACACAGCAGGCAGTTGGAGAAGTCGGTCTGAAGCTCAGGAAAGAAAGGGCTCTAAGTTGAACATGAAGATTTTAGAGCTGTCAGCCTCTTGGGGATGGCTAAAACTGGCTGAATCTGTGAGTTGTATGTGGAAAGTTATAGAGCTATCAAGGACTAAGGACAACTCTGAGAGAACTTATATTTCAGAGGTGAGCTTGAGAAGAGGAGTTGGTAAAACAGACTCAGGGAAACAGATAAAAGGAGGAACAAAACAGTGGGAAATGGGTTGCTATAAGACAGTGCTTCCCAAACTATCTATGAAAGATCTTTTTTTGTAATTTTAAATCTGTCATAGACTAATACTTTTGTAAAATATACTAGAAGCAAATTATTAGAAAGCTTATATTTTAAAAAAGACATACAGAATACCAACCCAAATTTGTCTTTGCTTCAAAAGATATAAAATTACCCTGACAAGTCTCTGTAAAGTTTCCACGTGCTTACCCTTGATTTCTGTACTTAAGTCATCTAGAACTGGTAGCAAAGTTCACAGACTGGCCCCAATACACCGACCATACTTTAAGCATCACTTCTCTGAGAGTACTTGCAGGCAGCAAGGGAAGACAATGAGCAAAATATAGGCTCTGCCCTCAAGTAGCTTAAAGTCCAGTGGGGTCAACAGTCCTGGCCACTCAATCACATTGCATGGCCAGGAGATTAAAGCACTGCTGTTACAATGCAGGCTTCAGGGACTGTGACTTCCCTGCTCTGCCAGCTCTCACCCCTGTACGACCTTTGGCAGATCACTGCCCCTCTCTAGCATCACTCTTTCCATCTATAAGATAAAGAGATCATGTCGGATGATGGAACTCTAAAGGTTTCTTATTATTTGGGCACAGTTGCCAGAAACCCTCCATGCCTGCAGTTGGGGAGTGGGAATGGGGAGTGACTGCTAAAGGGTGCAAGGTTTTAGAGGGGATGATGAAAATGTTCTAAAATTAGATGATGGCACAACTCTGTAAAAATACTAAAAACATTGAACTAAAAACATTTAAATGGGTGAACTTTATGGTATGTAAACTATATCTCGATTTAAGGCTATTAAAAAAGAAAGGAAAATCCTCCATGCCACACAGAACCAGAAAAGATTGGCTTAGAGAGGTAACTGGTTGCCTAAGATCAGGCAGGAAAGCCAGGAGGACCTGATTGATCCCATAGCTAGTGTGGTGGATAAGAGAAGCTCCCCTATTCTATACAAAGTGGGGGAAAGTTTCCTTTTTAAAGAATACTTTTGAAAACTTAGTTGTAAACCCCTGTCTTGCCCTTATTGGTCTTTTTTATTGGTTTCCTGTTATTATTACTTTAAGAAATATTTGTTGCACTCCCCATCCTTATGAAGCTTAAAGCCTGGCAGAGTAGAGACATTGGGCATATAATTACAAGAGTATTAGCTAATTACCATTGAGGTACGTATTATTAGGGAAGAGTAGAGGAAGTAGGGGGTAGGCGGAGATCAAGTAACAGGGATCTAATCTAGTCTGAAGGGAGTGAGGGAAGTCTCCCCTGAGTACTTAGCATTTATGTTCAGACATGAAATATGGATGTTTTCTCATTTAACTTGAGAAAACCCTGTGGAGAGGGATGGCCCTTAGTCATCCAGAAGGGGCCCACCAGTGGGGAATGCAGGGGTTCTATGGTATAGTAATTGCAGTCCATGTCGTACCATGAGTTTAGGGCTAAAAGCGACCCTGGGTTACCTTGAGTCCTTCCTCTGTTCTTGATCTTGCCCTTACCCAGTGCAGAATGAGGAACTGTTCTTGCTCACCCCAGGGTTTCTGTATCCCAGCTCCTGTGGACATAGAGGAGTCACTGTGTGGTTAAGCTAGAAATGAGAGCCTGGTCACCAGAGCCACCTGCATCCAGGCACCCACATTTCATCAAGGCTTTAATCGGCTCCAAGCAGTCCTCCGATGAGCCTGGCTGGTATCCGGCATGACCTCATCACCGCCAGCAGTGGCAGCTGGAGGCCAAGGCTCCTCTGGGTGAGGAAGAGGTCAGCATCAGCTGGGCCAAGTCTGTTCTGAGTCTTGTCCTCTCCACCTTCACTGGGCCTGGAAATGGAGCTGGTTAGGACTCAGATTTCCCAAGGCAAGGCCAATGGCCCTTTGCCAGCCCGCTTGTACCCGCTTCAGTGCACGTGCTCCTGGGCATAGAGAAAAGGGCAACAGTGCAGCTTTAAGAAAGGGGACATGTTGATC